>NW_027094101.1:5752500-6458041 GCF_029207755.1 Chamaea fasciata
AGTAACTACATCAATGAATATTATGAATAAGGTATATTCCAGCCAAATATTAATTAAAGGTTCAGCACACCTCTCTCCCCCTTCTGCTGGGATCTCTTCAGACCCACGAATTAATGCCAGGTCCTTTTTAATCCCTCACTTATTACAACTTTCGGTTAATTTTATACTGTTTAATATCATTCCAGGGGCTAATTTCTTTTGTTTATGCGCGGGGTGTCTTTGTAATTGTTACCAGACACTTTCCTGGCCGGAGCACCAGCTCTGCCGGACCCCGGCGCTGTCACTAATCGCTGCTAATTTTCTTCATTAACTTCATTTACTCTTTCCACGCGTTTTTTTTGCGTGGCGAGGCGGGGAAAGGCCCGGGTGGGGACCGTGTCCTCTGCGCTGATTTCTGCCTTGAAGCTCAGCGCGTGGGGTGAGGATGAGGGGGGTGTATGTGGGGGTATCTTCGCTTCGAGCATCCCAAAGTGGGTCGGGGTCGTGGGGCTGAGCGCCCACTCCGCGCCCCGCAGGGCATGGGAGGCGAAATTACACCAGCTCGGGTGTTAAAAGCGATCAGCAGTGGGCTGAAAAACACAGCCCTCTCCCGGGACTTTGCACAAGGCGGCTCCTCCATCCCTTTTCCTCCTCTTCTCCCTTTTTATTTTCTTTTTTTTTTTTTTTTTTTTTTTTTTTTTTAAAGCTCTTGCTTAACTCCCTGGACCCAGCCCTGATTTCATTCTGGTTATTAGACAGCAACCAGTGACTGTCTGCACTCCGCGTCTTTCCTGCTAATTATCACCTTATGAAAAGTGTTTCATTAAGAAACTCTGCTTTTGATTAATTATCGACAGAATGCTGACCAGAAAGAAATGAAATTAGTCGCTGACCCCGTCTGAGTAACACTGAAAATTCATCACCTATCCTTTTAATATTGAAACGCACCGTAGAATTTTAATAGAAAATATTGTTTTTTCCAAACCTTTCAGTCTTTATTAATGCCCCTGGGCAAGAAATGATATTGCTGGCAATATAGCAGCCTTTGTTCATTTTATATTTATTAAACATAATGCACTTCATTTTCAAATATTTTACTGTTTCTTTTTAATTCCGCTCACTGTAAGTACAGAACAAACCCTTTTTAAACATTTAAGATGCTGGGGAGGTCCTCGCCCTCCCCAGAAAGCTGCATCCCACAGCGGCCGGGCCGCCGAGCCCCCGGGAAGGGAAGGGGCTGTGATTTCAGTGATTTCAGCTGCGGCCCCTCGGGGCGGCCCTGCGGGGTGCGGAGGAGGGAAGGGGAGCCCAGGTCCTTTCGCACTGGGGGCTGGGCCCCGTCGGGGCGGTGCGGGGGGGGGTGCCTGCAGCTACTCCAGGGGTCCCCCCTGCCGTGTCTGCCTCCCTCCCTGCCCCAAATCCCACCCGGGGTCACCTGAACGGCCGGGGCAGGGTGGCCGGGCAGGGGCTCTGCGCGATGGAGCTCGGCCCCGGGGGGCACTGGGGTTCTCCTGCCCCCCGAGCTTCTCCCATCAGTTGTGTGTCCCCCCCCCCCCCCCCACTGCTCGGGCCAGCGGCCGCCGCCACCCTCCCGCCTGTCCCCCTTTCCCAAGGAATCCGAGACCTGCGGTTAATGAGACGTGAAGTGTGAAAAACTTCCTGAGCTGGAGCGGCCCTAACGACGTTCCCAGATGTCCGGCGGGGAAGGGGCGGCCTGGGCCAGCGGCCCCTTCCCCGAAAAGGCTCTGCCAGCCTGGCCGAGGGCGGCACAGCACCCAGCGCCCCGCGGGACGGGGCTCGGCGTCCTCGGGGACTTCGGGGTGGCTCTGCCTGTATGGGGAGAGGCTCCCGCTCCCTGTGCGCATCGCCGGGGCCCTGTGTGCCCCCCGGGAGCCCTGTGTGCCCCCCACCCTGCGAGCCCCTGGAGCGCTCCGGTGCTCAGCCCCCCCGCTCCCTCCTCTCCCCTGGGGTCCCTCAAGCCGTGAAGGAAAGAAACCCCGACCTCACTTGTCCTGACCTGGCCCACAGAAGTTGCTCCAAGAGGGGTTGGCTCCAAGGGATCCCCACCCGAGCAGGGGTTCCCGGGAAGCAGCCCTGACCCACGGACTGGCTGCTCTCCCTTTTCCCTGTCCCCTTCCCAAAGCAGCGGCCAGCCCACCATCAGCCCCCCACTCTTTCCCCCTGCATTTCTCCCCCACCTCAAGACACAACTCCACATGCGCAGCCCTATAGATATTCGGGCAAATAAATAAATAAATAAATAAACCCCAGCCTCCTATTTTTATGAGCCATTTAACTCCAAAATAGACCTCCAGTATCTAGTCCCCGCGCTGGATTTCCATATCCAGTCACTCAGCCCTGCTTATCTTCATGTATGGCTGCCTCATGTTTAACACACAATTACATTTTCTCCCTCCAATTCCATTACAAATGGAATCGGGGAGGCATTGTTTGAAGAAATGTACTGCTTCAGTTCTAGTTATGTCGTACAATGCACGGAACAGTGGAAAAAATCTAGACACCAAAGAGTCAACACACAGACACACACACACACAGACACACGGAGCCCGGCTCCGAGCCGAGACTGCATCCTTATTTATCCCAAACTGCTGCCCAGCAGTGGGGCCGGCCAGAAAAAAGGGGACCGAACAGAGATAACCAAGAGATGGGAAGTTAATTAATTGCATTAAACTATTGACTAACTACCTAGCTCGATCTTAATTCATTTAGAGAATATTAAAAATCTGAGGAACAATAATAAAATTGATGCCGATTCCCAGCGGAAGGAGATGACCAGCAAATTGGATACTTTTCTTAATCTGGCGTAAATAATAACATGTCTGTTCCCACTCCCTCTCAGGCCAATTCCCCTATCATTTATTCCAGGCTCAAAAGCCTGCTTCCATAATTGATATCAGTTACTCAATGAGTGCTTCTTGCCTTTGTTCTCGTTATCCATTATAATTACAAAGTTCAGCGCGGGCCGGGCGGTACGGACGGAGCCCTGGAGGGGCTGCCGAGTCCCGGCCCCTCCCGGGACAGACCCGGACTGGGGGCACGAGGAAGGACGGGACGCTGGCACTGCTGCCAGGGGGAGACACTCCGGGAAAAGAGGCTCGGATCCCCTCGGGAAGCGGCTCGGTTTGGAGCTCTGGCTGCCGGGGTCTCTCCTGGGCCCCCGCGGTCCAGCTCCTCACTGTCCCCGGCCGAGCCGCCGCGTCTGGCTCCGCTTGGCTCAGATATTACTATTTCGTTATTTATTCACTTGTTTATTCATTTATAAAGTGTTTACTTAGCTCGGTGCAGATGTAACATCTCATTTACAGGTTGGCCCCGGGGCAGAGACACAATTGGCAACAGAGGAGGGAGGGGAAAAAAAAAAGAAAAAAAAAAAGAGAGAAAGAGAAAAGAAAAGGAAAAGAACTCGGGGGAATAAGGAGGGAGAGCAGAGGGAAGGGGAGCTGCTGTCTGCCGCAGGGGAGCACTGGCTCTCTCCCTTGACCCCCACGGGGCAGGGACCATCTGTGAAAGGACCGTAGGAGCATCACTCTCCCGGAGAAACTGAGGCAAGAGGGGGTTCGCTGAGGGGCGAGGGGTGGCTGTGCCCCCAGGAAGGCACCGAGTGCGGACAAGGGAAGCCGTGCCAGCGCAACGGCGCCCGTCGGGAGTGGCATCACCTCCCCTGCCTTCCTCCCTGCTATCGCTTTCTCTATCCTTGCAGCCTGAGCCCCGGCAGAGCTCATGGACGTTGGTTTCCCGGCGGCTTTTGGGGGAATTCCTGCTTTCCCCGCCGCTTCCCGAGGCAGCGGTAGGGGTGGGGGTCGCGGCGGAGGCGGGGCTCGAACCTGCGGCCCCAAAAGGGGCGCGCCCCCGGGCCCCGGCCCCGCGCATCCCTTCACACGGGCTGACGGGCGGCAGCTGCTGATTGTTTAAACGAGGAGGCGGTTGCCTAGCAACCCATAGGAGGCTCATTACCGAAGCCACAGTGATTAACAAAAAAGGGTATGAAAGTAAAATGGATTAATTATTTAATTAACTAATTGATGATCAACTTCTTTTTAATTATTCACTTAATTAAAGAAGTGTAACTACAACACTGCCCTTATCAAGTGTGTTGATATACTGACAAGATTTCAAAGACAAAAAGAAAAAGAAGAGGAAAGGGGGGGAAAAAAATTATCTTCCCTGCTGCAGGCCCCGCAGATCTGAACCAGGAGCCACATGCAACACCTCAGGACACCCTGCCCCAAGTTCAGGTGTGGCCCCAAAACTTTCCTGTGAAGGGCTGGGGCGAGATCCTCCCTCTCAGAAGGAGCAGCACCATCACTACGAGTTATATCTGTTTCCTGCTGCCACGCTGCAGAGCATAAATCCAGCCAGGCTGTGCTTCAAAGAAGAGTTATGGAGGCCTTGCTGCCTCTTAAATCCGGGTTGATCTTTTCCTCTTAACTAGACAATGGTTCAGCTGCATCTGGTCAGACCCACCGAGAGAGTTATGGATGGCTGCAAAAGTCCCTGTGCCTTTTTCCTGGGCTAAAAGGTTTGGCCAGGGCTGGAGTGAAGGACCCTTCCTAGGGGCGACTAAACTGTGAGAAGGAACTGGGAACATCCCAGCCTGACATCTGTCAGTGGACAGAGGTGAGCATCAGGGTGTCAAAGCTGGTACTCGTGCATGTGGTGCACGATAGCCTGGTTTTCCTTGGCAGGGGGTTTTTGGCAGCAGGGACCAGGGGGATGGAATGCAGAGAGGCCTTCCCTGGCACCCCATGGAGCTCCCTGCCTGCTTAGGGATCCCTGTCCCCAGGCTGTGCTCGGAGTCAGCAATAACAAGTCAGTGATTTTGCTTCCCGACGGATTGGGCTCCTCTGCTCTGCCCAGCAAGCGTCTGGCTCTCCCTGTATTGCACTAATTTTGTTTCTGCTTTTTTTGAAGTAAACAGTGCAGCTTGTCGAAAACATTCACCTCTCTTGATTAATTTACCCCTAATGACAAAGATGGCTCTGTAATCAGCAGGTAAACGCAGGGAGTGAAATCTGCCTGGTTTTCCCTGTTAGCATGGCTGATGAGGGAGAGGGGGGCTGGTGCCGAGCCGGGGGGGAGGACGGTGCTGCAGGGACTCAATTGATTCTATTTACCCGTCCAAGGTGTGATTGGATTTATTGTCAGCATGAAGAAGACAAACAGATCACTTCTGCTTGGCAGAGTATTGGCAAGTCCGAGATCTCCTGAAGGAAGGGAAACTTGGGAGAGGTAGGCTTTTTTTTAAAACCTCCTCTGAAGTGTTTGTCCCCTGTGCACGGGGCTTTGGAGCTCACCCAAATAAACCTCATGCCCCATGGTCACCCAGAGGTGATGGAACTGTTGTCACTCTGCGCTTGGGAGAAGGGCTGGAGGTAGCAGGACACAGTGGGTTGGTAAAGCCAGGTAGAGCTCTGAGTATCTCAGCACCACAAACCATGAGCACTCTGTGGTCACAGGGATGGGACCTGCGATGGAATCAGGCTACGTGCTGAGCTGGTTTCCCTAGGAGACAATGAGAAGACACTGAAGGGGTTGGAAGTTGAAAAATGGAAGGGAAGAGTTCTATCCTCATCAAAGGAGGAAGACTCCCAGTGTCAGGCAGGCAGAGAGAAAGGCAGGTCTGAGACAAGACAGTAGAAGGATGGACAAGGCAGTCTAACTTCTCCCTCACCAGTTCCCTGTGACTCCACTGGGTTTTAAAAACATAAACCAAACCTTCCCCTCCATTTAATTCATGTACCTAATCCCCTAACTCCTTAATTAAGCAGAGGGAAGTTTAAATTGTTCTGACCATCTTTGGGGGGATTATATATTTCAATCATCATTATGGTATGGCTATTTGTGATACCATGAGATAGATAGGTATATCCGTTGTATAATCAGGCATACAAATTATAATCCCCCCAAAGACATTTAATAACAATTTAAAATACTGACTGCTGGACATAGGGCATCAGCAGATTAGAAATGAATGTGAATGGGGGGGTTTGTTCAAGGACTCTGGATGCTTTATGCTCCAAGCCTCTGTCCTACAGCTCTCCCTCCTGGCATTAGGACCAGAGTCAGTGTGGAGGAAGGGGCTTCCATCCCTGGGGTCCCTCCCATGAAGCAGCATCTTGCATGGATGCGTCACCCTGTCTGCAGATGGAGCTCAGGGTGAGATGGACGTGCTGGGTCCCAGGAGCATCTTCATCCTCCTGACCAGCTTCCGTCCCTTGGGATGCCGTGACGGTCTCATTACCTCCACTGGAAAGTGTGGATGTGCATCTGAGGGCAGGATGTGGTCTGATGCTGTCTAATTTTCTTGGAGCTGTACACGGGGGTCCCCACTGACATTAGAGGGAGCTGCTGAAGCATATCGAGAGAAGAGGAGATGCTACGAGTGCTCGCTCTCGCAGCAAAACTGCTCAGGGGTGTCTCTGTAACTGTGAAATCAGGCCTTTTGAAAGCATGGATTATTGAGTGAGTAGATCTAGCCAGCTCCTTTAGGGCCATTAGTCCTCATATGCACTTGGTTATTTTACACTGAAAGCATTCAGGGGAGATTATGTCATTTTTAGGGTAGGGGGGAGAAGAAACAGCAATTTTTCTGTGTCTTAGGAGTAAATGAAAATAACTGCTTGAACCCTACTGAAACAGGAAAAGACACATGCCTATGAAATAAAACCACATTCTGACTTGACAGCAAGAGCGTTGCAGGCTAAAATCTAACTCAGAGAATTTTTGTAGCCTGAGTTCGGATGGCAAAGAACTTGAAACCTCATGGCTTAAGTGGAACAACAGGACACAAAACTCTTCAGATTTCTGCCAGGTAAAAACTGAGTCCAAACAAATGGGCTTGGCAAGCATCATCCTTTGCAGAAAGGCCAGCCCAGCTGGAAAACTGGTTTCTTGCTCTGTTTTTAAAGAACGACGTGGAGATCATATTTTCTCCTTCATCGAATTAGCAGAAACATTATTGTTACTTTGTGCCTTCGGTACAGACAGCAAAGGCTGTGCAACAGTTGAGGAGAATCTCACTCCCTCGATGTACGAGGGGTGCAGGGCTGGCTCTTGTCACCCACCCAGGGCAGAGCCAGGAAGGGTTTGGGTCCGAGTCAGAGCATTTGAAGGTGATAGAAGCAGCTGGGTGAGGGAAGGACTGATGGCTTTGCCTTTTAGCAGCAGTACAGCAAACTTACATCCTTGTTTGATAACACCACGGTGGTGTGGGAAACAGCTGAACAGTTGTCTAACACAGCAAGGGATCCTGCTGATGATGAACCTTGCTGGAGAAATCGCTCCCTCAATGTGTCCCCAGTTCCTTATCTAGTTTCCAGAGTTGCAGTTTTTGAAAGGTTTTGGTATGGTTTTTCTAACATCTTACAGTGGCGTGGCCCCCTCGCCAGCTCCAGGCAGCCCTGAGCTGTTGGGTCCTCAAAACCCTTGAAAGGGGAGATGTGGATCTCCACATCTGCCAGTGTAGGGCTGGGTGGCTGCTCTGTGAGGTCCCCAGCCCTTGTACATTGGCTGCCACTGAGGGATGAAGATGATTCAGTCCTGGGAAACACTAAAAACCCCAAATGAAAGAGTTAATGGCTAAACACACCCCTGGGGCGAGTTCAACAGACACCTGCAGGTGGGGACTGATGTTCTTTATCCAACCCAGCAGTGCCAAGTGTTTTATAGGGGGTCACCCAGGCTTGGCTTTAACAGAAGGGAAAGGGCCTGGCTTCAGGCTCTTTGTTAGGAAGGGAGGCCAAATCCAGTCCCTACAGCTCTCCCAAGGATCCCAGATTTGTCGTCTCCTTCACGACAATGACTGGCAAGCCTGGTGTTTATCTTCCTGAAGGAGGACCTCACAACAGGTCTTCCTGTCCATGAGCAGAATATGGTGTCTGCCTGGCGTTGGAGAACCTGCTTTTACAGTGCTCTGTGCCCTCAGAGAGAAAGTGCCAGGAGCGGGGAACCCAGGCTGGTGCTCACAAGGGATCAAATGCCCTGGTGAGGGGCAAGTTACACCCTGACGTGGCCCACTTGGGAACAATTTGGGGCCTGTTGGTGTCAGCTGAGCTGGCTCAGACTCTGGGTCTGTGCTGCAGCCGTGCCCTCTCGCTCTCCGGCTTTAAATCACCTCCAGCTTTCCTCTTTCTGTGGGCTCATCTTCCCTCCTTAGGAACCTCTACATCAAAGCTGTTGCAGGGAAAATTACACTGCTAACTTCTTTAAACAGTCCTGGGTGTTCTGATTACAGGATCTGGCAACTACTTTTCCAGATTTCGTGAACTTCTTGGAAAATCTCCAGGGAGTTTCTTTCTGGGGGAACTTTATATTTTCTTGCTGATTTTTCAAAGTCTACTGATAACACCACATGAGAATTTTTTTTTTTTAAGTACCAAACTCTTGATGGATGCTGGGTTTGTAGGAGCTGTAAATGTAAATTGTTTTTCTTCTGGCCACTTATGTTTTATTTGAAACGTACAAAATCTGAGCATGTAGTTCCTGAGAGCTGGCCTAGAGAACAGCAGCACTCCCAAGTAGTTTGTCTCCTATCAAATGGCATTAATAATTTAGTCTCTAATTAAAAGTGAGGTCAAACAATGAAAAATGACTGAGCTAAATGGTTACGCTGTGATGTATTAAAGTGCCTGGTGGGTTTTAATGGATGGAAGGAGCGTTTTTGTTTGTTTATGTACAAAACACTTTCAGTCAAAGACTGTAGGAGTCCTGAGCAAATGTATTTAACTAACATCTTTTACAGGTTACTGAGTCAATGTCTTAAAGAGACAATTTTTGCACACCTTTTATATCCTTCAAATTGCTCAGCTACTTGTAAAACAGCTTCTCTTAATGACGAAGGGAGGAAAAAAAAACCTGCTTTGATGCCTCTCAGGCTGGTTCATCAGTTAATGTTAACACTCAGGAATATCTAAGGGGATCTAAGACATCGTGGGAGAGATATTTTGAAAGGAGCTTGTTTTTTATGTTCTGGAAGATGCTCTGGGTGTCTGTTCCCAGCATGCTGGTGGCTGCTACTGCCCAGAGTGATTTTGGGAAAGTACCTGCCATTAGTTTGATTACTTTATTTGTCAGCAGCCTTGCCCAGAAGCTAACCCTGTACTGAACAGCACCGTGCTGCCTCAGCAGCTGCTCTTCCAAAGAAAAATGGGGAAGAGAACAAGATTTCAGCTCTCTGTGTGTAGGGAGGGAACCTGAGAGAAGGAGGACTCTGACTCTCATGGGAGCAGGTCCCAGGAATAAAGCATGGGCAGGTAAGCAGACGTTGAATCCTCTGTCATGGCTCTTGCCAAAACCAGGCATGCCCAGCGGGTCCAGCAAGGGCCTCACCCACCTGAACAGCCTTCCCACCACACCATGGTGGGGTGCACTTGCTCTGCTCAAGGCAAATTATGCAACATTCTGTCAGTGGGAGAGACCTGACTTCACGGAAGTGAGGGCAGGTTTCCCACTGTGGCCATGAATGTACCATTTTGTAGAATCTCTGTGTCATTTTTTAGATTATCTATGTCAAATTTTATATTTCTGACCCAAAGGCAGGGCCCAAAGGTCCTTGAATGGCAGGAACATAGAAATGCATGTGATTGCATGGCTGGGATGCTCCACTGGGAACCTTGGTTCCTGTTTCCAGGGCTTCAGGCTTAAGGCATTGGCTCCTCTATAGACCTGCTCTGATGGTTTTGGACACCTTTATAGAAGGCTGAAGTAGAGGGTGATGATTTGTCTTGCTCATGGTAAGCAAATCCAGGACATTCCACCAGACATCTGGAGCCAGAGGTGCTTTGTGCTGCCCAAGCACAACAGGAGAAACACTTCTGCACATCGAGGCTACAAGTGGAGGTTGGGTTAAGTATGGACCCAAGAAGCTCACGTTTCTTTACAGTACTCTGTGCACCCTAAGAACTAGGAAACTCTAAGTCCCTACTCCTAAATATTTAACCTTTATTTATTTACATTCTTAGCTGACAATCTTTATATAAAAAGACAGGAAGTTGGAGTTTTGCACCTATTTCATTTAACACCACTTAACTCCTGGCACCGGCCCAATATGTCTCCATTAAGAGGAGACTTTGCAAAAATTGTCCCAATTAAGCAGCAGTGTTGTGATTTGCTGTGAGGCTAAACTGGTTCCCTGGGAGATGTCCTAATGAGGTATCCATCTTGATTAAGTGCAGACCTGTGAAATGCTTCCCAATTAAAGGACAGAATATGCATGTATATTCTCCAAATTTTTTCTTTCTTTTTTTTTTTTTTTTTTTTAGAAATAGTTATTTGTGGAATCTCCTCTGGGGCTCATCTCCCCATGGGCAAGGACAAGGACAGTGTTTGCTTTGATGTGGGATAATGCAGATCAGACCCTTCACAAGTGGTCATGGACTGGTAGCACCCACGTTTGCGTCCAGGGCTCCAAACTCAGAGCAGCTGAAGGAGAAGGTGCAGCGGAGGAGAGCCCAGGCAGGTGCTGGTGTCATGCCTCCATGTCTGCTCAGCTTTTGTATCATGGGTTGATTGTGGGCTTTCACTGGGAGTTGGCAAAACGCCTTGATCTCTGTGTTTCAGGCCACCTTTCTAAAACAAGAGAAAGCACTGGAGTTGAGGAGAAAAGTGGTGGGAAGGCAGGAAGGACTCCGGTATCGATTGGTTTTATCGACAAACTGGGTGTGTGGCCGTGGTGGGATGGAAGGGGAAGATGCACCTTCCCTCCCTTCATCTCCCTGCTGAAGCTACTGAGGTGCTCAGTGGGAGGGCAGGGCGAGACTTGCAACAGGAAATCCCCCCTGGTTGTAAGGAGAAAACCCCAGACTCCAACATTTCCCCATGAGAATGGTGCAGCCCTGACACAGCACCCCAGAGAGGCTGTGGAGTCTCCACCCTCGGGGTTTGGTCTAGGTTTGAAGCTAGCCTTGCTTGGGCCAGGAGGTTGGGTCCAGGACCTCCAGAAGTCCCTGCCAAGACAGGGATTCCTGCTGAAACCAAACCTGCAGGGCTGGGGTTAAAGTGGGGCTCCAGCAGCAGCCCCAGCCCTCAGAGCTCCCCCACAAACCATTGGGGTCGGGTGGGCTTGGTGGGGTGTAAATCTGGAGGAAGGGGGAGAAAGGCAGCGCTGTAAAACCCTCTGTGGGGTTTGGAGAAGAGAAAAAACACCTGAAAGTGAGCTTCTTCTCCAAAAAGTAAGAGCCTCGCTTCTTCCCTTTCAATAACTTTCTCTTTAGTTTAAACCAACAAATGTCCATTTGTCAAGTGTTAATATTCACCCAATGTCCAGAGGACATACCTTGAAAGTTATTTATAACAAGACTTCTTTTTTTCTTCCAAGGAAACAGTGTTCTCATTCCGTATTTCTTCCGTGCTACAGAATTACCAATCAACTGTTTTGGAGTAATTTTAAATACAATTATAAGGAATGTGATTAGGACAAATGCAAAAGAAGTTAAACATAATCAATTCCTCAGTGCTGCCTTGTGGTTTACATTTTAGTATCGTTTAAGGGGATTTGCGCCAACCTTTTGTAGTAGATTAAAGGCAGATATTTTGTTTGTTACAATCAAACCTATGATTTTGGTTTTATAAATTTTTAAAATATTAATTATAGTTTGAAAAGTACATGGAGGTGAATACATTAACTAGTTTCCTGCTTAGATAGCAACTATTTGGTGTTTGGCATTAGATTAGCAAGGAGCAGGTTGGGAATTTTAATCCACCTTGTTAAGTTATTAAATTTTCTTTATTTACATACAGATCTCACTTTCATTAACATTGTAACAGGTGGTCATTAACAATTTATCATTTGCTAGGCAGAAACAAAAAGAGATTTTGCTACCAAGTTTTCTCTACTGAGTGTCTCAATTATACTCTGTAGCAAGGCTAAAACAATTACAAATACTGTTCTACAACAATCCTCAAAACTTGGGCCTATGTGGAAAAATCAGTAATCTTTGAAAATTTCACAGTTTATAGTTTCACTCTGTGTAATTACATATACAAAGCTTCTTTTAATTTCAAAAAGGGAGATATTTTTACTCTAAAACATCTGCTACATTTAAAGTATTTGGGTTGAGGAAAGTATGGACCCCTTATTCCATCCTACTTATTTGCAACTTAGGTGAAGGCTAATAGAATTTTAATATGATCTGTAATCACACTAAAAACTGTAGTTCAAAATTCCTGAGCATCACTTCAGAGCTATTGAATAGCCCTGGATCTAATTAGCATAATCATTTGCAGAGCCCTTGGAGTCCCATTTTCACAACCTTTTTATATTCTGAAAACAGGGGGTTTATGGTTTCTTTCCATTTTTTGGCATAGGAGAAGGACATGGCACAATTTCCTCCTCCTTCCCTGCTCCCTCCTCCTTCCCCTCTGCTCCCCCCAGGCTGCTGGTGCAGCACGTGCCACCCCCCAGCAGGCACCACAGAGCGAACCCTGGCCTCACTGCATCACCCCAAAGCCTTGGAGACAGCTGGAGGCACTGGAAGCTTTCCTCCTCCTCCTAAAAATAATGTGCTTGATAAGCCTCTCTCTCTTTTTAGCATCGCCTGTTCGTTTTGGAAGGAGCCGAAGCCTCCAGCAGCGCTTTCGGCGCAGCCGCCTCTCCCCCATCCCTGCACCTCCAGGAGCTGCTCTTCTCTTGGCAGCCAAGGGCTCGCTCTCACAAGGTGGTTTGTTCTGGCAAGGCAGCTAAATAGCTGTGGTCCTGGCACCACTCTCTGTTTCGCAGGATAGAGTCCTCATTTGAGCCTCGTGTCATTTGCAAGGTTTCCAGCGATGCTGGTGCCGTTTGTGGTGATCCGTAACACATGGGTGACTTAGGAGCATTCCTCAGGCTTCCAGCTCCTGCTGCACCCAGGAATCCAAGCCCCACTTTAGGACGACTTTTCCCCAGTGTTATTTGAATTGTCATCTGGGTTTGGTGCATAAGTCAGGCTGCAAGAAGCTCCTACAGGATCATGTTTTATTCCACATAAAATGGCTTTGATGCTCTTAGAGCACATGGAGTGCTCCAGAATGGCTCTTGAACTGACTGATGCTGCCTCTGTGTGTGGCGAAAATAACCTTCATGTTACACTTGATCTGTTTTTGATCTGTTTAGGTAAGAAAGGATTATGGAGACATTACAATTCTTAAGCAGATCCAGCTACTAGATCTTCACTGTCCATTTCATCCCTTTTGACTCCTAAATTGTAGTTAGGTAAGATGTTTAAAAACAACCATCACAGTTCACCTCAGGCTGACAAATCAGCACCCTAAAACCCTTTCACCGGCATTTCTGTTTCATTTCAAATAGTTTACACCAGAACTGGGGGATCTCAGTTGCCTCAGTTGTCCCACCAAGGTTCCCTCTATCAGCCTCATCTGCAAGAACAAGAGACACAAAAAATCACCCCTGGAAAATCCAGTGCCACCAGGCTGGTTGGTGACCTCTCGTGTCCAGTCACAAATATGACCAAACTCTTTGGCTTCTCCTTGAAAACACATTTTATTTGTGTCTGGTGATCTTGGTTTTAATGTTCATTTTGCCCCTGGCAGTTTGTCTTTGTGGCTCACTGGAGCTCAGTGACTGGTTTTCAGTGTATTTCTGGACTGTCAGTTTGTTCCAAGCTGCAAAGTGATTCTCCTTCTGTAATTTAAGGACTTTTATGAATTGAACATCAAAGAAGCCTGTGAGTCCCGCTCTGTCTCTCAAGACTGATTCCTGCAATTAGAGTTTCCCTAAATCCTTTTAAATTTATCATTGCTTTCACAAATCCAAGCCACAAAGTGCTGGATTCCTGAGCTGTTTTATTTCCTCTCTCTGCACATCGTGGCTGCATGTCAAGGGTTGGGACAGTCATTTCTGACTTTAGTGGGAGCTGATTGTTTGCTTCCACATCTGGACTAACAAAGGAGTGGTTAGAGGAACCAGGTGTGAGAGTTCAGTCTGGGGTAGGTATATCCTGAAGGACATTTACTTTGAAAGATCCAAACCTGCCTCCTCATTCTGTTTGTCGTCAGGATGCTTATGGACCTGGTCCAGCAAATCTTCCTGCCTCATGTTTGACAAAAGCCACACAAATGTGGAGAAAGGCCAAGTTCTGGTAGGTTTTTCCTGATCCTAAGTGAGGCAATGTGCAGGTGGATCCCCAGCCCTGACCTGTGTAGGCATCCCCAAGGATCCTCAGCTGGCATTGTTGTGTGGATGTCATTTGTGCTCTGGCTTGAGGGAACTATCCTGCTGGCTTGGTTGAGTGTGGCCACGCTGCAAGTTAAGCCCTACCTGCGCTTCCTCCACCCCTTCCTCACCCTCACCTGCTGCACCAGCATCACTTACCTGTGCTTGGATCCTATGCCATTGTGAAATAAATCGGTAAGAACATTTTATTTTAATAGACAAGGAAAATTAATGCCTAGAGATTACCGTAAAAAAAGACACAGCCAGAATGCCTCCCTGCTTCTGCCACTGTTCTCTGCCTACATCCATTTTCTAGAAGCTTTTGAATTGCTTCTTTCTGACTAAAATCTTTCCACAGCAAAGATGTCCTTGATTGTGCTATTTTAAAAAGTAATTTTCCCCACCCTTGAAAGTTTTTATCTGCAGCGTTTTATATTTTCTCACTGACTTAAATAGCTTGGTCTCTCTCTTTCTCAAAGTAGAATAGACAGTGCCTTTATTTATCCTGTTGGTGCTTTAAACTGCAATAAGATAAATGGGCACAATTATAGATGTATACCAGAAAAGGAACATGTGTTCTAGCATATGTGATACTAACCTAAGCTGACATCTAAATGTACTTCTCAGATAACAAACATTACACACACACATATTTATTAAACTCAGCAACAGCCCTTGCCATCCTTTTCAGCTACTTTTAAACAGCTGGTGAACTGTCAAAACCACGTTAAATATTTTAACAAACAAGTTAAATATTTTTAGTTGTTTCTCTGATGGGAGTAAAAATTCAGGATGGAGTAATCTAACCGCTTTTGTGAAACGCTCGAGGAAAAGCAGAGGATGATTTTATTTGGCTGTAAGTTGTGAGCCAACTTTCCTTCTAAAGGATTAAACTGAGCTCTGCACCTGAGACCCAGGGAGCCACGCCGCACCTCCGAGCTCCTGGGATTTGTGGTGGGGAAAACCCCTTGGATTCCCCCCCCCCGTGGGATTTACCACAGGCTAACCCAGAGGATTAGATAATGGAAAGCTGGTAAATGTTTTTTTACAGTGCCCGGGTGTTTATGGGGCTCTTTTGCTCCTCTCCTGAGTTCCCTCTCCACAGATCTGGTCCTGAAAGCCTGGGGAGCATCACGGGCATGACTCGGGCTGTGCAGACACGTGTGGCAGAGAGGCCCTTCAGTGCTTCAAGGCAGGCTGGAAGCTCCAAGCAGCCACGATTTATATCACTAAAAGTCAGAAAGGATTTGCAAAGCATCCATTCTATTGCTATTTAAGTGCAACAGAGAAAATCCACAGTGAAAAGGCACAGGCCAAGAGTCTTTTTATGTTTAATATACATAAAAAAGTTGAGTATTATAACATGTGAGCGGGAGATAATGACAGGTGAATAAAAAGAAAGACAGCGACGTATCTAGCAAAGTGTCAGATTGATAAATAAATGAACAAAGACAGGAGAATAAAAGGCTGTTATGAAATATATCAAATCTGATGTGATATGGATCGTGTTGCGGGAAGTTCAGTCTTCCTTTGCTGAGACAGGAGTCAAGGACAAACAGTTTGTCTGCGATTATGAGCTGTCCTGGCTGGGGAAATAAATACACCTGGAGGATGGCTCTGTCCTTCTCCCTGCCTGCCTGGCTACCAGCACGCCCGGGAAGTTAATACAACACAATTTATTATGGGCGGCGTCTCCCATGCAGAATTATTACAAACTACTTCTGAGTGGATTATGGGCTCTCATGCAAAACTAAGAAATAAAGAAAGCACAGTCCAGGCTGCACCCTCACATCTGCAGAGGGGAAGCAGAGCTGGAAGCCAAGCCAGAGGATCGTGTTTTGCCATAATGGAAGAATGATTGATTAAGCAGAAAGTGGAGGATTTGGGGAGGAGCCTGTGGTGTTTTGCTGGAGCGACCAGGAGGAATCAGCCATGGAGATGTGATGGATCTTGAAAACGAATCTCAGCACCACAGAGAGGCTCAGTAGAGTGTGTGGAGTGAGGAGTTGTGGTCCCTGCCAGGCAGCAGCACCCACTGAGCAAAGGCAGCAAAGGGACAGCAGGGGTGGGAGAGAGGCCATGCTGTGTTCCCTGGGCAGCAGTGACCGTGTTTGGAGGATGGTGATGGAGGCCACTGGCAGGTCAAACTCTCCTGCTGGAAACTGAGGAACCAGAGAGAAGCCAGGTCTCTCTTTGGAGAGAGCAAGCTCCAGCCCTGACCTTCCTGCCACAGGGAAAGGATGACCTCAGGAGGGGAGCAGGGGTCAGCCCAAGCAGGGGCCAGCCTGGGGCATCTCCTTCCCCACAGCTGCAGTGTAAAACTGGCACAAGAGGGGAAACAGCAGGGAAAAATCCAGCTGGCCACGTGTAGTACAGTGATCTTGGGGTAAATGAGGGTTACAGAGCTACCTGGAAAGGCAGGAATGAAGGATATCAAGGGGGACAGTGAAACAGCCTTGGAAAGTGTCAACCAGCCATGGTGGGGGCTGTGTCTGCAGATGAACTGGGGCAGTTGTCCAGTGGGAAAGCTGTCCCATGGACAAAGCTTTACCCCAAGGCACACAGGGAGAATGGCTGAACAAACAGGAAAAAACCATTCGTGCTACAGTGATTTTTGATACAAAGATGAATTTTCCCCCAAAACTGGGAATTTACAGGAAATTGTCCAGGCATAACTTGGTGCGAGACTTTTGAAGAACCACTCACAGGACACCAGCAGCCTTCTCGGCAGTGATGGAGACGTATCCCAGAAAAACTCAGAAAGGCCGTGAGGTTAAAAGGCTTGGCAGGACCTCTGGGCAAAGAAGTTTTAAATTTTCCAAACCTGGTTTCTGAGGAGGATTTTCCTGTGTTGAACCAGACCTAAGGTATCACAAACTGTTACAAGTGAGCTAATGGTATTAGTGTTTCATCACTCAGCATTACTGAAATTCTTGTCCTGTATTTTTTGGGCTTTTTCTCTCTCTCTCTCTCTCTCTCTCTCTCTCTCTCTCTCTCTTTTTCTTTTTTTGTTAAAAACAAGACTTATAACAAATGCTGTCAGAATTTACAAACACAGGTCTGATCTGCCAAGTGCTTCTCACAACAGGATCCTTGCTCATCACTCACAGTTCCAGGTCCAAGGAGGAGGTTTTGTTAAGAGACTCGGTAGAAAAATGTTTCTTTGTCAGCTCTACTTGGCAGCAATCACCAGGGCAGGCAGCCTCCTCTATTAGGATTGCTTTCTGTGTCAAACACCTCATCATTAGAAAGTGAGGCTTGAATGTTATTCTTTAAGCCTTAGATCAACTGTGGAGGCTGAGATGTAATGGAAAAACCTGATGCTGGAAATTCTCGAGTCATTATCACAATTTATACTTAAAAGAGCTCCAGTTTTATAGCAAAAAGAAAAAAAAATCCATTCATTTTAATCATTGCAGAGATTATTAAAAGGTCTTGAATATTATTTATTGCAATTCTGTACCAGTTCTAATTCACTCATTAATTCTATTCATCTTGAAACTAATTTTAAACTTCCAAAATTTACCGTAGCATTTTGAAAAGTTAAAGCAACTTTCAAGATGAATAGAATTAATGTTTTCTTTCCCTCCTTACAAACTGTTTTCACCTTCAAATACAAACCATGACCATACCATGCTAATAGCTGCAAATGTATTCTCTGTTTAAGGTTTCAAAACCATTACTTGACAGCTGACGTGGAACATAATTTCAGTCTCATTTTCAATGAGAGACAGTGCAGCCTCCTCTAGGAGCTGCAGCCTCAACGCTTGCTCCAAACACATTTCCACAGCTGAGGATGTGGAATGAAGCTTTTTTTCCCCTCTGCTTCCTCCTGTATATTTTCCATTTTCTCTGTGTTCCCTCTGACCAAAGACCATTACAGGTCTGTAGAGTCTGACACAGCTGTCATAAATTTGGAGGGTTTGCTGTGTGGGGGGAACATCTGGTTCCTAAGAAAACAAAGTGTTATTTTCCTGATGGCTGCAGGAGAATGTCTGGGTTTGATCCACCTGTGAGGACTGATTATTTTTTAAACTTCATACCAACACACAGGAGGTGGATGCTTCCTGGATCCTGTGGCATAGCTCTGCCAGAACTGGCCTCCATTTCCTAAATTCTTCAGATGAAAAAAGTTTCTCTCTCCTTGCTAAATTTCTACAGGACCTGAAGGAGCAGGCATGGTTCTTTCTTTCATTGAATGATCATAAATTCCGTTCTGAAACAAGGAAAACCTCAGCAGAAGCAGCTGGAAACTCTGTGAACAGAGTGTTTTCAGTTTTGCATCATTGGCCAGGCTGCTGGGGTGGTGCTGTGGTGAAGGTGAATTCCTCCTCACACCAAAGGCTTGCTGTTCTTCGTGGAGTGATTGCCTTCATCTGAAGATGTTAAAGTTTGAACCCAGTTTTCTGATAAACCCCACGCTGCCTTTCTCCTGGCAGTGAGATTATTTGCAATAAGAGTTTCTGGAGCTTTGGGTGCTTTATTTGTAGGTTCTGAAATGATGGTGTCTCTGTAGCAAAAAGGCAGCAAGGGCTTATTTCTGAGCAGCTTCAGGTGTGTACACGAGTGGTCTGAGATATATCAGTTATTTGGAAAGGTCTGTTGGTGGCACGTAACTGCGAAACTGTTCTCATCTTGGATTTTGTAAGGTCATCACTGTGTTCAAGCCTACCTCTCACGCTTTGCTACAGCTACAGAGTGAAGAGGGGCGTATACTGTAAACAAAGAACTGCAGGAAGGTCCTTGGTGGGTACATTTATCATTTGAAGCCAACAGAGGTGGGTTTGTGGGGTTTTTTTGGGGAGTGTGTTCTTTTTCTATTTTGAGCTGAGTTTGAATCTGTACAGAACCCTTCCAGTTTTTCCAGATATTGCTGGGGAATTTTCCCTAGGATGGTTTAGGCCAGTTGGAAATGCCACAGAGATCCTCTTGCCATCCATAAACCACAAAGGTGAAGCTAGATTTGGCCCCGCTTTCTCTTACACCCCAGGGAACACCCCTGCTCTTGGTGGGAAGCCAGGAAGAAAAGCAGTGGTTTAGAGGGCAGTTACAGGGTCCAGAGCAAATGTGGATGGGGTTCCCCAACTCCCAAACCCTTCAAAAACAGGAAACACAACAGCCACAGCTGGAAAGCAAGGGGAGCCAGACATCCTGGGCAAGGCTCTGCAACTGGTGAACAAAGAGGTCTCCTGAAGATCTTCCCCTGTGACAGGTCCCCTGGGCCCCTTTTGCTGTGTAGTGGCCATTTCTGCCTTGGCTGTAATGTGGGATTTTTGCTGGTTGAAACCTCTTCCTGAAGGAAATGGGGACAAACCCTGTTTCTCCTTGAGGTGCTGGGCTGTTGGAGTGCTCGAAACGCACTGTGGCAGAGCATAACTCTTTTTTATGCTTGTGGTCACTTGCCTTGATTTTATAAGTGGCAAGTCTGGCAGTGTGGGATATAGAGCAGGGGGCCCCCAGTGTTGTCAGGGAACGTGTCTGAGTAAAGCATTTTATGGCTTGGCTCGATCTATTTCCTAGCTGGAATATTTCCATCAGTTTCCTTTGGCTGTGCCCGAGGTTCCAGCTTGTGGTTTCCGTGTTTTCCTTCCCCTGAAGACCTCTGTCTTCTCTTGGAGGAGGGAGGGAGAGCAGGGAAAGATGCTGCTTTTGTGCTTCCTGCACGTTTGAGATGAAAGTTCCTGCTGCTCCTCTCTGCTCCACGTACGGATCTTTTCCAGGAGAGAAGTGGATGGTGCAGATTGCCTTTAGCACCAAGATTAAGTGGATCCTGCTCGGCAGCAGCCACAAAATTTAGGAAAGGAAATAGAGGTCTGATGCAAGCGAGCACACCTGGGCTAGCTGAATCTCCCTGGCTCAGAGACACAGGCTGGGAAGATGTGGCAGGAGGGCTCCAGCAGGATGGATGCGCCAGGTCAGTATCTCAGCTCCCCCTCGGTGGGTTTCCCCTCCAGGTGTAGCCTGGGATCATGATCAGGGATTCAGGTGGAGAATGAACCCTCTGTATCTCAGATGAGTCTCAGCCTCACATCTGAAAAAAGCTGCAACCCATCTGAGGGGATAAAGACCTCTCCCCTGTGCCAAACAAAATTGTTGTAGCTGGTGGCTAAAATGACCTGTCTGGTTTTTCCCTGCCCAGCTGCCTTGCACAGCACTGCAGCAGACACAGGGGCCAGCACCCATGAGGAGGATGGATGCCACCTCTCCTGAATTTTGTAAGTCTAAATCTTGGTGTCATGCTCAAAGATCTGCTTCCACCTGAAGTGTTGCTGTTGAAAACAGATCTGCAGCAGTGTTTGCAATGGGGGTACAGGAGCTGGCAGCCTCGGAAGCAGAGATGCTGCAGGACTGAGAAATGGGTCTCCAGCTTTATGCTTGATTGGGAAGTTTGAAAAAAAAAAACATAAAAGGGATTATTATGCAGTTTTTCAAGCCAAAAATGCAAGCAGTTATTCAGACATGAGGAAAACTGTCATTGCCCATGGCAGCTTAAGGAAACTGGCCAGAGAAAGGAAGCGTTGTGTGCTAAGGTAACACAGGGAAGAGCCTTAGAGTGATTCTCGGGCACCTGCCAGGTCAAAAAAAAGCCACCAACTGACTTCCAGAGGCCTTGGATGGAGTCCAGAGTTAGAGCAGTGCCTGATCCCTAAGCTGCTGGGTAGTTGAGGAAGGCTTTGTGATTTAGGATGGCCATTGCAGTTTAAAGTGTTGGCATTGTGTTGTAAATACAGTTTAGCTGGATGATGCATTTCCTATTTCAGGTTCTGATTTCAATTACAAACACTGACTGGCTCGATACTATCATTACTAAACTGAAGCCTTTAAAATTCAAGGCAAAAAAGTTTCAAAAAGTGAATGAATTGATCTGTCACTCATACAGAGTGCCCAACTCAGCAGTGCAAAGGCGAAAGGCAGAATAACCTGAACCTCTGGATCTGTATCTCCAAGCACACAATGACAGCAACTGCCTAATTCCTGTTAAAGAACAGCCATAGTAAATAAGACTTTATTTTTGGTAAGAAGGCAGTGGGAGTTACTTGGATTGTACTGCAGGAAAATGGGATAGAGAAGACAAAAATGTGAGGTTTCGAAGACAGAGCTAGCAGATAAACTCATATTGGATTTGTGCTTCTTTCTGCTTAAGAAGTGTGGCCCTTACCATGCCATTGGTTTTTAAGCAAAGCTCTCCATTGATTTCAGAGGGGTATCCTGCCCAAAAATCAATGGCAGGGGATGCCCCCATGTATTTACCTACTCGGATTTGGTTATTGACTTTTAATAACTCTACAGATACTAACATGGCAAAATGCCAGGACAGTGTTGCTGCAAATTTAAGTCAGGAATTCCCTTGGAAATCTCATGTGGCATTGCCTAAATGCCTCGTTTTGCAGTGACCACCCCCGAAATGCAAATTGTTCTGCTCTCCAGGTGAACGTGTGCCTTTTTTTTCCCGAGTGATCACCTATCCATCAGAAAATTGGGAGTGGGAGGGGTGCAGGGCAGGCTGATTCTGCAAAGCTGCCTGCTAAAGCCCTGATTACTGTTATCAAGCAAAGAAGCAGTCCAGTTTAAGCTGCTGGGGTTTCTGACGAGCAACAGGTTATAATGAGGGAAGGCAGAGGAACGCGTGAATGAGCGACTACAGACCCTGGTAAAGAGAGGATTACACTGAAGGTACGTTCCAGGGAAGAGACTGCACATTTCAGGGCAAGGCAGCAAATGGGCTTAAAAAAATAATCTGAATTTTTTCTTTCCCTCCCAATCCAACAAAGATAGAGAGCGTAAGATGCTTGTGGAGGGCAGGTCAGCACATCAAACAGGCTCTGCTGGCACTGCTGGGAGCGGTGAGGGAAGGATCCTGCCTGCCTGGGGTGAGTCAATGAGGTTAAAATGTGTGCTCTTACCGAGCTGGCCCTGGAGGTGTGAGGGTGCTCGGCTGTGTATCTGCACAGCATCTCCCCCAGGCACATCACTGTTGTCTCCTCCTCAGCCTCACTACATTTTCTGGTTGCAGTGGATGTTATCTCAGCAGTCCTCTGCTCCATTTGAGTCCTAAATAAGCCAAAGGAAGATGTTTTGGATACCCTTTTGCTTTTTTAGGATTTGTTGGAAATTTACTGTGAGGAAAAGCTAAAGCTGAGATTTAAAACACGGTGGCTGCTTGGTAGCAACTGCCTGTGGGGGATTCTTTCCCTGGGATAAATGCATGGCCCCTTCCCCTGTGGCAATTGAATAACCCACCTTGTATCTGCTGTAAGGCAAAATTGGGTGCCTGAGCCGGGAGTGGGATTGCCACAAGTGCAGTCCAAAGCCCATTTTAGCTGGAGATGTCTGTTCTAACAGCTACAATCCAGGAATCAGCAAAGAGAAAAGCTTCAAAATGGTTCAAAATCCAGGAGAAAGGCTGATTTTTTCCTCTTCTTACACCATGAGGGTGATTGTAGCAATGTCAAGATACACCCTTTACTAGCCAGATAAGGCAGTGCCCTTTGCTGTCTGAAGATTGTGCAGGGCTTGTGTTCTTGTCAAACAGAGGAGGGATGCAGCATTCCTCTTTCCAGCGAGCTTTTGAGCAGGCACTGATACATTTATAAATGGCATGTGATAAGCTCTAAAAATGCCACTTTGAAATTGAACCCAGAGAAGTGTGAACCATCTCAAACAAAAGTGATTCGCCTTGGTCACTTGACAAGTGCAGAAGGAATTTCTGGCGACAGGAAGAAAACGGAGGCAGCGCCAGCCTGCCAAGGGTCCCCAAAAGCTCCAGTGGAGAAGGAGCCCTCCTGGCCCCCACTGTCTCTGCAGAGCCCTTGCTCCTGCTTTAGCTGTTTCCCTCACTGATGGGAAGGACAGCTCTGAGCAGGAAGAGCTCAGGATGCAGCAGCAGCGCCCAGGGTAAGACACAAATCTGTGCTCAGCTGTGCCAGGTATTGATCCCCACACTGGGCATTGCACGGCCCTCGCTCATCACAGGGCAACAGATGAGAAGTGCCCTGCACACAAACTGTCAGAGGCACATGGATTGCAGCTTCCTTGTGAATTGGACAAAGTTTCAGCTCTGCTGCAGCTCTGGGTATTGCTGGTGTGGAGCACAGGCTGTGGCAGCCTGGAGAACCAGGGTTATAATGCACTCTGTGCACGGTGTCACCCTACTGGAAAGAGGCTCATCAGAACACGGCATGTCAGTTGTCACTTCACTGGGAACAGGTGAAACCCTATTATCAGTACACTGTCTACAGACTTCTGCTGCATCAGAAAACAGCTCGTCTGTGCTGTGTGTACTAAGATGTCACTGGTTTCTGCTGAACTGCACACAGGCTGTTCCAGCAGCTGCCTGATGAGTACAAAATGTGGGAGGAGCAGCCTGGAGCCATGCTGGGGCTCTGCTGGGAGCATCTGATGATGGGGGGGGACAGGCAGCAAAGGGTGGAAGGGAATGGGACAATTTCCTAAAGATCAGGATTTGGTTGCCTCTTTGGCGCCAGATTAGGTGGCTAAACCTGGACAAACTACATTTTGGAGGCTGAAGGTGGCCAGAGACACCCCAATGTGCTGCTTTGTGGGGTAGTGGTGATGCTACTGAGAGCAAGGTTTGACCCATCCCACGCAAGGAGAAACACAGTCTGATGTCTCAGACTGGCTGGACCATTGCTCCTGCTGACTCCACCAGCAGCAACTCAGTCTGGTGCTGGTACCAAATTCCTCACTTCAGGAGTAGCAGCCTGGAGTCTGAGGATGGCATCACTTCTTGCAGCTCAGTCCTCCTGAATTCTGCATCCCACCCTCTGCAGACGTTCTCCTTCCCTTCTCCTCCGCTTCTCCCCCAGCACCACTCAGCTAATTTCTCAAGTTGGATACACTAATCCCATATTTCTCTGATAGTTACTTTCTCCAAAGCTGTCTTGGAAACCCAGGTGCCAGCTCCCCCCCGCTTCTTCCCCCGACCAGGGAAAAGAGATGGCGAACGGCTTTCTCTTGATTGTGTCGATGGGAGATGATTTTCAAGGTGAAATTTCTAGTTCAGTTGAGTCACTTTCATTCAAGGCGATGAGCAAAATGTCACCCCCACACTGAACCACACTCAATGCGCTGTTCTCCTATTGCATTTAAATTTACTCCACTTTTCCTTTCTGACACCTGTTTAAATCAATATCTTCCTCTCCAGGTCGTGGGCAGAATGTGCCTGGTCTCTCCGCACAGCGCTTCTCAAATCCACTAAAATCAACACAATAATTGAAATATTTTCAAGCTGATTACACCGCTGCCTGAGGCTAGGCTGGTTGCTAAGGGTAAGCTCCCTGGTTGCTAGGGGGAGTAAATCATCTTGCATTATTTGATTTTTGTTATAGATATGAAACCGCTACTCCCTCGATTAAATGTCTCTCAGTCTAACACCTATGGGACCTGGGGAAAGAGAAAAGAAAAGCAGCAACCTTGACCCTGTCAAATAAATATCTCTAACTTTTCCTGTCCTCCGGCTTCCAAACCAAACCTGTCTACTGATTTTTTTATTTTTTTATTTTTTATTTTTTATTTTTTTTTCCTTAACCTGACTTTAAATAACAAAGCTGTGGGGACAAGCTGATGAAGAGAGGAAGAACTGTCTGTTCCATTAGAGGACCTCTCAGCTTGGCTAAACACTCTCTATTTACTCCAAACACAGCATGATGGGGAGCTACAAGGATCTAATAGCCTTGAAGATGTAGAATTGCACCAATTACAGTTCCTATTCAGCCCACGGCTCATGAGACATCGGCTGAAATCACAGGGCCAAATCCTGCTTCTAGGTCTGCAGAGTGCAGATCTGGAGCATCTCTGTGGCAGAGAAGGATTTCTCCAATTTTTCTTTTTGTGGCTGCACAAGAATGGAATCCTGTTGGACACTGCTGAGGCGAGGTGTCCAGGAGCCTGAATGTGTGCTGGGCCCTTTGCTAGTGGAGCAGGAGCTCCTGATGCATTATTAACAGGAAAGCAGTATGTGGGGCATATCCCTGTGCCTTGGACATTTTAAAGTGCCTCAGCTCCTCCTATGGTTTCATTATTCTCTTAGTACAACCACTTCCTGAGGGTATTATCCCTGTAGGGTCCCTTCCAAAACCACTCAGAAATTAACCTGACCCAGAAAATCTTACACAAGCCAGAGGTACAAGAGCCTCTTCCGCCATTTGTGCTGGACGCAACCAGCAGCCAGGGTGTTTCTGAGGCACAAGGTTACAGAGGGGAGCTGACTTGGCATAAAGTCTTTTTCCATCCCTCAAACCTCCTGTTAATCCTCATAACTCCACTTGGCCTTTCCAGCACTGCCCCAAATCCTCCTTCTTAGGTAGAGAAAACTGAGGTACCAAAATCGGAGTGCTGCAATTTGCCTCAGGTTGTGCAACGAGTCCCACCCAGACACCTTTCCCCCGCTCAGCTGCTGCAGCATTTCCTGGAGAGGACAGGCTGCAGAGCCCCAGCTCCTGCCCACTGCAGCAGGCCATGTCCTTCCCTTCTTGAACCTATTTCTCAAAGGGCAGCTGTAATCCACAATGGACAGGAAAAGCAGCAATGTAAATATTGAAAACCCTTTCGTTACAATTATATGCAACAGCAATATCTCCTCTGCCATGTCACCTGATCCCTCAGCTGGAAACAAGGATGCAAATGCCATGAAGTAAGTGATGTCAAGAGCTTCAAAAGCTGTTGATGAAATAGGTGCAAAGAGAGGAACTCGCGGCAAACCCTGGCAGAGGAGAGGCTGGAGGTGAGCTGCATCATTAGCACAAATGAGCCAGGCCAGGCTCAGCAAAGCCCAGCCCAGCCTGTGTTCAGCAGCACTTTCGACTCTGCTGCTCCCTCGGAGCTGTGCCAGTCAGTGGTGCTTTTTGGGGTTATTGGTCGACACGTGTGGAAACAGGCAGGGCACAGAGAAGTGGGGTCATCAGGAAAGCCTTGTGAGCCTGGAGGACACTCCTCTTCCAGCCTGGCTGGCTGTTCTGTCCTTGTTTCCCAAAGTTTGCAGGCAGGATCCCTCTGCGGGGCACCTGCACCTGTGCCACACATTTAGCGGGAAGCGCCTGCAGCTTTAAGAGCATCACAATCTAAATGATTAATTGTTTAATATATTACAAGCTGGTTACCCCCCCTGGACGTGCCATGTAACAAATGGAGTCGGCGGAGATGTCACAGTTGCGAGCTCCTTGTTTGGTTTTTAGCCAGCCAGTGCCGGTGGTCTGAGCTCACAACCACAGCCAGGGCTGCCACCACCTCCTCCAGCAGCCGCCTCGCCGGCCCTGGGCTTGGTGTGAGGCTGGAAGTGCTGCTGAAGGATGGGAGCCAAGCTGCCCTTCAAACACAGGTGTGTGACAGGGGTCAGGGCAGATGCTGAACTCATGCTGTTACTTATTTTTATCAAAGTGTGGAGGCTTGAAGGAAAGCCCAAAGTATTTAACTGAGTGGAATGCTGCACTAACTTACTGTATCTAACTTACTTAAAATCCATATTAAGTACAATTTCTATTTCAATATTGTACAGGTCATGCTTTATGTTAAAGTTCCACTTATAAATAGTTCATAAAGATTAATAGATGTTTTCATCAATAACTAATCAATAGTTTAGTGACAGGAAAGCCCAGCAGTGGGGATTGCCCCAAGCGTTGTGGGCATTTTGCTGTGGTTTGGTGATGTTTGACCCTTGTTCTGGACTGGGACCAGCACAGTTGACAGTGGTGGGATGCAGCACCTCCATCACTAGTGGTAGGTACCCTGTGGTCATGGAGGAGCTGGCCTGGGCTCTGAGTAACCCACACTGTAACCAGGGGGGCTCACTGGGGAAGACAGCCCCAATTCTGACCCCCTAAACTCCCAAGAGGGCTGTGGTACAGGGTCCAGCAACCCTGTGGGTCTGTGGGGCCAAGTGGTCCTTCCTGAGCATCTCACCTCCTGCTGGAATTTCTGGGAGCAATCTGTACTTGTACATGAGGAATATATTTTGTTGAAACATAATTGTGATTTTTTAAAAGATTCTTCTGAGGCACAGTTCTGTATTTTTAAAATGCATCTTTTTATCATACACTGTAATATTTGTGTCCACATGGGCACTAGAAAGAAAACATAATTATCTCTTAAAAGAATACAGTCAATTTAAGGAAGAAAAATATTAATGTTATATAAATTGATTGGTCAGAGGTTTCCAAAGCAGAGAGGTAGATGCCCATTCCCCCCATTATCTGGAGGAGCTGGGTGTCTAATGCTCTATGAGTCAAACTTCTTACATAGAGCTTCCAGAACAGACCCTGTAATTGAATATTAAGCAACTTTTTCATGAGTTCTTCCTTCTGTACCACGATCATGGTAATTCAATTGGCACTGCTCAGGTGACAAAACAAGCACTCGGCAACTTGACCGCTGTGGAAACCAAGCAAAGCCATTTAGCAACGCCCAGAGCCAATGCTTTTGCCTCCAAAACCTCCTCTGCACGTGAATCTTTGAAGAACTTTTCCATTTTTAATGGCCAGAAATGTCTGCCTGCTAAACTTTAACTACAAGTATACCCAAAGCCCGTCTGTCTAGCAGCAGGTGGGCTAGCGAGAGTCACAGTCCTGCTGGGATACAGCCAGCTGTTCCCAGGAATGAATCTCAAGTAAATTAACAAACACCACACAAACCTGTCAATTGAATCATTCTTGATTACTGTAAATGCGGGGCTACCCATTAAGGAGCTTCTCCCTCCCTGCAGGGGGAGTTTCTTTATGCCCTGAGTGTGTAACTGGGGTGGTGACACCCCACCCCCTGGACAGAGGGTCCCTTAGGATCCATGGGGGAAGTTCACTCAGTCCAATGAGTTTGAAGTGGTGGAGGTGTCGAAGATGGTTTCCTCACATCTCTGAAGGTTCTGTGGGCTTCCAACGAGTCATTTGGGTGTAGTCAAAGCTTCTTGTGTCCAGGCACATCTCCCTCTTTTTCCATTTGGAGGTTTTTCCTGGGCAACAGCATGGCCACTGAGTGGAACAAAATCCAGGACATCCTCACATGCACCAGCAATTTCCCACTTGGCAGGAGTACACTGTGGGGAGAACATCACCTTTGTGGAGATGAGAGAGCTGCAAACACATTGCATTGAAGGCAGGGGAGCTCCTGGTACCAGATAAGAGCAGTTTACAGAGGCCTGTGGACATCATATAATAATCAGGGCACTGGGTGAGAAGCAGAAGGTCTTGGCTCAACATCTGTCTGTCCCGTGTTTGGTTTTCTACTTGAGTTTTGATGGTGTGTTCAAGCCTACTGTGTGAAATTATGGACCTCCTCTCGAGGGTGGATGGCAGCCAAATCCCTGACTGCTGGCAAAGCCATGGCAAAATTCAGCTGAGGTTGTCTGCCTGCCCTGCCTGTGGGTCAGTGGTGCTCTGGAGGGAGGGTGTGGGAGAGCTGCAGGTGACCAAGCTGCCTGAGCACCAAAGAAACAGGGGTTCAAGGGCAAATTGAGTGACAGTGGTAGTGGAGAAGCACAGAGAGGAGAGACATGAAAGGGCCAGAAGCTGCTGATTTGTGCCAATAACAGTGACTCTGAAACAACAGAAGGGAAGACAAAAATGCATTTAAGGAGGGAGAAAATGGACTGTCAAGAGATAACAGGCAGAGCGAAGAGAATATGTGATCTAAGAAAATGTAGAGGGGACGCAGCAGGGAGAGAAGGGAATTGCTGTGAGGTGCTTGAGGACAGAGAATGCAGGGGGCACCAAAAAGACTGATCTAAACCCAGACCAAGAGCAAGGTCTTACTGTCACCTTCCCATGGTCAAGTGATGGTCTGGCCAGCAGCCAGTGCTCCCTTTGTGAGCTGTATGAAATGCATCCCCTTGCCTGCAGCCCCTGGCGTGAGCCGGGGGCAGAAGCTTGGGCCTGTGGAGAGAGGTACTGGATGTCTGTGTAAGACATCACTCCCGTGCAGCCCTCAAACTGCATGGCCTCAAATAAATGGCCTTAAACTGTTTAATGCCTTAGTTTAATGGTGTTTGCTCCATGTCCCTGTTTGTTCTTGTAGTTGGTGATGGAAGAGACAAGGAGTAGTGCAGTATTGCCTTGATCCCATGCAGCAGAGCACATTTGGATAAAGCAAGGTCCTTCCAATGGAGAAAACATCCTGTTCCATGCACACTACAGATGCCTGGGCACAGTGGGGAGCCCATGCAGGGTTGAGGGCCACCCCTTGCCTGCCCTCTGTGGGACCAGTTTTGCAGGATGGTTTTTGTTCCACGGGTGGCAAAGGGTGAAGGTGGGACATGCTTGTGATATGTGCAAAGTTCTTGGTGCCTGTCCCCAGACAGTCTCCAGGCCTGATGCTTTTCTGGGTCTCTGTAGGGAATTTTGGTGATGGTGGTGGTTCGTTCAGCTTCGGGCAGCCTGGGAATATGAACTCATCACATCCTTAAATGACATCTGAACCTCAATTTAATTCTATGCAAGTCAGCAGAGACAGAGAGAATAGGGTCTGAACCACACTGAGGCCAAGGGCTCCCAACCAGAGCAGCCCCACTGAGTTCAGGGAGAGCAGAATTCATCCCAGGCTGGAGGATTTTGCTCATGAGGATGTGTGGGAGAGGGAGTGTGGCCATAACCTCATCAGTGGCAAACCTCTGTCAATGTGGATATTCGCAGTGTGTTTCCCCAGCTGCATCAGTGTATGTGTTTGTGTATACAGACTCAATTTATGTCATTTTGTAAGCAGGTAAGCATTCATGCCAGCCTCCATGCAGTTTTATGAGAAGCGTGCTTACACGTTGGGATAGATTTAATAAGAGCACACGTGTGTGTGTATTTATATTTAGACAGGCTCATGGGAAAGGCTTAGCGCACATGGAACAGCATGGGGATGTCCTGGCTGAGGAGGGTTTCTGGAGGCTTCTGGATGGCAACTGGGTCTGCTCCTGCCCATGCGTGTGACATTCCTGACCCTGTGTCCCAGCCTGCTTGAGTGGCTGATGATGGTCTCATACATGGAGGGGGAGGATTTGTGTGTGTGGTTTTGGCACTGGCAGTGAGGCATGTGCATGTGCCATTTCATTTTGGTGGCTGTCTTGGGAAGTTGTATTTGCAAGATTTCCAAAGGGCAGATACAGAAGGGTGATGCTCATGGACCCATAACAGCATCCCTTCATGTCCTGCAAAATTCAGTACAGCATGGACAATGTGGCCCAAAGTGCACAGCTGAGTGTCTATTACTGATCCATACAGCGCCAACACGTGTGTGATTTTTGTGCCATTTCTGACTTGTTCCTGCTGCATGCAGCACGTCCGAGGCGCAGGGTGCTGCCCCGCACATTCCAGTGTAACTAATAACCCGGGGCACTTCCCAGCACATCCCACTGTGGCTGAGGCGCAACACACGGAGTAAAGCCAAACTCCATCTCACCGAGAGGGTACCCACAGTCAGTCTGATGTGCGTCAAGGCCCGTTTGTGGCTGGAGACAGCAGAGTCTGTTTAACGTTGCACGTGGTTTCACACCGTCACCTTGCAAGCAGGTGTGTTGCACTCACAGACACGCATTCCCGGGTTCTGTCTATCTGTATTTGAAATACCTGTGCTCACCTCAGGGCTTTCTGCACACGGTGGCCCAGCGGGGTTGCAAATGGGGTCTGGCTCGGTGTGAGCGTTGCAGGTGGGCTGCTTTGGGGGCAGAGGTCTCAGCCCGCACTGCGCATCTGCCGGGGACACACGAGTCGCACCCCCGCGGCCGAGCCCCGCCACCCTCTCGCTTGGACACCGCCCTGACTTTTGTCCTGACGTTTGACATCTGTGACTTTTAAGGCGACACATCGCCAGCACGGAGCCCTGCTCGGCCCCGCCACCCCGGGCTGCCATCCAGCAGCATCTGCCAGCCCCGGCCGTGTCACCAGCGCAGCCACCGCCGCTGGCAGCCCCATCCCGCCGGCTCCCCGCCGCCCGCCGCTCCTCCGTGCTGGCGGGCAGTGAGTGGGATCAATAAGACACCTCCGACTCCTCTATTTACAAACTAGCTGCCTTCAGCAGCCAGGCTGTTTAAGCACTTCATTCCCATTCAGGAGGGCCATCTGCTGCCTTTTGCTGTAAGTCTCTCTGAAAACCTCAGCCTTGACAAGCTCGAGATATGTCAGCGCAGTTATCAGCGGAAAGCAACATCTGCCGTGCCTGACACCCACTATTGTAGGCCATTTAATCTGTCCCCCTCCTCCCTTTAACTGCAGACAACAGCTCCCTATATTATATTTTCCCACTCAATTAGCACTATCATCCTGCTGAAATAGAGGCCAATTTACCTTTAATGACATCATTGTTAGGAGAGTGGCAGCCCTGGCCGGTGGCTGGCGGGAGGCAGCGCGTCTCCGCGGCTCGCGGGCAGCCTATCCGCGCTGCCTTCACCCCGACCGCAGACATTGTTTCCGACAGTTCGCAGAGGCAGTGTGGCGGAAAATTGAGTCCAGATTCATTAGGTTTTTTTTTTCCTTCTTCTTCTTTTTTTTTTTTTTTTTCCTCCCTGCTCCCCCTCCCCACCTTTTTTTCTTTTTTTTTCTTTTTTTTCTTTTTTTTCCGCCGTGCACTGCTCAAGTCAGTTAAATTGATACATTTCCTAACAAAATTGAAGTGCTTTGTGCTGCCAGCGGAAAGCCTGGTGACCCTGCGCGGCCCACCGAGCAGCCAAAACGAGTTGATGGATCCATTAGGCCGCGCAGAATGCCTTCCCCCTCTGCCTCCGCTCCTGAGTGACACTGTAAATCTGAACCAATTTCAGTCCCTAATCATCATTACAAACCCCTCCACTGTTCATTTATTACTCTACAATTCTAATACAGCACACGACTGGGTCAGCGCATGGGGATCTGGAAGGCTGTGGAGACAGGCTTAAAGAGACCATAATCCTTCCCAGGTTTTATCAGCGAAACAAACCTGATTTGGCCCTCCCTGGTCCCCACATGCTGCCCTCTGCCTCTGGTCCAGCAATCAGATGATGTTTGCCTGTCCCAGTGACGGGAGCACAGGCTCCGGAGTGGGAAAGCTGGGCAGCAGAGGGGAAGCACGCATAGGAAGGGTGCAGGAACCACAGCGTTCCACGTGAACCCCACAAGGGATAGGGCGCTGCTGGAAGGCTGGCACAGTGCACTGACCCCTTGGTTTTAGGATGGACAAGTGTCCAAAGGGTGCTGCAACCCTGCAGCCATGCAAAATGGCTGTGCAAAGAGGGCATTTGGGTCGATGAGGAGCTGGCACGTGCCTGAGAAGGACCATGAATGTTGAGAATGTTGAGAACTGTGGGTTTATTGATGTTCTCCATCAGTTGGATTAAATAAAGGAAATCTTTTTGGAGTTGGAAAGCCTCAATGGATGCAGAGATGACTTCTCCGGGTGGAGGTTGGTAGAGAGGCTGGTGGGACCCTGGTGAGGCCAGCTCACAGGTGCTTCCACCTGGCCATTCCTCTCCAAGAGGTGCTATCCCACTCATGCCAGCTTGGCAAAACCTTGCCCAGGCTGCTGGCTTCCAGCATGAGGAGTAGGATGCAGGGACAGGCTGCTCCTGTTTGGGAGAGGGGCTGGAAGAGCAAGGTAAAAGGGGGGAGCAGGGTGGAGACACCAAGAGTCCAAAGTTTAATCAGAGGTTGAGCAGGAGGGTAAACAACTAACAAGCTTGTGGCTAAAATGTCTGTTTTCTTCCCACATGGGCTTTACTTGGCAGGGGGATTTTATGGAGGGTTGTCCTTATTTGATGAGAGAAGGGGGCAAGAAAGGTGATCTTAAAAAGGACTGATGGTCAAACACCTCTTTGCAATTTGCTCCTTCAGTGAAACTCTGGGTAGCATGTCTGCACCTCATGTGAAAGACTGGCGCCTTTTCTGGGATGCCAAAACCCGGGTTCACGACCACGGATCTGCCTGGATGATCAGGAGGATGTCAGCCTCCTGAAAGTGTCAGTTTTTCTGCCCGTGACTACAAAAGTGGGCCTTTTTCTACAGCTCATGTGCCAGACATGTGTTTTTGCTTCCTGCTACAGGGTCCCAGGCTCGAGGTCAGCCTTGTCTGGCAGGGAGATGTGACAGCTGCCAAACTGCGCCAGGGCCAACCAGCAACCCTTGTCAGCCCCGGCCTCAGCTGCCTCTCACACTCACTGCAAAACTTCCCAAAGTTTTCTCTGCCTGTTAGTCCTCATTAACAGAAGTTGTTGTAAAAATGAAACAGCATTAAAAAAAAAAAAAAAAATTATATATATATATTTGAAAGAGCAGCCCTGAGGCCAAGGGAGGTTGATTGTGGGTTTTGCAGTGGGGATTTGGCCAGGATGAACAACTCTTTGCTTCAAAAATAGTCTTGGTGATCTCTATCTCTTGTCTTAGCCCCAAATCAGCCCTGGGGCAGGATGACCTAATTTCCAAGGCAGAGAAGAGACCAGCACCTCAACAATGATGGCACCACTCCCTATAGACATATTTTTTTAGGAAGGTCCCTGTTTGGGTCCTTTCAGGTCAATCTGCAGTTGAACTGCCCTGTCCCCATCTCCCCATATCCCATATTTCTGTGGAGCTGAGCCAAGGCTGGCCCTGTGATGCAGCTCCTGTACCTCAGAGTGCTGCTGGCCCTTGGTGTCTCCTCCCTGTTTACAGCCCAGCTGATGCTTTTCAGTCTGCACTGTTGTTATTACCCATATCTAAGGCAGTCTGGATGAGTTTCTCAAGTAGCATTTTGCAGGGATCAATATCAAATGCTCTGCTGAAGTCTGGATACATTACATCTTCTGCAAGACTTTTCATCCACTAATTTTGTAATTTGATCTAAAAAAAGGGAGAAAAAAAGCCATCTAGTTGTTCTGGCATGACTTGTTCTTTGTAAAGCAGTGTTGTTTATTGCTTGTGGTTCGGTTATCCTCTGGGTGCTTCCCAACATGCACCAAACAGCCTATTAATGCCTTCTGTGGCACTCTGGGTTTGAGGAAACCCAGCCGAACCTGCTGCTCGCACAACTGGGTTCGAGCAGAGCTCCACAGCAGCTGCCGGGACATATGTTCACTGCGCACACCGAGGGTCTGATTCATCTCTCACACCAGGGTAAGGCAGGAGTAAGTCAGCTCAGCAGCGGGCTCAAGCATCCAGAGGCAGGTTTGGTGCAGCAGATGTTGTGTTGCTGTTGCAGGCAGTATTCCTGAGCTTGCTTTTACCTGCTGTTTCCCACAGTGACCCACAGGATCAGACATCAGGGTTTCTCTTGGGGCAGCGGGGTGAAATCACTGGCTGCATAATCGGTGTTTTATGCCACTCAACTGGATGGTTCAAACCTTTAGGTGACTGATTCAAATTCTAGTGTAAAGGCATTTGGGCTGTGTCCAAATCAGTCCTGGTAGAGTGCCTGCTATGGAGCACTCAAGGATAAATACTTTGCAGGAGTGCGTTGACATTTCTGTCTGCTCTAATCACAGAAACATAGCCCTGGTGTTTCCTACAGCATAGCCTGGTGCCCAGACCAGACCTCCTTCCTCTTCTGGGGTATTTTCAGTCAATTCCAATGCCTCTCATCTGATGATGGTGCACTGTGCTGTGCTGACATTATCCCAGAGACTCTCTGAATGGAGTCACTGGACTGTGTCTTGGCATTGCCAGGATGAGGACACCCTCTCCTCCCTCAGTTCAGTGGAGCCAAGACCACGGCCAAGATGCTGATACCCAAGAGGCAGCACAGCTTCTGTGTTGCATTAGCTGTGCTTCCATTGCCTACAGAGCTCTGCTGCTGTATAAATAATGGAGCTGACACAGCACCTTCTGGGATTATGTTTCCTACAGTTTCATAAGACCTTCGGTGGCTGCGATGGTGCCTCGGCACCAGCAGCCTCCCCCTGATCTATAACGCTGACAGCTCAGGAGGCTTTTGAGGGATATGGGCGTACAAGAGTGTATTACCCAAGTATTGCATGGACTTGGGGTTGTATTGCTCCCTGCTGACTCCCCAGGCTTGTGCAGTGCTGCAATACTCTGAAAATTAACTCCTGTATGGCATGACACTCAAATCGTGTGGCCCAGGGGAGGACAGGATGGATCCAGCCTGGTGGGACTGGTTGTAGGACCTGCTGCTGGTACAAGTAGCCAGCCAAGCAGCCTTGCTAATGCTCCAGCTCTAGCACAGCCCTCCAAGGCCTACTATGGCTCACAGTTAATGCAAGGAAAAGATTAACGGGACTTGTAATCTCTTTCGGCATCCCAAGAGATTAAAATAGTTTGTTTCACTGCTGGAGCATAATCTCAAGAAGGAAAGAATTAGTCAAAGAAGGATCACAGTGGAAGGTCCCTAACAGTGTCAAGGAAGTTCATGTGACCCTAGATGCTGATGATCCTACTCCAGGTGAAAATACACTGTGAACCAAACCACTTATTCCTCTTTCCCCCTTGTGCCTGGGACTTCGTATGGATTTCATGGGAATAAAAGGCAAATGAAACCTATCCATGGGCATTAGGAGTCTATAAACTGGAGACAACTCTGAAAAGCTGAGAAACAGATGACCTGTGCACTTTTCCTAAGACCTGCCCTTTCTCCCTAGGAAGAAAGGTTCACTGAATCTAAGATGAGCTCATCCAGAAAAACTGGGAACCTTTCAGAGACCATGAATTTTTGGAAAGCAAAATCTCTTGCATTTATGGACACCAGCACATCCAAGTGTTGCATGACAATGGCAAGCAATAACCGGTGTCTCGCCTTATAAAACAGATACGAGGGAATGGTACTATGACCTTCATTCATTCTTAACAGTGATTTTCATGTGTTGGCCCTCAAACAGTCTCTACAGGTCATCCTTTAACCCCAGGAGAAATCCTGGTCAGTTGTTTCTGGGAACACTGCTTTGGTGTGGGCTGTTGCAACACCCTGATCTTGAAGCAGCTGTGGATGGAGCCCTCAGTGGGTGTCAGGAGAAATGCAGTGGGTGATGCAGGGTGCCTGCACGGCGAGCATGGGGATCTCCTTCAGAGCAAGTGTGTGAGTGCAGAGCCCAAGAGGGATCTGCAGAGCGTTTAACATGACCAAATTAACCCCTGTGGACAGGCGAACACTTGTTTACAGAGCAGAGTAAAGCAGAGATGGAAATTTATGGTGTCACTAAAAGAACTTCTCACCTGGAGTACAGAGGAGAGGAAAGAGATAGCAATATTTCCCACTGAAAGGAGGAAGAAAGGCTCTTAACAAATCAATACCCTTATTTAGTCAATAAACCCACAAAACAACCCCTCCAAGGGATAAACATGGAGACAATTCCCAGCTTGCAAACAGGCAGGCTCTGATGCTGGCCTTTGACAACGACTTTAAATGTGCTGGTCTCTCTTGGTGGCAGGAGGTCAGTGAGGAGCAGGTCCGTTGGGAGTGGGCTGGCCAGGGGGCTGCAGGCTGGAGCTGTGCACTTGGGAGCCTTGGAGAAGAGGGGAAGGGTCTTGGGAGCACCCTGCAAGGAGGATGAGCAGGATAACTCAGGCTAACATCCCTTCCTGAAGCGGCACATTGAGCACTGCTGGCTTTGGCACTCCCGTGGGAAATGCACAGGAGGAGCAGTGTCCAGGCAGGGATGCCCCAGGTAAGCTGGGAGCATGCCTGGGGCAAAACTCAGCTGGAAATGCATGAAGCTGCTCTCAGCAGTGGCTCAGCAACATCTCAGGCAGAAAGGCAGAGGCATCTTAGCTTATAGAGGCATTTACCAGGCTGTGAACCTCCGGAAGACAACAGCTACAGTCAGAAACTCATGACACAGCCCTGTGATGTGAGCGATGTTAAGAAATTAATTTAAAATGTTTTCTTTCCTTTTTCCCCCTCTAAATATATGTATATATTTATTTATTTTTGCTTAGCCTGCAGGCTTCAGATCTTCAAGTTTTCTCCATAACCATGAACTAGAAATTTGCTTGGAAGAAATCCAAATCGTTCTCTTATTCACAAGATTTCAAGAGCCGGAGCTTTGAGGAAAAAACATTTCTGTCATTACAGCACTCATGGTAGAGTCTCAGGAGCCACCAGAGCAGAAGCACAGCTGAGCAGCACCACGGCATGGACTCCCAGAGCCTTGCAGAAAAATCTACCACCCTGCAGCAGAGCAACCACTGGACACCAGCTATCCCAAAACAAATCAAATTAAGGAGTTTGTTGCAGTTTTTTTCCATCAAAAATGACCCATCTGAATTAATTTCCCATCCATGGAATGGGTCTGACCATGGGATTGCATCCTGACTCTCATGCAATGTCTCTTTTCTCTACCAAGTACATGGAAGCTGAAACAGAAATATTGGGCCAGACTTTACAAGGCAGCATTTTGGGGGGAAAACTGGAGGAATTCAGACAAAGCCAAGGCTTTCCAAAGTGGTATCCAAGACCTCCATGACTTGATGGAGCACAGGATTATTTCCTTCTGGGTCTATGATTTTCTCCCAGCACAGTTGCAGACTGTTACATGGGTTAGAAGAGAGACATCCTCAGTCAAGGCTCACCAATATCGCTCCACTGAACTGTGAGATGCTCAGATTTATTCCAGCCAAGTCCTGGCCCAATATATATCTTCCATGTTATATTTCTTTTTTTTTTTCTTCTCCTCTCTCCTCAGATGCTGTTCACTACCCAGAGCATCCGTCAAGAAATGAAGCACTTATTAGTGTAGGATAGCATCTGTTCTCTTGTGTTTTTGAGAAAGTTCATGCTTGAAATGCAGCCAGAGGTTGAGTTAGAGGCAGTACCTGACTGTTAAGAGTTCAAAGCTGGCTCCTAATTGTGTTTAAGAGCTGGATACTCACAGCTGGGAGAAGTACTGACTAATCTTGTTTATACTGTTGGGAAATGTCTTAGTCCCAGTGTAGCTCAGTACTTCCTATTCTGGCTACTTGAAGAGAGTGGGAAGTTTTTTGGACTCATTTAGCTAAGGTTCAGCAAATTTAGAAATGGAGGGAGCCAGGTATGAATGCAGGAGAATTTCCACTGGAAACTATCTGTCTGCTTCAGGTGCCTGAGTTTGCATCCTGAAGCTGCCAAGAAAAGTCACCAAGAACTGATGTAGGATCTTCCTGCCTTTGGAGAGAGGTTTGGAAAATCAGGCAGGAACGAGTCATTTAATAAGTGTGCAAGAGGCTGTTACTTGGTGTAAAAGTGAGGATTGCTTTTGTACCTGGGCTCTCTCAAGAAACCCAGATGTCTCCAAAATGGTCCTGGGGTCACCTGGCTCCAAAACCCTGCCAGACCTTGGATGTTGAGGCTGCAAACTCAGTTCTACTGCTAAATCCAGAACATATCTATCAAAATGCTGGGATTTACACCAGCATAGCTGCACAAGGCCCCTGCCAGTAAATGCTCTAGTAATTGGATGCAAATGTGTTGGGGTAGGCAAAGGTGGGGGGGGTTCAGGCAGATAAAGGCACCTGAAATATGCTCTACAGTCAGTCTGTGTTTCCTGATAGAGAGACATCTGTATCTCTAAATTTAGAAATGATACTCTCTTTCCAGCAGGTAATAAACCAGCAAGCGCTGTACATATTTTTTCTATTTTGAATTCTGTTAACTGACAATTTAACCTAAAATCTCTTGTATTTTCCACTTGTTCGGCTGTAAATAGAGACTGACAGTTTATTTTCAAACATCCCGGTTTTAAAAAAAAAAAAAAAGAAGAAGAAGAAGAAGAAGAAGAAAGAAAACCACACCACCATCACAACACAACCCACCAACATTTGAAATAAATACTTATGGGTCCATGACAGACTACAGACGTGCAGTCAACGCTCCGCAGCAATCTCTCGGAGCTGTCACACTCCGTGATCGGTCTTTTACAAACACAAACACCGTTGATTTCTTATCAAATGTAAAACCTCCACAGCTCTTTCGTAAATGGTTACCGCGAGCATGAAATCGACATTGTGAATCACATGTGACACTGCCTTGTCTGCTCGTAATTGAGCCGCGCGTCACCCGACACCCTGCGAGGAGCAGGATCAAGCCTGGCCTGCCCGGGTGCTGGGCTTTGCTCCTTCACACAGGGCAGTCAAGGCTCTGTCCCACCTGCCTGGTGGTTTCAGTCTCCGTGGGGTTGTTGTGGACGTGGTGCTGTTGTGTTTCTGGGCGAGGGAGGGTTTGGGGTGGGAGGCTGCGTGGGGAAGGGGTTTGGGCTGCCTGTGGCATCCTGGGGAGAGTGAGATTGGCATGTTCGCAGGGCACCCAAAATGCCCGGGCACCCAAACCAGGACTCTGTTGGGGTGTCAGTAGCCTGTGGGGCCCAGTCCCCGGACAGGACCTGCAGGTGGGGCAGGACCCTTCCTCCAACAGCACCCAGGGGCTCTCCCCATTTCTGACCATGCAGAGGGGACAGCGTGGCATTTCCTGGCTGCTTAGTGCCCCCAGATTGGACAGACAAATGCGTGTGCCCCCTCATGCCCTCCCTTCTCAATTCCCTCTTTTTTTTTTTTTCAGTATAACCCAAATGAGTAATTCCCTGCTGAAAATCTCCTTGGTGTCCCTCCAGGACCCGGCTTTAGTCCTTACTCTCCCACATTCAATACATGAGGTAGATCTGCTCTCTGAGCATTCCCCATTTTGGGTCCATCTGGACAACTCTGAAGTACTCTCCTCTTTGCACAAACATATTACCTAGCTCAGATTGGTACAGTCGGGGTGACCCATTAAAATAAAACACAGAAATACAACAGAATTATGAAACATTTACATGGAAACATTTCCTGCATCTCTATCTATAAATAAAACTGTGTCTTATTAACCAGGAGATGGAGGATGAGTAGAAATAGAGTGGTCTATCTATTTATATAATTATATAATCTATCTAAATAAAACTAATCTATTTTTCATGCCATCTATTTCTTCAATCCAAAATATACTCGTTACCATGGAGCAATGATGTCACTGAAATGAATGACACCCATAAATGCAGACGAGCTGTAGTTATTCTGATGATCCAGGACTTCTCTCTTTGCTCATTTGCTTAATTTTACACATGTGAGGAGTAGCTTGGAGCTAAATAGTATCACAGCAGCAGCAAGCCAGGCAATGTTCCTGCTGACTGCAGACTGAGGGCCCTGCTCTGTGATGTGCCACACTCCCTGTGATTTTCTGTGCACGTGGAGGTGCCTGTGCCCACCCACCAAGAGAAGTGCAAGCTGACTGCCTTTCACAATTCCTTGCTCAGCCTGGGATAATTGCTGGTTTATTTATCAGTGTTCAGGAGCAGCACAGGGTTGGGTGCTGTGTGTGTTCTCCATTGCGAGAAGTTTAACTTAATGCAATGTTGCATTTAATTTATGGAATGTAGCCCGTTGCTATGGCATTGAGCACATAAAAAAACAATCAATAAATAAGTGGAATTGGTGTCAATGGGAATTTTGTACAAAGATGTGCAGTAGAGTATGACTCTTCATTTAGAAAGGCAAAGATACAATTTATTTCACCCTTTCTGGATGTAGTTTAACCTCCCCCTCGTTGGAGAGGTGCATTTCCTGACGAAGAGTTATGTCTGTTTTGATTTTACTCAAGAATAATAAAAAATGTTTTCCTTTTGGTGGATTTATTGAGACCTTTGGCATTCCAAGACAGGATTTTCATATTCAAGACTGGAACATACGGCCTAGAGCATCCAAAGGAAATGAAGCTGTGTATCAGTATGACACACGCATTTGTGGGAAAGTCCTTCGAAATGCAAATAGCAATTATTTGGTGAGCCAGGCAGGCTGAAGTAAATGGGAAATCTCCAGTAAACACAGCAATCACAAACAGGATTGGGAAAAAAAAGAAAAAATCTGTGTCTTCAAAAATACCAAAGTGTTGTGTCATGTTGGTGTGGCCTGTGGGGGGTGGGGGGAGTTGCCCACAAGGTCACTTCTCCTCCACAAGGTCTTCCTAAAATAGATGTTTATTCAGCAGTGTTGCATTGGGTTTTATCTAAGCAAAAATTGGACCATAAATCTAAGTGTGAAAAGGAAAGCTCTCCAAAAAACTCTACATCCTGTTGGTTTGGGGTTGTTTTTTTTTTTCTTTTTCCAATAACATCAATCAGACAATTTAATCACGGGCTCAGGTTAAAAATGGTGTTCTGTAAATAGCAGTGGGAAGTGGACAATACAGCTGTGGCCATTTGAGCTGCCAAAGTGCTGCTGCATTTGGGTCTGGAGGGAGACAATCCTGCAGGAAGAGTGCATAAATAGGGAAGAGAGATCTTACACGTAGATTTATTAAACAGCACTACAGAAATCCCCATCATTATCCAACTTCACAATTTTTTGTCTTCTGGGCAGCAGCCTCACCATCTTCTAATGAATTATCCAAGTGGGACAAACCCTTGCACGTCTCTTCCTTTTGCCACAGAGTTGCAGGAGAATATGATTCCCAGGTGGTGAACATTCAATATCCCTGATGAGACCAAGAGGATGGAGCTGGTGGAAGCAGCACAAACCCAAGGTACGGAGCTGTATCATGCTATCAAAATAATCTGTACACTTGGCAGCCAACCCCTGGCACCTGGAGGCCAACAAGATTTGCCACTGAGCTCCATATTTACATTTTCCTGCAGTCTTTATGGCTGCCATCCTTTTGGTTCTTCATCCTCCCTCTGTGGAGGCTGAAGCTGTGACAGGTGCATTTGTTGGCTTGATTCAGAGTCCACTGGTGCCAGCAGAAAACCTTCCCTAGACTTCAGCAGATTTTGGGATGGACTCCTGACAGCTGGCTCAGACGTGGTCCTAGGGACAGCCCCATTGTGCTGACCTACATTCAGCCCTATGCATTTCCAGCTTGGGAAAGCCCTGGGAGCTCCCAGGGATGACTGATTTCAGAAGACTGGCTTCTTGAAAGCTGCTGAGCTGAGGATGGCAGCAGGCTGAGATGCAGCATTTCCCCATCCTCAGAGGGTCTCCTGCCTGCTGCCCATGCCCAGGCACCTCTCTAGGGACAAGAGATGGAGGTGGCAGCCCAGGATCACCCACCCCATGGGAGAGCAGAGCTCACCAGAGACCAACAAGCCCCTGGACAGCCCTGGCTCTCCCTGAATGAGAGGGGAGGGGAAAAAAAATCAAAACTTTAAGGTATATGAACTGTGAAATTAAATCGAAATACTCAAATAAAGAATCACATAACAACATAAGCAAAGATGTTTACCAGGGCTTGAAGTTAAATACAGATTTTTTCATAAACCCTAACACCAAACGCAATAAAGTTCTCTGGAATGTTAAATATAATTTACAAGGGAAAAAAAATGTGCCCTGCTGCCATAAAGCATCTTGCGCGGTGTCCCTTTCCAGGGATCAGTCCAGGGTGCAGAAGGAAACCTGCCCTTGCTGAGGATTTCCCCATCCAAAGTGATCATGAGCACACTCGGTGAGCGAGCAGCCCTTTCTCCATCTGCAGCACAGCCAAGAAAAACGGGAGCCAAATAATCTGTGCTGCAGCTCCAGCAAAAGGGGCTGCCTGGAGTGGGGAGCATCGGCTCGGGGTCCCAGCTGCCCCAGTACGGGGTCCCAGGCAGGCAGGAGCACGGCCCAGCGCCTTTCATGGCCCATCTGGACCTCGCAGCGCCTGCTCCCAGGCTGGAGAGTTGGGTCCAGGGAAAATGGGGGTCTCACATGACACTTATTCCTTGACTATTGCCCTTGTCGCTCCCCTGGCGTGGCTGACATTAACGCCCTGAACTGACAGCACAAAGGCAGCATCTGGATAGCATCGCCTGTGGCTCTGGAGTCACGGCTGGTGGACTTGTGGGCTATCCAGATATATTCATTAAAACACTAATCAAGCAGAAGCTCATTTGTGGAATTGTCTTTGAATTTAAAAGGGGGGAAAAAAAAAGATGGTTGGACTACAAAGCCACTGCGGTCCAGAAGTGCTCTCTCCATGAAAGCGCTTTGCCAGCCCAGGGCAGTTGATGCCAGCTCCAGTCCTGGGTGCCTGGATGAGTTTGCCAGGTCCTGTCAAAAGGGCAGGAATTGACAAAACAGGCATGGTGGTGACAACTGGGGATGAAGAGCTCCTCGATGAGCTGTGAGCTGCTCCCACATGTCCCTGCACAGGGGCAGGTCTGTGTCTTCGTGGGTAGATTCTCTCCTGTAGCTGTGTTAGTATGTCACAGCTATTAGAGGATTATATTTCTTATATGAATTTATATAAAATTTTTAATATAATTATATAAAATTGCATTATATTTAAAATAAAAAAGTACACACAGAGACTATTTCGCAGTCCTACCCCTCTCTTGTGATAGTTTGAAAGGCTTTATCTCTTCCTTCTTACCATCAAAACTCTGAGGCTGTGAACTGCCCCCAAAACTGAATGTCTCCCTGCAAGTGTAATCTTGAGAGAAGTTTTTAAAATTTCTAAACACAAAAAAATGGTCTGTCATATGTCCCCAGTGTCCTCAGCAGCTTAAGGAACAGCCCCCATTTTCTGGGAGCAGAACCAGCACATACCAGTCTCTGTGCTCCTCAGGATACAGGCAGCAAAGAGGGAGGGATGGTGCTTGCATGGGGTCCAAAACCTAAACCTGATATGTCTTCTCCTGGATTGGTGGCAGATTTCAGTTTTGGGTTTGGACCAAGGATAGGCCCTCCCCCAAGAGAGGTGAATTGCTGGTGAAGAATTTTAAACCTCAAGGGAACTTTCCCCTCTACGGGCAGGTCACCGGGTCTTGCTCCTACTGCTACTGGGCAAAAAAACTCCACCTTGGCTTCAGGAAGGTCTCAGGGCTGCCTGAGCAGCAGAGGTATCCTGGCAGCTGGGGAAGATTGGGGTGGGGTCCAGGACTTGGAGTCAGCCAGATTTTACCATGAAAAATCCAACTTCTGTAAAAACCCCCCAAAGTCAAACCCCAAATCCCCCAAACCTTAGAGAAGAGAAAGTGCCCTCAAGACTAGCTCCCCTCTAGCAACTTGGTTGGACAAGGAGATACATATGTGCTAAAACTAAACTAATTTTCAGCCTCTTGGAGGAAATGAAATGACTGTTGCTATCATGGTGTAGCGTGAAAGCCTGGGTCACGGGGGGACGGGAGACAATCCTTTGTTCCAGTAGTCCCAGGTGCATCATGTACTGGGCAGAACTTTAGCTTACAATTTGGGATTAAAGTAAATCCTAGTATTTTTCTGCATGCCTGCCCGCTCCCTGGCTCCCAGAGACTGCTGGGTAACTGCCTATTATCCCGTGGTTCCACTTCAGTGCCCTCCCCAATAAAACTTTTCATATCCTTATAAACGAACTAGATTGCCGTGTTATAAACATTTACACTGTGCTAACAGATCATCTCCGCACATCAGAATTGGCTAAATTCCCTTTTCCAGATGAATATATTGAAGGAGATTAGAGATATGATAGCTTTTCAGATTGCTGAACCCAGAGAAATTAGTTTAGTGAGCATTTACAGAGGCTAAATTGGAACCATTAAATAGTGGATTAAATTGATGGTACTTTCATTGTCTGTCCTTCGGTACTGCTGTAAAATCAATTAGCCGTCACTATTCCATTCTCCATATAGTGAGATTGTCAGCCTGGCTAGGAGCTGCAGAGCCTCACAGCAGTAGCAAGCAGTGTGAAAATACACCTATTAGGTGATGTGGCATGAAATAACATCATAGGGCAGAATGTCCCAGTGAGATTTATCCCAGCCTTATCTCTACTTTAACAGAGAGGGGACAGACAATAGACTCTGGTGACACTCTTATCCTCTGAACATGTGCACCGGGATGCTCTCTGGACTGACAATTATTACATTGCCTCTCCACTGTCCTGAATTTTGCATCGGAAATCCCCGCTTTGCCCCCCTCTTAAACTGGCAGAGTCCCACATTAAGAGCAGAGGATTTGAGCGGAGTAGGTTTGCATCTGATTTGGGGAGAGAAAAAAAAAAAAAAAAAGAAAATATATCAACTTTCTCCCTCTTGGTTTTGTTACAGCAGCTCTAAGTCCTGCTAGCTGGCTGATTTATAAGTGCAGCTCCAGCCTGTTTTGGGGGACAGCACAGCTTTGCCACAGCGGGGGAAACTGAGGCACAGGCATCACTGTCCTATCACTTCCCAGAGATGTCTGAGTTCTGCTGATGAGGACAATGCCAAGTAATTGGGAGCCCTTTTCAGCCCCAGTTGCTTGTTTTCCACCTTTTCTTACATGGGAGAAAAACCAGAAAAGGGTGAATAACCTGCTCCCAGGTGATGGGGTGAGTTGAAGGTCTCTTCACCCACCAACTTCCCACCACCACTCTACCAGAAAGAGAGAGAAACTCTGGAGCCCTGACTGCATCCACTGCGTGCAGTTATCTCCTAATTGGAAAAATGGAAATACCTCCCAAATTTGTGCCATTAAATTCTTATCTTAAATGGCGAAATTTAAAAGTAATGAAGAAAACAAATTCCCTAAATTTAAGCTTTAACCTTTTGACCTTTTTCCTGCTGTTTTTCTTCCCAGGAGAGGTCTCAGCCTTGGTTTGAAAAGCTATCATCCCTCTTGTCCACTGTGGGGTGAACTGGAGGAGATTTTCCATCCCCAGAGAGCTTTCCTTTCAATATTTAAGTTTTCTATTGAACATAGAAATGGGAAAAAAAGCCCTTACACTTCCAATAAAACTGCATCCAGTTCCAATTTCTTGCATTGATGTGACAAAGTTTTTAAATCTCTTGTCAACGTCTTAGCTATGCTTCACGAAGGAACTATCTAGAGCTGCTGGACTTCATATTAAATGTTTTCTAGGCTGGTAATAGGGACACTCTGTCTTCAGTTCTCAATAATTCTCCTCTTTGCAGGGGTGAGACGGGATTCCAAATGCTCCTCGCTTATTTTAGTGTCCTAAACTTGGAGGATGTTCAAATTTCCCCTCCTCCTGAGCAGGATGTGGGGTGAAGTGGTGATTTCATTGCCATTGTATTTCATGCAGTGCTCCTCTGGCTGACCCAAGCCGCCTTCTCTGCTGGCTGAAATGGATGCAGAGCAGCATCCCCACTGATCTGCAAAGCACTGTGCACAGTCACTGCGAGTGCTCCTTACCCAAATCTCCATCTCCTGAGTCCAGAAAGGTGTCCTCTCTGTGGGGACCACGCAGCAAGTACGGCTGAAGCTCCCACTTGTTCTCAGCTCATGGAAATGGGGGAAATACAGAGGGTGAAAGGTAATGTCAGCCCAGCACTTCAGCCCCGGATTTGGCCATGTTTACAGAGACACCCTCCACTACTCCCCTAATCAGGTCTCGCTCTCCTCCATCCCAGGCAGCAATCAGGGCTTCGTTATCACTGGAATCTCATTGCTAATTGAGGTCTGAGAGCCTTTATTTCCTGGACATCTCATGCATGGTGAGGGCAGCACCTTCTGCAAATAAATCATGTCATCATCTGTTTGGCATCGCTCTTCATTGCAGAGGGCTGGGGATCACGATCAAAACATTTGGTTTCTCAAAATCATCCTCAGAGCTTCCTCCTCTCCACCCTCCACCACTGCCTTGGGATTTCTGGCACCTCTCTGTAGACAGAGTCAGGCTGTTAGTAGCTGCTACATGGAACAAAAATTTCCCTAAATAAATTCATTTATAGCCAACATAATTTTTTTTTTTTTTAATTTGCAGCATCTTCTGTTGTTCTTCCTCTTCTTGTAATTCCTACAAATTTCTTTCCATAGGAATCATCCTGTCTCTTCTAAAATATTGCATGTCTGGCTTTCAGGGATTTCTGTCTGTAACAGCTGTGGGGTCAGATTGAGTGAGCCTAGGTCAGCTTCAGGATGATGCAACACGTGTTGGTGCAAATCGCAAGTTTCCATTTTCTCAGAGTCCACACTTCCCTCGCAAGGAGGGAAATACTGATGTGACCCTGAGAAAGTCACACTGCCCAGCTGAGCCTCAGTGTCCTGTCTACTGGGACTCTGACCAGGTACATCCCAGACAGCTTTCTCCTGTGTGGAAACAATTTTTTCTTCTCTTCTTCTGGAGTTAAACCTTTGCTTGTTCTACATTTTTCTATTGCATGGACATCTTTTAAGACCCCCTGTCTTAGTTCCTGATATTTCTTATTTAACATGAAATAGTTTTGTCACTCCCAGATGTCCTCCTAGCCCAGCTGCATCACTGTCCTACTTCAACATTGCCTGTGATGTTCACCTTAACAGGCAAAGCAGACACAGCAGAGCAACAATTTAACCCTGAAAAAGAACAGATTAGCCAACTACTTTCTTAAAATTGCTTAGCTTGGTGACCTGATAGTACTCAATGGCTTGTCCTGGATCCCAGACCTGGTTGTGGCAAGTCACACTTTCCAAATTCACCTCTTGCTGCTGATGAAGGATGCTGTTCCCAAATCAACAGGGAACTTCAGCAGTCAGCCTGCAAGACAGATCTAACAGCTTCTGCCATTGCCCCATTTATCTTCATTTCCATTTTTGCATTGATGGGTATCATACACCACAAAGAGCCAGCCCAGCCGTGAAATGACACTGGACTGGCAACCTCATAATTATCCAGGCTCACGTATCAATTCTCTTCAATCCCTTCGTGACACTCCATTGCTTCCTCATAACTTCCTCATCTGACAGATCAGCACTGTGCACCCGAAGCGCCTGAAAGCCCCCGGGTAATGGCCTCAGGGACAAAGTTAGCCCTGGCAGGAGTGGGCAAAGACGCTTGTTGGCTTCAGGAAGACTTCTGCTCACTTTGTGCCAAGCCTGAAAACTGTCCAACGTCCCTTCCATGCACACAAAGACCTCATGCCTTTTATCTGCTCTGCTCCCTGGGTCTGAGGTGCAGCACTGCAAGGACCCACCCTGCTCCACAGCCGTGCCCCCTGTTCATTCAGCCAGCCCCACGGATGGTTTGCCCTGACTCTTTTCTTTTTCCTCTTCTTAAGAGGAATTTAAACTCTCCTTGCAATCCAAAGCGATTGTACCACAGATATGGACACAACATGAAGGTGTCAAGAGGGAGAAGGGTGGGAAGCAGTTGTTATAAATTTCTTGCCCCGCACAGCCAGGCTATTTCTGCCAAAACATCTTCCCTGTTTTGAGGCACAGTGTTTGCAGCATGAGCTGAACTGTGGGAGCACTGATGTGAGCTCTGCAAGAGGACTTGGGGTCTTGCCCCTTTCCCCTCAAACTGCAAACCCCAGAGCAAAAACCTCCTTGGAGCTGCTCCCCCTCCTCAGCACAGGGGCAAAACACAACCCATGGACAGGCAGCTTCCACAAGCCGGAGGAGAAGGGATGTAGAGCAGAAAGCTGACAGCACACCCTTGGAGAATGGGGGACTTTTACTCCTGCTGCCACTTGCATCCCAGGGAAGGGTGGGTGGGGAATCCTCCCTGGCTTGCTCAGTGCTGGCAGAGCCGTGCAGACAAGCTGGGCAGTGGGTGTTGAGCTGCCTGAGCCCCTGCTGCTCCAGGCAACTGCCTTCTCTGCCTGCTCCTGGGCCCCTTCTGCCTGTCACAGAGGCACAGCGTGTGTCCCAGTGAGGGGACGGCCAGGGCCTGCCACCCGGGACAGGCGGTGGCGGCAGCAAAGCCGCGCTCAGCGGAGTGCGAGGCTGCTCGAGTCGGGGAAAGCCTCACCACTGGTTTTTAATTTGCTTTGGATCGAGGCCATTATCATTAGAATAATCTCAAGCAGGTGATAGGCAGGAGTAAATTAATTCTGAATAAAAGCATTGGGGGGTGGGTGCCAAGGAAGGGCAGGGGTGGGCATCGGGCACTGCCTTCGTGGGTTGGTCAGAGAGGACATTTGGTGACAAAGTGGACTTGAACCTGCTTTGGAAAGACTGTATTTCCTCTGATGCTACATTTTTTTTCTGCTAAAGACCCCTAGGTCTGTAATGTACAAGCCAGCATTTAACAACGAATGCAGAGAGTGGTGGGAGCAGGGTTATTTATGCGATTTTATTTTTAATTCACCTTGTCCATTGAAATCATGTGCATGAAAACAATTGAAAATAAATTATCTCCCATCTCCAGAAAGAACCTTTCACTGTTGTTCCTGGAGCCACCCGGACACATGAACAATTAATCCTCGACTCCAGACCCAAGTGACTCAACCAATAAAACAGCTGTCAGCTGCCGGTCCTGGGGAGGTGCTGCCTAATATCCCAGGAGAGGATAATTATTCTTATCTGATTTGGCTCTGGAATGAAATCATAAAAAGCCTCGTCCCATTCTGTAAATTCAGTTCTTCTTAGCAGGTTAAGCAGAGCCCAAATGACTAACATTTCTGTCAGCACCGACTCTGGCTAAGGGCTAATATACCATGAAGAATAACCCAATAATAAATCTTATTATAGGGAAGGGGAAAAAAAAAAAAAAGCGAGAGCATGGAAGAGTGTGGAACCTCAGAGAAGACCTAAGAGGGTGTGAGGCAGTTTCAGTGGCTAACAGAAGTGGTTTCTGATTGTCATTCAGAGGGAAATTTCTGAGCAATTTTATTAAAAATTCTCAATAATATTGACTCAAATCTGAATGTTTTGTGCGAAAGTGTTTCTGGAGCCAGGACTTATTTTCTCGTTCTCTGGGTGTTTTTCTTTGTTACAAGTGGTACCTCTTAGTGTGCAATGAGTAGTTATTTTAAAAATCTCCCCACAGGGAGAGACACTTCTTTAAAATCATGACAGTGTTTTGGGAACACCAAAGCTCCAACAAGGCTTCAGTGCTCCCTGGGATGGAAAATCCCCTTGAGCCTGGAGGTGGATAAAACTGATGCCACATCCACATCTCCCTGCTTCTGAGGTGGCGGATAGACCCAGGTCCCCTGAGTTTTCCTGTCTGTGATGTCTCTAGCACGCCCCGTCCAAGCCTGTCAGCCCCATTCCCGAGCCCTGCTGTGCTGCAGGGACAGCCCAGTGCAAAGACCAGCTCTCCCAACATCTTCTGCTGGTGTAGAAATGGGAGGTAGAGGCTGAGCTAAAAATTTCAGAACCAAAACCTTTGTGTCTCTCCCTCTGATGAGCACAGGCTCAGCTGCTGAAGTCGACGTCTGGGAAGGACCTGTTCCTTGGGAATGGTGCTCTCTCCCTCATCACAGAGAGATTTACTGCCTGAGTGGAAAGTGCTTTGCTGGGGGGGGGATGGGAAACGGTGTTGAGTTTAAAGTTCAGGATGACCTTTGTTGTTGCCTTTCATACCACTGATCAAGAGGCTCCTGGAAATAATGACCGTGCAACTCTATCTGCTGTCCCTGGGTCTGTGTTTGCAGCGGGTCCCCCCAGCAGGCAGTTTCCCAGGCAGGGAGTATGGATGCTGATTTAACTGCTGGGGTGGCAGCAGGGTGTGGGGACAAGGCTGTGGCCTGGAGTCCGGGAAACCACCGAGGGGTCTGGCAAGGGGGAGCTCTGCAGAAGATTGATGTCAGAGTTGTGGTGCCACCAAAGTGTTTCCCCGGTGCCTGGGAAGGGCGTTAAGGGAGAGCAGGGACACAGTGGAGGAGTCTCAGACCTCAGCAAGAAAACTCGGGTCACAGCCATGTGGATCATGTGCACTTTTGTCTTTGGTTTGTTGCTCTGTCCTAAGGAGGCATCAGTGGCAGGTTCTAGGGGGACCACAGGGACAAAGAACTAAGGAGGGAGTGGGAAGGAGATGTCACCCAGTGCCAGAGGGACTTGTGGCCCATCTCAGCTTCCCAGGGCTGCCACTCCATGGCACTGCCATTGCAAGGCATGAGATTGTCCCAGGCCTTGCTGAAGGGGCAGCCAGATTCATTGTCCAGGAGAGGCAAAGCCAGGGCTGGGGGTACTGGTGGGTCAGTGATGCTGTCTCTGGGCTGGGGAGGAGAAGTGAGGAGAGCACTGGATTGCAGCCACACTGGGGAGGGTGGTGTGAGTCCAAGGCAAGAGGGGGTTCAGCGAGGGTTTTTCATGGCCCTAGCAGCATGGGCCACTCCGGCAGGAGGCAGGACAGCAGAGAAACAGCAGGTATTTAGAGCAAGAGGAACACAGACCACAGGTGTCACCCAGATGTGAGATCACTTCTGTGAGCCGTTTCATCACTTCTGGGCAGAGACATCAGCTTTTATGGCTCTTTCCTCTTTGGAGCTGCCTATGACCATTGCCCAGGGAGCAAGGGCGCAGGAAAGGCAATATAAATACCACACATCACTGCTCACATCCAGAGCGCCTCTGAGTCAGGCACACCAAGCCTCTAAAAAGGTGGACAAATATTTGCTAAGAAAGATTCTTCCAGGCCCAGATTAGGTTCAGGCTGATGGCTGAATTGTAGATATAATCTGGAGAGACAAGGCCTGAAATCTGGATTATTAAGAAGAGAGATGTATCTGTTTAATGAAGAATTTTTAGGACTACTAAAAAGTTCTGTAATCTCTCAGAAATTGAGACAAATCCAGGATGAAAACATAGTATATTAATTTCTATAAATCTATAAATTTACTACAATCTGGATACAATTAGATAATACTGTACTAATGAAACTTTATAAATTTCATTTTCATCCTTAGAACCGTTTTGAAATTCTGTTTGTGGAATAACTTTGATTTATGCCTCATTGCCCTTTCTAGTGATCATATCTCCATCTGGTGGGAGTGAAGGACTGGTAAGATTGACCTGCACAGACCAGCTAAAAGACCTGTGGGAACACGAGTTTCACTCAGAGGTGAGCTTTACTATATGAAGATCTAAAGAGGGAGAGACAACTGGTGATACCCCCTTGGGACAATAAATTAAACCACTTCAGAGATAGGAAAAAAAAATAAAAAAAAAGACTGACCACAGCAGGGACCAGGTCTCCATCAGAGGGAAGCAGAGAGTGGTGCTGGTAAATCTAAGATCCTTTGGAAGAAGGAGTATCTGTTATGGGGAAGCTGAACTGTTATGGAATGGACTCAGGTGGCCCAAAGGCAACACTGGTGTGCTCTGGTCTGATGGAGGGAGAGGGTGGCCAAGGATGGGGAAGGCTCAGCAAGCCCTGCCAGGATGGGGATGGCCTGTCTGGATGTGCAGTTTGAGACAAAGAAACAAGGCCAGAGAAAGTGATGGAGCGAGAGCAGCCACACGGGGAGCAGAAGCACAAAAATTGCCTCCACCGTGAGTTTCAACACAAGGCAAACAACTTTTTCAGCTGAATACATCACTTGACGAGCATGCGTAACTGGTGCTTGGAAGAATATTCCAACTTCTCCTGCCTGAAAAGGCAGCCATTTGCATGGACATTGATTAAATTTACCTGTGAGAGACCTTGGTCCTGTGTAGCTTTGAAAGCATCAGACCTGATTGCCTTATTAAGTCCAATGCTCATTTTTAAGCCACTGTCTGTAGAAGACATCATGTTCCAAATTGTACCTGACTTAACTTTTATCTCAGACGCCTGCTTACCATAAAAGCCTGGAAAGGCAGCACAGTAACTTCTTCCAATAAAAAGAAATTAAAATCTGAGATTTCTCTGGCCAAGGGAAGCAATCAGTCAGTGGTATTGAAAGATCCATCACCAAAGCATACGGCAAGGAATGAATAGATTCTAAATCAGTCAAACATTTTAAACATCCCTTTTGTAATTGACAATTTTGTAATATTTATTCACAACAGATCTGATTGCTGGATTCCCACTGGCTCCCCTCAGGAGGGTTTGCGTGAAATCAGTTTGAAATGGTGTGTCAATTTTTTTCTGAAGTCACCATCTGGCTGATAGACTTGAGTCTGTTCTAATACACTGACCCAGTGAATCGCTGCTAAACAATTCCCAGGGGTTTCCACTCCTCTGGCAGGCAATCCGGGAGAGCTGCCGGGAGAGAGCGGGCGAGACAGGCATATTTTAATGTGTGATGCTGAAGGATTGTAAAAGAATTTGATTTATGTAAAGAAATAGAGATCTTGGGACGGTCTTGTCCACTCTTGTACCCTTGTGCTGGTTTCAGATGTGAGAGGAGGTTCACGACCAGTATTAATGACCTAAAACAACTTGAAATTGTGCTGGGAGTGGGAAAAAAACCCCAACACATAAAACCCCACAAAGAGCCCTCCTCCTCGATCAGCAGCATGGAACCCAAACGCTTGGTAGCAGCAACCCCCCCTGCCCAGCTGGCAAAAATAAATACTGGATGAAATACACGGCACATCTATTTCAGATATGTGACAGTACATACATGACACTGGGGTCCTGCAAAATCACCTCCATTCCTTATCACCAAAAATCCCTAGGATGAAAAATGTTCAAACTGTCCATGCTTGAAAACAGATGGGTTTACCTTGCAGTGTGGAGTGAGGCCTCAGCACACGTGTTTTGTGTGTTTCCTACACACCAGCCATAGTTTGTGTTGCACACAGTGGTAATTAGATGCTTCCTCTCGTCATCCCTCAGCAAAGCACTGCTGCCACCCTTGTGAATTATATTTTCTACTGTGCAGGAGACTCTTTTGTCACTGTGTTGCCCAGCCCCAGAGCATGTGCATGTGCTGCTGTCACAGATGCAACCTGGCCTGTGTACCTACACATGTGTGTTTGTGCACATATCCCCACATACACATGAGCTTGGCATAATTCTAGGATGACTAATTTTTTTTGACAGGCGAGTAAATCATCATTATAGCATTTGTTTTTTTCCATTACCATCAATCATTATTGTATGTGTGATCAAGCAGGATTTGTCTTCGGCTGCTTAAAATGTTCCTGATCGTTTTTCAAGGCTAAATATCTTCTCTAGATAAAGAACACTCACTGTAATACTGTATATGCTAAAGAGCTGATCCAAACTCCACTGAAATCACGTGAAGGGTATTGGCTCAAGGAACATTGATTTAAGTCCTAAAGCATCATTTATTTCTCAATAGAACCCCAGTAAGAGACTGAGCATGGAGAATATTTTATAGGGTTTGATTAATTCCCTCTTCAACCAATGGAGTAAGGCAGTTAGGATCAAGACAGGAGAAGAAGTGGATATCTAAAGCCTTGAGAACATACAGAATATCACAAGCTGGTGAAACATGCAGGAAAGCTCTCTGCAAATCAAGTCAATTCTTAAATGAATTTGCTTCAGCTATGTTTGGGACCATTCTGCAGGCCCATCCACTGAGAACTCAGACTCAGAGAACAGAAATGGTTGGGAAGAAGAGCAAGAAGAGCAGGAATAAAAGAGACCAGGAAGAAAACTGAAGTGGTCATTCAGACCCACAGACCAAGGCACAGGGAATAGGAAAACGGGTGCAGACTAATCAGGACACCTCCCTTCAGGATATCTTGTCTTGCACATTTGAAATCCCTTGCTTGGGGTCATCCTGGGATGCTCTCAGACCTGTCTATACACCCAGAATCCATCAGGGGCTTCTGTCATTAGAGAACACAAAACTACCCCCAGAATACATCCCACCATTAAAACCATGCAGGAAATCAAAGCTTGCCAGACCTGGATGGCAAATGCTCTCTGCGAGCATCATAATTAACAGTAAGAGTAATTAAACTTATAACACCGGCTAGGCTCAATATCTAAGATCTGGGGGTTAATGTAGCAGTTTTCTAAAGGACAGGAAAATAAAGTAGTAATAAAATAAAGTGAACGTTGCAAGGACCCTGAGGCATGATTGTCCTCTGCACATTCCAGTGATGAGCGTGTCCTGTTTCTTTGGCTGCAGGAAGCCCTCAGTGCTCCCTGCCTGCTGGGTAATTATTTTGTTACCATGGGGCTGTGCAGGTTTGGTCATTGTGTGGATCACAGACCAAACTGTCGGCCTGGACAACAGCAAGACAAGCTCTGAAGCAGCTGCAGGAAAAAAGTGTCTGCATCCCACTTTCTCTCCACATTTCTGGGCTTGCAAACCAGGGAGAAACAGATGGGAGGGAAATAAAATTGACAGATGAACATTCAAAGTTTATCCTCCTTTTTAGTGGGTCGTAGTGGAGACCATTGTGGCAATGCTGTGCAAGACGTTGGTGCGATTTTGTTTTTCTTCCTTCTTCCAAGAAAGTTTGGTGGTTCTTGAGTTATGAAACATGATGAGAAGCAGAAGTAAAGGTGTCTTGTGAGGCTTGGGCAGGTTTGGGGGTGATTGGCCTTTTCCAAGCCTTTGGGACTGGGGTGGAGGAGCCCTGTGCTGGATGGAAGCAGGGTGAGGTGCCCTGACTGGTGCTAGTAATTCTCAGTGCAAGCCCAAACAGCTAAGGGACATGTGCCTGTCTAGTCTTTGTCACATTCAGCTCACTTTCCTTCTGTTTAGCCAGTTTTTCCCAGGTTGGATCTATAGAAAATTATTTTTCTCAGGAATAGGCTTTTTGTTCTTGAAGGATTCTGCTGTTGTCTCTTTACATCTCTTAATTGTATAACCCTAAGGTATGCCTCAGATTTACACAGCCTAAATCCAGCGTTATTTGACTGTATTTGTCATTATTCCAATTAATTTTGCATCAACTAATTGTGTAACATGGCTATTTGCATGTCAGCCTAGGGTTCTCATGCTGCTTTTGCAGTGTAATTGCTCTGGCTAAGTGAATACCAGGAATATTCCTGAGCTTTCAGCCATTAATCAAGGTCCGTCAAAAGGAATATTAGCAACCTGGGAAATAAAAATTTAAAAAAAAAAAGCAAAATATCATTGATATTTTTTAAATTAAAAGGAAGCCTAAAATGCAACAACAGGATCAGCGTGAAAGCCAAGGAAGATCTGGCCGAGCTTACAAAGCCAAATACTTTGGAGATTGGGAAGGCTGGAAGATGCTTACAGACAAATGAATGGGCAATCGTTGTTGGGCTTTCTTTTCTTGGTGCCCATTTTGGGGGTGTTTGGGTGATGCTGCTAAGCAAACAATGACAGGATTCTAACCATGTACAGGAGCAGCGGGCAGCTTTGTGAGTGGTGAGACAAATCCAGGCCTGTGACTGCTCTCTTTAAAGCCTCCCCAGCAATATTTTGGGAGGAATGAGAGAAATGAACCATGGCCTGCTTGCAGCCACACATGTCCCTGGAACAGCAGTGGCACCTGGTGATGAACAGTCCCTTCCCTTTGGGGAAATCTGGATTTTTATTGTCAGCATTGCTCACCCTGGTGATGTATAAAAAGTTGCTGTGGGTGAAGCCAGCTGAAAGCTGCAACGATGAAAAAGAACATTAATATCCTTGATGAACTATCTCTAACGAACTCAATGAGTAGTGACAGACCTGGTGCTGTAACTCAGCTACTCCTTGATCCCAGACCAGCAACTGCTCCATTGCACTCTGCTGTCCCACGTTGCATAGCTTAGGTGTCTCAGGAGAATAAAAAAAAAAAAAATCATGTTCAGGACATCATCAAGGATGCTAATCAAGGATTACCACGGATGTAATCAGGATCCTCGAGGATGTAATCAGGATCCTTTTGCCCCTCCACATGAAGAAGGCTGGCAAAGTGTGGAGCCCACAGTGGTGGAACATTTCTGGCCGTGTTTCAGCCCTTTTCCCAAGCTGGCAGGGAGGCTTGTGAATGCCTGTGGGTCCCACACTAGGCTTGTTTAACCTGGACTCCTCAGGGAATCAGGGCTCTCCCTACTCAGCTGTTTCCCATCCCTCATGCTGTGGATGGGCTGCAGCTCCAGTTTCTGCAGCTCGCTCTGCCACCAAGGATAAAGTGAAAGCAAAGCTGGCCCTGGGCTGCTGTTTGCAAATAGAGATGAAGACAAACAGATGAGTTCAAGCTGCTGGAAGGAAAACAACCCTGTCAGCTCTTCTGCTTAATGGTGGGAACCTGGAACTGTAAACAAAACCCTGGGCAGGTCCTGCTCATTCCCACCGGCCCTTTGAGTCCACCGGTGTTTTTCAGTCTTTACCTCCTAGAACCAATCAATTTTGTGCCAGCCTGTAACTTTTTACTGATGTTGTGGCTGTTTCAGTTAAAGACAACCAGGTGCTGCATCCTTCCCCCCCACCCAGTGCTGGGACCTCTCCTGTGCCTGTTCTCTCAGACGAGGAGGGGTCCCCGGAGGCTTTTTCATTCCCAGGTCTGCAAAAGCCCTGGCACTGTAGGTGTGCACTCCGATGGGCACGGCCAAGGAAGATGCACAAGGAATATTTTACCATCCTCCTGCTTCATCACTGACTTCCCAACACCTTTTGAGATCATCCACTCTGTTTTAAAGCTCAAAAAAAGATAACACTGCTCCAAAACCTTGTGAGGTTTCTGAGCAGAGAGCAGGAGGGCAAGGAGGTGAGAGCCGGTCAAGGCACACGCTTCTCGAGGCCCAGCAGCACTTTTCCCTGTGTGTCAAGTCTGACAAGCAAGTGCAGTATCTCAATCTCAATTCTTTTTTCTCTTTTTCTTTTTTTTTTTTTTTTTTTAATGCCTGACAGTCTCTTAATTAGCATGAGAATTCACAAAATCCACCAAGGCAGCTATCCATCTGTTTTGCTGACTTTCAGTAACAATATTTATCATTGCAGAAGTGTCAAAACAATAAAATCAGATGACATTTATGCAAAGGGTTTCTAACTACTTTAAAAAAGGCCCAAACCTTGAAAGCCTCCTGCAGTATACAGCTGGGAATTGTCTGCAGACACAAAGCTGAGAGTAATTCCTTCTGTACCTGCATAAATATTTTAAACAAGTCGTCAAAGAATCTTCCAAGGGAGGTACAAGGATGGCTCTTTACCAACTTTATTCCAAGAGGTAAGACAGGGGAAAAAAATGAATCTCACACCCTGATGCCTTTCAGTTCTAGCTCCCAAAACACTATTTTTTGTGAGTACTTTCCACACTTCAAAAGAGTGCGATATAAATTGGTTCATGCCAGTGACAATTCTTAAGAAATTTAACCTGATCTGCCATGCAGTAAGAAGGGGGAATTAGAAAAAAAAAAATCTCCTTATTTAACTCTAAGGTATTTAAGCCAATATATAAATGAGAATTAATAAATCTGCATTTCCTATTGTCAGCACTAGTTGATTACAGCACTGTGGAGCCCTATCAAGGGGTGCATACGGCACACTAAGTTCTGTAGTGTATTTAAATTATCCATAATAAATTTACGTAACAAATTTGAGTGTAGCTGCGTTTTCCCCTTATCAAGAGTTTCTCTGTGTGGGAGCACTCAGAGTTAGGCTGTGGCTTAGCAGATTCCTGTGCAGAGGGAGAGGATGAGCCCCTGTAACCCTGGTTTTGATGGCCTTTTGCAGGGAAAGTGGCTTTTGTTCAGCTGAGCGATACCTTCAGCTTGATCCCTGGTTGAGCACTGCTCCTCCTCTATCTGATCTCTGGCAAGGTGAGATTTTAAAGCCATTTTGTGCTGACAGCACAAATTTCTAAGGTTTTTTTGCCCCCCTGCAGCTCTTGCATGCTTGGTGTTGAAGGGTTTCCAGGGGCCAACAGCAAAAAGGAGCAGGATGCTGGAGTGAGGTGGCCACCATGTGTTGGTACCACTGCCCAGTCTGGGTTTGTGCAAGAGCATCCCAATGAAGGGCAGCAAAGGCAGGGGGAGATCTGCTCCTGGAGGAACTTCCCAGGCAGCTGCTCCAGAATAAGTCTTTCTTCTTCAAGCCAGGGGTGGGAAGCCGGGCTGAGCTCCATGCTGATTGCAGGCATCTGTCTTTTCCTGACAGCTCTGCCTGTTAGTGCAAAGAGTCTGCTGTTTAATTTACCTGACTTGTTAACAGCTCCCTGTTTTGAAGTTGTAGGAAGTAGCTGATTTCACGTTTACAGTTGAAGCATTGAATTCCCATCGGGTGGCTAAAATTCACAAATAATCTGGTAATTTGTCTGCTGTCTTGGGAGCCCGTGGGGATGCTTCTCAGTGTATATCACAGTGTATATCACCATGTTCTGGTGAAAAGATTGATGAGCAAAAAGGAGCATGGAACTGGCTGGCCATGTGCCAGGAGGAGCTATCAAAACTGAAAGGCTCAAGGAAATCCCTGCCAAAGAAAGCAGGGATGGGAGTTTTGCACAGCCTCCCCTTGCAGAGGGGTTGCAGAGGAGGGTGGTGGGGAGCTCACAGCTTTGGGGATGGTCTGCTTGCAGGAAAGAACATCCCATTGCTGCTGGTGGTGACCAGAGGGAACCAGAACACGGAGATGGGCTGAGTGGGTTTGTCTTGGCATATTGCAGCCTTGGCCCCTCAAAATGTCTTGAGCATCAGCTCAGTCCAAACAACACGGGAGCAAGTGAGAACCAGAGCAGAGCTGAGCTCAGCTCTCCATGGTGCACATCTCAGAGGGGAAATTTGCTCTCAGGAGCACCACTGCAGGCAGGTATCATGCCCAAAAGCTGAAAGTAGAACAACAAATCTTCAGAGTTTCTTATCATTAATGGCTCATCCCCATCATTCAACAGATCAGTAACTGGCAGCCCCAGAAACTGAAGGAGAGGAAAACACTGTTTGAGCAGCCTGGGACATCCCAAGACTGCATGAAGGTGGATTTTGGCAATGAAACCCTCCCTGGTCACACTCACAATCCCTGACACGACCCACAGAGGATCCTGCAGGGACCCCTGGGAAGGGACAGACCCTCTGCTGCACCCAAATTCCTTCCCCAACTGCTAAAGCAAGTGGGAAGTGAGCAACCTCCAGGCTCAGGCTCTGACTCTACGCATCTTCTGGAGTACAGACCACTGTGTGCTGCTCTAAGGAAAATGCTGCAGCTCCCCCAGAAATCAGGCATGCTGGATTTGTAAATGAGTTTGGAGCTAGGGAAGGCAGGCTGCAGACATCCCAGCAGAGCAGCAGGTAATCAGTAGGCTGTCCTCTACGGGGAAAGTGTTAAATCCTTCTTGGAGTGCTGACAAAAAGAGTTACAGTCCATATGTTTATTGCCAGAAAAATAATAAAAAGAGTATTGGTTTAACCAAGTCTAACAGCCATCAGAAGGTTTAGACATGTGCTCTTGCCTGGAGAGTTGGTGTGCGGGGCCAGGAGGAGTATTTCACCCCAACCTTGCCATCAAGTGATCAAAGCCAAGCTAACGACAGCCACCGGCCCAAACTCCCACCAGAAGGAGAATGTGGTGGTAAAACTGAACATGAGGAAATCCCCCCTGCAAACCCTGAAGGCCTGTGAGGCCTGTCCCAAGAAGCTGCTGTCCCTGCCCTCCTCCCACAGTGCTGCTGCATCTCCGTCCCTGCTGAGGACAAGTCCCTGCACTGGGATGCTGCCGTGGGGCTGGGGATGGTGCAGGGTGTGCTGCCATGGCTGCCCAACCCTGCTGCCCTCTGGCAACTCCAGCCCCACACTGTTAGGTTCTCCTGGCACTTTTGGGGCCCTGTTGGGGTTGGGTGCAAATTTTGGGTGGAAAACTTTGCTAGTTGAGATGGACACACTGGTGCAGTGAAGTCTGGATGTGACGAGGTGGGAAGACTCATTTTAAACTGAAGATTTAAGCGACCTCTCCAACAGAAAAAAACAGAAAGGACATTGTTGAAAAGCCAATGTGGGCTTGAAATTAGAGCTGAGGGGAGCAAAACAAAACTGAGAAGGGGCCCAGGCAGTGCTGCTGAGCCAGGCTGGAGGCACAGGGCATCCAGTTCTGGGGGTTTGGCTGCTCTCTGTTCTCGTTTGCATTAACTAATGCTGCTTGGCATCATGTAATGCTTTATTGTTTTTATTGTTCTTGTTGTAAATACACCTAGAGGCATCTTATAAATAGAATTAATTATAGTTGTTTAATTCATTAGTTAAGTACACAGCGCATTCTGCTCGCTGGAGAGGTTTGGATGGCTTCAGTCAGGGCATGCATGTACAAATCTATGTGTGGTCACGTTCACTGCGCCTGGGCCCGTGGCACCGGCTCTCCAGACCCTCTGGTCTCACGTTTCCAGCTTCACTCCCACTACTGCCCTTTCTCTCAAAAGCTCATGCTAAAATTAAGTAGTCGCAAGGAGAGTTTGGGAAGATTGGTCTACAAGAGGGCAGCACAACGGGAGGAGAAGGGCAGAAAATTTGGGTGAAAAGCATTTGAAACCTTCTCAGGGTTGTGGGCAGGACAGTGTCTCCATCCTGGGGTAAGTCTGGAAGTGGGAAGCCAAGGATGCTCCTGAACAGGGTGGTGGTGCGTAGACTGTGTCACACTGTCCTGGCTCCATCTGAACCCAGCAAGGCCAGTTTGGGAAGGGAAATGCTCTATGCCAGGGCACCTGGAGGAGGAATGCAGGTGTTGGGGCTGTTTTCTGAGACAAAGGACTTCATAGGGCTTCTCACAGGGAAAGGGGACAACAAAGTGCACAGGGCAACCCATGCCTGATGTCTGGTAGCTCCTATCTTTGAGCAGACGACTGCAGGGCAGGGAATATGTGTGAGGATGAGAATTCATCCCCTTCCATCACAGCAACCATGTGAAAATAGCCTTTTCAGGAAACAGAGGAGTTTCCCAGTGTAGGGGCAATGCAGGCACTGTTTCAGTGGGGATATTAACATCAGCCTTTGTCCTGCCTCTCCTCCAGCCCAGGACAGGGGCAAACCCAGCTCTTGGGAAACACTGCAGAGAGAGAAGGGGCTTTAAACCAGTCCATGTCCTACTTTGTGACTTTTGCCAGTTCAAGCTGGCAGTGATAGGAACCAGCTCCACAATCCTCCTGCGCCATGGAGAATTTCTTCCTCCCCTTCACCTATCGTGGCTCACAGCAGAGTTTTATGAGCTCCCCCTGCCCAGGCTGACCCAGCTCAGAGCTGCCTCTCTCATAGGAGCAGAGCTGTTTTCCTCCAAACCACAACACAACTGAAAAAACACAGCAGGTCAATACATCACAGAGCACACACTTGAAAGGGAACAGGCATAAAACTCATGTCATTGATGCAGGGCAAACCTTGCTCCCCTTCCCCTGATGCTCTGGACATTCCCAGGGCTGGGAGTGTCCTTTCCTGACCTGAGGATGGTAATGAGAGCTCAGGCACTTGCTAAAGCTTGGAGATAGGTGAAGGAAAACCCCATGCACAGCAATGGTTATGACCACTGGACTCAGGGGGAGTCGTGTCTGGTGTTGGCTCTGATTCTGCAAGTGATGTCCCCATGGGCTGCAGCATCCCCATCCTTCCCTCAGAGGCAGAGACATTGGTACTGGACATAAAGCCCATGCCAGGACTTGAGCACCTTGCAAAGAGGCAGAGAGAAGTTCCTCTCTCTGGCAAGACAGCAGGGTGGTAACGATTTAAATTCAACCAGGGAGGAGTTCCAGTCCCTTTTTTGGTCACCAGGCCTTGCTCTGCATTAACCTCATCTGGAGGAGTGGCGATACCAAGGACCTGGGTCACATAACTCAGGCATGCCCTGGACAAGAGCAGTTGTTTAAACATCCCAAAACATCCCCAAACATCCCAAACCATTCCCCCTCCCGCCCACCTTGAGGCCATCACGAGCATCTTTGAAAGGTGTCACTGCATCCCTTTGCAGGCAACTGTTCCTCATTACTGCAGGATTGGGAGGCACTCACAACAAGATGGAAAAAAATAATAACCGAAGGAAACCCAGTGAAGCCCCATGCGATAATAAAGGCTGACTCTAACTAACAGTTGTTATTCAGACATTGTTAATGATATGATAAGCACTGCCATGTGCTAGGCAAGCTGTGACACGCGCCCCCGTGGACATATGGATAATCAGATCACATGCCTGCTTCAATCAAAGCCATAAGTACCAACTTGATCAGAATCAGAAGCAAGCCCAAGCTGACAGGAGCTGGGGAAGTGCTTTGGGGAAACATGTTCTTACAGATAAGAAAACAAATAAAAAGGGGAATTTAATTGTGATGCTGGAGTGTCCTTGCTGTGCATGAGAGAGCCCAGCCCAAGAGAGCTCAGCACCTCCAGGACAGAGCCTGGCCCTGAGCTCCCACAGCAAGGGGATCCAGCTCCAGGACCTCATGGCCACCACAAGAGATGAACACACCCAGAATCAACTGCAGCAGGAGTTTTCCTTTCTGCTGGCACTCCAGATTATTGCCCTAGCTTGGGAGGAAGACTCTTGCCAGAGCTGCTAAGGATGGAGGTGGTTGAGATGCTTTAACTCGATTCATCTCCTCCGTGCAGCCAATTGCACACTGCAGTGTGGTGCAGACACACAGCTCCCTCCAGCACACACCTGAGCACTGCCAGTCAAGTCCCAGGCAGCTCACTGTCATTAGAAACACTGAACATAATCACCAAATTTAATGCCTTTATCATTCCTCGATGGATCAGTGAACAGAGGAGCTAAAAGAAAGACAATTAGAAGCGTCAGTCTACGCTAATTTTTTTTTTCCATTGCCTTGCTTTTGTCTAAAGAGTTATTCATTTCCTAATTGTAAAATGTAATTTTGTTTGGGGGCTTTTGTTGTATTTGTTTTGTCATGTGGTTAATGCAGTTATTTGCTGCACACAACTGCTTTTCTCCTACTCAGCCCGTTTAATGGAATTCTTTGGCAGCTTTGACTTAAAATCATTTTGGTTTAGTGACCAGGTCATTTCTGGAAGGGGAAATCAGATTGTTTCCTGGATTTCTGAGTCATATTTTGCTCAGCAAGATTCACTTCTTTAGATGCATGTTTTCATGAAGGTTTTTAATCCGGTCGTTTTGGTTCCAACGGAGACAAACCTCAGCAAGAAGCGGCGTCTTTCTCCCATCCTGTGAGGGGCCCACACCAAAATCCTCTTGCCACTCCTTAGGAGAAAGCCCCAAGGAGTAACTCTTCTGTGTGCTGAACACACATTCCCACTAAGGGCTGCAAAATCTTGGACCATCCCTCCCAGACTTGTCCTTCCCACAAGGAATGGCCACGAAGGAGAGCCACTGCCACCTCAGCCCTGCTGAGGCTCTTGGCAATGGCTGTGCCCCAGGCAGACCCACAGGATCTGTTTTTGTTACGTCATAAACCACACCTGAAAGTTGTTTTTTCCACTCTAAGTGTTTAACTGGAAGGCCTCCTACAGCTCCAGAGCCCTGCTGAGTTGGATGGCAATGCAGGGAGTGAGTAAATTGCCCTTTTAGCACGTTTCCTCTGGCAAGAGGCTTTTCAGTCCCAGCCCTCCCTCCACATGAAATCCAGAGCGAAGGAAAACTGATTTAAAACCAATCACTAACACTTACACGCAGCCCCTTCTTCGAGCATCCCTCCACAGCCAAGCTTCATCTTGGACTATTGAATCAATCCTGTCTCCACTGCTGCTTTCCTAAGTAACAAACCAAATCAGATGATGGCACAGTCTCCTCTAATTGACAGAGCTGCACAAGTGTAGCCATGTCACAGGATGTGGGACACAAAGTATGGGAAGATATTGATAAACTCCAGGCTGAGGGAGGGAATAAGCGGGACTGGACCCAGGCATCAAGGTCCAGCACTCACAAGGCTGGAGACCTCAACAGGAGAACTGTAATTTGTCAGGAGCACTAAAGTTGAGGCATGTAGAAGTTGGGTGTGTGTCCTACATGACAACATCAAGTCAGGTTTGTGGAGTGGTGATCCATCCGAGTGTGATCTGACAAAAGTGGATTTGAAACCACATGCAGGACAGGTCTTCCATTTTGGACACATCTGTTTCACTGAGAACTCTGCGATTCATCTGGTTTTAAAAGGTTTTTTCACCACAAAGCCACAGTTTCCATGATTTTCTGCTGAATGAAATTTCTGACCCAATTCTGTTGGGTTCAGTGAAATCCCCTTCATCCTCCATTTGTCTCCCTTTGGGTGCACACCCATTTCTCCCCAGGGCTTGCATTCCATATCCCTGTAGTCACATTGTTTCCAAGGTGAACAGAGCAGGGACATTTCCACACCACGCTTATCCCAGGCTCCAACGATGTGGTCACTGGGGCATCCCTCTCACCTCTTTGCTCCCCACCTCTTGTGCAGGTGACATGGAGATCGTGGTAATTTTTCTGGTCACCTCAGGCAGATGAGACCTGAGGTGTCCACAGTTGAATGCTGACATATGGAATGGGACATTTCAGCAGCAAGTGCCAGTGATCTCTCCCACTCTGCCATGGAAATCGTGGTTCAAAGCAGATTTACCCTGCAGGGCTGAGGGAAGGGCTTTAACCCTTGTGGGGTTGTGCTCTTCAGAAGCAAAGAGACACTTGTCTGCTAGCAGAGGTGCTTAATGACACTTAAGGGGCAGTGCCAGGGGCCTAGGTGTCTTCCAATGGACAAAACAGTCCCGTGTTTGGTCCTGCATAAACTTTTCCCTTCCTGCAGAATTCTGCATCTCTTCCAGGTCTTGCCCCACGGCTCCAACTTGGATGGAGCTCATCCCAACAATGCCCTGGCCAAGAAAAATCCCAACTCCACCAGGAACCACAATCCTCAAACCACGCCTGGCTCCGTGAAGCCCTTCAGAACCAAACCCTGCTGCCCACGTGGGCTCCTGCCTGCTCAGCCCAGCATCCCTGCAGTGGCACTGGGGGGGATTCTCAGCTCTACCAGGCACTGCTGGAGAAGTGAAATCATCAACTCGTGTGGCTGGGCTGGGAACAGGTGTGTGAAAATCAGCACCCAGGCACCCGCTCGAACAACGTTGTTTTTTCCTTGTGTGCCATAAATCAGAGTGCTAATCTTTCACTGTCCGGCGAGATCTCTCACTGGGAGGGTGATAAATTGCCCTCCAGCCCCTGACAGCTGCTGGGAAATCACTCACAGCCCGAGACAAACCTCTAAATCTGACATTATAGAGTGTTGAAAGGAAGAATGTCTGTTTTTATAACCTACCTCAGTTATAATAAATATTTAAAATCCACATTAACATCCTCTTATAGTTACAATCTGCCCTCTATGGAACAGTGTCCAACTTAGATTTAATTAGCAACTGAACCTTTGCAGTCCAAGCTCCTATTTAGGCTGAAGATCCAAATCTCCAGTGAAATGCTTCTGTTTTCTTAAACTACCTGCACTGTAATAAATATTCGCCATGTCGCCAGGCAGCTCTGTTGGAGACAGTGCTCTTTTTGTCTTCTCAAAGGCTAACATTTAATTTAAATGATAGGGTCTTTCCAGACTCCAGGGGGAATTTGTTTCCTGCTTTCCATAAACTTTGCCATACTTCACCTCCAAGGCACCAGGAGAACACAGGAATGGAAACACCTTGATGCAGGTATGGGACTGAAGTGATGAAAATAAAATCTGGCCACAAATGCTCTGGCTTTTGGTCATGGACACGTGCTAGAAACACAGAGACCTCCCCTTTCTATAAAACTGTGGAGAATTTGGGAGCTCTATTCCAAACTCCTGCAGTTGGCTTCTCTTGGAGAGAGGGAACTAAAAATACCAGTCCAGAAGTTTTTCCGTGTTCACTCTTTTTCCCCATCTGCTTTTGCAGGTTTCCTTGTTTCCTCATTTACTATTTTATGCCAGTTGTTTTCCAGAAGAGAGCATTCAAACTTGCTTCTCCCCTCTCTCCTGACTATTGTTTCACCAAGGCCTTTGTCAAAAATATCACAGGAATAAACACAGGCAGAAGTGTTAAAAAACCCAAAAGTTTCCAGCAAGCCCCTAACTAAAAATCCTACACCTGTCCATTTTGAATTGTGGTGGTTTCTTCCCTGTCCTGCCTATTGGCTGCTGCCCTATGACTGTGTCAGCATATGGCAGAGAGAGGAGGGGTGTTAGATCCAGAAATCAGCCTGACCCACATGCCTACAGCCCCCTGGCTCCAGAGGTGCCCCGGAGCTGCTCCACCAGCCCATCAGGATACCCTCTCTGGGTGGGCTCACAGCAGCTGTGCCTCCAGCTCCAGGGCCAAGGCTGGCAGGGAGGATTGCTAAAAACCCTGGAGGTGTCAAGCACCCTGCCAGCAGCCTGCGTGGGGGTTGCGGTTAATAGGAGAGGGTCAGGAGGCTGCAGGCAGGACAGGGCAGCAGCACAGCTGTGGTGTGTGCACATGCTTCCCCTTGGTTTCGTATTTGGGCGTCCTGGGTCCATCCCAGCTGCTGCTGGGATCAATAGCAGGGTATCAATCAAGGCATCCCAGAGGGAACCCTCTGCTCACGCAGAAATAAACAGACATTTTCCTTCTGCATGTCACAGAAAGCTACAGACATCTCCTGGCATTGTCTGAACTGAGGGTGAAAGGGACACAGCATCTTCAGCTGCACCACTGGAGAGTTGGTTATGGAAAACTGCAGCGTATATTATGTGCATTGGATATAAACATATATGCAAACACAGCTTGGTCAGTGTTAAATAGACAGACCTGGGCTTTTTTAATTTCTAACTCTCCAAATGATGGCAGACACACAAAAGAGTATGCAGCTTTTAAAAGAGCATCCTCTAAGCTCTGGTATTTTGCCTCCTGCATATGTCCTGTGCTGGGAGCTTAATCCAGATGCCTCCAGTGAAGGCAATGTTTGTGAAAGAAAAACCATGAGCATCCTGGTGGCACTTGCACGGTTTGACGGCCTGATTGGGAACTTCCTTATCTCTGCTATTGCAACAAGCATCAAGTTTCCCTTTTCATTTCCAGTTTGTTTCTGGCTGTATCAATGTTTAGCCATTGCTGAGTCACTGCTGTCCTGCCAGTCTCCAAGGACGGCAGGAGATGAAAGTGTAGCTGATCAGCTCTCTCCTACCATCCAAAGCAAAAGCAGAACCAGCTTCAAACATCTCCTCACCCCAAACCACTCCCGCTCTGGTATTTGTTTGCATGAGCTGCCTGCTGTGAATCTTGCTTGGGTTTGTAGAGATAGCATCACCCCCCTTGGGAAACAGCCAGTGCATTTTACCAGGAAACCTGCTGTTTTACAAAGGGTTTACAACCAGTGGCTCCTTCCTCTGAGAAAAGTTACATTCTCGGGCATTCAAGGTTTGTTTTTTGATTATGCGGGAAGTGGTGTGAATGGAAGTCACAGAGTCCTCATGGGAGAGGGGTAACATGAATCCCCAGCAGCTTTCTTAATCTTTGCTTTTGCAGATGTTTTTAGCTTTTTGCACAAGGAGCTCCCAGGAAGTTTCAGTCGCAGAGCACATGGGAATAAAGATGCTGAGATGCCCACAACTCTCTCAGTGTCTGCACTGTGCTGGGATGGCAAAGGCATTGGGAGGGTCTGCCTGCTCTGCCCACCCAAAGGACCACAGAAGGATGTTTAGCACTTCTGGGATGAGCAGGGAATAAGGTGTGAAAGAATCTGCTCTCTTGCCACAGTAGAAGAGAAGGGTTTTCCAGCTCTTCCTAGACACCAAACTACCATTTCATGCAAAACTGGTGTCTGAAGACATATACCTCAAGATAATCCCAGTCTTCCCTGTGATTGCCAGCAAACAAGAAGAAAGCTGGAGGCTCCCACAGCAGCAGCACAGAGTGGTGTGTAGATCTTCATCACAGTGTGTGGGTGGGAAAACAGACTCCTCCTGGAGAGTGTGAGGAAGGCTGAAGGACCACATCCAGGCAGCCTCAGGTCCAACTCAGCTGCTGTGCCGAGCATTTGTCATGCCCAGCTCAGAGATGCCGAGAAGGCCTATCATTGTCCACTGAGGAGGGATGATTTTTTAAGTGGAGTTCAAGTCCTCCGGCCATGTTTAAATTTCTTTAGGATGACAGATGTGGACAGTCAAACTCCTAAAAGAATTAAGTTCTACAACCTCCTCTCTACCTTCTTGCTCACCTTTCTGCTCCTGCAGTTGGTATTAGGCAGAAAGATGGACTAGGTCAGCTCATGGTCTTTAGTAGCCTCAGCCATCACCTGTGGAAGCTCAGGGAGGAGCTGAGAAAACAGAGAGAAGGAAAACCAGCTTTCCGGGCAGAAGCACTGCTCCAGATTCCTAAGGGCCAATGCACTGGTCAGTCTGAAACCAGAGGCAGCTCAAAACAAGGTTGGTCCCCAAGGAGGAACGTGCTCAGGAGGCTGAAGCCAAAACACCGGGAGACAATGGGCGAGCAGGTGACAAAAGCAGGCAGAGACGAGGTGTGGCTCTGAAACTCCTGCAAGCTGCTTGCCAGCTCTGAAAGCCTCTCCTGGACAGTCTGTGCTGGCTCATAGTGAACACTGGTGCTCAGTTCCTTTATATGCAGCGATTCCCCACGGAATGCTGCCCGCCAGCAGGACGGTGCTGTGCACCCTCATCAATCAACGTCACGCTTCGGGAGAAACGCTGAGTTCATTCTCATGTGTCTCCTCAGACCTCTGGGGACTGACTTGTCTCTAGCTGAGGCTGGTAGTCACCTGGAACAGTTTTCCAGCCCCCCCTAAGCAGCAGGAGTGTCCATTAACTACCACGGATCGGTGGGGATGGTTTGTAAACTCCGGATACATACGGAGGGGCCCGGGCGCTTATTGGCTGGTGCTTTCCGCTCTCAGAAATGGGTCATTTAAACAGAAAACTGTAAAGTGTTCATGCCTCTGAATGCAGAGAAACTATCAAAACAAGCTCCCGTCTCCGTGCCACAGACACGGCATTCAAACAGAGACTCGGGGCATGTTCTACGGGAACGATCCAAGTGCTCCCAGCAGATTCCTCCCCTTTTCTGATGCCTTACACAATAAACATTTCAGCTCTCTGGCGCGAGAGCAGACCTACCCCAATTACCAGGACAGCTTGTTTTGTTTGGAGTAATAGTTAAGGGTCCAATCTTACATCCCTGGAGCCAGTGAGAAAACTCTCCTTGCTCCCTGTGGGCCTGAATCCAAGAGAGCCCCACGGTACATTAGAGATTCCGCTGTTACCAGGAGGGTATTTTTGTCTTTCCTCATGGAAACAAAACCAGCTCAAGCAAGTTCTGCCATGGCTCCACCTCCACAAGGGTGGAGACATCGTGGCTTCCCAATGAGATGTGAGGCAGATGCTGGCATCACCAAACGGTGCTGCTATAGGCCCATCTGTGACAGCAGGCCACCAGGGCTTCACCGTGTCCTACAGCTGAGTGACCTTTCGTCCACGTCCCTCGGACATCTCCAAGCCAGTGTACAGCACCACAGTCCCTAAGGCCTTGGAAATCTGAGCTCTGCAGGGCCACATCTCAGGAAGCTGGAGAGGGAGGAGTCAGAAGGAAATTGGAAACCTTTAAGGCCTCGCAATTAATGACCAACCAAAAGAAAAAAAGATAGTGAATTTAGTAAATGAGATCTGAGTGCAAACAGCCAGTCAGTAATTGTTACATTCAGTGTGGGCATTATACAAAGTTGGGGTGTTTATCTCACAGTCTTAAGGCATGTACAGCTGGGAAGTCCAGTGACGTGGAGAAGTGAGCTCAGGGAAAGGAGATTGTGGAGGGACTTGAAAAAGGAGACAGGAGTCCAGAAATGAAACATGTCTTGGTGAATGATTATCCAGCTCTCCTGGGGGATGTGTTAATAGAGAAGATATTTTTGAAGGGCCACAATGCCAGAGTGAAAAAGTCTTGGAGGGCTTGGAAAGAGGAAACAGGCAGCTACAGCTGCCCCGAACCCAGATGTGTCATTTCAGCCGGTATAGTGAGAGCTCTTCTGTGAATAACCTCCAGGTCACTCAAACTCCAGGGCTAAGCAAACTCCATCTCTGCCTTGTCTGAGGGCTCCAGTGAAGCCCATCAGCTCACTCATTTACCTTGTTAAGTGCCATCTGTGCGTTATCAGCCGCGTGTCACATCCAGTTATTCCTCCCAGCTCCATCACCAGGCTCAGCAGAGGTGTGTCTCCATCTGAATATTCACAAGTGAGGTGAAGTCCATCTGCCCATACTACCAATATGTTGCTTGCTAAGGTGTCTTCTGTAGTATCTCATGTTCACGAGGCTGATTTTTATCTCCTGAAATTTTTGGAATTATCCCCAAGCAATCCAATCCACCTTGTTATGGTCTCCAGAAGATAGGATCAAGACAAACAGTATCAAAAGAGAGTAGACAGCTGTATGCTGTCAGAGTTTCTCAGTACAGAGAGACTTCAGGATTTTCCTCCCTTTCAGCTCTTAGAATATCCCAAAACTACACAAAAAGTATCTCTTGCAAGATCTCATCTGGCCATAAAGAGAACACAGTGGTTGTGACATGGAAATAATCTATCATGGAGCATCTCTCTGATCCTTCTCTGGTTTTGGAATTGCACCTGGATAGACAAACAGATGTAATGAAGACATGATGCTTCAAAAAGTTGACAGATATTTCCCAAACCTGTTAAAAAGAGTATGGCTGGTGGCTTGTTTAGACTACAAACATGATGTCAGTGCCATGGGGCTGACCCTGCATCAGGCAAGAGCAACCATGCAGCCTTCAAATTCTCCAAAATTTGTCTCTGAAAATGGAAGAGGAAAGCACATTCTAAAAGGGAAACATTTATAGAAAAATAATTTTAAAAATATGAAAGTTATTTCAACATTTTCCTGATGTTTTCAACATTTTTTCCAGGAAAGAACTATTTTTCAAAAATTTCCTGAAAGCTTGAAGTGTTTCTGAATACCCTCCAACAACATTCTTTCCATTATTTCTTGGAAAATACATGTCTCCAGAGGTTTAGGAAGCAGGACTTTCAATAGCAGGACCAATGCTGAGCAGGGAAGAAGTGGGGAGCACAATGTGGAACCCTCTGGGCCTTACCTGGAGGAAACCAGCTGCTTCACTTTCTCACACAGGCTTTGGGTTTAACATAAATCTCCTTTGTAGCAGAGACTTGAGCAAAAGCCAGATGTGGGATTTAATCTGTGCATGGCCTCGACCCTGTGACCTTTGGCAAGATGCTGAGCTGGAGACCAGCATTGTTCCTAAATATCTAAAAGGATGAAACCATGATGTGCTGAACTGGCATAAATCCTATTGCACACACCCTCTGGGCCCATTTCTGCTTATTCTCCACTGGAAAGCAAATCTCCCAGGGGTGTGGCTTGCAGCTTGCTGCTGCCTCCTTTCACTACATGTGTTTCTGCATGGGGCAGGAGCTGTTGGGTGCTTGGGCTGGAGCATCCTCCCTGGCACCTCTCTCTCAGCACTGTGCCAGATGACGGCGTGTTGATGAGTTCTGGCTCTGCAGCCTGCGTGGTCACAGGCAAGCAGGGAAGGGGCAGGGAATGATGGCTTGGACACATCCTGAAACTCACTGCCTGCCTGGGCAGGGCAGACCCAAAGGCTCCACACTTTTCCACGCTGTTGGCACTGCCAAAGCCAAGGGGTCCGATGGCTGCACTCCCCTGTGCTTGCTGTCAGTCTTTCTGTCCGCCCAGACCCGTCTGCCTTTGTGCACCTTCCCTTGCAAGCAGCAATTTCTGACAGCTAATATTTCACAGAAACCGGAGCCAGCTCTCTCCCTCCCTCCTTTTTTTCCCCTCTCTCTCTCTCTTCTGTTTATGAAGCTGAGGGTAAGTGTTTAATTAGTTGCCTAATTGCCTGGGTAATTGGTAGACATACTCAGCTCTCCAAGTAATCAGTCTGAACAGGCCTTGAAAATATCTGGCCCAATATTCATTAGTGCAGTTAAATCGTTAAACAGTTACTGTGTTTGGTTCCCGACAAAGCCCCGCCAAGGGCTGTGCTGGCTGCGGGGCCGCTCTCCTGCGTGGGGACACACCGGGGACACCCCAATTCCAGGGAAAGCTGCTCCAGCCACGCCTGCTGCCAGAGGGAAAACCCCAATAAGTGCAAAGGGCAAAGGGGGAGATCTGTCCCCTGTGAAGGGGACACTGGCAATGGGAGAGGTGCCTCCTTTTCTCTCTGTTTGACCTCTTGCTCCAGCCTCCCTTTCCTGTGCTGTTGGCTCCAGTCCCCTCTGCGTGTGGGCAGCTGCCCCTCTCCCTCCCTTGGCCGCCGCAGGTTTGGAAGCAGCTTTTGCCATTAGACCAAGCATCAGTGTGAATACTGCCTCAGCGGGGTACCCAGGCCAGAGGAACTCATTAAAAGGGCCCTGGCCAGTTGTGCTCTGGCTCAGCACAAAGTCACCATTCTGCCCAGCACTGCCAACCTGCTGCCTGCCCGCCCGTCGATCTGTCCATCCCGCCTCCCTCCTGGAGGGTGGGGTTGGCACTGGTAAGGAGCTGAAGCCTCCAAAGTGGTCCCCAAAGGGTTCCCCGTCCTCACAGCTGAGTTTCTGTCAGGGTCTAGCAGCAACTTCAGGTGGCAGGAAATTCCAAACACAAATTCCTGCACGACCATCCAAGAGGCCACACTGCAGTCAGGAGAAAGGCATCAACACGTCTGGGTCTGGACAAGATTTGAGACATGAGGAGGAACAACCTTCCCTCCACCAGCTTGGTCCCTGTAGTGGGTTGATTTGGCTGCACAGAGTCCAGAGCAGCTGGGATTTAAAGTAAGCAAGATGCAGTTGTAGCCCGGTGTGGCTGGACAGGAGCTGCTCTGAGCGCTCCCAAACAGCTCCAAAACACATGGAACAGTGAGCCCTGAACACTACGCCCAGCTCAGCAGGTGGTCGGCAGGGATATATGACCTCGCAGTTATTTCTAGCAATGATTCAAGGCAAATGGATGTGTTACGAATTGGACCCTCGTTAAAAGGTTACTTGGCTGCGGATCCTCGTGCAATTAAGTGCAGAGGGGACGGGAGCCAGCGCTGCTTTCCCAGCCGAACCTCTCCAGCCAACACCCCCCTCCTTCCCTTGGTGCTGCCAGAAGTCTGTGTCCAGCAGCTCCACATGCTTCATTTTCCACTGAGCTGCCTCATCTCCCTTTTTCCAGTGCTTCTTTGAGTTCACCTGCTTGGGGTCTGAGCCCATGAGCTTATTGCTCCCTACCAACTCCTGACACTCCCCAAAAAACCCCCAGTGCAGGACAACTCCAAGAACGGACTGAGGTCCTGCGCAGTGGCAGAGGGGGAGATGACAACATCCAGGCACGTAAATTCCTAATCAGATCTCTCACCTTGGCTTTTGCCAGGCGAACAGTTGGGTTCCTGGCAGGCAGGACACTGACCTGAGAACGAGGACAGGACATGCTCCGCCAGGCCCCGGGGCAGCCGGGTGGCCCCGAGCCAGCACTGCCAAGTACCAACCTCCCTGCACAGAAGGCAGGGCGGGATTTGGGGCAGGGCAGGAGGGAAATTGGAGGAAGGCACAGAAAAAGTCCAGAAAGGGAAAAGGGAAATAAAAAAGGTAAAGAAGGGAGAATTTGGGTGTGAGGTTTGGCCCAAGGGTGAAAAGGAAATTGGAGATGGCGAGTTAAAAGGGAAAGGATGCTGAAGAGATCAGAGAAGCTTTTTGTTCCTGTGCAGGAAATATTGATAACTGGAGGAGAAAACTTGAGATGGTAATGTAAGGATTTAGGGGAAGGCAAAACACCCTGCTGTGCAGTAAATCCAGGAGATGTGCATGTACAGTGGGTGGTGTTATAAATGGCATGAATATTACCTGACCCCAGAGCCCCAGGAAAGCTGGCAGGGAGCACTTTGGTGTGGCTGTAACTGTTGGAGCAACCAGCCCCCCAGGCAGGAGCCTTGTGCTTCAGCTGCATCAGGGACATCTTCCTCCTGTGCCTTTCTACTTTTGTTCGTGTATCATCTGGGATTTTCAGGAGAACATCCCATCCCTTTTGGGGATGATGGAAGACAGTTTCTAGACACTCCCTCTGCTAGGAATGGGGATGAGTGCCTGCCCAAGGGAATGTTTTTGGCCACTATGGAGCACCAGGCAGGCCCCAATGGGTCTCCTGAGGAAGACGAAGAGCATGCAGGGGGAGGAATGTCAGAGGCAACTAAGAAATAGGTCTCCATCCATTACTCTGCTGGGCGGTCCTTTCGAGTCACTGGCTGGCTTTGTTCTCACCAACATCTGTAAGAGATTATGGATGCCTTCCTCGCCGAGGACATGGATGGGATCTATAAATACCACGAGCCAGGGGTTGCTGCTGTCAGAGGAGAGCTCTGCCTGGGTGGCCTGGAGGCCAGGCACACACCACGGGCCCGGGAATGCAGGCTGTGTCCCTAGCCAAGCACCCTGGGGAAGTCTGGAAGGACCAGCACAAGGTGGTGACACCACTGGCAGGGTATTTCCTGGGATGTGCTGATGCAAAGCCAGGGGCAGCTGGGAGTGCAGCCAGGCAGTGGGAGCACAGGACTGGGGGGTCCTCAGCACCAGTTCCAGTGCAGATACCTGCTCCTCACTCACCTTGAGAAATTTGTATAATTTTGCACCTAAAACTAAACTGACCCCTGCAAAGGAGCAAGGTTTATTCAGCATTTTTAATATCTTTTTTAAATTTGGCAAGGACCTTAATAGCCACCTCCTGTAAAGCTGAGATAATACCTGCCCAGATGCCATGGCACGGGCACTGTTTAAAGAACACAAACAGAGCAGAGCTGTTAATGCTCCATCCTCCCAACTTCCCTGTGTCAACACCACTCCCCTGAGACCACCCTCTAATTCCTGACTCCACCCCAGGCTCTTGCTCTGAATGTCACGGGACTTGGTTGGGTTTATGCAACTCTAACGCTGTCCAGCAGGAGCTGAACTCTCCAGTGACTCGCTGCTTGAGCATGTCTTTGTTCACTCAGCTTTTCCCTCCAAAAACGGATCCTGTTTTATAAGCTGTTAGAAGCCTGAAGATCCAACACTACACTAACATGTTGTTAGCCACAATTATCCCCTTTCTGACAAAGGATTCCTGATTAGGGCTGTTGCATATTCATCGGTAGACTTTGCCAAGCCTTGCTTTGTTTTTCAAGGTCGAGGATTGCATTTCTTTGGATTCAATTCCCAACCTAGACAGTAGATTACAAGGCAGGAGAGGAGGAGGCAGCTGAGGTTGCTGGAAGCGTTGAATCCTCCTGGTATTGCTCAAAACACTCACCAGTTGTGTGCCAGACTTGCCAGGCAAACCAGCCACCCTCCCAGGCTTCCTGGGCTTGTTTAGGTGAGCTGGGCAGCCTCAAAACTGAGCCTGGCTGCAGGTGTGACGTGCTAAGATCAGAGAGCAGGGGAACCCCTAAGATTCCCGGGTGTAAAGGGTGAGTGATGGGCGGAGATTTCAACCCAAAACACACTCCCAGCACCGAAGGCTTCATGAGGTGCAGTTCAACATCCTCCTTAAGGGACCAGTCCCATTGGCTACCATGCGAGAAGGGGGAAAAAGGGGCACTTAGACAGGATGGAATATCTCACAGAGGAACTTCAGCTGATCTCCCCTGATGATTCCGGCACTGAGGAAAAAAAAAAAAAAAGGAAGAAAGGGAAAAAATAATTACTTCTCAGCCTCTAACCTTTCCAGCAAGTGACTTTGTAATAAATAATCCACATGTCTCTCCAGTGCAATCCATCAGCAGGAGTGCCTAATTACTTTAGACTCACTTTGAAAACCCTTCCAGTGACACTTTCAGATAAATAAAAAATTAACATGGAACTAAAGCAGTAATCCAGAAAAAGTTTCTCCACTTCTCTCAGTTCTCTCCTAGTCTGGGCTGATGCCTGGAAGGCTCCATGCCCAGGGATATTTTCCCCTGTTGTGCTGAAAGGTGAGCGTGGGCTGCGGTTCACAGGAAATCAGCCATGGAGTGTCCATGGGGACACCCCACTTCAGATGTGCAGATGCTTGGAGAAAGGCCTGGAGACAGAGTCAGTGCAGCTTCTGTATATGAAGACTTTTCTCCCTTAATCCTTTCCTCTGGAACTTTCTACTATTTGTTTCTAAGAGTGCATTTTGGAGGCAAGGGAGCTCCAGTTTCCTTCTTGGAGTTGTTCATTGATCCCCAGTCACGTTGTCTTCTGCATTTCCGCTTTCTTTCTCATTCCCAAGATTATAGCTGTGAGGAAAGGCACCTCTAGGCTTGCCTAAATTCTGGCTGAGATGGCTTTCACCCTTTGTGTGCCTCACCCAGCCCACCAAGGCTGAGGGACAACTGCTGTGTGATTTCTGCACTGATTCTGCATCTCGTGTCTTTGGCAGCTGAAGGTTGAAGCCTTCTAAGAAGACTTTGTCCAATATCTTCTTCCTCATCTTCAGACCCCACTTCTGCATTCTCTCTTCTCTTCTCTTCTCTTCTCTTCTCTTCTCTTCTCTTCTCTTCTCTGTCTCTGCCTAGAGCCTTGGGCAATACCCAACAAGCATTCAGAAACTAAAAAACAAGCAAACCAAAAGAAACAAAATTAAATATCTGAGAAAAGCAGGCCCAGAACCAATAAGTTCTGATTTCACTGTAGGTTACTGCAGCCCAGGCAGTCATCTGTCAGGGGAAGAAGATGCTTAAAAAACCTCCACAGGAGAATTAATTAAACGAATTTCACTCTGCCAATTGTTTGTTATTTTTGCTGACCTCACCAAGTGGATTAATATTTAATTAGCCTTTAGGAGAAGTGGAAAGCACTTATTAACCTGTTATGTCAATCTGTCAGGCCTGGGGTCTCAGGACAGGCACTGTTACCATGAAACAATAGAAATATCAAGGTCTGTTTCTCTCCATCTCAGCTGTTTTCCCTGTTGGAAAGTGGCTTTTAGGGGGGAAGAGAGGGAGGGAACCCACTGTGCCTAGCTAAGGGGTCTCTAAAAGTGAGTGTCACAAATCTAGGTGTCTTTTAGAGGCCAGAGCAAGAGCTAAGGAAGCCATATGTGCTGTTCCAGGTGCAGGTGGGAAGCACATATGGATATATTATCCCCTTGGAGGTATTTTAGAACTCAGTCTAGATCTCATTTTGTGTGATGCTGGTGACTAGGGGGAAAGGTTTGGGCTTTCCTTCGTTTTTCTTGCTTAAAGCACTGCTTCCTTTATACTGTATTTACAGTTATCATAGTTCAAGAAGTGCTAAACTTGGTGTTGACACATCCTCATCAGTGGGGAGATGCAGTCAGGCACCACACGACACAGAGGCCTCGGGTGAGTCTCCATTAAAGAAAAGCTCTAAAACAGAAAACAGGATGAACACAGATGGCAGAACAAGAAACCCATCCCCACTGGCAGCAAAGACCAGAAGGTTTCCGTCCAGCATCTGAGCTCACATAAAGCTGGTGAGTCCCACCCCGGGATAACGACCACGTCTGCTTGTCACGGGGTCTGGGTCTGGCCCAAAAGAAATAAAACCTCAAGCACAATTAAACCCGGAGGAAACATCCTCAGCGAAACAGTTACATTAGTGCTGTGTACAGGTTAGTGAGGCTGGGAGGGGCTTGGAAGGAGATAATGGCTGAAGTGCTGAAGTGAATGGATATCTTTGGTGGAAATTCTCCCAGATGCTGGGCAGGGCCACAACCTGACATCTTCACTTACTGCTCAGAGAGGAGCCAAAGTGTCTTCTTCAAACCTGCCCAAATCCTGATGGCCCTGAGCATCACACACAGCTTCGACTTTGATCTGGTGAATCAAAACTAAACCTCAGGTTCGAATCACCCACTGGGTCCCAGTGTATTCAAAACCTCACCAGAAAACCCAATCAGCATCCACACCCTGGATTTGCTGTCTAGCAAGGACACCAGAGAAATGCCAACCACCACAGGAGCCAACCTCCCCTCAGAGAGGCTTCAGCAGACAGCAAAAATGACAAACCATGAGCAGGACAATACGGGGTTGTTGGCAGTGGGCAGGGGCTCGTGCGTCCCCCTTCAGCATCACACAGCCTGCCAAGGGTCACACTCCCCTCCCTGCAATCTGTGCCAGCTCTCCCAAGCTCTGTCCGAGTCTGGCCGTGCCCTGCTTCATCCCCCAGGGCAGGGACAGGGGCAGGGACAGGGACACTGCCTGCCGAGCCCTCCTGCCTGGCCCGGGTGCCCTTACTGCCACTCGGTGACAGCCCTTATCATTTATTATTATTATTTTTTCAAAATTAAAATCCTCCTGAGCTTTATTAAATAGGGATGCTGATAGGTAATTAAATCGCAACTTAATTAAATCTGCCGGCTCAATCCAACCACGGCGTGCTGGCTACTCTGCAATCCCTGTGAGAGGTGCTGTCGGAGGAGGAGAGCACTGTGAATTAAACAGCATCACGCCTGGCACTGCCACCTCCCTGCCAGGCCCAGTGGAAGGGGACCAAGGGGTTTCTCCACACATCCAGAAACCCGCTGCAACAGGGGGAGCTGGGCACCCACAGAGGACCTGACCTGCCTTTGTTGGAGCTTTTCAGGTAGAGGCTGATTCCTTCCAGTGTGGCAGGACCAAGCCAAGGCTCTGGAGGCAGGTGAGGGTTTATGCCTGCCTGCTCTGACGTGGCATGGTAGTGCTGAGCATGAAATGGTGGGCAGGTGGGGGAGGACTTTCCTTCCCCTGGTGTGCAGAACCTCTGTGGGGTGAAGGCCGTGGTGACAGTCTGGGATTGCAGAGAGCTTGCAAAGACAGGAATTTGGATGAGAGAAGGGCTCTGGCTGGGAGACCATTTCCCTGTGCTGGTTGTTCCTTCCGCACTTTGGGATAGAGCAGAAGGTGCTGTAGGATGCTGTGTGTATTGATGTTGAGCCAGGTGAATGCTCACTCCAAGGATCAGAGGACAAAAAATCCACTTGAGGAGGCTCCTGTGGTCTGCTGCTGTTGCTGATGGGTTTTGCAGATCCAGTCCTGCCCTGCAAATGCCAGCCCCAGCCCTGGCTCTGCTCCCCAGACTTTGCTTTCCCATCTCTCTGGCTCAGCTGCTCCAAACAAGGGGCCAAAGGCAGCGACATGGAAAAATAACCAGGCAGTCTTGCTAAATCATCAATCTGCTCATCCCAAGGAAAACAGACCTTGGAAAGAATTTCCCTTTCCTCTTTCCCCCCTTTCTCATTTCAACACAGGCTGAGCTTGCTGCCTTTCCCAAACCTCAGATGCTGTGGCTGCCTTTGCCCAGCCCTGGCAGGCGCCAGGCAGGGACAAGCATCTCCAAGGACAGGGGCTCTCTCTTCCCACACCATGGGCTCCTCTTTGAGGAGACACCACCTCACCTGACAGCAGAGTCCCCAGGGCTGAGAGACCTTGCTCTTCACACCTCAGTACCACTCGCCCTCCTTGCCAGACCCAGCCCTGTGCCCACCTCAGATGAGCCCTGCTGTACCACACTGGTGGTTACTCCTTCACCCTGCCCACAGGCCAAAACAGCCACTCCTGCACACAGAGGATTTTTTTTTCCTCTCGTGCAGCTGTGGCCTCTTCAAAGTCCCAGCAAGACCTTTGATTTCTCCTTTGGATGTGGAGCCCCACAAAGGAACCATGCTTTTGGGGAAGGTCTCACAACTGCTGGGGTTTCCCCAGATTTGTAGGATGCTTGCAAATGCTCCACGTTCTCCTGCAGTCCCCCAGGAGGTCATAGTAGAAAACCTTAAAAAAAGATAAATAAATAAAAAGAGCCTAAATGGCAGCAACATCTAATGAAAGGCAAAACCCCAAAGAGATGGACAAACTACAGGGAGCCTATTCAAGGGCGACTTTCACACAATAATCTTGGGAGATCAAATTCCTAATCTGCTTTCACCTCAGAGACAGAGGAAGGAAAGTCCTACTGGGATTAATGTTTAATGCTTGACTTGGCAGGTGATGGCCTGTGTTGGGATGCTTGGGTTCCTGCCCTGCCCTGAAAGGGACTGGGACCTGGGCTCAACCTGCATCCACCCCGGATATTGGGGATGACCCTACTCTCAGGCAAAGGTCACAGAGGGGTAGCCAAGTTCAGAATTCCCCACATCATTCCAAAGTGTTGTTCACTGGGGCTGCAATAACAGATGAGTTGTCCCATCTCTCTCTGTTGGGGCGTGTGAAACTTCAAACCTCCTAATTATTTTAGAGCCAGTGAGGTGAACTGCTGGAACATGGCTTTGGGCAGGGCAGTTGTGAGAAAAGGCAGCTCATTCCCACTGCTGGGCTTGCATTTCTGCTCCTGCTGGGGGCACCCGTGGCAGGGAACTGCTCTGTTGGCAGCCTCACCTCCTGTGCTCCCCACTGGGAAGAGACAGGGATTGAAGGAGAAATGGGTCAGCTGCAGAGGGACACAGTGGGACAGAGCCTTTGAGACAAGAGAAGACCTTAATGAAGATAAAGACTTAGGCAGCCTCCAGGACTCACAGCCCAGCAGCTATAAACCCTGAGTAACTCTGTGAAACAAGGGTCAAGTTAACAGGGCCATCTGTGGAGAAGGCTTTATTTTCCCTTCTCTGCTACCAGTAGACTTTCTCCCTTGGGACTACACAGCCTTATTTTGGGGCTCTGCTTCGAAAGCTAGACATCCACACAATGTGGCCAGGTTTCCAAAAATATATTACAAAGGTTCCCAAACCCTTAACTCTGGGGCAACAACTCACCTTCAAGTAATGAATGACCAGCAGGTTCTCAGAACAGAATTACTTTTTTTATTAGCAGCTGTATGTGACCTGATTTTAGCTTCTCCAGGAAAGCAATGGGAGGTACCAGAAGGTCTTCTCTGAGTAGGTGTCCTACTGTGCTCTGAAGGTCTGGGAGACTCTGATGATGAACCTTCTTCTATCTCTTGAGAATAGATGTGTGCAGAGTAGCTCAGACCTCTTAGCAATAAGACAGAGAGGTTAGTTAATAGGCAGTAGATGCTTTCTGAAGTTCACAGCCAAAACCTTCTGGAAAACAGGGTGGCCTAGTCACATTTTTGGAAACAAAAAGTTCTGATGTGTCATAATGTCACCATTATCCTATTACATGAGACAAAATTTATTAAATCCTGATCCAAGAGTCTGGACAGTTAGGGTTTAGGTCCAGAAGAAAATCTACATTTTGCAGTGCAGCCCTTCTCTTCTCTGACAGATTGTTTGTTTTGTATTCTTTCATGTGTCCCAGGTGGTGCTGGGACATGTCAGACCACAGGGCAGATGGAAGTTATGGGACAAACCACAGGTAATTTGGCAGGAGAACATTAAAAAGCAAGAGGAGGAAACTATAAATTCAGAGTGTAACCACCATAAAGTATTCCCTTAATTCCCAGCCAACCCCTTTAAAGCACAGATAGCTCTTTCCCCTACCCACAGGATGCCTTTCCCTCCCTGTAGGGTGTCATGTTATGGCTCAGACAACAGAGTACCATGGGAACAGTGACCCTGATGGGTTTCACATGTGTTTCAAGACCTGGTGGAGGCTTTGCCCTTTCCCATGCTGGACTTCCCTTCTGTGCAGTATCGAAGGTTTGTCCTCTCATGGCCCTGCTTCATTTCTCCCTCAGCTGAAGAGCTTCATCTCACTCTTCTCACTGGTAAAGGTGAGCCATCTGCCTTTAGCAATGAGAATGTACCATAACCCTGAGTTCTAAACAAGCTGTAAATCCCATGACAACGTACATGAATATTTATGAGGCTCCTTTCTGAGGAAGTATCACAGAAGAGCCATCAAAACTTTGCCTTGTCTCCTTCTTGTGTCTTCCAGGGCTGTGGACCCTGGAGAAGCTGTATGTTAGGCCGAGTTCTTTCAGAAAGTCATGACTGGAAGGGTCCAAACTTTACTACAAGTAGTTGATGGAATTGTTCCTTCCACTTAACTAGAGTTGAATTTCTTCCACCTAAAAAGCACTGAAAGTGTCTAAATCACATTTTTAAGACTCAGGAGTATAAACCCAAAATCTCATAGATTTTCCTTCCAAATTGATACCCTCACAAAGCCTTTTCCCCCCAGCTAGACCAATATCTTCCCATTTGCACTTTCTCTCCATTTACCTCCCTTCTGGTTATCTTTTAACCAAAGATCAGTGCCAGATTCTCATTCTTGGTCATGCTTTAAGGGCTGCTTTTGCCCTCTGAGGCGGAACAGGAAATACTCTGACGACTTCCATCTCATTTTAGCTGCCCACTTCCCTGTCCCATTCTGAGCCAAACCAGTAAAAGAGTGTTCTCCTGTCTTGGAGGCACATCTGCCTGGCCCTGTGACCATGGGGTCAAGAGCACAGCAACCAGTGGTTGGGAAATTAGCCATATTTCTTGTGAACTTCATAGTATGAAAATGAAAATGAGTTTCTGAGGGGAATTGATGGAAATCTGTTTGTAGTCTTGCTTCAAAAAGAAATGATAAGTAGCAACTTAAAAATGACACAAAAGAAACCGCAGTGGAATTAATTTTTAAAAGGCCCCTTTTTAAGAGAAATTTGAAAGATTTTTGCAAGAAAACACTCCACTGATCTGGCCATCTTATCTCACTTACTGAATATGACTGGTGAGCCTTCCATTTCTGCTTCAGAGCCTATTTATCTCCACTGCTGCCCTTAAAGGCAAGCACCTCTGATGAGGATTTAGTTCTAGCGTACCAATTGTTGAAGAGTAAAAATTCACATTCAAAGTTTTCTTGTGAATATATAGATGTTTTAAACCTAGTCATATAGCTGAGACAAGTTTTCTGACACCAAATATTAGCTAATGTTAAAGAGCTGACCATGCACAGGGAACAGCAGAAGAATTTTAAAAAGTCAGGGAAGTCAGAAGTGGACTTTTTGAAAGCCAGAAACAGCTGGAGCCAAGCATGAAGGAGCAGAAAGATACTAGTGCAAGGAAAATGGAGTATAACACAAGAAATGGTGATGGGAAATAAGAAATGGGACTGTCAGACTACGGGGACGGTAAAGATAGAGAGAAAGGGAGTGAGATGAAATGGATGGAGTAGCCAGACTCAAGAAAACAAAGAGTAAATCTGGTACTTGTTATCTTTGGAAAGCAGCAAAGCATTTCCTCTCTGCAAATTTCTATTTTTGAATGTAAGCATGTTGCAGAAGAGTAAAAGAAGATGTAAGAGAAGACAGTATGTCGATGAGTGCTGCCAGTAAAGTGATGGAATGCTAGATGGATGTTCTCCACCTGGGAATTTCTAGGTCTTCAGGTTCCAAATTGTGTTGGGACCTTGTATCTCACCTTAGCTGGTGTGACCTGCAGCCATCAATGATTTTGCTGTTGTTGAGCCTCTAAACCAGCTGCTGGCAGCAGGGACTGCCCTGTGAGGGGAGCGCAATATCTCACCGACCTTGAAAAAGTGCAGAGGCCTCCCTGCTGCTCATGTGCATGAAGCATGCTCCTTCTCCAACGCTGATCCCAAGGGAAACAGCCAGGAGGAGCTCTGGAAGGTCAGAATGCAATTAAAACCAGTGAGATTTTCTTAATGGGTGCATAAGAAAATGGCTCTGCCTCTTGGGTCATGCCTCTCCCACCCACTCCAACCATCCCAGACTCACCCAAGTGTCCTCTCCATCCCTCTTGGTCCTCTTGTGGCCGTTCTGGTTCATAACATCAGCCCCTCTGATGTCCAGGTCCAGTGGCTGGGGGGACAGTTGGGTAAATGTGTAAGTCCTGAGGGGAGGGGATCTACACCTCCTGTTGCCCTTGCAATGAATTACCAGGGCTGTTAATGGGCTGGTGCCCCAGTGCCTCGTAAATCTTGTGACTGAGACCCAGCAGTGACGGGTGGCTTTGATCTGGACACGCTGCCCTGCCATGGACAGGAAGAGGAAGAAGTGATTTTTCATGGGTTACTACTCCTGTCTCCAAGTTTTCCACTCTGTTGAAACTTTGACAGTGCCTAATAATCCATCAGTGAGGCTTTCCTTGCTCTGCTTCCACTCCATTACCACCTCTGTGTTCCCATTCAGCTTCTTTCACACGGACCCCGGAAAAGTTGGCTGTCTCCCACCATTCCAAAGCAGTTTGGAGGGTGGGAGAAAGGGCTTGGGTCACTCCACACACTTCCTCTGAGAACAGGAATCAAAAGGTGGATGCTGAGATGAAGGGAAAGAGTTGCGTCATGTCTACAAAGCTGGGAAGAAACCCATTGGTGAAACCTTTAAAGGACTCAGAGGAAAAACAAAGCAAGGCTGGAATGTCACTTGGTGTGAGAGGGTTAGATCTCCTAGGGCTCATTTGAGACACTCTAGAGATCTGCCATGATGGGAGAATAGGGGTTTTCTACTGGTCTCTTGTCAATCATCTTCCAGCCATGCCTGGTGTCTTGGATACTTAAAGATGTCTCAAGTAGTGCAATCCATTTGGGTACCTGAGCAGAGTCTTTTGTCACCTCCTTTTTTGCCAAGGGCCGCTGTTCAGATTTATTCTCTAGGCTCATCATTTCTCTTGACTGTCCTATCCTTCTCTCTCCTATAGATTAGACCGAGAGATCACATACATTCAATTTTGTGTGTTCTGCCCTCTGAATGGAACTGAATCCTCAGAACTGCACTGCTTTCTTAGACTAATGAATTCTTTGAGGGGAGTAAAAACCACCTTGGTAATAAATCCAGACTGTGAAGCCTTGATGTATCTGTTTTTCTGTTCGTCTCCACTGCTGCTAGACAGAATTAGCCGTCTCCTAATACAGAGTGCAGACTTGATACAACCTTGTTTAGCACAATTGGTTTGAATCCATTATATTGACAATATCAATTTGTGTAATTCCTGCATTAGGATTTTGTACTAAACTGTATTTGAAAGGAGCTGTTGACCTTGATTAGCTCTTTAATTGTGGTTAAAATCCAAAGTAATTCAGATATCAGCCTTGACTGTGGAAGGAAAGGGCCACGCCACGTGACAGTGCAGTCAATATCTGCCACGTTCCCCACGGACACATCTCCCCTGTTTTATGGGCTCTGGGTCTCACCACTTTCACACTGCATCCATTTGCCTCCACTTTGACCATACCCTTGGGGCTTCACCTCTCAAGAGTGTGTTGTAGGAGCAAGCACTCCAGGTCTCCTGGACACATTCCATCTGCATCATCCTTGTGGCTCACACCACCACTGCTTCTGCATGCAGGTGGGATTTTTTTTTCCTTCATTTTCCATCCTAAACAGGTCTGTAACAAGGCTGGGAATTACACAAGGGTTGCTCAGAAAGAGATAGGAAGGGGAAACCTAAATTTCGTTGGCAAGTATAGCCTGACTCCCCTCGTGTTGTCTCAGCAGCAGAAGAAAAAGAAGAGCATGATTAATGCACATTAAGAAGTCCACACCTGCCTTTCAGAGCCCAGGTGCCTGCAGGGGATGTGGAATGGTGTTATGGACACCCTGGTGAAGGGATGGACAGGCCTGCTGGCACCAAGCTCTTACCAAAACTCAGCAGGAGCTGGGTGCCTCATTCTCTCAGGTCTGCAGGAGAAGATCAGCTGTGTGCCCCAAGGTCTGTCCTGGTGCAAGTATTCTGTGTGAAAAAATGCCAGGCAGGAGGAAAGGCCATTTCCAGGACTCCCATGTGCTGAAAGGGAAAATGGATGGGATGAAGCCTGGAGGGGGGGAACCCTTTTAAGTCAATGAGGAATTCTGCCAGAAAACAGCAGAAGGAGCAGTTCAGCAGGAATTACAAGGAAGAAAAAAAATCTGGCAAGAGATACAGCCTGGAAGATGGAGCACTTCATTTTGGGCAAACTGAATGTTTCAATTAAAAATGACAGAGCTGCGATCCTTTAAGAGCAGTCAGAATTTATTAAATTTTTCATGAATGGAAGCAGCCCCGTATCCTGAAGACCTGACAAACTCTCTGCTCTTTGGAGATCATATGTTCTCCTGGATCTATGTCTTCCTGGCGTCAGATGGCACTGCCAGCCACGGATCAAAGGGGAAAAAAGCACAAAAAAAGCCCACCAGGCATCTTGTGCTGCATATGTGTGCAGAATAGAGTGTGCAGAGAGGAGATGCGTGCCTGGTGCTGCAGCAGAGAGGGGCAGGGATAGGATGGGATGGAAGAGCAAACTCACACTGGAGAACAGGACACAGAGACGAAAGAAGAGGCTATGAAGAAAACTAATATCAAGGAGAGGAGTTTGTGAAAGACAAGAGTAGAGCAGTGGAAGTGGAGGGAGGGAGGGAGGAGGAAGAGGGGGAGGGGGAATGTCCCCTCTGCGCCTGGGAAAAAGACAATAAAAGCTGCGGACTCTTGTCACGCAGGACAATCCCAGCACTATTTACTGTTTGCTCATTTAACCTGGTTAATTTTTAATAATGTTGAAATTTTCATTTTAATAATTTAGGTAAATTATTTATTAAACCACAGGATAAAGGAATCATAGCAATTATGAATTGACAGTGTTACCTGAGGCTCATGAAAAGGTAAGGGGTTTTGCAAAGTCCTTGTTATTGGATAAACATTAAATTAGTAACAACTTCACATCCAATTCAAATTACCTTCTTCCGAGATTGCTCTCTCTCGGTCTCTCCTGGGAAAGAGCACTGTGGGGAAAGAGGGTGGCAGGAGCCAAATCCCATGTGGGGCTCAGATGTTTCTCCTAGATGTCCTGGAGGAGGGGATGAGGCAATCTTTCCATAGAGGATGGCAAGAAGGTGACATTCACGGCCCTGATTATGTAGAAGAACCCAGCCTGGTAATAGAGAAGATGACTGGATGGACTGTCAAAGGAGTGGTGGCTTTTCTGGTGCAAAAAATGCCAGCAGAAGAATTCTGGTATTTCCTACACCTTGTTTATATACGGGCTCCTCATGGTATTTTGGTGAAGGAGATTCCCAAACCAGTCCAGTGACCATGGGAACAACTGTCTGATGTCAACTCTCTCATAAAGTGTTCCTGAGGAAACACAGACCTGGTTCGGCAGGATCCCAGGGATGTTCTGAAGATGTTTGTGTAGAAATCCAGAGGCTGCCACCTGAGGAAAGCAACCTTTGCTGAGCAGAAGTTTGTGCTCTGCAAATAGACACAGCTCTCTGCTTAATTGTAGTGGGATTGCAAAATAAGGCTTTAACTATTTGGAAGGGTGAAACTGATGAACTTTAAAAACACCTAGGGAAGGTGGCATCCAGATACTCTCAGAAAGAGCAACAAGCTTTGCTTTAGAGTGGAAATCTAAATGGAGGACGGGAGGAAATGGGAAAGGGCAGGATAAAGATGGCACCTGAAATCTGGTGGCCTCAACCAGGAAAGTCCTGCAGGCCGACATAGACCCACTGAATTCGAACCAACCATCTACAATTTAATAGCAATCCCAAATTTTAAGTGTTGCAATGAATCAGAGCCATGTTTGCAGTTTCATATTTTGTGATGTTTAATTTTCAAGCATTTTATTTTAATTACCAGTTTCCAATCATTTTTATGTTAGCTCTGAGTGCCTTTCCTGCATTTTCTTCTCAATAATTAAAACTTTTTAATAACATTACTTTCAATCAAAGAATTTCAATTTATCTTCTAACTTAGTTCTATCCTAATAAGTTCTTTTCCCCTGGAAATTTCCTAGCATTCAGTAAAGGAAATAAGCATTTCTGAGGAATCATATTTTTCCTTCTAACAAATTGACAGCTCTTTTGTCTTTGAAAAAATTATTTGGCAAAGCAAAAAGACACAGATTGCCAAGTATTTGTACACAAGATGGCTCAGATACAAATCCCTTCTACCTTCTCTTTGCTTTAAATAACAAAAGCCACTGACCAGTGTGTGAAACAAGTTGATAAACAAACATGTCCTGTAGGCTTGAGAAAACACCCTCTCAGTTTTGAAATCTGCTCAATCACATTTTTGTATCATGCCTGACAGGTGAGAGAATACAACCTACTAGCTGAGAAAACAATGTTGAGCAGAGTGAACAAAGGCTCAATTCAACTGCAAGGCCTGCCTGGTTTATAGTAAAACAAAACATCTTCATCACAACAAACCAAAACCAAGTGAAAACATAATTGTTCAGTCTCTAAGCCTCAAATGATTCTAAACTTGCCCATCTCCTGGGTTTACAAACTGCCAGTTTCCAAACTCTGGAGAGTTTAGCAAAGTCTCTCTGAGGGATGCTTGCACCTCACAGATGAAATCACAGAGAAACCTTAGAAACTCATAGGCAGAGAAGATATAAGAGATAAATATGAATCATGGAGATCTCACTAATATGCTAAGGCACTCGTCGGCGTTGTGGACAGTCCATTAGAGCTGAATCAGCATGTTCCTGAGAATATCACATTCACTGAAAACAAACAAAACACTTGCCATGGGCAATCTCAGGTCTCCTTCCTTTGCCCTCGATCTTCTCTCAGATTCTTCCTTCAGGAGATCAAGTGATAAATTTCAAGTGTAAAAATATTTTGTTACTGTGACTCAAAAAAAAAAAAAAAAAAAAAAAAAGCTGTGCAGCTTTTCACCAGAAAATGCCTTTTCTACAAAGCCATGGGGTTTGTGAGGAAACCAAGTGTGCTGAACATTTCAACGAAAATTTAGCATAATCCTTCATGCAGGTAAAGTCCAAGTTTATGTTTCAAATTAAGCAATGTTTTCCCTCTTTCGTGGTGCATAAGGACACTAATGTGCAGGCTATTTATTTCACAGATCTTTTCCAAAATCATGATATTACAGGATGTGTCATGTTTGCTCCTCTCATGGTCAGTTTTTAAATTTTGGCTTTTCATTCCAGTATTGAAGCTTCCTACGGAAAGGCTGAACTTTTCCTACTTTGCAGCCTAAATTCCCATTGGGAATGGCATTACAGCCTTGGAGCTGCACCCTGTGTAAGCAGTTACTGATCCAAGAAGAGCCCAACAGCCAACCCTGTGAAACCACAACTGATTCTGGGCAGGAAATTTACAGCCTCTTTAACTTCCGTCCTACAAAATTTCTCTTGGGTCTAAATTAAGACAATTTGACACCTTCAGGTGTTCCCCAGCGTCTAGGCAGCTAATGAGCCAGGCTGGAGTGAGGTGCCCTCTGGGTGGAGGCTCCTATCAGCTCTTGGGGGATGGAGGAGCTTCTCTTCCCCCAAGGTGCCTCTGTCTCACGTGCTTTTGTTCAGAGAGTGTTTTCCTTGCAGCGTGGCTGTAGCCGGAAGAAGATTTTGCAGGTTTACAGCTCTTACCATAGACAGAGAATGTATACACAATATATTATCTCACATATTTTCTGCTGCCCAGCAGACACTATCAACTGTTTGGTAGAGCACACACTCAGAGGAACGTGTCAGAGCAGGAAGCAATTAATAACCACATCTGATTACTTAGAGCAACTCTTCCCAAACTCCACTTCGGCTAAGAACTAAGCACTCTGTGCCTTCCATCTTCCATCACTCGTGGATACTCAAGTTAACAGTTACCATTTTTCAGGGGTGGGGTCTGACCCAAAGCCTTACAGAAGATGAGAAGAAGCCTTCAGTGGTCACCACTCGGCTTTGGTTCAGTTCCTGGGCACACAGAGGGTATGCAGAGATATTCAGATGCACATTCAGGAGCAGCACACCTGGGGATGGCAGCAAGCCCGTGCCTTTCCTGCAAGGGCAGCTGGGGAGCTCCTGAAAAACCCAGTGTGATCAATGCTGCTGTTTCCCAATGCAAGATACCCCGTTGTCTCCAACCCCACATGCTCTGTACTGCAGCCCCATCTTCCAGCATCCCTCCCATCCCTTGCTCAGGCAGGCACACTGCGCAGGTTTGTCTTTATTTTAAGTTACCACCCCTTTTGTTGTTGTTGTTGTTGTTATTAATACTTTTTTTTCAAAATGAAAGAAAAAAAAAAATCTCCCCCTTCCCTGTCCCTCCCTGCCATGTTCCCAAGGTGCCAACTAATCTCCGATGCCCAGCTTGTACACAGCCACCTCTAATTGCTCCTGCATTTTCATCTGGTGTAAGTTCAGCCATCGCTACAGCTGCCCCTCCTCCCTCCGGGAATTCACACCTTCATTATCACTCTTTACTGCAGAGCCGTCCGCAGGCTCCCGGCTCCGAACAGCAGCTCCGATAAAAAATAGAGCAGCTTTTCAGTGGTTTCAATTTTAATTACCAGCATCAAGGCAGCTCGCATTCTCACCAGGCTGTTTCGCACTAATTAAAGTGAGGAGGAGTTTATGGAAGGGACACCAACTCCACTTCACTCCCTCATCTATTATTTACAGACAGTAATACAAATAATTTCCAATTTAAACAGTCTGAGCTGGCCAGCAAAGAGGAGGGAGAGGTGGGGAGAACGCTAAGCAAGGAGAAACTCAAATAAAGAGGAGCAACTAAGAGAAGGGAATGGAAAATCAACTCCCAGTGCCCTCTAGTGGGATGACTTCCTGAGGGGTCGCAAGGTTGGAGTTGTGAACATGCCCAGGGGGCCCTTGGAGGTGGCAGACGTTGGTTTCTCCTTGCTTGGCCTCACTAGTTACCTTCAAGATGTGATCCAGCAGGAGCAAAAGATCATTTTGCACCAGGGTTGTTTGCCCCAGCTCTGCAGGGGGTTTAATCCCCTGCTGTTCTTCCCTGGGGGTACTTCGTCTTTCCCAGGGACATGGCAAGGTGCTGTTGGAAATGGCCTCTGAAAATCCGTCCTGGGTGGGCTCTGAGCTGGCAGACACCACGTTGTTGGGTGCCCAGTCCAACCTGAAAGCCCTGGTTCTGATGGGGTGTGAACAAAGGATGAAGTTGGGCTGTAGATCATGAAAGGGATTTTATGGGGGTCGGGGGAAAATCCCCTTATCTAGAGGATGGGCTGCCCACACGGATGATCAGCTCCATCTGCCAGCAGATAGGGTTTCCCAAAGCCAGGATTGTTTTCCTGTCTGGTCCCTTTCTCCCTGGATGGGAAATGTTCTCCACCCCTTGGACTGGCTCTGTTCAGCCTTTCACAGCACAGCATGTGTCAAGCCTGGAAGTTTTATGGATTTGGAGGACAAACCCTGAGGATGGGCTGGTGCAGAGGTAGGTGGTTCCACACCCATGAAAACACTGTCTGTAAGCAGGGAATGTGGAAGACCCCACTCCACAGTAAATTTTACAACATCAAGTAATGAAAATGCAATGGTTTCTCATCCTTTGTGCTGGTCAGATTGGATGAGGGGACATATAACCCAGGGCCCTGAAACCATGTCATCTGTGGGTCACATTCAGATTTCATTTAAACCAGTGCTGATCAGGAATAACTCCAATAAGAACAGCGTTACCCTGGATTTACACCAGGCTAAGGCAGATAAGCCTGAAGATCAGTGACTGAAGGAGAAGAAGTTTCAACATAAATGATGTTACTACAGAAAAGTACCTTGATTGAAGCACAGGTGTTGAATGTTAATCACCGTAGGCTTGATCCAGCATCTGTGTAAGTCAGAAGCAATATCCCATTTCCTGCAGCATTTTGGGATTAGATCAACAGCAGGTAAAACTCAGAGACCAAATCAGCTTTCTCTTGTACCACTACTAGTGTTTGAAGTGCCTGGGACTTCAGCGGAGGCATTCCTGATTTATGCCAGGGCGCAAAAAAGAATCAGGCCCTGTCTTCTGCTTCTTGGGTGTTTCCAGGGAATAATGATGGAATTTGGGGCAATTTAACCTTGAGATCATCAATTCAGACCTGGGCCAGGCTGGGTGCCAGAAAAAGTTGTTACCAAAGGCCAGCTTCTGAAATAAGTGGGGTTCTGGGGTCTGGTAAAATTTTCCACTGGTACAAGAAGAGCAGGTATTTTGCAGATCCTCTGAACAAAAACAGATTAGAGACTACAGCTTGAGGTACACTGCTGTCTCCCCTTTGGCAAAGACAAGACCTGGGGCAGATGCTTGACTTTTGTTAAAAATGTGTGAGCTCAGCCTGCATTTGAAGGGTGAAGTCTCCCTCTCCTTCTAGGGCAGGGACTGAGGAGACCATAGCTGCAGTTACAGGCAGGGGATTTGACCAGGACGAGCAGGGAATCAATTTCTCCATACTTTGCAATTCCTTTGTGCTAGCAGGGGTCAGGTTGGTGATCATCCCTGGGGCCCAGGGTGAGTCTACGTGTGTTTTTTGCTCCACATCAGGCTGTGCCTGTCCAAAGAGAGGGGAAGAGGCTCGCTCACATGCCACTGACTGGTCAGACCCAAGGCAATGTTCACTCCACACATGCTGGCAGAGCCCAGCTCAGCTCTGGCACCTGCCAAATGCAGCTGGAAGCACAAATCATTTCATAACTGCTGGTGTTTGTATGGCAGCGCCCGGGTACTCCTGTGGCCAGGCCTGTACATCTCTGTTATGGGCAACTGTTTACACTAAAAAAAAAAAAAAAAAAAAAAACCCAATGTCATATTTGCTCTCATCTGAATTAATGAGATGGATTTTGTTGCGTTCTCTGTGGTGAAAACTGGTCATTCATGTCTGCAAATTAACACAGCCATTTTGGCCTCAATCAGCTCCTCTAAAGCAGCATCAGTTAATTGTACTTTGAAATCCCTTTTTTCTGTCCTAAAATGTGCTTTCTGATCATCCTCTCAGAGCAAATACGGTAAATAACTAACCAATGTGAGCAGCCACAAAGCCATAAACATTTTACAGATGTTCAGCCAACATCCATGAACGCAGACAAAAATTCCAAACTCCAGCCATGTGCAATGAGCCTGGCCTGACTTGGAGGGAGGATGTGCAGCTGAGTAGTTGGGTGCACTAAATGTGCCTGCTCAGTAAGAAAGGGCTTTTCACCACAGATCACAGGGAGCCCCTTCGTGGAGCTGAAATGCCTTTGCACCAGGTCTCTTGCTCCCAGCCAGAAAGTATCTCTCTCTCTGATGAGAAAAGGGGTTTTTCTAATTTATTGCTTTTATGGGATTGTTCCTCCACAGAGGCACAAATAGCAGCATATCAATAAAGCCAGTCGTTTGAAGTTGGATATTTCCACCTCTGTCACAGCAAAATAATTAAAAAAGGATTCACAAGATCATAAATTGCATGTCACCAAGGACACAGCCTCCTTAACCCTTTAAAAGCCAGGCTGTGCCCACCCATGGCCCATCTTACTGAAGGCATGAAGACACATTTGTTATTTTTACCATCTCAGTCACAAGGGCTTTCCTGTCTGGAAAGAGATACAGTAAGAACCTGTCTGCGCAGGGAATGAACTGGCTGGCTGGTGGGATCCTAGCCCAGCTCTGGTGTGCAAATGCACATATAGATTTGCTTTTCAGCCAGGCAAACCAGGAGATGTGCTGCAGACCTGCAAGAGCCCAGCATTTAGTCACATGGAAGTTAAAACATGTTACAGCCATATCAGGCATTCGGGATAACATTTTCAAACATAGCTGAAGAGTGGCAGCATGAGGAGGGCCTAAAATCATTTGTTCTCACTTAAAAACTCCTCTGGTTTCAGCTAGGTGATAGAAAAGGATGGAGGCCATCTGGGCCAGGAACTCCTGTTGTCCTGCTGATCCCTCCCCAGCACAGACACAGCCATAACACACCCTGAATCATTGAAAAAAAAAAAAAAAAAGTTAATGCAAGAAAAGGAATTAATGTTATTTTCTAGGCAGTTTCCCGATACAACAGCCAGTGCTCCAGCCTAATTTGGTTACAGTCGAGGTTAGCACCCATTGTTAAATTCTGCAGGTCACCTCCTGCCCTTTTATAAATCCAGAGAACTCCACGGAAGAGGCTGAGGGTGTAAATCTGCAGGTCTGAGCCCTGATGGCACATGGGGGCTGGACTCCCCAGAGCATCAGGGCTGAGACAAGCACGAGAGTGAGTAATGTTTGCTGGGCTGCGGGCAGAGGAATGAGCCAGGGTGTGCTTTTTCCTGGGGGAAAGAACAGCCCCCAGACAGTGGCAGGTTGCTGGTTTGGTGTTGCTTTCACAAAGACCACTCTTGAAGCCTGCAGAGTCTGCGGCGTCAGGAGAAATCCCACTGGAGGTGGATTAGTGGGAAGAACGGAGCTGAGTTAAGCGTGGTTTATCACAGGGCAGTGTAATTATATTACACACATCCCATGGCTACATCCACCATCACCAGCATGAGGGGGAGGCATGTGTTTTTCCCTCCCAGTCCAAGACAAAAACCCCTGGAAAAGAGTGGGTTTTGCCTTTTTGTTACCCCAGAAGAGGATGGTGGGACCTATTTTTTCCCAGCCTGAGATTTCTTGTGCAAGCTCCTTAGAGGAAGAAGTAAAGAAATCAACCATTGTGGTATCTGCTTTTGGTAACACAACCTGCATTTTCATGAGAAGAATGAGATTTGGGACATGTTACTCCATTATCAGAAGCTCAGGCAGAAGTCACGTAGGTACAGAGGGTCTAAAGATGTCTTTTTCCTGAGCAAAAGGTTCCTTGCTCTGCTAGAGACTCAGAAGGTCAGAGGAGCTCAAAGTCTTTGTGCCTAAATAGCTTCAGTTTTGTCAACACAATAAAATTAGAATCTTACGCCAGGAAAGCAGATGTAGAGCAACAACACGACCGGTGGGTGCTTGGTTTTAACCAATACCCTTTCCCAAGCTCACACTTTGCATGGTTGTAAAATCAGGAGCAGACCCCAACCCTCGGGAGCCCTGCCGTGCCTTCTGGTCTGCTCTCAACATGACACCAAATTAGGACCCTTCAGTGGCAGAGGCACAAACCAGGCAGACAGGACTAAACGGCCCCTGGATGCAGGATTACCGGGGCTTTGCTGGAGGATGGGGCAGCACAGGGAATTGCAGCTCCCTTCCCATCACAGCCAGGCAGAAAGGGCCTGAGGAAGAGGCTGTGCATATGGAGAAGGGCAGCAGCTGAGCCCCATCTGGAGATCCCCGGGGACGTGCCAGAGAGGGGTGGGAAAAGCAGAGGATGAACTGCAGTGTCCATAGCAGGACCAATAAATGGATGCATCTCCGGGAGGGAGAAGGTGCCTGGCATGTGGCTGTGGTTAAATAGAAGGGATAGAGGGGACAGAAAAGATGGCTTCTCCTCAGACTGACACCAAGAACAGCTATTTTTGCTGACCCCCTCTGATGCCACCATGGGGCAGCAGTTAGTGAAACCCTGTGGGTTTAGTGAGGCATTAGGAATCCTACAGAAACACCACAGCCAGTTCCTTCTCCTGTCCTCGTGGTCTCCAGTCTATCCACGGGTTGAGAACTGAGGTCTGTAACAGGCCACAAAATAAAGAGATCTTTACTCCCACTGGAAACCTTCATTCAGGAGTCCACAGACAGGAATAAGTTAAAATCACACTTTTATTCTTAAATGGTAGGAATAAATTGCTGCCCTTCTAGACAATTTTTTCTATTATCTACCCAAAATAAAGCATATAGATAAATAATGAGATCTTACAGTACCTATCAGACTAGCTATAATAAGCACTTGAGCAGGATGAAATACTGTCTTATTAGGAGAGCTGAAGGTGTGAAGTTTGCCACCAGCTCCAAAGGGCAGAGATGCTCATATGACAACTGTCTCTTAATATTCATTAGCAAACTGATGGCTAATATAAGAAAACCCTTCACATTATCACTAATCCATCAATGGTGCTCGTGGGGCTCCTATCACCAGAACACCCAAGTACCTCCAGGATTCCTGCAGCAGATTATTATGCATGGAGAACCCAAATAATTCTTACCTAAGCCTCTGAGCAAGTGATAAGGAGGTCTGAAGGAGGGGGAAAATCCTTCTTTTCCATGCTGGACAAAGAGTCTTGGTGACATCTGTTGGTCTGAGGGCCTGGTGACCCTCAAGCTGGATCCCAATCCCACAGAAAAGGGTTGTTCCAGGGGAGGGTTATCTGTGCTCATGCTGCAACACCAGCAGCCAGGCTGCATTGGGACAGGGGGGTCTGAGAAACACTGCGGGGAGATAAGTGAAAATGAAATTAAGAGAATGTATATCTTCAGATTTTTCTGGTTGTCTTATTTGGTCTTGGGATGAGCTGGGGGTGAGGATGTTTTTGTCTTGAGATGGCCACTGGTCTCTGCCTCATGGAAACCCCAAAGAGGCCAAGGCAGAAGTGGAGGAGCAATGGCATCAACCCTGTGCACCAGGAATGGGCCAGAGGCTGAAACCTTGGCTGTGATTTGAGAGCTGTGGGCTCACCTGGTGGGGTTTCTCTGGGCTGGCAGAGACCCTGCTGGGACCCACAGTGATGTCTGCAGCAAACCAGAAAGGTCAGGACATAGAAAGTGGGATTCAGACAGGGCCAAGCCCTCCAAGCAGAGCACAAGCACACAAGACACTCTCCCTTTCAATTTAAGAACTAGGAAATGCTGTTGTAGTGCAGCAAACATCAACCAGCCCTTCTAAAAAATAACTCCAACCTCTGCCTGACTCACAGAGAACACTTTTCCTCTAACTTCATTCCTGGGACCCGAGGGAGACAGCATGGGGTCCCCAAGGGAGCCCAGAGCAAAGCTTCCCTCACTTGCCTTTCCCCAGGAGAAGTCAGTGAAATATCCTTTTCTCTTCCCAACCCCTTGAACTCTGCTCCTGAGCAGAGACAAAGGAAAAGAAGAGGGAGGAATTAATTCCAGCCAATTGAGTGTGTTCCCTGCTCTAGTTTAGTTTGGAGTAGGTACACATAACAATAACATTTTAATAATAATTTAATTTATAATACGCCCCCCTGCCAAGGCACTCAAGGCACTACAAAAACAATTAAAATATGATTATAATAAATAAACAGCAATAATTAAAACATCATAAACCAGACAATATTAGAGGCAAACCAAATGCTAGAAAGCAAAACAAAGCAGCATCTTTGGAGGAAGGAGATCCTTGCGCAATTCATCTTCCAAATCTCCTGTTGATGTTAGATTGAAATTCTCCTGTGAAGCTGTTTCTGCATCTGCAAAGATTTTGGCAGTGTCACTGTCATTAAAAAAATGGATTTTATACTACCATAAATTAACTAGAGTTTTGCAAGGCTGTAATAACACAACATTCACTTTCATTTGAATAAATTGGAGCTCAGTTTGCTCAGGAAACTCAGTTTATGGTGCCGAACTTGTGTTGCCTGCCCTGAGTTTGGGAAAAACACACACTCATACAGTTTGTGGTTCGTAAAACGTGCCTCATTATAGAAACCAGAACATATTAAAGATTTAAAACCAAACCCCCAAACTGAATGGCAGACCAGCCCTCTCCTGGCTGTCAGCTCCTCAGAGCCAATGGGATCGGCTTGTCCCAGTTTACACAACTGGAACCAAAAGACCTAAACTAACAAAAGAAGCAATCTCCCTCCAAAACAAATGAAATTCCAACTTGTGCCAGGCGAGAGCCGTGCACTGAACTCTAATGATTAAAGGAGACAGGCTCTGTCAAGGCAGAGGTGGAACTGAAACACAGCCAGTCGGTCCCTCCTCTGAAAAAACCTGGCACCAGCCCTCAGACAATTACATCCAGGATCCGTTCACTCGAGTGCCTCAGCTGATCTCAGTGGTTGTGGCAGCGCATGAAGGGAAAATCCTTCTCGCAAACCCAAACCACACAGGGATTTCTCCATACTAGGGGGAAAAAAAAACCCAAAACAAAACAAAACACATTAGGAAGATGAAGCTGGTGGTTTTCATCCAGCACAGAGAACCAGGAGGATGTTTTCCATCTGATTCCTCTGAGGTTTTGCTCTCGTGTGTTTTACTTTGAACTTCAGAGCCAAGAATTTTAAAAAATCAAGGGGCTGGTGAATGGCACCACATGGTCCTCACACACAAAGCCATCTTTGGGGCTGGGTTTGTTCAAAAAGAGCCTTCAAAAGGGTTCATGAGCCTTAGTGCATGATGCCGCAACTTTGGAGGCAGGTAAGAGGCCTGCAGTGGAGAAACCATTACAGATTTTGGGCACGGACTGAGTCCTTCCATTTATTTCTATAATGTCCTCTAAAAAATGAAATTAACCACAGATTCCTGGTTCCCTGCATAGCCACCTCCAGGAATGGCCCCACACTTCACTGCAAGACTGTGCTGGAAAGGGACCTCTTCTTGTCTGCAGGAAAAAAGGTGCTTTCCAGGAGGGGCCCACATTACCGGGATTGGGGGTTGATTGTTTCTTTCCTCTGCAGAATGCACCTCCTCTCCTTACAGATCTCATGTCTGCACTAAGGCTCTACCGCCTTTCATAGAAATGGTCCTTCCTGGGTGCTCACCTTTTGAAAAGCAATTTCCAAGGGCAAGGGAACCTCATCATAAGCTCATGTTCTGGCATGTCCCTGTATCTGGACCGTGCATCAATCAGTATTCCCACAGTTTTCCCAAATCCTTCACCTTGCATAGAAGTTATTGAGCAAATTTCATATTTCCACTCCATGGAGGTAACTGGAAATTCATGGCTCTGGGGCTGCTCAATGGATGTGGTAGATTCACCTTCTTCTCCAGTAGACAACAGCATTTGGACTCCAGTTCAACAAAAATAGTTTCTATTTTCTTTGGAGATGGAGTGCACTGAAACATAGAGAAGCTCATGCAAGTCCTCTGCTCTTCCTTATGCTGGACCACATTTCAGCTAAAAGAATCAGATTCTGAGGTGAACCACAGAAAATTTGCATTCTTTTTTCTTCATCACAATCCTTCAAGTTTCCCGTGTGACCTTGAACAGGTGAATCAGGCACAAACTGTGAAAAATGTCAGATGTCTCTGCCTTTGGGATTCAAAGAGAGCCAAGCATCTCGCACCTTGAAGGATGTGGATTAGAGGTCTGTGCCTCGGTTTCCCTATGTGCTTTCCTGACTTCTAGGACAGATTGGGCATCAAAATGTCGGTAGTTTTTCTCCTCAACTCCCTCATTCAGTCAGTCATCAGTATTTTAATTCAGATTTGGACAATCATGAGATGATGATTCTGCCCCTGTCAGCATTTCACCATAGCAAAAAAAAAGCTGACTGGAGCTTCTCCCTGGATTTACACTCAGGGTCTTCTTTCCAGATGTCACTCAGGGCTCTGATTCATTTGGGAAGGCTCCCCAGATCCTCCAAGATTGGGGTAGCTCCAGCACAGGGGTTTGGGAGTCATTGGAAACTGCTTCAGAAGAGCACTCACTGATACTTGAGAGCAGAAATGAGAAGACAGAGCTGGCAGAATTTATTTTATGACAAATCCTAAAAGGAAATTATGCAAAGTAATAAAATAAAGAAGAATTATAAATGAGGACAAGAAATGGGTGAAATATAGAATAAATTCTGGGAAAGCAGGAAGCTATGGGGGAAGAATTGAAGGCAGAAGTGCTGAGTTAAAGAATAATTATTAGAAACTGATGGATAGGCTGAAGGGAAGAGGGCATTTGGGTTGGGGATTGGTACAAAAGGAAGCTGCACATTTTTGTGCACAGCAGCATTACCAAAGCATTTCTCTGTCAGGTGTGCCTTGTGGAGGGTGCATGGGGCCACAGTCACTATTCATTATTTGGGTGCAAGCCCATAAATCCGGGGACCAGCTTGCTCCTGCTTTGACCTACAATCAAAACAAGCCAAACCTCAGGAATAAAAGGAGTGGGTGGCCGGTGCTCAGGTGGCGGTGCGTCCTGCAGGAGCTGCCGGCATGGACACGGCCATCCTCCCTCCCGGCAGCGGTCACTTGTTCCCTTCTCCGCAGCGTCCCCCGGCCCCGCGGCACCTACTGGGGACGGGGAGACGGGAGGAGATGCCCCGCACAAAACCCCCAGCAGAGGCGTCCCGGTGAGAGCAGGAGGGGGACAGGGCTGCTCCGGGGTTTGTCTGGGGAATCCTTCGGAGAGTTGCGAGCCCCAGGTGCGGGGAGGGGGCGAGGGAAGCCCCTGCTCCGGCCAGGGACTCTCTGTGGGTGCAGCCGATGGCAGGAGGAGCTGGTCCCAGCCCCACGGCCCCAGCTGTCACTCTGAGCGATGAATTACATGCTATAAGAAGGTGTTGACAGGAGCAGCTGGACATCAGGGAGTGATGAAAAGGGAACAAAATTCATTCCGAGTTCAGACAGACTGGCTCGTTAGGGGCACCGGCGGCAGAGGCCACAGAAACACTGCTCCATCTCCTGGACATCCACTGAACCGGCTCCTGGAGAAGCCGAGAGCCCCCACAGCCCCTTCCCGGTGCGGTCGCAGCCTCCCGGTCCCCTCCCGTGTCGCACCGGAGTCTCCCCCTGTCCCCCTCCTCGCCCATCTCGGCCTGAGGTGTCCCCAAACGCAGCACGGGATTCAATTTGGATGTCTTCAAAAGGAGCCTAATCAAAGACTTTTTCTCTCTCTTGTTGGAGGCTGTAATTTGTATAAACGGTATGAAGAGGGATGGGGGAGGCGGGACGGGAACATTTGGCATCAAAACAATTATCTCCATTTTAATGCAAACTAAACGACATGCTAAAGGGGAATTGTTCCGTACATATGTACAGCGAGTGAACATTAAACCACACGGCTAATAATTAACTGGCTCGACACTACCCTTGCTGTGCGAAATGCAAGGTTGTCTCCTTACATTTAATGTATGGAGAAGTTTGAGGACACGGCGGTCCCGTATGAGATTATTCCTAAAGCTGTGAAAATAACAAAGAGGGTTGTTTTTTTTTTTTCCTAAGTCAAGCTACTTCTTGGCATTGAGAGAACTTGGCAGAGAGAAAAAAGTGTCAGTGCTTCTCCCACCCCTTTCCTCCCTCTCTCCCTCCCTTCCTCCTACTCTCCTCCCTTTCCTGACTTCCACTTCTTTCTGCCGCTGGAGAAAAAGAATAGCAAATTCAGAGAAAATTTCATTGACGTTATTCAAAGAGTTTTTCATGGATTATTTACACAAGTGCTGTTCAAACAGCCTTTGTCTGAACATCCCTTGAAATCTGCACCCAATCCTTTCAGATTCAAAGCAATAGCTCAGGGGAGACAAAGGGGAGCGGCTGACATGGGTTTCCTCTGCAAGTGAATGAGAGGTCTGGCTAAACACAGAGGGCTTTGGGATCACAAGCTTCCTTTCAGCCTGGAAAATAAACACTGATCTGAGGCCGGGCAGCTGTACCTCCGAGCAGCCTGCCGCATCCACTGGCGTGGAAGGAGTGGGGCACACACCTGGCTGCCCACCCCTGGGGCATGGCACCCCTTGTCCTGTGCCCTGTCCTGCCCTGCTGCACTGCTGCTGCTGCCCAAACCACGTGTGCCATCTCTGGGGACTTCGCCTGCATGATGGGGACAGGGAGACCCAGCACCCTGAGCCACCCCAAAGCCAGCCTTTTGTCCAAGGGACACATGGAAACTCCCAGTGGCCTCCCGGCTGCAATGGTGTCAGAGCTAAACGTGCTCCTGCAAAAGCCATGAGTATAAACAAATATACTCTTAAGCAGAGAAAAGAAAAAGGGATGGTGGAAGGAAAAAGAGGGTGAATAAAGGCAGGCAAAGCCACTGTAGAAATATTACAAGGTGCACTCATGTTCAACACTGACTCACAGCCCTCTCTCCATCCCAAAGTTTCTGCACAGCACTCCCTTCTCCTCTGGCAGAGGAACAGCACTCACCTCCCTCTGACCTGGGAAACCAGGCACCACAGGCTCGTGAAATGCTTGAAATGCCCATAACAGGGTCAATTAAAATCAAGGGAGTAAGTGAAATATGTAAGAAAGGCCAAGTTCTGCCTTAAATTACACCCACAGCAATGACCAGCTGCAAGGCAGGGAAGGCAGCCCAGCCCCTGCTCCTGCTACGCCTTGCCCGTCCTCTCTGCACAGCAAACACAGCATCAGGTACCTTCTCTTCAAACCTTCACAGCTTTTGGTGGTCACCTCTTTTAGATTAAGACATTAAACTGTTCTACACACAGAGTTTGTAGATCAGTCCTTCTAAGAGCTCTCTGCACTCTTCACATACATAATTTTTTTTCTTATTCCCTGCATTCTTCTTCCCTGCTCCTGTTTGCCTGTCTCTGCTTTCCTAGCTCACCCACCAGCCCAGTACCAAACATCAAAAGAATTAACTTTCTATGCTTTGTTTTGCTTTGCTACATTGCAAAAGACCTGCCCCAAGTGCCTGCCTTTGGATTTTAGTGGGAGATCCTCATCTGCTAGAACTGTTCCCTGTCATCCTCCTACTGCCTGTCAAAATAAATCCTTCTCCACCTGTTTCTCCTTTCTTTCAGATATTCTCCTTCCTCCCTTCTGGCCTTCCCACCACCACCATAAACCAAATCTTTTCCTTGCCTGACTTATTCTTTTCCTTACTCATCTTCATCTGTGTTCTGGACGTCTCCACAGAAGATGTGACCAGAAACGCACAACCTGAGTGCAAACTCTGAACTCAACAGTCCCGTTTCCAGGTGCCCCAGTGGTCTCAGGCTCCCTCTCAGCTCTACCACTGGAGGCAGCAGAAACTGGTGGAAGAAACCTTGTTTTGACAGGAATGAGCTTCACTGGTTCATGGAGTCCTGGTGCAGGCACACAGAGATGCTCTCCAGACCACCACCACCACCACCACCACCACTACTACTACTACTACTACTACTACTACTACTAATAATAATAATAATAATAATAATAATAGTAATAATAATAATTCATATAACTCTGGATGTAGTTATCCATAAAAATGCTGAACCTCCTTTTGAACTCTGTTCAGCTTTCAGCATCATCCCCTTGAGGGACAGTGATTTCCAGCCTACCTTGGTGTTCATGAAGATGTGATCATCTTTTATTTTTCAGCAGCTCTGAACTGATCTGGCTTTCCAGTTTCACTCATCACTAGGAGACGGAGGAAGGAGAGCCCCCTGCAAAGCTGTTTCATCCCTTTGAGTCCCACACAATCCTTGTGTCTTGTCAAATTACCACTTTTAACTCTCCCAGAATGATGCTGCTTGTGAGTCACCTTTAGTGCTGAAGTAGCCTCTCCTAGCAAGAAGATTAAAATCCTATTACTTGTTATTCATGTGTTATTTAATGATATTTTTTCCATTATGTATTTATTTATTTTCAAGTTACTTGCTTTGAATCTCGAGTTGATGTTTTTTAATATTAAGTCTACTTTCTAGTTTGTTTTTCTAATTGGAATAAAATAAAAACAGAATAGAATTTTTTAGTGGCTATTTTTTTATTTATTAAAGGAATGACCTTTAAAGCAAACCTCAACAACTGATGACCAAACCCAAACGCCAGTAATGCAGCTGCACAAGAGAAACAAGGCAATAAAAAGCCCTAAAACTCCAATGTGTCCCTCCTAGAGGCCCATTACCTCTCTCATAATGATTTGGCATCCAAGTGGTGGTCCTATAAACTCTGGCTTGAGGACAATCTCCTCTCCACACACCTCCATGCAGAAGGTGGGATGAATGCATGCTCCATCAGTTTTTGAGGATGACAAACTTCACTTTGGGAGAGGATGTATCTTTTTGATGACTGGATGGCTCTGAAGATGAAGTGCCACAGCCTCACCTGACAGAGAGCTCGCATCAGTGAGGAGATTCCTCTAAAAAAAATAATCTTTCCAGGACCTGGAAGGAAACCTGAGAAAAATGGGTCTTATTGGTGAGATAAAGAGCCAAATGGAAGATGGATGAAAGGGAAATAAAGATGGAAGGAGAAGAGAGGAAATAAGGCGAAGGCTCCAGGAGGAAAATTGATCACTGAGATAGGCACCCATAAAGGTGGATCCAAGCAAAGCCAGAGAAGTGGAAGAGGGGGTCAAAGGGGAGATCAGAAAGGAAACTGCTGCAGAAAAGAGAGGACCTGGCCAGGAAAGGAAGGAATAGAATGAAAAGGAGGGAACAGCAGGAGAGATGAACAGCCTTGGAGAGACAAAGGAAGCAAGAATAGGAGAGAGGGGAGGAACAAAACTGCCCCCAGAATGAGGTACAGCACCCCTTCTGCATCTCTTGAATGCTTTTAACGGGTGCCTGGAAGAATCTTCATTTATCAGGAATTCAATTAAGTAGAATAGTCATTATTAATTTTATAGGAATTATTTATTCAGGAAAGCCTGGAGCGAGGAAAGGCCTCCCGGAGCCATTTCTCCTGTCAACACCCTGGGTCAGGTAGGCACTGGCAGTGCAGTCTCACCAGTTGAGATATTAATGAGATGCCTCTAGGTGTAAATGATAGTTTAATAGGTGTTAGTTACCAGGAGCGCCCCTCGCCTGCACACGCCAGCACGCACAGCTCCTGACGAGGCTGCCTCCTTGTTAGGATAAGTAATTAGAATGTAGGAACACTCACTTTGACACTTTAATAAAGTGTCAGCCATCATCAATTTAGTATTTAATAAAAATAAAATTAAAAATTTACTGCCTTTTTTAATAACGTTATATTTAAAATACATATTCCTCAGATTTGGGGGATTTGAAATGAGGTTCTGCTAGGACATCGGTCCCAAAAAATAATATCCATGATTTCTTCTTGGGTTTTGTTTGCCATGTGGAGGAGGGACATTTTTATGGACAGGAAAATCCAGCAGCACTTGCAGAGAAGTGTTCTTATATGGGAGAAGAGGTTTCCTCCTCCATCTTCTGAAGCTCCCTATGCTGCCTGGAGACAAAGGATGAACTGAACAAGGCCAGCCCAGACTGCCACTGCTGATGGCAGGCACTCACTGACAAGGAGTGGGGGAAAGCACAACTTTGTTCATATTTCATTGGTAGAACAGTCTTCCAAACCAGGTGTTGGAAGGAAAACAGAAGAAAATGGTGAAAATGAAAGCATGCTTTAAGCCTGGAGAGAATCTGAAAGTTAAAACAGCTTAAATAAGTTTATTCCCTTCCTATCTCACCATCCCATGTTTGTCCTTCCTCAAGGTGCCCCCCTGGCCAAGGGTAGCCCAACATTGATCTGCCAGGCTGGGCCCTCAGGATGCAGATGGCATCCTGGTGACAGAACTGAATGAACTGGCCCACAAGATGCTCAGTGGTCCAGCAAAACAGTCTCTCTCCCATCTCTGCTAGAACAAAGAGCAAAGCCCCAAGAGTCCATGGCAGGGCAGAGCTGTTCTGGGGCACAGTCAGCCTTGTGCATGTGTCTGTGCCCACAGAGCTGAGATGATCTGTCGAGCCAGGGCTGTTTTGGAAAACAAAAGGAGAGAGGAAGGAACAGAAGGAGGTGCAGAAAGTCCCTCCAGTGAAGGTGCCTTGGCAACCTGGGACAGGGGCTGTCCCCAGATAGTGCCCTGCTAACAAGGAATCCCATCTCAGAGACCGATGGGTGGCTGATGAAAGCCCAGCAACAATTATTTAAATTGAAGCTGCTGCCCTCTTTCTCCTGGAAGGGGACAGTGGTGCTGTTCCCTGTCTTTTGGGGCTCCTGATGGGCTGCCTGCAGGCTGTTTGCCCCTGGGCCATTGCTCCTGGGGGGCTGTGAGTGTTGTTGCACACACCTTAAATATCAGGAGACTTGTCCAGTGTCACCAGCCACCTCAGGCCAAGGCCAAGTTCAGCCGCTTGGGTTTTTCTAGGCTGAAAAAGCTCTTTCCTGGGCACAGTGCATATTTTAGTCCAGGCATCAAGTGGGTTTTCTGGGGGAAGGTGTCTGGGTATCTCTTACCTCTGGGTTGGTTTGGTTGCATTTCCATTTTCTGCAGCCTCGGCTGTCACATCTGGATCCTCATTCAGACAAGGGCCACATCCACCACGAAAAAAAAAAACATATTATATCCCGCCAAACCAAAGAAAACTAACAGTAAACACCAAGTCACATCCAAACAGGTTTCGCCAGGCTTAAAAACAGAAATTATACTCCCCCTCTAAACTATTTCCTAAGTGTTCTTTCCACAAACTGTTCATGACATACAGGCATATTTGTCATGCTTTGAGCAGCTGCAAAGCATCCTCAGGACACAATCCTGGGGGTGGCAGCTCTCTGTGATGCCCAGCACAGCACCAGCCTCAGGCTGGAGGGGTGGTGGCCAGAGTGGGGTGTCCAGGGGGACCAGAGTGGGGTGTCCAGGGGGACCAGAGTGGGGCGTCCAGGGGGACCACAGTGGGGTGTCCAGGGGGACCAGAGTGGAGTGTGCAGGGGGACCAGAGTGGGGTGTCCAGGGGGACCAGAGTGGGGTGTCCAGGGGGACCAGAGTGGGGTGTCCAGGGGGACCACAGTGGGGCGTCCAGGGGGACCACAGTGGGGTGTCCAGGGGGACCAGAGTGGGGCGTCCAGGGGGACCAGAGTGGAGTGTGCAGGGGGACCAGAGTGGGGCGTCCAGGGGGACCACAGTGGGGCGTCCAGGGGGACCACAGTGGGGTGTGCAAGGATCAAGTGGGGCTGGCCACACTGGGGCCTCTGTGGCTGCTGGCACAGCGGGGACGAGGTCTGGCGTGGGGACAGGCTCCCAGGGGCACCCGGCACGGTGCCCTGGAAAAGAGTGCCACGCTGTGTCTGTGCGAGGCCTCACAGCACGGTGCTCCGCGGGGGAAACGCGGCTGCCGGCTCCAGCTTGTCCTCCGTGCCCATCCCCGGCACCCCCGTGTCCCTGCACCGCCGGCAACCACGCCAGGAACATCCCAGCAGCAGCAGCAGCATCCCAGTGGGGACAAACCCGTGCTGTAATCAAAGCCGGAGGAAATCTCCTGTGCTGCCGGCAAGAGCGAGGCAGCCGGCAGCGATCCCTGCGGCTGTGGCAGAACTCCTGCGCTGCTGCCCGAGGGAAGGGAGCGAGCAGGGAGAGGTGGCGGGCAGCGCCACGGGAAAGGCCTGCAAAGGGGCGGCTGCCGATGGCGATGGGGCAGCGGAGAGACCTTGGCTTGCATCAAAAGCTCTGCCACAAACCCAGGTACCGCTGGTACCCCTGGTACCAGCAGTTGGAACCTCTGGGTACAGACGGGGTCTGCAAAGACAGCCACAGAGAGACTGCAGACAAGGGGGAATTCAAACTAACAGAGGCAGGTTTAGATCACATATGGGGCGTAAATACTTCCCTGTGAGGGTGGGGAGGCCCTGGCACAGGTTGCCCAGAGAAGCTGTGGCTGCCCCATCTCTGGGAATGTCCAAGGTGAAGTTGGATGGAGCTTGGAGCAGCCTGGGGTAGTGAAAGGCATCCCTGCCCATGGCAGAGGGGTTGAAATAAGATGATGTTTAAGGTCCCTTCCAACTCAAACCATTCTGTGATTCTATGCCCTTAATGACATCTGAGTGAGGATAACACACTTGGGCAGTGATTCACTCGCTTTCTCCTCCTCTGGGTCCTAATGATGACTGCCTGCCCCTACCCAAATTAAAAACCATGTCTGTTAGGGACTCAGCAAACCCTGTGCCACCAGCAACTTCTGTCCCCCAGCAGGAGATGAGGTCACTCTGCTGCCCCAAACACCGGCAGTGAAATTCACTGAGAAGTTTGGCTGATAGAGGGAGCAGCTTGGAGCTGAATCTGATTTTGTACTCCACCAAAGGCTTCCTGGGAAGCCTCAGAGCAGATAGGAACACCAAGAGCCTCTAAGAAAATTGTAGCTGCAAACAAGCCCTTAGTGGAAACCCTCTCTCCCCATGAACAAAATGAGATCTACAACACTCCCATTCTATAGGAGCCAGCCAAAACATAACTCCTTGCAGAGTCTACAAGCTGTTTGTTCCTCGGATGCAGAAGCGAAGGGAGGTCTAAAAACACCCCGGTGTGATGGCAGAGCAGGGCAGGAGGTCTGTGGGTTCCCACCAGCCTGGACAGACGATGGGGAGTGCTCAGCTCCTGGCCCCACGCAGGGAGAGGTGTTACCTCGGAGAAGAGCTCCGTGGCAAAACAGCTCAGCAGCTGCCCACACTCGATTCACAAACTAACACCGCGTCATTTGTCACCGAGAAAAGCACCCGGCTCTTGAATGAGTAATGCTGGCAGCCTCGCATCAATGTTTTCACAGGCAAATTCATACACTGACCTCCTCGGTGAAACACGCAGCAAATGCCTGGAGTCTGGTTTACATCTGCCGTGGGATCCTGTTACATTCAGAACAACCCCTGTCAACGCTGAATCTGTAACAATCAATAAAGAGAGAGAGTTTGTTTGTTCATGTTTTGTTGGTTTGGGTTTTTTTATGTTTTCTCATTCCTAATTGTGTTATTTTGCTACTCCAAGTTTTGCAAGTTTTGCAATTGCCTCCCTCCTCCCCCTCTTGTTTTCTTTTAGGACAAGCTGTCATCTTTTCACATCTTTTCACCAGGCCATTGCAAATGTAAAACTGTAAATTGCAGGACTGTGCAAATAGCACTAATAGCATTTGCATAAAAATTGGTTGCAAAGAGCAATTAGCACTTCATTAATAATCAATGAAGGGCCAATTTACACATTGCCCAAAAGCAAATTGTAAATTCAATTTTGTCTATAACTGAGCATTTGGTGCTGGGCAACTGTACAATGGTGCCAGGAGAGACCAGCACAGCACTTTTAAGAGTCAAATCTCCCCAGCTCAGGTTTTTAGTGATCCCCAGCACGGCTCTTTCAGAGGCCCAGCCAGCACCCCCTTCCCAGTGGATGGGAACTCCGGGAGGTAATTTGTTTAGAGAAAACGCACAAAGGTCTGCATGGCACTGCACCTGCATGCATCCCGCTCAGATGCACCCCCAATGCCAGGAACATGGAAACTGCCTGTATGGAAGCCTTGGTCCTTTCCAAACTTCCCATCACTGGAGTGATGCTGAGGGAAAGGGGAGATGCGCAAAGGGCATCAGAGAGGTCCCATCACCTCTGTGCTAAGACCTGAGCATCCTCCCCCTGCAGTAGCTGCTACTGCTCTCCAAGTGACAGCAGAACTCTTTCCTCTGCCTCTAGTGAAGGGCTAACACAGTCCTTCTGGGTGAAGGATTCCTATGAAGCCAATTCATCCAGTCTCCCCTTTGTCACTGCCACCCACACGTGACCTTTCTGGGACACCCCAGATTTGTATGCAGCCACTGAGGTCAGAAAGACCAAACAGTCCCTGCTTTATCACTTTGATTTCGGTGTCACAGAAGGTTTCCTGGTCCTAATTTGGCCATTAGGAGATCCATCTCCCAGCCTGCCCCCCGAGATGAATGGTGGTATCCAATAAACCGGGGCAGCTTAACCACAGCAGTAACTTTCCCAGCCCCAAATTCTTTGCTATCTCATCCTCCACTTAAAAGGCACAGCCAGCTCTATTTCACGAGCAGAGCCTGACTCTAAACCACTTGACATCTGAAGTTTTCTTATCACATTTAGCACGGATCTCATGAATCTGGTGAAAAGCTAGACGATCATTTAGCAGGGGTTGGTCGCTTTATCTATTTTCCATAATAATTTGAATATTATTACAATGGCACCTTTCATCTGGGGATATACATGCACTTTACATATGTTACATTAATTTCACCGATGAGCTGGGGAAGCACTCCTTATCCCTATTGTGCACATGAGGAAATGGAAGCACAGAGATGATATACTGCTTGCCCAGTATCACACAGGAAGTTTCTGACAGAGCCAGGAATAGAAATCACATCTTCCATGTCTTATGCAGAAGAATATCTTTATGTCCCTGCCCAGTAACTGAGCCCTTAATCCAGACTAAAACACCCACACAGGACCCACTTTGCTGAGAGCAGCACAGACACCCAGAAATGGCAGTGCTTTGCTCTGGAAGGAGACTTGACTGATCCAAAATTTCCCCCACCATGAAGGTTGGAAGTGCCCTTTGCAAGGAGCAGCTCTGGGGGCTCAGAGGGAGGGAGCCTGGCACTGAGAGTGGTCTCCATCTGAAGTGGATGTTATTAGTTGGTGTAAGCAGATGCTCGACGTGGGATGCTCAGGACTTCTCAGTTTTCACCCAGCAACGTCCCTGCTCCCTTTTTCCTGCCTGTTCAATCCACCTTTACCAAGAGATTGAATTTACAATGGACTTGAACACATTTAAATCCATTTATTGCAAAATTACTTTTCAATAATTACATCATTGTGCTGACTGTGTTGCATAATGAAATTAGCATGAGAGATATTAGAAAGAATATAAAATTATAAGACATATTGAAATACCTCTTTCCCCGTCTGCCTTAGCATAACCCATAGCTTAACTGGAAAACGAGCACTGCTCCTGGATGGGATTTAAATGCATCATGTGTAATTTTATAATGCCTTTTATATAAATTAATTATAATGGTTATTGCTGCTTTACATTATTAGATTGAAATTTTCCTCCACTTCAGTGCATTAAAAGAAAGCTGCACCCATTTTTGCTCCACAACGCCCTGAAAGTTCTCATGGCATGGAGCCATCCTGCCCACCCTGGCACCATCAACACATCTGAGGTTAAAAGCTTTGGGCTCGTGTGGGGCTGGCACTGCCCACCATGGGTCCCAAACTCACAACCAGAGCCTTGGGAGCAGGAGTTGGGGTCCTCAAAGGGGGACTTTGCACCCCTTCCAAACCCTGCTTGTTCTGCTCCATCTCTGACCAATAATAGGGACACTCAGGCTGGTTTTAACAATCCCACCTCAACTGTGCATCTGAAAATAACTGGAGGTCATAAATCCATTGCCAAATCCATGCCATGGCACAGGTGAAGCGTCCAGCTCGGGGCAAGCACAGCCCATTAGCTGACCGTGGGCTGCTGTCAACCAGGTACTGCTGGGTATGTGTGTGGGAGCATCTCTTGAAGAGCTGGGGCCATCCTCAGGGAAAGCTCTCCTTTGAAAAAAGAGTTTGGACACCGTGCAGTGATTCCTTTGTCATACCTCCACATTCACATGTTGTTTGCCTCATCTGATTTCTGGGCTACACCTGCCAAAGCAGCAAAGGAGAGGGGGGCATTGAGCTGTCGGGTGGTAACAAACCACTGGCTATGCTGGACAACACACAGTCATGCAAAGCACAATGAAGACACAGTGATATGCTTTTACTGCCTCTTAATCCTCAATAGAAGTCTACTAATATTCAATTTGTGACATTATTTGCACATTGAATTAATCCAGAAACTAAAGGGCTAATGAGTTATGGAAAGTAGCACACGGTTTAATTGCAACAACAAGGGCCTGCCGGCCTCCCTCCAGTCAGGAATGCCTGGGTAAAAATAAAATTCTGCATGCACTGGTACACACCAGATGGGCAGGGAACAGCAAGCTAAACAATGTGAACTATCTGAATGATTGTTCTTTTTAAATGCCCTAAGTTTTCCCTTTTTTCCAGGCATGCTCCTCATGAAAGAACATTCATTAAGCATAACATGAAAAAGTAAGGGTGACCACAGGAAAAAAAAATTGACCATGAAAACAATCATAGAATCATTTAGGTTGGAAAAAAGTATCACAGAATCCAACTCTTAACCCAGTAATTCCAACTCCATGACTAAACCAAAACCCTGAGTATCACAATTTCCTTACAGAAAGACACAAGGTCTTTAAGGTGATGTTGAAAACAAGAGAAGTCAGTTGAAGAACTTATAGAATGAAAAGGACAGTAGATATTTTCAGCATATGATGCCACCAGCCCTTGGCAAAAGCTGCTGCTTCATTCAGTGTGCTCAACCCTCAGCACAAGACTTCCCCTGCAGCAGAACCACAGCCTTGGTCCATACCCAGATGAGTAAGAATTAGAACTTCAACGTTAAGCTGCAAAACAAAAACAATCATAAAACTTCCCCGCTTCTCAAGCCCTCTTTTTAACTTGCTCTGCAGGAAAGGTCTCTCCACTGTTTCACACCTTTCTGGAACACCTGAATTTCCCAGAATGCTCCCAGCTTGCTGCCAGCAACACAGCACAGTCACATTCTATGCATACACCTGTTTTGGGGCCAAAGAATCTGAAGGAAGAGACTGCAATCAGCAATGAAGCTGATGGAAAGTTTGAGGAGGAAAAAGAACAGGCTCCCTGCCTGGTTGGTTGACATTTCAGATGATTTAAAGCTCTTCCCAAAGCTTTTTACTGTGAAGAAAAGCCAGGAAAAGCATCTTCTGCATGGACTTGTGGAAACTGTCCCTTCCTCAAATCCCTGTGTGGCAGAAACTCAAACGTTTCTGTTAAGTTCATGGTATGGAAAATTGGCCTTCTCTAAGATCTCCTCCAAATCTGGTCTAACAAATATATAAAATAGCAAATCCAGCAAACCCAGACAGAATGCCTCCTTTTCCCTGCCTGATCTTTGTTAATGGTCAACCCAAGCCAGCATTTGTTTCCCCTCTGCTGCTTTCCCCAGCTGCTGGAACAAAAGCAAGATGGAGCTGCCAGCAAAGAGGGTTGGAGACCCTGGTCTCAGATAGAGCCAGGAGCTCAGGAGTTTGCACTATTTAATAGAAAAAGTGAATAAATCTAAACAGCACTTAATTTATTGATGAAGTAAGAAAGACTGTTTAATGTGGAAAACATAAGCAAGATCAATAGCAGAGAGCACAAATAACTAAGGCTATTGACACTTAAGTATTTTAAGCCTAATTGCAGGCATATGCACTTTCTAAGGGTATCTCACCTTCTAATAGCACCCTTGAGATTCTGGGGTTAATTGATGCAGCTGTTTACTCCTGGCTCACGTGGTCCAGATTGGGATTCCCTGGAGGATGCTATTAAACTAAAGTGTTTAATGAAGTGCTAAAGAGTGGAGTTTCTAATATTCTCTTCCCTTGAATGAAATTGAATAGGAATTGGAGCAAACTTCTCCTCCCCAGGTGGGAACTGCAGCTCAGCATTGGAGTAAATCTCCCTGTGCTCCTCACAGGGAACCTTGTGATGTAGGGGAGAAAGACCAGACTTGCTCAGGTTCAGTTTTTGCGTGAAGATACTTGAGGATTTCTCCCTTCCCCAGTCACGGGTAGAGGAAATGTACAGACATGCTCCATTTTAGCACTGCTGTTGGACAAGGAATCCAAGGAAGCCGATGCCACTCCTGTGGTTTTTCAGTGTGATACTGGGCTTCTCTGTTTTGGGGTGGGCTGAAAGGATTTGGTCTCCATTTGGGAAGGAGAACAGATAACAGCAGCTGTGATGTCACTGGCCTGGGTGTTTCAGCTCAATGGCAGCAGGGCAAAGCAAGGCTACCAGAAAAGAGGCCCTTTAACCAGTCTCTTGTATTAATAACTTGCCCCAGGCTGGTTTGATACCTTTGAAAACCAGGCAGATGCCTGCATACCATGTGTTTCCTAGGCTGACATCCTGTTCAGAGGGCACAGCCTCCCTGTACCCATCCTACAGCACAGAGCTCAGCTGCCTTTGTCCCTGTAAGGGGAAGGTCTTGGCTCTTCACCTCCATCCACCGCCAGCAGCTTCTCCAGAGTGAAGTCTGGCAAAGCAAAGGAAGTAATGAAGGAGATTTCATCTCTGTAACCCTTCATCATCACCTAGACCCTTCCTGGAGGGACCCTGGACCCTCCCTCCTCTCTCAGGGCCCATCCATCCTGCCAGTGATGTCCCCCAGCCCCTCACTCTGGGCATGGGCGGTAATTGCTGTAAGGCAGAAATTGCTTCCTCCATTTGGCTTTTCCAGCCTGAGAGGGCACACAGACAATGAGTCTGATGAGGACAGGGCTGTCCCTGGAGTGAGGGGCACAGGGCTGCTCTGCCTGGGTTCAGCACACCGGGCAGCACATTGATCTCAGAGCCTTCATGGTCCTCCCATGGAATCAGGGGCCATGCACAGACCCTTTACAATCATCCTCTCTCTCCACAGCAGCCTTTCTACTGCAACTTGAGATTTTCTTCTTTTAAAATCAATTCGTTTGAAGCCATTTTACAAAAGCCGTTCTGCAGCATACCTATTCCCAGTGAAAATGCTCCTTCTATTGCCTCCATCCACATTGCACCTCCCTTGGGAGGGCCACAGAGATGTGAGAAGGAAACATTGTTTGTAGCCCAGATAATGTTACAACTCCACTGGAAATGCTTCCAGGAGCAAGCATGCTGACTGGTGTGTGCAGAATGTGGCTGGAAGTGTGGTGGGTTGACTGGGCTGGTGTTTTCAACGTGTTTGCCCAGAGATGCCAGAGGGAACTGCCAGGAGCTGTGGAAGGTAACCAAGGAAAGCTGGTTAGCTGTCAGTCAGCACAACCTGTAAGTATGTGGAGAGGTCTGCACGTGCCTTGGGAGAACCTGGGGGTTCTGTGAATCCAAAAAGGCTGAAATCATGGGTGAAGTGAGTTCGGGGCTTTTTCTACTGTTTCTATCCCACCTGTCAGAAGGAATGAGGAACAGAAAGAGCCTGTGAATTTTGGGTTGGATGGGGGTAATCTGCAGGAGAAAACCACAGTCCACCTCAGAACAAATCTGAGTCTGCTTCCTCCTCCCCTTGTGTCCATGACCCTGGTGTCCAGGGTTTTGGGACAATGTGTCTGGAGCTGGAGGAGGGGAGAGTTTCCTGCTAAGGCAGCGTGGCCACACTCAGGCTTACAGCTCGCCACCACATTGACCAGGCTCTTCAAATCTGGGGGAAATGGGGATAAAAGGAGAACAGTGAAAAACCAATAGTCTGGAGATCTTGGCTGTGTGCTGAGGGATGTGCTTGTTGGCTCGATGCCCTGAAGACTTGGACATTGGAGAGGTTAAAGAGAAAGGAAAAGGTCCCTGTCTGGTGTTTCGCTCTCTGCTCCTCAAGTGTTGCCTCACCTCTGAATAAATCTTTCTAATACCAGGATGCCCCAGTTCTCACTTCACACCCCAAAACCTCCCTGTTCCTTTCTGGTTTCATTCTCACTGTCGTATTTCTGCCCTCTACAAATCTTCCACCCACCTTCCTCCTTTTGTGCCTTTAGCCAGCTGTCCCCCACAAATGCGTTCCTTGCACATCAACCTTCCAAATTAGTGTCCTGGAGGTAGAAAAGCAGATCTTCTGGGTCATTTTAAGCACATCCTTATCAGCCTGTGTCAGGGAGCGAGATTTGTGTTGGCTCTTCTCTCCCTGCTCTTTTGCAGCTCACCTAACTCCAACCATGCAGGCTCCCTGAGCTCTGCCACCATCCAGCCTCAGGGCACCTTCACCATCTTCACAGCTGCCCCCAAGAAGGAGCCATGAGTTTATGCCCTGGACAAGGCCACCTCTTTCCTGGTGAATGTGTTATTTGGCTCCTTGCTACCAGCTTCCTCTTGCTGGGTTTACTCACCTTTGCCCAAGTGCAGTTGATTTCCCAGGCCCCAGTGGTGTCCCAGGCTCCCAGTTCCATGTCACCTCTGAATGTCACAAAGGGTGTTTTTACCTTCTCTCAGAGAAAGGGTGGCTGTCCTGGGTGCCCCACAGCCACCTCTGCTCCAGGGCTCCTGCCCACACAGGGGACCAGCAGCTCCTGGGAAAGTCTTCATGTGACCTTCCTGCCAGTCCAGCAAGCCACAAACACCCTTCCAAACCTGCAGGACAAAACCTACATTTCTCTTCTGCCACAACCACTGTGAGGGCAGGCTTAAGCTAAGCTGTTTTATTTCACAAATGCAGCCAGGCCAGATAGCGAGGCTTTGCTGCTATGTGCAAACTCATTAAACCACTGTAATTTAATTGCTTGCAATTGTCCATTTATCCCCTGAACCCCGCACTCTCTGCAGCACAGGGCACAGAGGATCTCCCATCCCTGCAGCCTCCCCCTGTCCTTGGCAGGGCAGGACCTGTGGTGGCAGAAGGGGCAACACACAGTCCCCAGCCCAACTGGGCCATCAAAGTGCCCAGCGCTGGGAGAACAAAATCATTTATGGTGCAGAAGAAAAATGAAAACAGCCAAAAGGCCGCAATGGAAAACCAGGGAGAGAGGAAAATTAACTAAGAAATATGCAGCCTTGATGTCGATTCACTAAAGAATATTTATTGTACTCTCATGCATCTTGCTTGCTCTCCTAACAAATATAATATTTTTGTAAGAAAGTGTCTCTTTACCACTGCTGTTTCTCTCATGCCCTTTCTCTGTCTCACCAGCTCTGTCTCTGTCTTTCTGATACCAACTCTGACAAACCGTGCGATTCTGATGGAAAATTCATTAGTCGTCCTTTTTTTTTTTCTCCTTCCCCATTTTCCCAGTCAGCTTCGCGCCTGATCTGTCAGCCTCTTCCATCCTGATTATCTGGAGACGCCAATTTCAAAGAGACATCTTAATAGTGATGTCAACGAATTAATTAGATGTGTTAATGAGCTAAAAGCAACCCAAATTAAATTAATGCAGTAATAAGCACAGACAGCAAAATTAGCTCCAATTTCTGTAAATGATTCTGAACTGTACACAACATCTCATCCTGCTAGAACATTACCATCCCCCAAAGCTAATCAAGAACTCCAGTGCAATTAACTGCTTAATTACAAAACACACACACAGCTCATAGATCCAGCAGCAGGAGGGGTGCGCTGGGCTGCGGAGCGAGCGGGGAAATTCTCTGCAACAAACCCTGCACATCGGCCCTGCCACAGAGGCTCTGCCCCCACCAAAAGCACCCCCCAGGCTCCTCAAAGGGGGTGATCCAGACTGGAGGCACGCACAGGGGCAGGAGGAGGGTGGGCAGGAGTGCTCCTCAGGAGGCCACTCCGTGCTGGATCCCACCATGGCAGTGCCAGTGTGGCCAGGGATGTTCGCTGGGCCAGGGGCAGAGATGTGCCCATAGCCCCGCGTCGGTTATTGTGTTTATCAGACTGGGGGCTGCATGGAAAAGCCTGATTGTCCAGCTCTGCTCACCTCCCCCTGGGATGAGAGAGGAGCCACTAATAGCTTTGCAGAGTTGCTCAGGTATCTGATTAGCTCTAATTGCAGCTGGGAAGGCAGAGGGAAGGAGTGGGATAGTGCTGTGGGCAGGGGGAAGGGGAAGAGGATGGTGGAAATGGGGAGAAAGGAAGGGCTGTGGGGAATGGATGGAAATCCCTGGAGGCACACATGAAGAGGGAAAGAGAATGGCGAGGCCAGCAGAGAAATGATAGATGCTAACAACAAAAAAAGGGAAAAATCAGACAAACAAAGAACTGAAGGCAGAAACAAAGGGAAGGAAGGTGAGACAAAGAGGGCTGCATGCTGCCAGGCCCCATGGAGCAGCCAGGGCAGGAGATTTGGTGGATACAAGAGTGGGTCTTGGACAGGCCCCATCCCGGCCCTGCAGGGCTGGAGTGTGCTGGGGATGGTGGGAAACACAGCAGCCTCATCGTGGGATGACACAACCAGTTTGGAGGTTGTGGAATCATCAGTCCACCCAGTAAATGAGGAATATTCGCCATCAAGATGAGGGCTGAGATTCACTGTGACAAATAACGTCTCTGTTTTCCCCCCTTTTTTTTCCCTCCACCTTTTATTGCAATTAGTTCAGTCTGTTAATAAGCAAAGGATATTTTTAGTTAATTTCAGTTCCAGTTAATTGATTCAAAAGCGAAACCCAGCAACTGAGTTAATTGATCCATGTATCTTATGCTGTGGCTGCGAGGTACTCTCCGGGCAGCTGCCACGGCTGGGGCTCAGAGCAGCACGGCAAGGATGGCAAGCAGGGAAGCAGCAGAGCCCCTGCCCCCAGCATGGGGGGCAAGCACCACCCCAGCAGCTGTGCCACTCCCCCCTTGGTGCAGGAGAAGCTGCAGGGTGATGGCCTTTGCCTGCCTGCCAAGGGAAGTGTGCCAGCCCCGTGTGTGCACTGCAGCAGAAATGTTCATGCCAGAGAGCTCGGGAGCCCTGGCTGGCTCCATCCAGAGGGATGTCCAGCCTGGCACACTGTCTCTGATGGTCTTTAGTTTCAGAGGAGTGTGCTACCCATGCTGCTTTCCACTTCTCTCGTGGTCCCTGAGCTGCCTTGGCAGAGATGCTGGAGGGTGCATCCCCGGCCAGGGATTTTAGCTGCTACTTATAAAGCTGTTTCCATGAGTTTGTCTAATCCCCTTTTCCTCCTGTGGCAGTAAGTTCCCAAAGTTCACTACCTGCCGTGTCCAGAAGAGCTCTTTTATCTATCTCAAACCTAATCTCTTACTGTTTTCAATTGAGTGCCTCTTGTTCTTGTATTTACAGGATTTGGTGAATGACCGCTCTATGTCCAGATTATCCACTGCCTTCAGGATTTCCTAAATCTAAGCCAAATCTTCTTTTTCACCTTTTCTACCTCTGCCTGGCAGTCAGCACCATCCCTTACCTGCCTAGTGTTTGTCACTTGTCACAAGGGCCTGGTCCATCTTTTCTTTGTGGAAAACTGGATCTCCTTACCTGTGAATTCAACGCAAGAGTCTCCTGTCTCCGTGCTTCTGGTGTTCAGGGTGCTCACATCCATGAGCAGCCAACACTTAGCAGCATTTTCATTCATAGAATCAAAGAATAAATTGGGTGAGAAAGGACCTTTAAGATCACCAAGTTCAACCATTAATTTAGCACTGGTCATTACTAAACCACATTCCCAAGTGCCACATCTACAGGTTTTAAATGCCTCCAGGGATGGTGACTCCACCACTGCTCCAGGCACCCTGTTCCAGTGCTTGATAACTCCTTTGGTGATGAATGTTTTCCTAACATCCAATCTGAACCTCGTTGGTGCAACTTGGAGCCCTTTCCCCTCATCCTATTGCTTATTACTTGGGAGAAGAGACCAACACCCTCCTGGCTACAATCCCCTCTCAATGGGTTGTAGGGAGTGAGAAGGTTCCCCCTGAGCCTCCTTTCCTCCAGGCTGAGTCTACCAGCTCCCTCAGCCACTCCTGATTAGACTTGTGCTCCAGACCCTTCCCAATCTCTGTTATTCTTTTCTGGATTTGATTCAGCTCCTCAATATCTTTCTTGGATTGGGGGACCATGAACTGACCACAGGATTTGACGTGCAGCCTCACCAGTGCCCGGCACAGGGGGATGATCACTGTCCTTGTTCTACTGGCCACGTTATTGCTGATACAAGCCAGGTGCCATTGGCCTTTTTGATCACCTGGGCACATTCTGGCTCAGGTTCAGCCAGTGTTCATCATCATCCCCAGGTCTTTTTCCACTGGGCAGCTTGCCAGTCACTCTGCCCCAGTTCAATATTACACAGTCAGTCCTGACTGCTGCTATTGGGGTTTTGGTTTTCATGACTGCAGGCAGAGACAGCCTCACCCTGATCCCACAGTCCTGCACACCCAGGACCTCACAGTCGAGGTTTGCACAGGCTGAGCAGGCCATGGGTCATACCTGAATTTTGTCAGCTGGGTTAAGAGTCCAGTGGCAGTCAAGTTCACAGCTCTTCAAGTTGTTTCCTTTAGCAACAGCTCCCCTAATGCCTTTCTGAAATACCTGTTGATATAGGTCTCCTGAGTTTCCCACAGGCTGCTGCTGCTCCTCTTGCCTATTCCTCCTGATAGCTCCTCAAGTCAATTCACAGCCACCTAATCATTTCCAGGGGAAAGACAAAACTCCTGGGGCAGATAAACCAGAACTGTCAAACACTTGAAGAGCACAAGCCATAAATTTCACCTCGCAGTAATGGGCACAGTGCAAACAAGAAGAACACCCAGACTACAAAACCAGGTTTGAAACAAGACATAAATTGTGCCAGAGATAAACAAAGAGCCTTTAGGCTTCCTCTGCACTATCTTGGGGACTTGACAGGATCAGACCATATTCAGCAGGCAGCTCAGCATCTCCTGAGGTGTGTAATGGTCATCCCATGCACAGAGGCTCCACATCAACTCACTTTTAGTAAACAAAATTCTCCTGGCAGCTCCATGGCCTCAGAAAGGGATCAAAATGCAAAACAACCCATCCCTAAGGCTACAGCAGAGGTTTTGTAAAAGGACTTGCCTAAGGCACAGAGAAATGTGGTCAGTACATGGTACAAAAACACAGCAGGGGTGTTCTTGAGGCTGCCCTGCTCCTGAGCTGTGCAGGGGCCCCTCCAGCTCACACCACTCATGCTCAGTGGCCCAAGGTGACCATGAACTGAGCCACCATGAAACAGGGACACTCTCTGCTCTCCTCATGTCTCTGCCTTCACATCCATCTCCCCCCCAAAGCAATGCTGGGATGAGCCACCCACACCATGCTTCGGAACAGCTGTAAGTTCAGATCTCTGAGAAAAACTAAAAAGTTGTTATGTTCCCTGTTGATGAGTAGAAATAAAGTTGGAATAAAGTTCTGCATCCTTGAGCATATTGATTATTTTGTGCCTGGACACTTCCTTCTTACTTTCATGTAGGAGTTACATTTTTAAGACAAATAATGCATTTTCAAAGGGACATTAAGGATGTTATTTCAGTCTCTGAGGGCTACATGCCGTGGCATTGAGGAGTAGTGACAGAGAGACAGATAAATTCCTTGGTCTCTGCACCTGCAGTGTAACTAAGGACCTTTCTAATGAAAGAGCCTAACAAAAATAAGATTTTTCAGAAAGTGCATGCTCAAACAATCTTCTGCAGTGGGGCATAATAGCAAGTCCTCGGTGCCAGGAGCTCACTGTGATGCAGTTTCCCCTCTTCCCAATTTTTTAAATAGGATATTGCAATGCACTAACCACAAGAAAAAAAATCAATAGATGAAAAGCTGGGCAAGGAGCTGAGCTTTTTGAGTGTGATTGGCTCTGAGAGCCCCCAGCATCCCTGAGGAATGAGGTGCAGGTCCCAGCCTTTCAGCCAGAATTTGAAATAAGGGCAATCCTTCCCTTGTCAGAACCAGCAGGGACAGTTTGCTTTTAGTGCTCATTGGGAAAAGTTGAAGGGAGAGGGAGCTCTTCAATAATGCTGCAAATTACCCTCGCTTTAAAATGCTAGTCCTTGATTTGTCAGCCTATTTTTGAATAATTTACAGTGGATTTGGCAGGTTGCTGTGATATACAGTGTAATATGCATGTGGAACTCTTTCAAAGCAGAAGTTAATACTTTCCAGGAGAAAAAGAAAATAATTGTGTCAAAACAAGCCTTAACCACTGAGGTTTACCTGTTTCCTAATACACAGGAGTTTGCAAACATGACTCCCATTAAAGCAAACGAGACACACACATATGAGTCTGTCTGCCTTAAGAAGAAAGGCAGACAGACTCATATTCTTCACAAGTGCCTTTCTTGGTGTTGTATGATCAATCCACCATCTGCTTTTATTTATTCATGATTTCTCAGACTACTACAACAATATTGACATTAAATACAGCTTTGGCTTATTAATTTTTTTCATTCATATGTATTTTAAGTCAATTTTATTGACTTCCCCTTCACTTGCTCTTTTAGCTGTTTACTTGTTTTCTTGGCATGCTACTTTGTGCCTACCCTTACATCCATTTCCAATATTTTCTTCCCAGCTCCTTGCCTCTGTTCCAGGTGGCCACCAGAGAGAAGTTTTCTGTTCCAGGCACCGTGGATGAGCTGAATTCAGACCTGTTGACCAGACTGAATATTTCCCCACCTCAGGCTGCAGATTTGGCGCAGTCCTGGTTATTCCAGGATCACTGAGGCTCCAGCAAGATATTCCCACACCTCGTAGCTCTTCCAAAGTGATGCATCAGGACATCCACATCCCAAGAAAACCATCAGTCTCCCCCACACTGGGCATATGCAGATATGTCACTTGTTCTCAGCAGAGTTTGTGAAACTCAGGACAGATAATTGTTAATTATATTTGTCCCCTTTCCTCTCTCATTGCCCCCCAGATCCAAGGCCTGGCTAGGACTGCACATTTGATAGCCCACCTCTAACTCTGACCTGTCCCTTCTCTTCCTCATCTCCACACCCTCTTCCTTCACCCCTTCACTGCCTCATCCCAATTTCAAGCAACACAGATCAAACAACTAAGCCACAAAAGGACCAAGTCTCCTTTCAGACCTTGTTCATTAATTTCAAGGAAGATTTTACCTACTAAGATTTTGCCTACCTTCAAGTTTTGGATCTTGCTCTTAAGATGTCATCCATATAGAAGGGGACAAATCTCATTCTACCCCAGCAATTCACAACCCTACACCCCCCGAAAGCTCCATGTCCATTTTAGGGTGTATTGTTTCCTGTAAGATGTTTCCCCTGCCTCTCCAGTAATCTTCCTTTCCCCTCTGTTTCTGCAGCTTTATCCTGCCCATGCCCCTCGTTCCTTTTTGTGCTCTGCTCTCTGATCACTGCTTCCCCCCCTTGTCATATTCTGCACTTGTGGAGTAACAACCTGTCACATTCATAACCTCTTTGCACCAAAAACGTTCTTTGATCTGTGTAAACTACATTTGATGCAGAAATCCTTGATATTAATATCTTTTGTTTGTGTGTCAATGTTCTCCAGAATCTAATTAAGCAATGTTTTGGGAGCATTGTATATGTTTGAACAATTTGGCAGAGCAGACAATATGAGCTATTGACCTGCAAGGGTAAATTGTGCTTGCAGATTCTAGGAATTCACACGTGCATGCTTCTTTATGCTGTTTCTTCTGAAATATGTGCATTCAGAACGAGGCCTTGCTTGTAATAATCTCTGCAAGGCTTAATCAACTATCTGCTCGTGCTCTTTACTGTAATTGCGGTGGCAGTTACAGCAGAGCACAACAGGGGTAGGTTTAAGCTACCAACACACCCAATATTAAAATACAATAAAGCACAAGTTCTACCCATACACTAATAACAGAGATTATTCAATCAATAGCCTCTCATTATGAATGAATAGGCTAAATTGCCTTTGAATGATGTAAAGATTGACAAGGCAGGGGTCAGCCTGATGTAACTACTTACCCTGGTTTGACTTGAGTGATTTGAAAGGTGGCACTGAATGGCAGCAGGGTCAGGCCTGCGGGGCTGTGCAGGGGCAGCAGTGAGGCCAAGCACGTCCTCAGTGGGGCACAGTGGCTCTGGGGGATGCTCAGGACCTGGCAGCAAACACTGCATACCTCTGCTGGATTGGACCTGGAGAGGGGGTTTTAAAGGAGGGAGAGAGGGAAAAAGAGAACAGCAAATTGTTGTAATGAGAGGCAGAGAGGTGTCTGGGCTGGGTGAGGAACTGTGGTTGCACTCACTGCTGGCCCTGCTTGCTGGGACATGCCTGGTGGCTCAAGACAAGAAAATTGGGGAAATTGGGCCATTCTGAGCTCACCCGACCTTGACACCTGCTCAGATGTAGCTCCCAGGTAAGAGCAGCTCTTGGGGCCAGGCTTCCCCATCCCCATCCCACATACTTGCTGTTCAGTGGAGGATACAGTATTAATACAGAAGGCTCATAGCATTGCTGAGACCTCTTTAGGGAGCTGAAATCAAGGAAGACCAGGATATCAGTGACACCAGGGATACCCACCAGGTAGGACTTGGAAGGGTGGGAAATGGATCCGCAGGACTCCACAATACTGGCCTGGAGATAAGTGAGAGAGTCAGCTTGAAAGGCAGGCACGTTTTGAGAGGTGGGGATAATTCACCCCAAACCAGCTGCCCAATGCTGCTACAAGGTCAGACCTGTGGCTGGAGCCAGGAATGTGTCTCTGCTCCTGGAGCAGCAAGCACAGACCTCAGGACGTGTGAAATAAAAAGCACTCTTGCACAGGGGAGGTTTGATGGGAAAACAGGCAGGGGGTTATTACCAGGAACCAACCTCACCATCCCTCAGCTCTGTTCTGCTGCTGCTGAACAGCCAGAGTCCCCAGGGCTAAAGTCATACTCTAGATAAGGGCCACCAGCTGACCCAGCCACACTCCTGGGGAGCCTTGCAGCTCCTTCCAAAATCATCAGCTCCCCACAAGCGATTTCCTCAGCTGGGCACTGGCACAGCCCTGAGAGGTCCACTCTGCCTGAGCCTGCCACAGGGGCTGCAGGGAGAAAAACGTTCCCTGATGAGAATCTGGACTTTTCTAACACTGACCTAGTTTGCTGGAGGGTTTTGCCTCCTTTTTCCTGTTAACAGACAACATCCCACGGGCTGAGTACAAATGTACCTGCTTTACATGGTGCCCTGGGCCACGGGCAGGTGAAGGGCCATGGGGCCTTCTCCATGGTGAGACTTTGTGCGTGGGGAGAAACTTCCCTGAAGTGCAAGGCTTTTCCAGCATTCAGACATCCCATCCCTGGCCTCCAGAAAGGCTGGGCTCCTCCAGAAACAGCACAGTGCCATCTGTTGGCTTCCTCACCCTGCGATGGATCAGAACCCTCGAAAGTCCTGGGAAATCGGAGAAAAGTGCTGGGAGAAAAAGTTACGTGCAGCCCGGCTTTCCTCAAGCTTCTGCCTGCCCTTCTCACCGACTTCTGCAGGCAGAGGTGATAGATCTGGCAGTGGGAACACTTTGCTTTTCCATCTGATGCCTGGCATTGTGTGTGAGCTGGGCTGTGGCACTGCTCCTCCAGCTTTAACGGGGCTCTGACAGCTCAGTCCCACTGGGATCCCAGATAACTACGACCACCACCACCACAACTTCCTAGAGTTCTTTTCCAGGTGGAAATGGGGAGTTTATCAGGGATGCCTGCTGGAAGTGCTGATGTCCAGAAATCCTGGACCGAGGGACAGCACAAGCTGTCTGGGGCTCATGAACCTGCATGGTAAATCCTGAAAATCTGACTTTGGCACAGCAAACTGAGCAGAAATGGCCATTTCCTGAAAAGGCTTCAGTCCAACATGCTCCTGGGTGTAGGAATGAGCGTTGTCCCCCTGTCCCTGGGCTGCCCTACTGTGTTTTATATGGGAGCACCTACACTGAGGTGGTGGGTGGATTTATCACCCTGCATTGCTCGCACATCAGCTTCAGTGCTCGGGGATGATTCAGGTTGAATGACTCTGAACAAATGAAGATTGTATTACCACTGTACAGGATTAAGGAACGTGCCTCTGCCTCAAACGTTTTTCATTGTATTAAGGAAATAAAGGAAGAAATGACAAAAGAAAACTGAATTTCCTAATGGGAGTTAAGAGAAGATTTTTTTCTAGTATTTTTTTACCCCCTTTTCTTACTAGAGGAGAAGATTTTGTAAGTAAACCCAGAGATGGTGTCCCCACAGAGCCATTGAGGGGTGCTGCCTGGGGCCAGGAAGGAAGTTGAGGGTCCAGTGCTGATCCTGCCCAACCTCCTCTCCTGCCTTGAATTTTCCACCTGAGAATGCCGATAACATTGCCATACCCCTCCACCTCACAGGAGCAACACAAGCCTTCATTAGTTAATACCTGCAAATGGAATTTGAAGATGTAAAGTGTTCCATAAATGTTAAATATCATTATTCTTGCTACAAAGCAAGAAGTGGAAAGAGACAGGGAAAAAGCTCAGTGGAAGAGCTCTCTCGTTACTGATAAAACAGTGTCTTGAATGATATATGGATAGAAAGTTCACACCATTTCCACGGAAGAATGCAATTGTCACCTGGAGTAGTCTCACTCTCTAAGTTTACTCATGTCCAGATCAACAGTGTTTAGTCTGGAGGTGGCCTGAGCAGCAGAGAGGACAAGAGAGGGTGAAGCTGAAGTGTCCCCATCCACACCTGTGCACCGCTGGAGCTGAGCTAGGGGCTCTCTCCTCATCCCCAGTGCCTGGTGTATTTGCAGGAGCAGCTCTTTGCTGCTGTCTACCCAGAAATGGCATTTTTCCGCTCTGGAAAGAGAGATTGGGGAGATCCCTGCAAAGTGTCACGGTGTTATTTAACAAGCCAGGCTGGTGAGATTGGCAGCACGGAGGCAAGGATGGGCATCCCGCAGATCTCAGCCCTGGCACCACTGTGGGGAGGAAGGCTCCTGAGTTTCACATCCAGGCAGATGTCCTTGTGCTCAGGAAAAGTGCTGGGGCTTCAGTGGCCACAGGCCAGACGACAGGGAGCCAGCCTGAGGGAAATCTAACATTTTCTACATTAGTACAAAGTGGAGGGAACATTTGAGTCGCTATTTCCGAGCTGAGATGTTGTGCTTGTTTCTGCACTCTCCCAGGGGATGAGCTCCAGCCACCAGGATGTGGCAGGGGCTATTTCTTTCTGGACTATGCTTAATAATTTTTTGATCCTAAGTAGACCTAAATTAAAAAAAAAAAAAATCCTCATCTCCTTCATCACTAAGCCCTCAAATATTTTTGAAATACACAAAAGGAAGCAACACCCAGTGGTCCAAGCTGCATCTTGGGAGTGAGGATGCTGCACACCAGGGTGAGCCTGAGTGAGGCAGTGGCCAAATCTGTGCCTCAGTTTCCCTTCAAATGAGATGCAGCCAGCCCCTTCTGACCCACGTGCAAAACCACTTCCTAAACCAGGCATGAAAGGCCTTACACAAGTAGTTATTAATATTAATAATAATAATTGTTGTTGTTACTAAGCCAAGTATAAAAATAATTTTTCATAGAAACAAAGTGCCCTGTCTCGTGGTGATAGATTACACGATGCTAGAAATTACTCACAGTGTGAAGCTGGTTTCCAGTCTGGTTCTTTTCAATAAATTATAGACCGAGCCCCGAGTGAGTACAGTTTACCAAAGTAAATTCAAAATAGGCAGGAAGTATATTCTCCCATCAATCGTGCTCACCACCATTTGGGGGTTTGCTCCTGAGAAGAAGTTAAATATGTCCCAGAACGTTTTTCTGGGGCTGGTGGGGGGACACGGCCCTGTGCTGTGCAAAGGGAAACGGGGATCCTGGTGGGGATGGGGTCTGTGTGGAAGAGGGGACATGTCCCATCCACCCCCTTGGCGCTGCTCTGCCCTCGCCCGCTGCTCCCCGAGGATGGCCGTATCTCCCCTCGCACCCCCGCTTTATTTATTACTCCCATTTCGGGGGGTTCTACGCCCTTCTTTATCCGCTCAGTTCCTTCCAGATGGGGCTGCCGCCTCTCCTCCCCGCTCGGCGGCGGTGCCCGTGGGCAGGTGTAGGGCAGAGCGCAGCATATGCCGCGGCTTTGGCAGCGCCGGCTGCGGCGGCAGCTCCCGCGCGTCTCGCCGGGCAGCGCTCAGCTGGGACCTGGCGCCGCTCGCAAACACCATCTGGCCTTGGCAGGCCCCGGGACCCTTCCCCGGCAGCGCCAGCCCGGTGCCAGCCGCGCTCGGCACGGCCACGGGGCCGCCGCGCCGCTGGGGACAGCGCGCCGGGAAGGGACCGGGAGCGAAGGGGGGTTCCGTGCCTCCTGGCCCCGGGAGAAGGGGAGCCTTTGGCAGTCCCCGGGAGAAGGGGAGCCTTTGGCTGTCCCAGGAGAAGGGGAGCCTTCGGCAGCCCCCGGGAGAAGGGGAGCCTTTGGCTGTTCCCGGGAGAAGGGGAGCCTTTGGCTGTTCCCGGGAGAAGGGGAGCCTTTGGCTGTTCCCGGGAGAAGGGGAGCCTTTGGCTGTTCCCGGGAGAAGGGGAGCCTTTGGCTGTCCCCGGGAGAAGGGGAGCCTTTGGCAGACGCCAGGTGCGTTACGGCAGCTCAGGAGCTCAGGCATCATCTATCTCCGCGCCCCACAGGAGCGGCCAAGTCCCGCCAGCATCAGGCGATGGAGAGGTGGTGGCAGGGAGCCCTCCTTGGGGCTCCGGCACATCACAGCGAGGCAGCAGCCTCTGCTTCCGGCACCTGAACCTGATCGGTGCGGGCAGGACAAGAGCCACAAATGGGAATTATTTACGGCAAAGTGAAGCTCTCTGCCTGGTGGGTCTGCCCTGGAAAGCTGCCCTGTGCCTCTGACTGGTACAGCACACCTGGGATAGGTGGCTATGTGTGCACTACCCCATCTCCTCCCTGAGTAAGTACCAGCCGTAAAACCATTTCTGGGTGTCTGGAGTAAGGTCAAAGGGAATTTAAAAACAACAACAACAACAAAACCAAAAACAAACAGAAAACAAAAACAACAACAACAAAACACAACAAAACACCTGAAGCCTGCCTGGCATTCTAACAAAGTCCATGAGGGCAGAGTCCACAGCCACTACGAATCTGTGCAGGATATGTCCCATTCAAGGACTTTAGGATAAACCTAAGCCCATTTTGTTTGCTCTCCATGATGCTCACACATTTTGTCTGTACCTTGATCACAGCTCCCTAAATCCTACCCACCCTCCAGGAAAGCCCTGCTTTGCCATCACTCCCAAATCCCACTAAGGACTGGCACGGTGACATGACCTCACATGTGCAATGCTGAACTCTGGGATCAGCTTTGGCTTGGAAATACCTGAGCTGTGGCGAGAGATGCTTCTGCTCTCACTGAGCTGTCCAGCTCTCCCAGCTCTCTGCCAAAATGTGGTCACAGCTTACAAACACATTTGCAAAGGAAAGGGGCACAGGAAGGCTGCAGGGAGAAGTGCTTCCCTCCTTTCTGTGTGCAGTGAGGGGCCATTCCACAGGCTGCAGCAGCCTCTGCAAAGCCTGACCCTGGTGGGGGAGAAATGCAGGAGGCAAAACTTTCTGGAAAGAGCTGTGCTTGCAAACATCCTGTCTTCCCCTGGGAAAAAGGGGTTTCCTGCACCTCCTCAGGTACAGCAGCAGCAGCAGCAGTTGTGAGTCGGCAGGGTGAGGTGTATTTTGGCTCCTGGAGGGATTCTTTCCAACCTGCTGCTGGTGAATGGCCTCAGTGCATCAAAGCAGACCCTGAGCTCGGGTGCTCTGGAGAGCAAGCAGTGGGTGCTAGCCATGAGGAAAATCCTCACCCACCTCTGTCCAGGCACCTCTCCCAACTCACATGAAAATTCTCATCCTGGCCAGTTCCACCAGAAACTGGCACATCCCTAAAGGGAACTTGGACCTACGGAAAGTGGCAGTGTGACATCAGCACCTGCAAGTGACTTCTTTTGTGTGTGTTCAAAGCCAGAGAACACAGCTAAGTGGCTTGGACGCTGGGACTATGCGGTCCTGGGCAAAGCTGTGCATCATCTGTGCAACTGCACAGAAAATAAGCATGCAAAGTCACGGCTGCAGTGGAGCAGAGCATCTCACAGGGTCCATTTGCTGCTATTTGCCAGCAAATTCTGGTTACAATTGCACTGACACAAACCCACTGCAAGTGTCAGTGACACTACACCAAACCTCACCTGCCAGGACCCATCACTGCAAACCCAAAGCTGACCTCTCTTTCCCTTGCTCTTGAGAAGGAAATGGTGTGATTTCTTCCTTGCCAGATCCTGATCCCCAAATGCAAACAAAACTCAAGTTTTGCTAGATCCTTGTGTGCCAGAAGCTGTGAACTCTGAACAGCAAGGCACTACCTGTCCTGCAGACTACTTTGTGTAGCACAGATATATCTGCCTTGATCTAAATAACCTACATTTATATATGTGTACTACATAACTGGCCATTTTGCATGTAGAACAGCTTAAAGACAAGCTGAGCCCAAACTTACTTGAAGCCCTGTAGCTCCCAGGCCTCTCTAATGGCGTGGCCATCCCTCTGGCGTCTGTCTAGCCTGGGAGGATGCTGACAAAGGAGAGAGAAGAATGACAGATGCTCCCCGTTCACGGAGGAAAATAGAGACGGGATGAGGGGGAAATGGGAGCCTAAAGGGAAAGAAAATGAGTGTGCATGCACACACACACACACACACACATATGCACACAAAGACAGGCAAGACAAAGGCAAGGGGGACAAGCAAAAGGAGGGGAGCTGGAGAAACCACCCGACGTGCTTGGCGAGGGCAGGCTGCAGCAGCATCTCGTGCTGCTTCGTGAGATCCATCCAGGACATATCTGCATCGGTGAACCAGAATCCTGACACCGGTCCCTTTGATAAATATTTATCATGCCTGGCTCTCTATCACTTCAGTTTCCACCAGATTAACCTCGATTCTTCCAACAAAAAACGCCCTGATGTTCTGCCTGACACACATGCCACACTGACCTTCCTCCTCTGGATTCCCCAAGGCCCTCACTCCGTTCAGCTAAGGGAAAAATTTGCTCTCATCAATCAGGACCGGATTTCTCCCATGCCATGTAAATAATTTAGAGGCACAAGCATCCATGGCACTGCTTATGTGCAGCCCAAACCCAGTGCCAGGAATCTTGGGAAAAGGGCCCAATAATATTGTACCAGTCCAAAGTAATTAAAGTGCATCATTACATATAAATTTGTAATTAAACACTTTAACGTAATCATCCCGCACAGCACGATTCCTGATGAATTAATTAAAAGAACTCCAGAAATTAATGTTTTACTTGTCACCATTGTTGTGCTAGCTGTAGCCGTCTCCCTGACTATTCCTGCAGCATGTTGTGAAGTAATTATATAATTACTGGGGAACGGGAAGGCCCAAAGTCCCAACAGAGGAGAAACCTGAAACAAAGTGGAAACAGCAACCACAAAAGGCAGAAGCAGTGCCAGTCTCCCTCCATCCAGCCCCAGCACAGGGGAGTTTGCAAGAGGAGGGGAATGATGAGGTTTCCATGAGCTCCGCATCACAGATGTGTTCTCCCAGGTGGGAACACTGCACCCATATGTGCATGTGTAGGGATGGCTCCTGCACTCTCCTGCTGTCTCAGCCTGGATTCCTTCTCCCCATACAAAAGTCCTTGTCAAGCAGAAGCAGGGTGGTCACACCAACAACTGCCCCTCTCCATATCTGTCCATCTATTTCCCTGCCTCAGCTTCCTTCCCTTCCACACTCTCCTTCTCCAGCTCAGAGTTGGTGCACTCTCTGACCAACCCTCCTTCCACCCAGACCTCCTAAAATCCTCCCTTTGTGCCTTACATTACACTGGGCTTCAATTTCCTTTCTCCATCCCCTACTTTGGACACAGCTGAACAACCTGGTCCCCTCAAGAACCAGCCACATTCTTCCCATCTCAATGGCTTTAGGTACCACCAGGTGTGTGTCCCCTGCTCCTGACAGCACTGAGCCCCAGGATTTGCCTCCTGCAGCAGTGAAGGGGTTAAGGCTGAGCTCGAATCGTTGGATACAGTTGGTGTTTGTGCCAGGCCATCCCTCTGTGTGTGTGTGTGCATATATCTGCACACAGCATGAGCCTGGCCGGCCCAGCAGCTCTCCTGGGGATGCACTCGGGGCATTCCTGCAACACCAGAGCCCCGGGCCCTCCCTGCTCTGCAAGGCAAACACACAGATGGGTGAAAGGAGGAGTCCAAGGTGTCCTGCCCTGTGCTGGAGCTGGGTGCCAGTCCTGAGTGCGAGGAGGGGCTCTGCCCAGCCGGCTCACTGACCCTGCTCCAGCCCCGGCAGCACACAGCCCAGGGGACGGGTGGCATGGAGCCACGTTCAGTGTCCCCAGCAGGGTGTCCTTGTTTGAACAGGATTTCCAGCACTGTGCAGACACATGGCTTCTTCACATCCCTCTTTGCTGCTGGGGCTGCAGACAGCTCCAGCCACGGGGACTGTTTGATGGGGTCTGCACAAGAGGGAACCCCAAAGGAAACCTCCCTCTTCTGCCATCCCACAACTGGGTGGGGAGCAGCAGAGGTGCCGGAGTGACCGTGTTGGGTTCTGGCCCACATGCTCCATAACAGCAATGACTGTTAGTCCATAGCTGGAAGTCCCCAGTAGGGCAAAGGATGTCATGTTGTGCATTTTCCATGAATGATATTCCCAATACTGGTTCCTACTGCTCACTGTACCCCAGGAATATCCCTTATTATCCTGGGCACCATCCCTGGTCTCACCTGGTTGCACCAATGCTGCCACATTGTGAGAAGTCTCTGCTTCCAGCCTGTGCCTTGGCAGCGTGGCAATCAGTGGCTTTGGGTTTTCCCTTTTTGTTATTTTCTGCACAGCCAAAAACAATTAAATACAGCTTGGTTTTACAGCACCAAGGCAAGGGGATCAGGCAGAGTGGGGAAGGCTTGGAAGAGATGACAGTGGCTTTTGGATGAAGCACAGGACAAGGGCCCAGCAAGTCCCCACCCAGGCTAAGGCACTCATACAGCGTGTGACTCTGTTTCCCCATCCAGAGATTATGCTTAACTGGGGCTGTATTAGTTAACATTTGTACAGCTCTTTGAAAAAGTGAAGTGTTTGAGGCTTTAAATCCTGCCAGTGGGAACAGATCAACAAGATTTCTAACCCTTCTGAAAAATTAAAGCTTTTGCCAATTAAGCTGGCAAACGCATGGATGTGAATCTAAAAACCTCTCGAGCTCAGGACCAAGACTGAAGCCTCCTGAGAACAGCCTCTCCTGGCTGCTCCTTGCTCTCCTCCTTCTCACCCGTGTCAGAAATATATCAAGTAGCCAAGCTCCAAGCCCTTTCAGCGGACACATACTTGAAACATAACCAGGCTACAGGAAGAACTGTGGTGGGGCCACAACTCTGGACATTTAAAATGGACAATATGGATGTACAGATAACATCTTCTCCTATATTGCCTGATCTGGCATTGCAAAAATGTCAGAGTAAAGAATAATTGACTTTAATTTTGCAATTAGCCCTATAATTTGAGTTGCAGCTTTGATGCCACAAGCTATGGATGATCTCCAGCCACACATCTGTCCCAGCATTGCCTGTGCCTGGGGGATGTTCTGGGAGTGGTCACTGCTGGAAGGTTACATCCTCCTGGATGACTCTGACATTTAAGTACTACATTTTGTGCCACATAAAGCAATTTTGCACACCCTGTCCGTACATCCTTTTTTTGGGTGGATTTGCACCTTCGCAGGCAGTGCTGATGAGCAGCAGCACCAAGACAAAGACCTGGGGAAAACCCCAGCTCTTCAAAGGGAAGGGCACTGCCCATCATCACACACACACTTGGAGAGTGACATGGCCTTACCTGGAGTCCTGCAGGCCAGAGGAAAACCACACAGGACAGTGGCAACACCACAGTGAGTGATGGTGAAGCAAATCACCCAGTAACTGAATGTCCCATTCCATTCCAGGCTAACTTCCAACGTGGCATGTCCCCACCAACACTGGTTCAGAAAAAGCAAACCCCTGTACCTGCTGTACCTGCCTGGAGCATCCATGAGGATGGATGAATAGAAGAGGCACATTGCAATGTGTTGGGCACATTACGTGTGCCCAAGCAGGGGCACCTGAAGCAAAGCCAGGGGACACTTGGGCAGCAGGTCTGGTAAAGCCATTTATCCCGCAGGCCCAGACCTCAGTGCCTGCCCAGCACTGTGCCGCGCAAAAATGCCTGGCAGAGCCAAGGGAAGGGTGGCTCTGGGTCCAAAGGAGCTTGGAGACACCAGCTCAGACTTCTGCTCTCTGACCAACCCATGCAACCTGAAATAAGTCACTCAGTGTCCCCGTGGGGTGGGAATAACCCTGTCATTGCACCCTTTGAGCCAGGGCTGGGGTGCAGCCTGGGGGAGTGCCCTGTCCTCCCCACCATGCTCACCTCAGGAAAGGTCCAGCTCACAGAGCCAGGGGCCCCTTCTTCACCCTTCCCCAGTCCCCAGTGGAACAATTTACCTTTCGGAGCAAGTCCAAGATATTAATTAAGATAAATCTACCTCAATTTTGAGATTCTCTTATCATGTAATTTATCAAAATTATGTTAATTATTTCTGTAGGGCAGCAAAATTATTACCTCTTCCGTGTCTGATTTGTATTAATATTCATAATTTAATAATTCAGCATCCAAGCCATCTGGTTTGGGGAGCCACGCTCCTTCCCCTCCCTCTGCCAGAGCCAAAATGCTCCCCCCTCCCCACTCCAGCACCCATCCAGGCAGCCCCCACCGGCTCCCCACCAAAAGTGCGCCACCACCTCCTGTCGGCATCGGTGCTGGTGTCCCCCCGGTGTCGCTGAGGATGCCGTGGCAGGATCCTGGTCCCCCGGGGAGGGGGAGCAGCCCTTCCCCTGTGCCAGGCTGAGCCTCTGTCACCGGCGCTGTCTCAGCCCGGCAGGTGAGCGCAGCTGAATTGACATTTTCCACACTTTGTGATTTTTACACTGTAATTTGACATAATTAATGCCTACATTACTGCTGATAATTTAGCTAGTTAATTAAACTCGGAGGAGATAATTAAGGAGAGGCTACTGCTTGGACTGCTAATTGTTTTTGTCATTATTTTAGGGGCCCGACAGCTGCCGGCTGAGTCATCCTCCCCATCAGCTGATGGCCACACGTGACGGCGCTGCCGTGGGCACCGGGTGCCCGGTGGAGGCTCGGGGCTGCCGGCGGCTCGACCCTCCGTGGCTGGCCCGGAGCCAGCGGCCGCCGGCCGGAGCCGCGCAGATGGCGAGCGGGGTGCCGCAAACGCGCGGCCCCGGCGATGCTCCGGCCCCGCTTTGGGGCTGGAAGAGATGTGGAGAGATGCAAAGAGGTTTGTGCAGAGGAAGAGTTGAGTGGTGGGCAGGAAATCGGCCTCCGGCGTGCCGGGGAGGGCAGAGAAGGAGGATGCTCAGGGCAGTGGTCCATGAAACGCCTCAGGTGCTGTCAGCTCATGCAGCAAAGGGGATCCCGGCACGCTTTGGGGCTCACGTAGAAGCAGAGACCCTGCCCACCCAGCCAGCTGGAGAGGGGAGTGAGACCTGCAATTCCCTGTGCAGCAGCGCCAAGTGCTCGTCCTGGCACTGGGGAAAGCCCATCTGCCTGCAATCCCCAGAGCAGGAGGGGAGGGAGGGCAGAGGAGGGTCCCTCATCCCCATGTGAGTGGCTTTCCCCTTAACCCCACCCCAGCTGCCCCGGGCTGACCACAGCAGCTGACCACTGCAGCATGTGCCTTCTCCTTCTCAGGTGCTTTGGCTTCATCTTTAACTGTGAATATAACCAAACTTACTGAACAGAAAAGCAGGTGAGTGAAAAACCCAGCTGGTCTCAGAAGAGAAAAGCGCATCACCGAGCCAAAGTCCCCGCTTCCCACTGCATTCCTCATCTCCTGGAGCCCTCTACCAGCCTTGTCCCACACCACCCACCCTGCACCATTCCCTGCAAAACTCCAACCAAAGCCCCAGCTCCCCACAGCACCTGACACGGGCACCAAGTTCAAAATGACTCAGTCAGTGCCTGTATCTCTTCCACACCAGGCCACTTCCTCCATCCTGCTCGGCCACAACCTGAACTGATGTGGGAGCAGAGAAGCCCTCATCCTGTGGCCAGCTGGGAGCTGCAGGAGCTCTGCACATCCCACCCATTCCCCCTTCCTGCCTGCAGTCTGGTGGGAGGAAGGCAGCACGAGGCACAACCATCACCTTGTTCCTGTTCCATGACAGCTAGAGAAGCTTTGTCCAGCCTTCCTGACATGCAAAGCCCCCCAGCCTCCCCCAGCCCACTGGGCTGCACCAGCCCGTGGCCCCTGATGGCCAGTTTCCCTCCCCACCATGGGCAGCCCTGCCAGGCTGTTTGCTGTCAGAGATTTCTTCCCACCCTCTGCCTCCTGGCGAGCTCAGTGCTCCAAGCTGGAGGTCGGCTTGACATCTCAATCCAGAGATTAGGACAGAGACTGGTCACTGCCCAGTTCTGGCGAACACCCTTCAAATAATTTGATTAATCATCTTAGCTTCACTCGGTGCAGTTGGCATCCTCCAGAATCAAAGCCTCTCCTGAAATGCTGTGCAGAAAAACCATAAAGCTGCTGTAAAGGTTCAACCAAGCATGGACCAAAGCAGAAGCCGGGACTCCAGAGGCTGTGCACTGGGTTGGGTAAATACTCCCTCTAAATATCTCTACAGCTAGCAGTCAGAGACATATGAGATGTGTAACAAATTGCACAGGGGCTGCTTTTCCTTCTCTTACTCTTAGAGGAGATTTTTTTCCCCCTCCTGCATTTCTATTTATCACAACGCAAAACAGAAATGTGCCAAAAGGATTTTATATTTTCACTTGGAACAACAATATTTGGACAGCCCCAAGGATCGCAATTGCAGCAATCATGAAAAAGTAATACTTTGCGCTTCTGTGGTCTCTTTCATCCAAGCATCTCACAGCACTTCACAAACGTTGGCTGTGATCCCACGGAGGCCCATGCACATGGATCATCCAATATAGGAATTCACTCCACTGGGTTCAGCAAATCAGGACCGTGGGGCTCTGTGGGGCTCTGGAGTTGCTCACCTCCATGCTCACTGAGTCAGCTGCTCCATCAGCACTCACACTGCATCCTGAGTTATTTGTTGATATTTAAGTCTGAGCTCCTGGAGTCAGGGGATTGTGTTTCCATTTTGAAAACTCTCTAGTTTGTCATCTTGGTGCAATCCCTGCAACAGGAATCCTAAAATCCCAGAAAGCAAAAGAAAAATAAGACAAACCAAACATACTCCCTTTCCAGCGTGATGCTTTTTTTGCAGGCTCATCTCTCTTTGGAGTCGTGCTTCAGGATTTTTGTATTTATTTTCACCAGAAGACAGCAATTCCTGCACTCCAATACTCATAAAAGAATAAACCCAGCTGATCTCAAACTGCTCAGGGAAAACTATGGCAGGGAGAACAATTTGCCAAAACCTACAGCAGTGAAAATAATAAACCTCAAATGTCCTTGTTCCCAGTGCCTCCCCTGCCATACAGACAACCACAGCCCAAACGCTTGAGGGTTTGGTTGGGGTTTCTACTGTCATTGTTTTCTTGCATAAAATAAAAAAAGTTTTCTTTCTTTTATCCAGTTAGGATAAAATGACTGGCTATATCCAGTGGCCCAATGCCCCACCAGGGATGGGAGGCCAACAGCTCCCACTGACATCATCCTTCCTTCTCCCAACTCATGTTCCAGTGCCAAAGAATGGCCAACGTTCAAGACAAAGCTCAAGCCACAGCCCTCTTGCAGGGCTCCTGAGGATCATCCCCCCTCAAATGGAGACCTTGCAAGTCACTCCTTAGGCCTTGGGTTGACACCTCCATGAAGGACATGCTAATTGTCGTTGCTAATGAGCTCCTCTGCCCCAGTGAAGCCGTGGGAGATAATCAGCTATTGCTGTGAGAGTGGTTTCCTTTAAGTGTGAAGAGGTGAGCCCTTCCTCGCTGCACCCCAATCCTGGCCTTATCAGGTCAACAGATTCCTCACAAGTGTAAGGATGTTTTTGCAAAGATCCCTGGAGAACCCACTGCATCACTGGGACAGCCCAGCTGAGTGGGAAGCATCGTCCTGTGGATGTGCCAATGACATCATCCAGTGCTTCACTGGGCAGCTTGAAGGTTATGAAGGTTATTATAAAGTGGAAGGTTATTATGGCTACCCCGGGAGGTGTGACCTCAGGTGACCAGCTACCAACCAGAGCTGGCAGCCCTTCAGGGCTGTTTTCTACTCCTGGGGGTACTTCTAGCAAACCACCCAGCCTCTCTGTGTCCCGGCTCCTTCCCCTGCAAGGAAGGACACATTTGGCGCACTCAGCGCAGCTGAGCAACGCCACAGTCTGCGGTCCAAACCCAGCAGAACTTCACCCTTCCACCTCTCTCACCTCTGTGCTATCCCCCAGTGAAATGAATCTCTCCCATCTGCCCAGTCCAGAGTCTTCATCCCAGCAGAGACAACCTCAGCCTTGCCTCCCCTGACCCCCTTTCCCTGTGACATGCTCGTGCGCCAGCTCTGAGCGCCCTTAGCACCGGAGGGGAGCGAGGCGCAAAGGGAGAGCATTAGGTGGAATGAGAGATAGCAAAAGCACAGGCATATCAGACGTCTCCAGGCAAGATAACACGATAAATAATCAATCAATCCCTACAAAATCCTTAAGTGCTTGATGTATCCTCCCGCAAATTGAATCACTTCTTCTACCAGGAAGTTCTCTCTTGTAAATAAATGAGAGCAGAAATGGCCCATATTGAAAAATAATGTTGTTAAAACCACTGATTAAGTTTTACACAAGCATATGAGAGCAAACTAAAAGGTTTTAGCTTTTTAATTTAAGAAATGAGGAATATGATATAATTTCAATTTGTGATGAGATAAGATGTTCTCGATATTGTGGCTTCAATTGGATTATATCCTAATGTACTTTTATAAAGTGTCAGGCTAGCTGCAGATTAAGGTATGTGTGTAATATTCTTTATTAACAATTTAATGGACTTGCTTTCACTCTATCCATCTTAATCAGTGTTTCCAGTCCACCTGGGAGATCTAGTTAGTGCAGAACCTGAAACTCCAACCTGATGAAAGAGGGAACTCAATGATCTGTCAGTGTCAAAAAACAAGAGGGAAGTACTGATAAAAGACTGTTGAGGATCATCTTTAACCTCCTGTCATCAGCACCACTCCAAAAGCTCTCAATGACTGCTCTTGGAGTCACTCAACGAGACATATGCCCTTCCTCAGATCTGCATCCTTCTCCTGCCAGAATAATAAAGGGGCTTTTGGCAACAGGCAGAACCTCCCAGATCACAAAACGTAGTTGCCTGATCTCGAGAGACGTGCTCCTATAATCCTATTTTACAGTCAAACGCCAGTGCAAGAGCAGCCTGGTTGTGTGGACTCTCCAGTGCTCGTCCATAGTCTCTGCTCTGGTGCTTAGACACTTCCAGCTCATTTCCCTATGAAATTTATTCATGACTAGTTTGTATCTGCATGTTCTGGTATCAACATTGGCCTTTAGCTTAACTAGCTCCTGTCCCTCTCTCGTGTTTATCTGCCTGTGCAATCACATCTCTCAGCCTTCCTTTCATTAGGCCAAATAAGCTGTGCTCGTTCAGTCGTCTCTCATAAAGGGGCTTCCCCACACCTACCCTACTCTGATGACCTGGCTCTGCACCTCCTCCAGTTTTCCACACCCCACATAAGTGTGCAGCTTCCCCGTCCCTTGGAAATGCCTTCTCTCCAGTTAGCACCAAGAACCAAGGTGGCACCCTTGGAGGTGCCAGCTCCTGCTCTCCAAGCACCCACCTCTCCTACCTTCAGGCACCCCAGGAGAGTTAAGTCCTCCCCCTGAGTTGAGAGCTTTCCTAGTGCAGCTGTTTGGTGAGAAATTGCTATTTCACACACACACACCGGCCCACCACAGGGTGACCAGGACGGCTCGTGATGCGCTGCACGAGGTCTCACCTCTCTGGTTCCCCATCTCCCCCTCCCCAGCACTCAGGCTGCCATGTGCATGCACAAACAGGGACTTGATGCACGAAACCAGGAGCAGCAGTCTTGTAAATAACAGCCAGTCAAGGGAGAAAAAAAAATATAAGAGTTTATACATCTAATCTCCTTTAACTCCCTTGCAATGTGATGATTCTGCAAGGGTGGGTCGGTCGTAGCTGCAGGTGCTCCCGGACGGGGGAGGAGCACAAAAATGAAGTTGTTTGCGGCTTTTGATTCCATCCCTGGAATTATTTACAGCTGCAGGCAATATTAAACTATGTAGAGCAAGTGTCCTCATTTACATGCTAATTCATTTATACCCTCTGGATTGATTTCTCCAATTCATTTTCAGCCCACTAACTCTTCTGATATGAATTATATTATCACCTCCAGAACAGCAGCAGGGAAATGTGACGAAGCCACCCCAGCTCTTGTGATCTCTAATTGCCCTCGCTGTTCGGAGCCGGCGTGGCCAGCTGCAGCTTTGCCTCCTGGCTACCAGCACCCAGCTTCCTTCCATCTCCTGGAGAAAAACCAGCAGTGTGGCTCGGAGAGGGAATCATCCCACTGCCGTTGCTTGCCTTATTCTTGGGGAAGACCCAAGCAAGAGGAACTTGGGCTTGCTTTGGAAATCGTTCCCTCTCTCTGCCCAGGAGGAGGAACCACCTCATTACAGAGTCCATCTGTGTTCTGCAGAGGGAAGTCCTGGAGTAGGAAAGAAATTGAATTAATCCTCGATTTCCCAAGGGACTTTCTGAGGCTTCTCAGCTTTTCAGAGCAGCCTCACACTGCACTGGACAGACAAGACACATTCCCAGTTTTCCCTGCCTTGGGAATGAGATACCAGTGGAAAGGACACAGTGCCCAGAGATTGGAGAAGGGCAGGGAAGTCTGTTCACAGGTAGAAGTAGCTGGAAGCAGAAGGGCTTTACCCCCATCACTGTCCCTGACAAGGTTTAGACATCCTTTTCCAGGAGGCACATTCAAAAGTGCAGATGCCTCTGTGGAATCCCTGGTTGAGGTCTGCCAAGGTAACAGCAGAGAAAAGACCCAACTCCTGCACGACACCTAAGCAGAAGGGCGAGTCTGGCAGACATGGCATTCAGTATTTCAAAGACTTCCAGAAACCTTTCCACAGGCTGACTCAGTCCTTGCTCATACCCACTACCTTGTTTGAACAGCATGGTCTGTCAGAGGGACTGGATGGTCTAGGACTGGTGGAAGTTAAATAGGACCACTTCCCATCCAAAAATCTGAGCAAAATGAAAGCTATAGGGAAATAAACAGGTTTTGTGGTTGGTTTGGGGGTTTTTTTGGTCTTTCTTTTTTTTTTTTTTCTGGATGGCAGGGAAAGGGCAGCTCTTTGTTCCTGATTTACATCATCTGAAACAATTAATCTGTGAAATCCACAGTACCGTTCCCCTTGACATCCAGTGTTTATTATGCTTCAGACCATTTCAAAAGAGCACTTGAAAAGGAGAGAGACCCCCTCTGCCTCCTGATCACTGGAGGGAAAGAGAAAATTGTCCTAAACAAAACAACAGACTGTCCCTTCTTAATGGCACTTCAAAGCTCCTCGGACAGGAAAATTGATAATTGTGTCAAGTACAGTTTTTCTAAACTTCATCATTTAGCGCTGAAAACTGGGCTATTGAATTCATATAGTTCTTTGATCAAGACCAGTTAATTAAGTTATTCCCTTGATATGACTCTTATCACTTTAGTGCCAGACCTACATCACACTTACGCAATTTACATCCTGGCTTTGATATGCATCGTTTAAGCTTCCCAGACCAAAATCACTGGGTTTCTGTAGATTCCCTGCTACCTTGCCAGCTCCACCATTAGGATGGGCTACAGGTCATTTATTTGTAGAGACACTGTGCACACCAGGAAGCTCCTGGGTTTCTCTACTTTTGGTGGCTCCTGTCCTTCCTGTTCCTTCCCACCTGATACCTCCTGACCCTTCATCTTCTCAGCCATCCTCTCTGTTTCTGACCAACCATCCAGGGTCTCTTTCAGCAAATCCTCCTCCTCCTCCACACTTCTGCTTTCCACAGGAGAGTGACAAGCTCCAATTTAGGTCTCCACAGTTTTTCTTGGGCTTATCCCCTTAAACCGGATTAGCTAACGTCTTAATGCCAGTGACACCAGTCACAGCTCACCATCTGATCCTGCCTTTCAGGATTTGCTGCATCTATGCACTTTCCATTGCTAAACCAGATCCTCTGATCTTTCCTTCCAAGCCCCCCAACTCCCCATCACCATCACCCTGCCACCGTGGCCTGCTCATTTTAGTCCTCATATCTAAGAGATGCCCAGATCTCCTTCTTTCTTCACCCAGCACCTCCAGGGTCTGAACTCTTCCAACTCGCTGACAGCCTTTGCACTTACCCTGTTTTCATAACTGTGACTATCTGTTCCAGACTGTTTCCTTCACTTTGAGACACAGCCTTCCTGGAAAACTCACAGCCCCCCTTCCTTGGGCCTCCCTTTTCTTCCATACCAGGTACAAGACCTCGAGGCTTTCTTCCCCACCACCATTTACACACAAACCAGCCCACATGGTGATTCCTCTTGGGTCTTTTAAACCTCCTTTTACAGACCCACGTCCTTTCCAAGCATTCCTTCATTCTCTACCCATCTTCACTGCGAGGTGGAGCTGCTGCTGTAGCTCTCTCCATGCAGCTGTGCGGAGCAGTTGCATCAGGAAGTCCTTTTCCTCCCACCTCCACCCCTTTGCCCTAGACTAGCTCATAAATATCTTAGGGTCAAACCAAGTATTTCATCAAGCTGTCTGTCCTGATGATCCCTGTGTTCCTGAATTTTGGCTAGTCCCCTGCACTCTGGGTGGAGGTGAGGGACTCTTTGTGACTCGGTAAAACACTTATTATAGGGCAAGGACCAGCCTGCATCTCCTAAAAAGGTTCTGCAGCTGGCACCCACTTGTGCCCAAGAGAGGAGATGGTGTGATCTGCAGCTTTCCATCAAGGTTCTCCCTTTCTGTGATGGAGGAACAACTGAGAGAAGTGTGAAGGAAACACAGGCAGTGGTGAGTCCTGGTGCTTGGCCTGCCCAGTCCCACCAAGCCTCTGGGTGCTCCCCAGCATCCCCACCATGGCTCATTCTGGTTCCCAGCTCATGGCGTGATGTAAAATGCAGTCACGGTCTCTGTATCGATCAGGCTGTCCCTCCACACACATGTTCCCTTTGTCCCCCCTAAAAGAAAACCCCAACTGAGAAGAGTCACCAGCTGGAGTTTAATTTCAGACTCCAAGGCATATCTGGAGCCAATTTGCAATGCGCTTACTCCGAAAATCACCCTCCCCTGTGACGCTTGACAGCTCCAGACCACAGTCCTGCTCTCAGCTCCGAAGGAAAAATGTTTTAATTTGTCACAAACCAATTATAGCGTCTCATCTATCCCTGAATTACTCATCTTGGCTACAGTCTAGGACAAAGGGCCCCTCTGAGAGGAGATTAGACATGGATATTAACAAGAGAAAAAGTGTCCACTGTCTCACCTTGCTGGGGACGCGGCTTCCAACGAGACAGGAAAAGGAAACCCCTCCTGACTGACAGCCAGAGGGAGGGCTCCCATCCCACAGCAAATCCCTCGTTTCACGCGGAAGAATAGTCACGACAAACTCCGTATTCAAATAATATTCATGCATGGCAGATAACAGAGTCACGGCTGGCAGAGCTGCAGCATGAATATAAATAATCTTCGCTCCCTCGGCTGCTGCTGCAGATGCTTTGCCACCGTGCTGGAGCGTGGGTGAAGGGGCTGTCAGAGCAGGGCAGAAGTAGGGATGCTCCAACAGAGGCACTGCCTCCTCTGAGCTCCATGAGACACCCCTCGAGTGAGGCCCCTTCCCCTTGAGCCCTGCACTAGGTTGGGATGCTCTCCCATGGACTCCCAGGTAAGCAGAACTCTCCAGCCTCCTCCTCCTCCTCCTCCGGCTGCCAGGTGTATTTGTGGCTCTCACAGGTCACACCAGCATCCCTGTGAGTTCTTGCTTTGGACCAGACCTAGTTTCCCAGGCTCCAAGTTCTTCTGTGTCAGCACTCCTTCCTTCCCTTCCCAACCCTGCAGTCTCTCCATGTCAGTGCTCCTTCTTTCCCTCATTAAACCCACGCTGGTCTCAGGTATTACCCTGAAACCCAACAGCCACGACCAGGGTTTTACCTTGCAAGGTGAGACAAAGCCTCGAGGATGTTTTTGGACTGTCCTATCTCCCAAGCAGTTAGTGTTCCAATTCATCCAGCTGGAAACAAGAGGTGAACACTCAAAGGCAGCACCCAAAGCTCTCATGGGCAGGAAGCACTTTTCATGTACAATTGCAATGGTGACAAGTTCTAGCCACTTTGCTCAGCAGTGGGGACAAAAAGCTGTGGGCCGAACTGGCCTCAGTCAGCTGGAAAAGCTGGATGTGTTGCTGCTCTGTCTCAAATCGACTCAAAGCATCAGAGGGCAGCCACAACACTCTCTTCTTCCCCATGCTCACTGCAGATCAGCTTCTTACTTGGATGAAGAGGGAGAAGATGAAAGTCGATTTCCCTTTGTGCTCATGGCAAATAATTTGGAGAATTCCCCTTGTTTACTCAGAACTGTTAATGATGCGTCAGAAATTACCTCGGAGATTGTAATTAAAGGAAACAGCAGAAGAGAGAGAGACACACACACACATACACAGCCTAATCACAGCTTCATCTGCAAGTCTGGAAGTGACTGAGCCAGCAGCAGCTTCCCCATCACCCCAAACCTGCAGACGGATCCCCAAGAGCTTCCTAAATGGCAGAGGCTCAGGGGTGCAGTCCCCACATTTCTCTTCAGCTACAAAGAAAGCAGCGGTGGCACTCCAGGTATCCAGGAGCTGGTGAGGCCATGAACTCGACTGGAGGCCATCCAGGAAATGAGCAGGAAGCTCAGCCCCCTTAAAACCATTTTAGAAGTGGAGCAGCTGACCTAGAAGAGTAATTAAGCTCTCAGTCATCACCGAAATGCAGACACCCACATGCACACAGCAATGTATCTGTCAACCCCCTGCCAGCCTGACCTCAGGGCTCGGCGTCTGGTGGGGCTGGAGCAGAGCACAAACAGCCCTTTCTCATGGAGAAAGGAGAGGAATTTGATTCCTATTCGGTTATTCGAATAACCCATTCGGAGTGTGCCTGGATTGCCCAATTACTCAGGAGTGACCACTGAGGAGAGGCAGTCGAGAGCTGGTTTCCCAACACCTCCCTTCCTGCTCAGTCCGAGGGCCAAATCCTCTTGCTTTGCCTTCTGGAGCACTTCCATGGGATGAGCAAAGCTGCTTGTGCCAGGAGAGCAAACAGGGGTCAGGCAGGGGAATCAGCTCAGCTAAAAGCGGCCAGCTGGAGAAAAGCCATTCCCTTTCTCCACCTTAGCCAACAGCTTAGTTCTTCTAGGGCTTGTTTCAAGCATGGGATTAGGAGAATGGTGGAATTGCAAATCCTATGAGTCCCAAATTCAAGGCAGAGGAAGGAGGAACAAGCCTCATGGTCACCATCAGCATTTGTCAGGTGTGCAGGAGCTGTGGGACAGGCTGTACTGAGCTGGGTTTTGGTGTACCCTGGCCACAGCCAGACAGCATTCCATCGATACAGACAAGCGTTTGGGACGCTGAGCAGGATGTGTTTGGATGTATATACCCTCCATATTTGGTGTAGAAATAACTGAGGTTAGTCTTGCAGTCACCCTCACACCAGCAGCACAGTGAGGCAGGCTGCGTTCTGTCTCCCCTCCCACTCTCAGTGCTTTTCTACCTAGAGACCACTTAAACCTAAACCTACACAGCATTTCCAAGTGAACCTCATATCCCCTAGACCATGGCTACCATCCCAAACAGACTCCAGATGGGAGAATGAGCAGTTTTCCCTTGAAAACCTATTCTTGGAGCATGTAGCTAGCAGGTATACCCCTGCCTGCCGTCTGGCAGAAGCCTGGCCTTCTCACAAAAGCAAACTTTACAGCAGGTCCAACCATTGCCACCACAGGGCCCTGGGGTTGTTGTTTAAGCTCTTTGTTATCACATTTCTGCAGAGGTCCATTTCCTGCCTGTTTTCAAGGTGGGTGAAGGCTGGAGAGGGAAGGATTGGATGAGTTTGGATGATGCTGCCACCATCCTCCAAATCCACGCAGACTAAACTTGAGACTGGAGACTCAGAGCCTGAAAAGATGAAAGCCCAGCAATAAGGACAGCCTGGGATAGCTCATCAGGAAAGGTATTTCTCTCCTTCAGCAGAGATGGTTTCAGCTCCCTTCCCCTCAGCTGGCAGCCCACAAAGGCAGGTTTAGTTCTGGGGATTTGCTGCTACTTCCCAGGTCTGGAAGAGGAGCCCTCCTCCCTCCCCCCATGCTTACACACAGCCCCAGGAAAGAAAGAGCTTCCTGACAAGCAGGCCAGGATGGCAATGCACAGTGTGCCAGCCCCAGTGGTCAGCATGTCCCCACAAAACAGTTTGTCTTTCCCTCTGGGTGAGCACAGGCCAACAGGAGCAGAGTGGTGGCAGAGCCTCCATCAGCCTTCTCCCCGGTGACACCATGGTTCTGCCACTCGGGTCACCAATGCCGCCGTTCAGCTCTGGCAGAACAAGCTCTGCCTCTTGTCTCTCCCACATCTGCTGGCCAGGCTGGGACCCCACAGGCTTTGGAAGGTCCGTGATGCTAAAGCAGCAAGGGGGGGAATTGCATTTACCTGAGAGCAGGGATGAGTTTGACACCTAAACAAAACCAGTGAAAAAACCTTTGGTGCCACTGCTCCTCCAGCACGTGCAGCTGCCCTGCAGGCTCTGGGCAAGGATTGCTCCATCACAGGTACACCAAGCTCCAGACAGGGACTATCAGTGCTCACAGTGACCGGGACAGTCACATCCCCAGTAACTCCAAATCACTCTGGGATGCTGAGATATGCTCCAGTAATTCTTTATTGTGCAAAAGCATATGCAGGTCCGGGGTATCCCATCACTTGCACATACATGGTGCCCCCTGTGGGCTCCAGGAGCCCCTCGGGCACTGGGTCCCACCCCGAGCACATCCCTGCCCGGGCCGGAGAGTCCCACTGCCACCTCGTGGGAAAGGGACGCATCGCCTCTGCTCTGCCGCCGGCACAGCGGGAACAAACCTCCTCCAGCAAAATCCTGCTCCTGCTGGGCAACGGCACCCGCAGAAACCTCGAGTATCTGGCGCGGAGGGAGGAGATCCGCACAGACCAGAGGCAACACGAATTAATCTGATCTTTCCGTGACTGTCTCCATCCCTGCTCCCCAGGCTGACTGGGAAGAGAGGGTGCACCCAGGGCAGACGCTGGACTGGGGGAAGAGTGGAAAGGCTCCCTGCAACAGCCCAGAACCTGCTCCTACACTCCTGGTCTCCCCAAGGTAAGCCACAACACCCCTTGAGGGCACTGGCTGTCCAGGGGTGGAGCTCAGGAACTGAAATACTGGTCCCATGCAAAAGACTCAGGGGTGAGGCAAACCCATGAATTCCCTTGTGCTCCCAGTTAGCACCAGGTTATTAAACTAATAGTTCTGTTCATTTTCATCAGGATAGGCCACAGACAACGAGAACGCTGCTCCACTGAGCAGTCAGAAAAATAAGGAGGCTACAAATCTCCCCCACAGAGGGAATGAAGCAGTGAGCAGCCTCTCATGGCTTTGAGAAATCAGCCGACAGCAACTTCCAAAAGAGGTCTGGAGACAAATCACTATTGCTGAAACTGCTGTGGGTTGAGAACATACCACGCCACAGACACAGAGGTGGTTCTGCTCTCTGCTTCCCCCAGACATGGAGCCTCCAGTTTGTACTGGTGTGATAAGAGGGAAACCATCAACCCCTCTTGCCCTGTAGCATCTCCCTCTCTGCATCTCTGATCCTGGCCAAAGAGACACAGCATAAGCAGAGAGGGAGGAAAGGAGGGACAATGGCCCTTCCACAGCCCAGTGCAGTCTGGGTGTAGCCCTGGTGACAGCTATGGGACACTGTGGGGTGCCATGCAGGGCTGTGCTCCTGCATTCTGTACTGAGCTCTGCCCCTCCTGAGCTGCCAACAAGGCTGAACCAACTCTGACCCAAAGCCAAAGAAGGAAAAGTCTTAGAAGTCCATGTGCTTGGGCCCCATACCAGGGCCAGAGGGGTTCGCACAGTCCCTCTGGTCAGCAAACCTGCAGTCTCCATGTCAGGGAGCAGAGGAGCCTCTCACCGCCCAGGAGCTCCAGTAAAGCAGGAAGGACCACACCTATGATGGGCCTCTTGGGGCCTCTCACAGTCCTCCACAGCTCCAAGAAAGCAGCAGTGAGGAAGGACCACACCTTTGATGGGTCTCTCTGGGCCACTGGGAAAAGGAACATCAAGCTCCTGAGCTTTACTCTTGTTTTTTCTGCTTCCATATGTTGGACAAGCGGAATTTGTTCTTCTTCCTCTCTGGCTCCTGGCTCTCAAGAGATCCATCTGCAGGAGAGGGAGCAGACACAGAGCAGGTTAAGAGCCACAGCCCCAGTGGGCCCCAGTGCTGCTCTGTAAGAGGAGAAAGGGCCCTTACCCAACCTCTGTATCATGTCTGCCAACATCTGGTCTTCCTCTTTCTCTCTGTAAGGGAACAGCATGGTATTAGAAAACTGTGTTCATCACAAGCTGGTAGATACCAAAGCTCATGCAAATACTGCTCTTATTCCCCAGTAAGAAATTACCAACCTCCATAGCATACCCTGAGAAGGCTGCAGGGAAAAAAAAAACCAACAGCTACAGTCTTAGACATTAGCAAATTCCATCTGGTTCTCTTGAAAGCAAGGGCCTGTGTGGGGATTTCCAGACATTTTCCCAGCTGGCTGATGAATCATCTGAGTTCATGGACTGGTGAGACACCACCACACCCGAGGAGATGAATGAAGCTGAGACACAGTAGCCCGGGGTGCTACAGAAATGCTCACGGCCATCAGGGACAAGCACACTGCTATCACCACCTTGTCCTGGGCAGTACCAGAATCCACAAGCAGGAGGTGGTGCTCTGACGTCAAGAAATGGAAGCTGTTCTCAGCATCAGGAGGCACAAATCCAGCTACTTGACACAGCAGTCTTCCTTTGGGAAGGATCCAATTCTTGGCTACAGTTGTTCTTTCACTTGCTGCAGCAGACGAGCACATTCCTGACTTCATGTTCCCAGATTCCTCCTGTATCTCCCATACTGCCTCCAGCCTCCCCATCTCCAGCCTCTCCCTCTCTTCCCCCGCATTCCACATTTTCACAGCCCTGTTCTCACAGCAGCTTTAGCTTGAGAGAGAACAGGGCTGTGGTCCTGATCTCTTTCCATCAGCTGCCAAGGACACAGAGACAGCAGCATTTAGGACGAGATGGTTGATGATAGGTGACCACACACTTCCCATGGAGCAGAATTCTGGACTACAGCCACTCATCCACCCCTACAGCCTGGGCAGCAGTGGAAATACAGCAGTGTTGGCTCATTTCCCACGATCTGAGCACCCTCACCTGAGTCTGTCCTCATCCAGGCAATCCACAATATTATTGCGATCATTGACGGTGTTGAGGTACGACTCCAGCAGCTCCTTCTCTTTCTCCTTTTCCCTGGGAGTCTTCAGTTCCTCTGCACAAGACAAGGGAAGCCCATCTCACAGCTACAGGCATTGCCTCCCCACTGTGCCTCCTGCCTGCACCCTGCTCCAGCAAGGCTAATTCTTCTATCCCCACACTGCAGTCCCTGGCAGTGCCCTCAGATCTGAAGGACATCCCAGGGCTGGCACACAGAGTGGAGGCTCCTGGGGTCAGCAGCACTCCCAGTGGGGCCAGTCCTTACCTGGTTTGTTGATGAGGCTTCGCAGCTCCATCTCAATATTCCACTGCTGCTCCTCCAGGTTCTGTTGCTTCATCCTGGAAGGAATGACAGAAGTGATGAGTTACTGCCCTGCCATGGCCCAGGGTTGGATCCTTCTCCTGTCATGCTAAAGCCTCATCTCTGTGTTGCCCAGCACCTGAGTAGGGGCTGGTAGGTCAGGGGAAATCTTCCTCCATCACATTTCTGAAGTTTCCCTCTTCATAAGCTCTTCACAGACCCTGAGTGCTCAAAGGCCCACCAGCTAATACACCATGATGCTGACAGCTCTCCCAGAGACACCCTCAACCCTTCTCATCCTCACCAACACTGGCACATCATTTTGTTGGGCTGCCACACTCCCTCTCCTTCACTGCTCACAGGAAGTGCACAAGCAGACAGGTGAATTTCTGGTTGTACTCACTTGTACATCAGCTCCGATTCCTGTCTGAGCAGCAGCTGTTTCTCATGGATCAGTTTGAACCAATCCACCATAAGGGCATCCTCGGACTCATCTAAAGGGGAGGCAAAGGGCAAGAAGCTGCATCAGTTCAGCTCCCCTGGCTCAAACACACAATCTCTTCAGGGAGAGCCTAGCATGACTTATGTGAGCCCAGGCAACCTCCAGTGAAAACAGGTGATCTTTGGAGCTCCTGGGCACAAGGGATGCAGGTCACTCCCTGTGGATTCAAGGAAGCTGCTTATGGACACTCTGCTACAGGACTCCCAAAAACTCCCTGATCCTCAGCCAAATTAACACAGACCTTGCTCAGAAATTATGTTACAAAACAGCCGGAGAAGGTTCAAAATTCCCCGGGCTTTATCTTTGTATACCAGGAACCTCTGGCAACCTGGTGTGTCACATGCAGCCTGAGGTCCTAAAAATGGAGCAAGGAGCGCCCAGGGGTAGGACATGAGCCCCACACCTCCCCACCAGAGCAGAGCTGGCACCAGGTCTCCTTTACCTCCCTCACAGGCACGCAGCTGCTTCTCCAGATCCACTCCTTTCAATTCCAGCTCGTCCAGCTGCTTCTCGATGTCATGAACCTTCTCCTGGATTTTCTCCTCAGGGAGGTAGTCTGGGTGCAGCTAGGGGAAAAAAATACAGGACCAAATATAGCTGAGCAACCCTCAGACTGCCTGCTGAGGTCACAACAGAGATGGACAAGGGCATAAGGAACCACAGCCTGGGAGGGCAGGTCAGCAGAGCTGGCTGCTCACAGCAGAGCGATGCCACTGCAAGGCTGTGACACATCTGCTGTCAGTGGTAACTTCACCCACACTTGTCACTCTGCAGACACTCTCCCTCCATCTGTGGGGAATGCAATGTCTACCACAGTTTTGTTTGGCTTTGTTTCACTCCAGTTCAGATTTTCTCCCTGCATGGAAGATAACCAGCAGCTTCTCCACCTTGTCTCAGCCCCAGAGCCTTTCACCCTTTCCCTGGGTATCCAAATAAACCCTCCCAATAAGACAAACTTAGATATATCTGGACAAGAACTCCAGAAGGATATTCAACAACCCTAGCCTGCTCCCCTTACACCTAGTTTCCAGCCATACCTTGGTTGGCGACACCACTTGAAGCTTGTCTTTGCTTTTTGGAACAGGCTGTTTATCTAGAAGGGAGAAAAAAAAATCAAACAAAGAATGTCACAACAACCTTTAAATAATTTTATGGTGTGGGACAGTGCCTACACCACCAGAGCACAACAGGTGCCAGCTACCCAACAGAGGTCACAGATGGTACACATGCATCCACATGCCTGACCAAAGAAAGAGACATATCCTCACAGCCTGATATACTCCTTGTGCCTGGTCACTGAGGTCACAGGTTGCTGCTTTCAAGCCCAGGGTATAGACAGTCACCTAATTCAGGTGTGACTTTGGAACTTCCACTCATTGGAAGAATACTGACTTCCTTGTTCATTCACTATCTTGTTAAAACCCAAAGATATTTGTTGTGGCAAAACCCATTCCTTATTAAGCTTCCAAAGGATAGCACAGAAAGTCTGGGTTACTGTCACAGGAAATACCAAGACATACTAAAAATGTCCCTCTGGTGCTCTTTTACAAAGGAGTATCAGTAAATACTGATGAAACAAAGATGGTCTAGGGGACCTCAGTGTAGATCTCAGGAAACTAAGGTTCAATTCCTCCCACAAAACACTTCCTAGGTGAGAAGTCCCTTAGGCCCCACTACACAGCATTATTTAGGCCCTGGACACCTATTAAAATCAATCCTTAAGCAATGTGTATTTGTTCCACTGTGCCTCAGCTTCCTCTACCCAACTGTGCTGCAAGGATAACTACAGAAGAGTGTGAGGTATTTGGATACCCGAGGGGCTGGGCTGGATAATTACCACAGAGAGAGAACAGAGGCGTGAGCGGATGATGTGATAAGGAAGGAAAACTCTACTATCAAAAGAGCAGGGCTGTAACAAAGGCAGCAGCGATGCAGGCTCAGCACACACAAGGAGAAAGACAGGACAGACTGACTGCGGGAGCCTCCTGAGAGTCTCTGGAGATTGAGGAAGAGCTCAAGGACAGCTCTACAGTTGCCCAGGCCTTGCTCTACTGTGCTTTCTAGGAAGAGTGCAAAAGGAGAAGATGCTGGATGTGGCTTTGCTGTTCCTGCACTGCTGGCCCCCAGCAGGGATCTCTTCCCTCTGGGTGTTGCTGGTTTGCTGCCTCTGCACTGCCTGCAGTTCACACTTCTCTTAAAGATTATTAAAGTCCCTCTTAAAGAGGGATTTTTCCTGCCTCCAGCTGTCTGCCTAAACAACACTTCCCTCTCCCAGTTCAGTCCTGCTTCTCCAGGCTCCTTCCAAGTGGCCTCTGCAGCACCTCCAACCAAGGCAGAAAGCTGCACCACTGATGGGGAGAAGACTGTGGTCACTTGGAGGGGAAGAGCCAGTAAAATGACACCCTGTGACCAGCTCAGGATCTGATATCCCCTGATACCCTCAGGTTGTGGCTTGACAGACACAGGATGGGTTGGCTGCTTGCCAGCAAGGTGGAAGTAGGACAGTTGGCAGGAAAACCCTGGAGTTTCCTTTTTCAACAGAAAACACCACCTTACCACCAAAGAAAATGAATGATCTATAGAAATGCTCACAATCCCCAGCTCAACACAACCCCAGGACTGAGGGCAGGAACAGCAGCTGACTGTTCACAGCTCTCTCTGAGTGCTGAGGTAAATATCTTCAATCTACACAGAGTAGCAACAGCTCTGTCCCTAACCCACAGCCTGCCCAGTGACAGCAGCAGAAAGCAGCCTTTCAGGTGGGGAAAATGGGGAGAGACTGCCAGGAAAATTTCCCATAGTCCTCCCCCATGGCAATCATTAACCTTTAGAAAGACAGATACAAACCCAGCCTCCCTTATCTTAACAGCTCACTTCCTGGGAGAGACTAATGCTGAGCCCTGGGGCTGAGTCTGAGGAAAGAGGAGGTGGAAAGTTTTGGGAAAATGCCGGCAAAGGAGGCACAGCAAACTTTTTAAAATGACTAAACAACTGGAGATTGAATATTTGGTAGCTGTCAAAGGTGCTGGCTAAGGGAAATGCTGGAACCAGCTGACAAAAAATAAAGCACGAGGCCATTGAGCCATCGGGACCCGCCCTGTTTGCTCCAAAAGAAACACTGAGGCAGAACTGAGCCCTGCTGTGGGAATCTTCTACTCCAGACAGGTAAGACACAGCAAGATGGGGTAAGGAAAGGGGAGACAAAGAAGCTGAGCAAACAGGACAGCAGCAAGCATCAGGTTAGTTCCAGAAAATTTCCTTAGCATTGCCGTGGGATATGTCAGAGCAAGGATAACTGGGCATGGGAGGAGAGGTGCACAGTAAAGCTGTGGCTGAACAAACAGGAGTAAGAAACTGAATAAAGAGTAGGGACAAACTAGTCAGGACATCTGAAAATCAAAGAAACAGCAGCCTTGGCTCCTGCTCCTGTGAGTCTCTGGGTGACAGATCCCTGCATTCCTTTTATTTCCTGAAGCCACTCAACTGAAGAGGAACAGAGATATCAACTAGATTCCAGTTCCCCAGATTAGGAGATGGTCCTCTTCATAGCACCAAGTCTAAAGAATGACAGGGCAGTGACCTTGAAAAATTCCTATTTCAATTTCTTCCTTTCCCACTGAATTCTCTGGCCTTACTGCTTCCTGCTTAAGCCAAGCTGGCTAATAAAAATTAATTACACAGATTCTGCCCCCATGACAGCAGCCACAGGGTTAGCCACAGAAAACTCTGGGACACGTATCCCATACTGACCACTCAGGCTGTTCCCTGAGAGTGACTTTAGTAGGCAGAAGAGATCTTACATGTAGCAGTGCTTGTTTTCAACTGGTTGCCATCTTTCTCCTTCTTGGCAGACCCTTCAGGATCTTTCCAGTCTTGCTTTGAATTCTGACAGCTCCTGATAAGATCTGAACTGGGAATCAACAACTTCTTCGTGGTGGCAGATGAAGCTGGATTAAGAAGCACAGACAGGTTTTGGGTAAGAAATTTCAACCCTCATCTCATAAAAACCCCTTTATTGCCCTATGTCTCTGGCACTCACCACTACCAAACTCCATTTCTAGTCCTAGTCCTCCTCTCTTGATGATAATGAAGGGCATAAGCCCAAAGTAAACAGGGAAAAAACGCTCATTACAAGGCCAGAGTAAGTGGAGAATAAACATTTGGGAGGCGAATAAACAGTTGGGAACCATCACTAAGATTTCTCAACATTACACAACCATGCAAGAGAGTGTAAGTGAAATCTTGCTGCCTGTCTTGCAGAAGAAGGGAACCCTGTGGAGACTGAGTCCCTTTCCTTGGGGAGGGATGGGAGGCACAAAATAAAGGCACAAAATAAAGGCACCACAAGGCTAAAGAAGGTGCAGAGAGCAAACACCCCTGAAAGCAAGGCACAGCCTCCACCAACACATTCCTCACATGGGCCTTGCAGTACCAATGCCTGTCCCCTTCCTGATAAGCAAAATGAAGGCAAAGCTTTTATCCTTCATACCAGAATCCTGCTTTGCTGGTGGAACAACTAATGGGCTTGGCTTTGGTTCCTTGTGTGCTGGGCTCCCTGTTCCCACCTGGGAGTTATCAGTAGGTTTCTTAGACCCATCTTGGTCCCTGCAAAGAAAAAAAACAAAGAATCCCTCTTGCAGAATGGTCCACAGGAAAAGTTCTGGACATCCTGGTGTGGATCTCCAGCTGGGATGGTCACACCTCTCATGGAAACCCACCAGCTCCATAGACACTCACTTGTTGGCTACAGGCCTCAATCGAGATCTCCACCCTTCTGGGCTCTCAGACTTGTTGTCAGCAAGATTCGTGCTTCCTAAAGAAAAGAACATAGCAAGGCAAATAAAAATAAACAAGAACAAAAACATCCAATAAAAAGAAACAAGCCAGATTTGAGTCTCAGGAGAATCCTAGGAGATAAGCCATGCACTGGGGCAGGTACTATGATGTTATTGTAGCAAACCAGCACCAGCTCAACAAGTTTAACATGAACAGATTCAGATACAATAGGTAGTAAGTCATCTCAGTGGCATTTTGTCCCTTGCAGATCAAATGCTTTAAAACCTACAGTTACAGAAATTCAGCCACAGAGTACATGAACAGGCACATTCAACAGCCTACAACAAAAAACAGCACAGATCTCAGAGATCAAAGGCTGGGGCAGGAAGAGGGAGAGACAAAAAGCCCCACAAAGTCACAGCAAACTGCAAACAGACACTTCTTCTGGCCCAAAAAAATACCAGCCACCTGAAAGTGCCTGAGACACTGGGAACCCCAGAATATCATCCCCTGGCCCACTGCTAAGTCACCATGATGGAAGCTTGGTTCAAAACAGACAAGGAGACTGGGAAACCTGCAACTGCAACCAAAAAGTCATCCCAAAGTTCTGGCAAGGTCTCCCATCTGGGAAAATCTAAGCCTTTGAAAGCCACCATGATCCCAGTGTTTGATGACAGCAAGTGCAACTTCAAATACCTGGAGATCCTCAGAGTAGTAGAACTCACCATGCTAGAGGGAGCAATTGCAAGGGATAAATGGAGGTCAGAACACCCTTACGTGGTGGCACAGACACAAAGGACAGGAGTCATGGACACTTGTGCTGTACTGGTCCAAGAGGAAGGCATAAAGTTGGAGTGCTGTGTCCAGGCAGAACTGTGTGAATCGTTCCTCCTCACCTTTGATGCCTTTTGACTCTGGCTTGTGCAAAGAGTCAACAGGTTTGCTGGCAGCCTGCCTCTTGGGCACAGGGTCTGTAACCTTTTCCTGCTTTGGTGCCGTGTACCCCGTTTTGCTGGACTGTGTTTTTGGAGCTGAACTCTGAGAAGTGGTGGGAGAAAACTTGCCGCTGCAAAAAAGAACAACTTAGTGAGTTTTTTTGAAAGGATGGACCTTTTTATTTGCCTTTGTTCCAATGATTTGTATGTGCCCCTACATGCCTTCAAAATTGAGCCACAAGAGCAGCCAGAACAAAGCAAAGAAAGATGCAGGCGCTTCTCCAAGTTATCCCAAGGAATACTTTGGCAGTAAAAAGGCAAAGAGAAAGTGCTTACCTGCTAGGTGCTGAGGAGCTGGTGGAAGTGAGTCCTCCTGGCCTGTTTGGAGAAGTGCTTGATGCAGACAGAGCCTGTATAATATGGTTACGTGCCTGATCCTTCCCAGCATTCACCCGACTGACCTCAGCAGTGCTTCTGGCAGGGGCAGTTTTATCAGGGCCATGAGGAGACTGGACTTGTTTCTGAGTGTCAGAAGATTTATTGCTGGAAGACTCCAAAGACCGAAAAAAATTTTCTCGGGCTTGCTGTGTTTTTGCTGTGGAGGATGTCCAAGGAGGCTTCGATGGGGGGCCTTCATGGGGATCTGCTTTACTCCCCAAAGAGGCACCTTTGCAGTCATCTGATTTATTTACAGCTGAGGAGGACCACGGAGTATTTACACTTTTGAAGCCAGAGCTTCCAGAAGATGAAACAGATGGCTTGGTTGAAATAGTGAGGCCTTCCTGGCTGGGTTTCTTCAACACCTGCTCTGGTTTCTTGGGTTCTGCTGCTTTCTGGAATGCCCTGGCAGCAGTAGGGGCTGGGGTACTGTCAGGTTTTTGCCCAATACTGTGGAGACCAGAGATTTGGACATTGTCTGGCTGCTGGTGGCTGGTACAGATGAATGTACCGGGCTCAGGCCCAGCTTTGTAGTTTCCAGGAAGAAGCAAGTTCCAACACTGCCTGCACCTGTGGATACAAAAGTCTCAGGAAACATCCTCCAGAGTGCTGGGAGACTCACAGCTGGGAGTGCAGGCACGACTCCACCATCCACAGGAGGGTGAAGGCACCACACTGGCAGTGAGCAGACCCTGTGTGCACATTTTTCAGGCACCAGAACAAGAGCTGTTGACAGCACAGCCTGAAGCAGGAAAGGTGTAGATGAAAAGAGACCTGTGGAGACAGTTTCCCTTACACACAGGTCAAGAGCAAGCCCAAGTTTCCTCCACTCTGAAAAAAATTTGCCACACCACTGTCTCCAGTCCCAAAGGAACCAGGCTGGCCCTCTGAGACCCCCAGGGCTGTGCCCCTGCTCTGAAGAGCTGCTGTACCTGAAGCAGTTCCTGTGATAGAGCTTCCCATCGACCAAGTAGCGTTGCACCAGGTGCACATGCTTCCCACAGACCCCACAGCAGCTGCTGGGGACATTCCCACTCTCTGCCAGGACCCTTTTCTGTGGGGAGAAGCAATGGGTGAGCAGACAAGACCATGGCTCTGGATACAGCTACCAATCACCCAAGGAGGTGAGTGTTTGGCATGCACAGCCAGGACAGAGAAGTGACATCTAGGAAATCCCCTCTCCCTCTAATCCCTTTGTCACAGAAGGAAGGACAGACTATGGGGAATATATTCCCACAAAGTCAGAGGACCAGGGTGCCCTGTCTGCCTATAGGCAAAGGTCTCTGATTTTAATTAGCTGGGAAAGGGCTTCTACTCTGTTTTCATCCCTACTCTGCTTTGAAACCGCATCTAATAATTGGATCAATGTTTTCCAGCAAAAATAATACTACATCCTGTCAAAATCTCCATCCCCAATATCTAAGAACAGCATATCCATGTCCCAAGACACCAGTGTCCTGTTCACGGTGTATCCAGGCTGACTGATGGTTTTCAAGTGACTCCCACCTCAATCTATGCCAGAATCAGACCTCAGATTAGATTAAATCAGATTAAATCACTCAGAGTGAACAGAAAATTTAAAGACTAAGTCCTCACCACCAGGAGCCTTGAACCAGCCCAGTACTGTATATCCCACTGAACAGATTTAAGGAACAAAGAACACCCAAACCCACATTTCTTACCGTGGTAACTGGGGAGGTTTCCTTTGGCTTAGCTCTGGCTGGTGGGTGGGCAGCAGGCAGTTTTGCTGGCACTGGCTTAGGAGGCTCTGGGGTAGTTTTCTTCCCAGGATGCTGCTCTGGAGATTCAGAGGAAGGACGCTTGATTCCAGCCATGCCTCCAACTGGAAGAATGGAAGAATTTTTTTAAGGAGACATAAGGAAAACTCAAAGGTTTAGGAATAATTTACAAAGTAAGAATATCCAGAGGTGCCTGATGGGTAACATGGAAAGCACACAAGGAGACACAGACTTCCTTCATGAGAGTTCTGTACTGGACTGAGGGGCGAGAGGCAACAAGTGAATTTGAACAACATTCTGAAACTGCTGATTTTTCTCTTCTCAGGGAATTTCATGAAGAGAAATGGAGAAGTGAAGAAATGCAAATCACCATCCATTGATGGAGAGAATAAGACCTTGGATTTTCAATTCCAGCCCAGGGTTTGGCTGGAATTGATCCTGACTGAAACAGGCCCCGCTGGAACAGTCAGAGGTGTAATGGCTAAGGAGCTGAAGCACAGAGGGTTTGCTTCATTCAAGCTGCTGTGCTCCAGACTTCCTACACAGCCTGAACATCCACTGCTGCAAGTGTCCACCCCACATCCCAGCTGAGACTCCCACAGAGCAAACAGCCTTGTTGAATGTGGAAATGACCACTAAAAATGGGTAATTCTGCAAAGACCTGGAGGTGCCATAGGGGTGCTGATGTGGAAACCAGGACTTATCACAAGCAGCCTGAAAATGCCCAGTTCTCTTTTCTTTGCAGATGAAACAGAGCCCCTCAAAATTCACTACAAGTGGAGAAAAGAGCATCTCCAACACACTTCAGTCAAGCAGGGATTGGTGCCCTGCGCCCTGAGAAGTGCAGGGAAACTTCCCTGGGAAATAAGGCTTTGTGCAAAGTTTTTACAGACACAAACCCCAAGTGTCTCACAGGGATGTTATTCTTGCACCACTTCCCGTTCTGAATGAGATGTCTCTTGTGTTCCTTGTGGGATATTTGAGTCACAGCTTCACTTTCCAAGTGACACTTAAATGGTCACTCATCTGAAAAGAGATTATACCCTGCTCAGTAAACACAGAAAGGGCAGGGAGCAGAGAGGGAGCCCAGTTCCCAGCAGTCTGCCCTCAAGAAAGCCAACTCTCCAAATAAACACCCAGGGCTCCTAGTGCAGGGAGCAGGGGACAGCTGGCCCAGCAAACAGTTGAGGCGCAGACTGCCCCCTCACCTCCCACTTATGCCATTTACTGAATTCCCAAAGCCCAGCACAAAGATGGGTGGCTTCAACTCTACTCGTCCACAGAAGCGTGATCTCACTAAAACACTGTCTGCTCACCCTCCCTGTCCTCCTGTGTCCTGCTTATTTCATGGTCCTGCTGGAACCCATCTGAAGGGCACGACTGTGATTCCATGATCCTGCTTGGTGTCAGAGGGCACATTCCAGGCTGGGCTCATTTTCAGACATTCACATTCACCCCAGCAACAGGAATGCAACCCAAGTGTTTTGTGGGACACTAGAGAGTATAAAAATGTGCTGTGCTTGATGACGCGGTAGACAAGATGCAGGGGGGAGGGGGCAAAGACCCCAACCTGACCCAGTTTCTCACCACTTGGAACAAACATGATGGAATTTGTTTGATTTCAATCAGAACAGTTTTAAAACAAGAAATAAAAAATGAAGAAGGGGAGGGAAGAAGTTGTGGAGGGAGAGCAAAAGCATGCCTAAATGTGTAAAGAGGTGGAGAAGTAGGAAGAGTTTAAACATTAAAGGCAGCTCTGAGTGAATTGTGCTTTCTTTCCAACATGTAGGACATTTTCAATACATATCTCTCCATTTAGATTCACCTTAACCAGTTAAGTCATTCATGTCCCACTTTCTAAAGTTTCCTCTGGAGGAACCTGTAAAATTGGTTTATCATTTTACTTCATTTTGTGTGAGCTTAAAGCCAAATATAAACCAAGACTACAATAATGCTCCTGTGAGCCCAGCTAAACTCTCCAGTATGTGAATATAATGCCTTGGCAGCTCTGTGGCCTGTTTTATGTTTGACAGAATTTCCATCACAATTATGTCAGTTAGGGTGATAATTTTCTTTTCCCTCCTTCTATCAGTGCTGCTGTGCTGTACAAGCCCTACCACTGATGCTGTCACATTGGCACAGCCTCACAGACAAGCTCAGCCTTGTTCTATTCTGTGTTTTCACCAGCCCTCAGGCGTGGCAAGGACTGGAACAGGGGTGGAGGTGCTCGGGAATGGAAAGCTGAGGTGGGGACCATGGAGAGGAACCTTCAGTGCTCCTCTCTGGCTGGACCATAAGAAATTTTAGACTGCATTTTAAATTTTAAGGCAGTAGTTTCAAAGACAAGACATGGACTTGTACCTTTACAAAAGCAGTGATGCAACTGTAGGCTGGTGTGCAAAGGGTTCAGATCCCCTCAGTGAAACAGTTCTGGTACCTAAAAGGCCTCTGTGCAGTCCATTTTGCTTTTCCAAGCTTTTCAGGAGGCAAGGGAAAGCATGAAATAAAGCCTTGAACCTTCCCACCCCTGCAGGAAATATGGTACTTACTAGGAGACCGTCCATGGAAGTAGTTATAATACTGGGAAACATAGGTGAGGATGCTCAGCCGGTCTGGGACCTTCAGAGCAACCATATCCTCTGCATCCAGCAAGGCTGGAATCCCCAACTCCTCCTCTGCCACTCGAAATGCCTGGAGAAGGGGAAAGAAAAAATAAAATAGAGAGGTCTTGTCCACACCAGGCAGCAGAGCTGCTCCTCATCAGAAGTAAGAAAGTGCACTGCAAACAGCTCCACTCCAATAATAACTCTACTGGGGAACAGCTGCACCAGTTTAACTCCTACATCATAGGAACCAACGGAGTCATGGCTTCCAGCCACTGCCTTGAGAAATCCAGGCAAGGAGCCAAAAATCTGGCCTGGCAAGCTGGCCATAGCTCACTGCACAGTAACTCACCTGGGCTTCCCTTGCTCTTCCTCCAGCCTGCCTGTGTGTGTGAGTGCACAGCTGCAGAGAGCCAGGCCTGGCAGAAGGAGATGTGTCAGTCCAGGCTGGCAGACTCGATTCCAGGCTCCCAGCCCAACCTGGAGCGCTCCCCAATTAACAGTGGGCTGCTAGGTGCTCACAGGCAGCTTTCATCTCTGACTGCTCTGCAAATGTTAAAGCTTTCTGCCTCCTACTGCCTGCTCTTCTCCAGCTGAAAACGGGAAATCTTGGGCTGCAGGAGGGACCCTGCTCTCCCAGAGCAGAAAGGGGGAAAAGAGGGGTAATGCAGAAGAATTCCTGATAGCTCCCTTCCAATTTAACTGTTTCCAGGCTGCCTAATGTGTATTTGGGGTGAATATTCCTCTTTGTGGTGTCCTCCGCTTTGAAACTGCAGGTAATGGAGGCAAAATCTATTTTCTCTTGCCTCTGAACAAAAGCCTTTAATAGAATACAAAAAAAATTGCAACATCCAAACTTCACCCTTGCTCAGCTCAGTTTAGGGCTTTTACTAAGGACCTTTTCCAGCCTTGTTCCTTCTCAACTTGTAGGAAAAAAAAATCCTTTTTCTCCCCCTTTGGAGCATCCCTGTTGAAATGCCAATACAGCAAAGGGAAACAGCACTTGCAGGACCAGAGGCACAAGGAAGGCTACTGCTAAAGTCCACAGTGAAAGGGTTACAAAAAAAAAAAAACCCTTGAATACATTAAACTCCTCTGCATCTGACCTCTGGCATGGACACACACAGTGTTGGTGTACAAGCCAACCATTCCTGCTTAGAAGAAACAAACAGCCACTATTTTTCAGCGAGATAATTACCATTTTTTTCCATTGGGTATCCCAGTAAAAATGTAACAGAGCTGACATTAAAAATGCTTTCAGCCAGTTACCACTGGCTGTGTCATCCCAGCTGCCAGCCCAGTCTGGCACTTTCCTGTCTTGTAAACTGGTACTTAATACATTCTTTGCAGTGTTCCCCACGGCACTGGCTGCACAACTGGTCTGACCAGTCGAGTTTTCTTGCTGGACATTCCTGGTGGGAGGTTTAGTGGGAACCCAGGTCATGACACCTCCTGCCACAATGTGCCACGGGTGACACTGGGGCACAGAACACGTGTGAGGAGGAGGATGCTCTGTGCACCCCCCTGGTTTGGCCAGAGCCAGGTGAGCAATGCAGAGAGCAGCATTAGGACATGGTGTCCCCTGTGCCTGCAGCATCCTCGTGTTCCTGGGAACTGCTCTTGCCTGGAGACACAACAGGATCACCACCTAACAGGATCCAGTCACACTTGTCCTCCACCTGCCTGCCTAAGCTGGCCTTTAAAGCACCAGCATGTTGGTTTTGGATCATGTTTTTCATCAATGCAGCTCCAAGGGCTTTCCAGGGGAAGGAAGTGCCACTGCTGCCATGGCCAGGCAAAATGGGAAAGTGATATGCTCGAGGCCACCTGAGCTGGCCTGGCACAGGTTCCCTCTGGCACAGGCTCTACCTGCTACACCACACCACCATTCAAGGCCTCTAGAAAATGTCCTCCTCTTGATATAATTTTGAAATCTCTAGCAAAAAAATGCCACCAACTGAAATTTTTCTAGGGTTTGGGGTTGGTCTCGTGGCACTTGAGAAGTGACACATTCTTCCTTGACAGATGACCTTATATAACAAATTGCAGTTCAAACAAGGCTGTTTTGCATGCACAATACAGCCCTTGAAAAGAAGCCTCTGACGAGTAAGGCATCAAGATGGGTCTGGACAATAGCAGAGGAATAACGCTGGGAGAAATCAGGCCCACTTGTATCCCGAGGACAGCCAGAACAAGGAAGTGCAGGAGCTAGGATGGAGAGCAGCCCAAGGAGGAGGCCAGCCCAGGAGCACAGAGAGGTGGAGGGTCAATCCCACAGACAGCACAGCCAAGGCAGCAGGACACCAGCAGCGAAAGGACAACACGGACAAGTCATCCCACAGCAGGTGGAGTAAGAGAGAGAGAGCAGAACAAAGGACATAAAAGAAACTAAGAAAGGGGGAGGAGGCGACACACAGACTGCAACAAAGGAGGGGAGCAACTCTTTATGAGAAGCACAAAGAAGCTTTTCATTAATAAAAGCAGCGGAGGCAGCTCGCAGAGCTCATTTCCCAGACACAAGCAGACACCATCAGCCCAGCTGGACAAGGAGCAGCACTCAGGGATCCTCAGCACTTCAGCCAAGATACGCTCCCATGGCCCAACTCCTGCCAAATACCAAACCTCCAGGGCAAAACTCATGGTCTGAATCTCCCCTGGAGGAGAGGAACACACAGGCTGAACCCCAGAGTGTCACTGACTGCTCACAGGCTGCAGCCCCAGCCTGGGCACAGAGGGTCTGTCATGGGAGCTGCTGACACGGCCAGGGATGAAGGGCAGCAGAAGCCAAGGAGCCATGGGGGGACAGGTTTAGCTCTTCCAGAGGCAAGAAGCACTTCAGCCAGCTCACTGCCTGAGAGTGTGTCACTCCTCCAGCCCAGACAAGGGTAAGCTGCCATGGCTCGTTCATATCCCAAGCTCCTGTCAAGCAGCCATGAAACTGTGAGGAGCAATGCCAAGGGAAGAGAAGTGTTATAATTCGCTGCCTCTCCTTTTGTGACAGAGAGAGGGAGAGGAAAATCCTTCCTTGGATCACTAAGACCATGCTAGAATCCAGTGCAGGAGGGGGTTGGACTGCCTAGCTCCTATTTTCTTTGTGGAAAGAACATGAGAAACTTCAATACTAGGCTGAAGTGTCCAGGCAGCATCAGGTTTTAGGATGTATCCATCTTGATCCCCTGCACCAGGAAGGAGCAGAAGTGGGAGGATACTCCCTGTGCTTCCCCTCTCACACCAGCTTCTTCCCAGCTCCTGCTCTAACCCTCAGGAGCATCACATACTCAACATGTCCATGTTTTGAGGTCTACCACCTCTCCCTGAGCTCCTGCTGCCACAGGACACACTGGGACAGGCATCACTGTGTGGCCAGCTAAGAAGTATGCACAGTTTGAAGATGCTTCCAAGCACCCAGCCAGGCTGGACACTGCTGTTCAAAGAAGGCTGGAAGGTGCAGGATAAGGCAAAGGATTGGAACACAGCGCAATGGGCACACTGTGTCTGCAGGGTTTCTGTTGCTAAATCACGTGAGCAAAGTGCCAGGTCATGGACTAGACCAAAAGTAAACATTAAAAGTCACTTACCAGCTTGTTGTTCTCATACACATTTTCTTTTCTGAGGGAGTCAAAGTTTCTGAAATACAGAAAGAGAAAAATCTCAGGTTGGTGATGGAGAGTGAGCTGCTCCACTTACAGCTCTCAAACCTCTCGGAGCCTCACTGGCTCAGGGGACAGAGCCCATCTCACCCTTGGACAGCTCCGGAGAGGGCAATGTGGCAGACCCCACCCAAGAGTCACAGACCTGCTGTACCCAGCACAGAGATGTGCAGCAGGCACAGCATCTGCCCACAGGAAGCACAAGACAATTTTGGCACATCTACCTTTGCAGGGCTGACTCCCACAGCTGCCTGTGGACAGGACATTTTTTTTGTTGCTGCAAAAACATCCCAGGCAGACTGAGGGGTTCTGCTGAGACAGACAGGAGCAATCTCGAATTCATGGGGTGGTTTCTCGGCCCCCAGAAAAGCCTTGCTTTTCTCCCATCTCAAAAACAACCTGCTGGCCAGGTATTAACACTCTCTTCCCAAAAGTACATTCCAATCACATCCATCTTCTTCTCCTGCCTTGAAAGCCGTCTCCCCACAGAAAGAGCTCAGCTCCAAGCAGGTCTCTCATGGATCCCTCACACACTGCACGTATCACACGCTTCTCCAGCACACCCATATCCTCTGATCTCAGAAGCTCCTGGGTCCAGCAGCACGTGAGTTCTGGCTTCAAATCCTCTTTTTTCCTCTGGCAGAACTCCACAAAACCAGCACCAGGGATCTGCCTGGGAAAACCTCTGCCCACACCACACTGCATCTGATAACAACAAAGTTGCCAGCAGAAATCTTATTCCGCTTTACCTAGGGCTGTAACTTTGGATTTGTGATCATAACCAGTAGCTGAAAAGGAAGTGACAATTACTGTTCACAAATCCAAGCCAAAGTCAACAACTCCTTTCTGCTGACCCCAGACATCACTTCCCTCTTCACCTCTCCCCAGATTTGCTTTCCCTCTCCCTGGTCCAACCCAGATCCCACTCCCTCTGCACTGTGCTGGGAACTCAGAACCTGGGATGTGCTGGGGCAGGGCTGAAAGCACAGGGGAGAGTTTGGAAGTAGAGCCACAACACAGCATGCTCCCTCACCCACAGCAGAGCGTGTGCCTTGCTTAGGAAACAGCCATCATCAGCTTTGTTTTAAACTGACTGGCACTTGCTAAACAGGGAATACAAAACTGGCTGCTGGCTGGCAGCCTTGCTTTTCAACACTGCTTCCTTCTGCCCAGGCAAGTCGGCAGGGTCAATTCCTTTCTGATAACCCTGTTTCACCTTACAATCCTTGTGTCTGCTGGCACAGAGCTGAGCGAGAGGCTGATACCTGAGAGGGAATTCTCACTGGTAAACAGGAAACAGCACCAACTCTGCAGTTTTTGTATGCAGCACCTTTACAGCCGGTGTGAACCCACCTTCTCAGCCCATCCCTCTCCTCTGGGATGAGCCAGAGTAACTCTGAGAGCCAGGGCAAAGCTGGCTCACAGCAACCTATTCATGAGAGAAACACATGATCTGTATCGCAGCAGGGGAACTTTTTCCACTGCTTGTAACAGCAAGGAGCAAGCCAGGTCCTTTATCTACTCAGCACAGAAAGTGGAGCATTACATCATAAATAAGAGAGGCACCTTAAACAGGCTTGCTCATCATGCCACAGCCTATGCCTCCTCCCTGCTTCCCACATCTGGTGTTGGTATGTGGGATAAGGAGGGAAAGAATGACAGATAAGACCCTGAGGTTAACCTCCCCCAAAGAGCACGTAAAGACAAGGCACATCCCACCTCTAAACCATAGACTCCTTCCTGTGCAAAATCAAAGGGAATTGCAGAGGTTTTTCTTCAAAACCTGCTCCTGCCCAAAGATTTCCCTTCCCTGAGACAATGGATTAAAAAGAGCAACAAAAATAATCATGCACCGAAAAAGTCTCAGTGAAACAATAGATACAACCATCCTTGGGTTAAGTCAGGCCAGAAAATCGGCTTTTTTTAAGATCCAGCTGAAGGAGGTGATTTCAGCTCTTTGCCTCACTCCCAGTTCTGCTCCCAAGTAGTCTCTGTAGCATGGAAATGCAGCAAAACACTGCAAGAACAAAGAGGAGCTCCAGCTTCCTTGGTCATTCTGACATGTAAGACACTGGAATTACTATTTATTGTCTGTTAGTGGCCTTCAGCCACACTCAATGCTGTTTGCTGTGGTGGTGTGTACACTCCCTGACATGCAGCAGAGACCTAAAACCCCCAATCTTTTGATGATGAATGTCTCAAATCCCCTTCTATTCCTCAAAAGAAAGTGCAAACAACCAGGTTATTTGGTCATTGCAAGAGTCTCCTGACCTCTCAGCATCATTCTTTCCCTGGCTAGTCAGGTGAACTGCTTACATCTAATATTTCTTTTGGAAATTGATCTTGCTGGTGCATCTCCTATCTTGGAATATCAAAGCTCTCTGGACCAATGTAATCCTAAGACAGCAAAGGTAATACAAACAGGGAAGTAGGAGTTCTCCACTGAGAAAACACAGGCAACTGAATTAATTGGAAAATGTGAGAAATATAAATGTGACCCAAGAGAGGCCTCCAGTGCTGGAAACAAACCAGAGTGGAGTTCACTAGCACAGGAATAGCGGAGAAGTTTTTAGCTCTGAAAAAAACCCTTCTCCTAGCAAACAAGTGGCTGAGCATTTCTCATGCCCACACACCTCCGTGACCACCCCCTGCTCCAGCTGCACAGACCCAGCACTCACAAACACGCCACAGTCCTCTGCAAGCACTTGTGCTTCCACAGGAGGAATCTCTGCTGCTGCAGGCACTAACTTGATTGGAAACTTGACCTTGGAGCAGACTGAGCGAAAAAAAAAAACCCCAGAGCCTTGATGGCACCAAAAAAGTTTCTGCTTTTTGGTACTTTTGTGCTATTTTCTCTACAGACAATAAGATGTGCAGTCAAAAGGATCACTGTACAAGAGTGAGGCACCCTTTGCCAGCTCACATTCCTTGAACAGGGGGCTCAAATCCAGGATGCTCTGCTGGGAACAGAACCTTTCAGCAGTGTTCTTTCTGGAGATGCAAAGCTGGGGAGGTGGGACAAGGCTGGGAATTCCCCCATGTGCTCAAGCTCCTTTCAGGAATGCCTACTCCACACTGCCATGCTCTGGCTGGCAAGTGACAGAAATGAACGCCGAGCCATCCTCCCCCTGCCTACGCCTGTCACACAAACCACAGACCCACCAAGGCAAGCAGGCAGTTCTGCTTCACCCCAACCTTCTGCTGAGGAGAGAGCCTACAGACAACCCATTCCCCAGCAGGGCCAGTGTGACCTCAATCCTGCCCTGCTGAGCTGACAATGACCTGGAAATGCTGCTGGAGGAAAGAGCACCGCTGCTGCTCAGCTGCCAAGGGGGATTTCACCACCAGCCTATTCCCAGAACACCAGCTTGCAGTCTGGGAAAGAGCAAGATCCTGGATGGAGAGAAGGATCTTAATCAAAACCTTTCCTTGACATCTGGCATTAATATCTGAGTGAGCATGCACAGCTCCCCTGCCTCTTCTAACTCATTTATCAGGACAAGGCCACGAAAGTTGTGGCTGTAGCTTGCACAACCTTCACCATCACAAGTGGCAGCTGCTGACCTCAGCCTCCTACCACGCTGCCATGAGGCTTCGTGTTCCTCTGACAAGAGATGTCCCCAGGCTCTACAACCATCCCAGAAAATGGGCTGGAGCCTGCCTGACACAGCGTGTGTGCCCAGCTGAGACTGACTCTGAAGCACTCTTTGTCTGGGACAAAAAAGAAGTGGATTTCCATGGTAATTCAGCATGGATCTCCACTCCCCTTGAGCATCCTTGCATGAGTGGGAAGTGAGTGGGAAATGCATTTCTAATTTTACACAGCTTGCCCAGTTCACTGGTAACACACAAGCCAACTCCAGCTAAGTTTGAGAGGTTATCGTCTTTTCCATATGTTTTCCAGCAAGAAAACAGGAAGGAAGGAAAGACCCACACCAGCTTGTCCTCTGAGCCACATACTTCACAGGAGAAGCCCATGTTTATGTCCATGTTTTGAGCTTGAAGTTTTCCTGGTAATTTTTCAGGCTCCTGCAGGAGAAATCCCCTGAACTGAGGCCAAGAATGTATTTTGTGTAAACCAAGACAGAAAACACTGTTGCAAAACTGATGCTGTGACTGAATCATGCTCTGAAAGGGATCTATGCAGCAGAGCTGCTGCAAACACACCAAGTGCTCCCAACACCCCTTTCTAGTTTTACTTCCAGTCTGGTGTCCTTGATCTTTAACTAGGATCTGTGGCAGAAGCAAGGACAGGAGCCCAGGGTGGACTCCTGGGAAGCAGAAGTCACAGTCACACGTGCACCCAGCTGCACTTCACCACCCTTGTACCCCGCACCAAGAACTCTCAGAGAAGCTTTCAGGGATGCATGGTGAATCTGCCCCAGGGTCTGACACATGGCACCTGGCAATCCTGGCCATCAACCACCAGAAAGCACCATTTCCTTCCAGCAGGACTTTGCCCAGCCCATGAAACACGTGCTTTCCCATAATGCCGCACTGACACTGATGGAGGAGGTCACAAATAAAGGCTTCTCTTACTTTAACTTCAGGCAGCCCTTGCTGAGCTGGTCTGAATCAGAAAAAGCTTCTGCAATGTCCCAAATAAAGTCAGGCAGAATGTCCACCATAAAAGAAAACGAATGGGAACAGAGAGATGCCTCAAGGAACATCTTCCCTCTTCAGCAGAGGAAAATTTATTTAAGAGATGTCTATCCACAACCCTTTTTGCACAGTTCAAGGATTATAAACAACTCACTAAACTGGGCAACAGGATTACTGCAGCTCTCAGATCGCTGAGCTGCTGTGTACAGCCGTGCTCCGGATGGGCCAGCTGCAGGATGCAGTCACAGCCCCTCCACAAGAACACCTCAACCTTTCTGCCCCCGAGTTTTGTATTTCTGGGACTGTGAATCAAAGGAAGGAAAGGAAATCTTTGGAGTCACATGGACATGACAACATGTCAGGAAGTCATACATGGCAACATCACAGTGACTGCCTGAGCACCGGGACAACAAAGTGTGCTTGGAGTTCCTGAACTAACCCACCACTGCCCAAGCCTGCTGCAGTTTCTGTCAAGATTCAAGACAACAGAGGAGAGAAAACAAGAGATCTTCTCTTGGGTTCAACCAGAAGCAAGACACCTGCAGGAGGGATGTCTGCACACAAACCCATGTGGTAGGCTGTCCTCGGAGCATGAAGAAAAAGGGAGAATACATAGGACAGGAGGAAAACTGCAGTACAGGCCACCCAATCTGTTCCTTACCCAGCTGGGCACATCTGACTAGGAGAGACCTAATGCTTACATCAGTACTCCTGGGCACGCTTTCCAGTGCTCCCTTGTCTTCATCTTCTCCCCATCAATCCTCCCATCTCAAAGAGCCCAGAAGAAAAAAAAAAATCAAACTCAAAAAACCCCAACTATGAAGCAGGATCTATGACACCCTTTGGCCATTCACCTTCCCAAACGTTAACATTTGGGCAGGGACAGTTCAAAACCCAGAGGGCACCACCAGTGGCACCAGCAAGGCATGGAAAGCACTTAACCTCCCACAGACAGAGCTCCAGATGGGAAAAACAAGGATGTGCAGGAATCCAGTGGCTATGGGGCCCTGCCCTTTTACTGCATTTTGTTTAAATAGTCCTTGCCTCGCGACTTGTGAGCGCTGAGCTTGTCAGCTGTTGGGCTGAGCGAGGAGAGCCCAGCCAGAGCAAACACAGCAGCAAAGAAGGAAATGCTGCCCCAAAGATCGGTGCCTGAACTTGTTTTGCAATGGAAAGGACGCATTTAGAGCACTTATAATCCAGCTACTGAGGGAAGAAAAGGGAAAAAGGAAAATGTATGGAAAAATCCAGCACGTAGGCTGGGAGAGCGGAGCTTTTCTCTTGGAGATTCTCAGCGTGGGTGTGAGCAGAATGCTGCTGGTCATGTGCCCACAGGGAGGACAAGAGCCCAAGGAAGATGGAAAACCAGGGTCCACAGCTCGATGGATGGCAGAATGGCTACAGCCCATCCACAACTTGATCGATGGTGGGATGGCCACAGCCTGGAGAGGTTCTTGGGTGGATGGAGAACCCAGGGTTTGCAGCTTGATGGACGGTGGGATGGCCACAGCCCATCCACAGCTCAATGGACAGCGGCACGGCCACGGCCCAGAGTGGGTCCTGTGAGGATGCCGGACACGAGGTCCGCAGCTCGATGGCCACAGTGATGCCACAGCCCAGCCAGGGTCCCGGGCCGCCAGCCGGGGGTCCCGGCCCCGCCGAGCCCGCAGCCCTGGCGCGGCCCTGGATGCCCGGGCACGGTACTCACATGAGGTCGGGGCGGTGTCGGTGCAGGATGGCGCAGAAGGCGAGGCCGTCGCGGAACGAGGTGGTCATGTTGGTGATGCTGACATCGCGGTAGCCCTCGCACTGCTGCCGGCACCACAGCTGCAGGTTCTGGATGGCCGCCATGGCCCGCGGGGAGCCGGTGGGCGCCGCGCCCCGGGGCCGGGCCGGGCCGGGCCGGGGACCCTCCGCGCCGTGCCGTGCCCAGCCCGGGCCGAGCAACCGGCGGGTGACGGCCGGACCGGCGGCGGGAGGCGGGGAAAGAGGCGGGCGAGGGGCGGAGAAGCGGCGGAGAAGGCGCGGCTGCGGGGCCGCCTCGGCCCGGGGAGCGGGCGGCGGCGGCGGCCGGGCCGCCAAGGGAGCCCGCACGTCCCGCGGCGAGCGAGGGCGAGGGAAATTTCCTCTGCGCCCACACGAAAACGTCCAAACGGCCTGCCCGAAGGGGCGGCCGCCAGGGGAGGCGTGGATTTAGTCACTGGGAGGGGGAGTTTTCTCCCCATTTGGAGGAGAAAAAGTTAAAAAGCGCCATAAGACACCTAAATGTAACTGTCCGCTGGATAATCCCGAGCTGGGTGGGCGGATACATCCCCAGCATCACCAAGTGACATCAAATGTGAGCGGGGCCGGGGCCGCCAGAGCCCCTCTCCAGCCCTAGCGAGAGACCGCCGGGCCAGGAACGGGGAGGAGGAGGAGGAGGAGGATGAAGGTCGGCTGCCCAGAACTTCCCCAGAACCTGCCCAGAGGTCTGGCTGTGGCGAGGGAGGGAGGCCCGCCGGGAGCACGGGGTCTGTCCCTGCTGGGGCATTGCATCAGGCATCGGCAGCGTCACGAAATCATGGAATGGTTTCAAGGCTGGAAAAGACCCGCGGGTTCCTCCCCGCCCCGTCCCCGCAGATGAGCGTGGGGTGGCCGGGTGAGGGGGGCAGCAAGGCGGCCCCGCTGCCGCCCTGCCCCGCTGGGCTCGCTCCAGCGCTGTGATGGCCGGATCGCAACAGCTGCCCCGCAGCACACGCATCCCATAAAATAACTCACCAGACCTCATGCAGCTGGCAAAGCATGAGAAGAGACAAGGTAACACTTAAACAGCTGCCTATAAATTAGGTAAAAATAATCAATAATACATATAATATATTAACGGCATTTCAGTGACATGATATGGATAATATACATTAATATATAAATACCTCACAAATAATTCAGAGTGTTTCCATTTCATCAACAATCACTGGCCAATGTATTTACTTTATGGTAAGGATTATACATTTCATTATAAATGGCTTGCTGGGCATGTCAGCAACTTTTACATCTCCATTCACTTTATTATTAATGGTTTCCTGAACAGTAATGGCATAATAATGCACACAATGCAGCATGAATATTTGATGTGGCATCTATAGTCTCCCATTTATCATTTATAACAGGCTACAAAAACATTATAAAACATTTATTACAAATTTATAGATCACTTTATACTAAAACAAAGTTGTGTTATAAATACATTATTAATCCTTTATGCCATTTATAGGAATCCCTTGTAATAAGGCCTTAGCATATGTTGCTGCACGACTGTAACAAGAGTGGTGTGGTGAGGAGGAAATACGGCACTGTGAGGCTGCTCCCAGGTCCTGGGTATATTCTGTGATGGAAAGCAGAAACATCTGCACTCAAAATTAATCAGACTACCAAGGGACTGATCAAAAGAAATGCTGGATTAACTCAAAGTTAGGTTTTTACCCCTCACTCCCCTCAAAAAATACGCTTGCTGGAGCCCTGAAAGATGAGCTGTCCCACATTTCCACACCACCTTTGATAAAATTGTATCATTTACAAAAAGCCTGGCTAACAATGAGCAGCCCTTCCCATCCTCAGGTATCTTAGGCCTTGGTGAGAAATAAAGAGGAAGCACTAGGTATAGGAAATGTGGCTGTGGAGTTTCTGTTTGCATCCCCTGCTGCGCTTCCAGTCAACATAGTGCAGCACTGGGAAAAGAGGAGAAGGAAATGAGGTTTGGAAATGGAGTGGTTGCCAGTTGCCAGTCATACAAACAGTGAAAATCAGCTCCTGAGTGCAGCTTTGACACAGCTGTACTTACCCCTTTCAGATTTAATGGCCCAGATGGGGCACAGCCCAGGGAATGAGACTTAGGTGTTGTTTTTTGTTTTAATATATTTGTTTAACATGACAATCTGTCTTCTAACAAACCCAGCTTAATGACTCAATGCAGTTAGTCCCTTCTCATTACCTCGTGCTTTGGGAAGGGGCAGCTGGGGCTGGGTGGCAGGGGACACAGACCCAGGGAGTGGAAAGCCAGGCTGGGCTCAGAGCAGCTGTGATTTCCTGTGTATCACAGGCCTGCACATTTCACCTCGTCCCTCCCTGCACTGTGCTGTTTTTCACCAGGACGGTCATACCACAAATCCAGGCTTGCAGACACCAGAAGAAGAAACTATTAGTTACTGGCTCCAAGCTGTGCATCCCGAGAGAGGGTCAGTCTGGAGGTACAGCCCTTGCTGGTCAGTCTGGAGGTACAGCCCTTGCTGCACCAGAGGAATCAGGTCCACGTTATCTACTACGGTGATTAAAATAACATTTCTGAAGGAGTTTGCTAATACAGTAAGAATATTATTGCTGGCCCAATAATGGCTTTCCAAAGTACAGGCAGCAGAGACTTGTGCAGTGTTAGCTGGTGAATTAAGGAGAGCTCTGTGGGAGTTTGCAGCTATGATGAGCCTTTAATGCACCAACAGGTAAACTAACACACACTGAGATAGGAACGGGGCAGGAAGGGAGCAGAGCTGCCTGTGCAGCTGCCTATTACCCACAGCTGCTGTTCTCCCAGGATGCTTCTCAGGGGATGATGTTTACAAATCCTCACTCTGGATTGTACCTCTCCTTTCTACATCTTTTCCTTCGAGGGAGCCTTATAGGTCCTTATCCTGTTTTGCAGACGTTGCCCCTGCTCACTGAGCTTTTCCCAGAGCTGCTGGGTGAGGTTTCCCACCTATGATGCACAGCTGGCTCATGGAGCAAAGTGTGTCCTGCAGCACACAGCCTGCTCCCCTAGCTCCCTTCCCAAGGTGTGTTTGGAAGCTTGTTGGAATAGCAATCCACATACATGGACTGTTTTATTCTTCTCTACTTATAGACACTCTTCTTTCTCTTCCTTATTCCTTTTCAGTTCTCTTCTTACATACCAGACTGCACCGGAGAAATGCTGAGTGTTTCCTGACAGTTGCTATGACTATGGCTAGTGGGGATTACTCTGCCATCACCTCTTAAATTTATCCTGGTTCCCACATGCAGCAACCAATGGATTTTACTATTAGTAGAGAAAAAAATATCTGACTCGGCCACCCTAAAGCCCAAAAAAACCCAACCAACATTTGTCAGCTTGAAGACTCCAGGGGAGGAAGGGCTAATTGCTTGTGTCAGGAAATGTGGGGCCTCATGAAGCTGAGAATCAAGAGATGCATTTTTTTTTTCCCTCTCATAAGAGAGCATAACATCATAGAAAAAAATCACATCTTTTAACTATTGTGAGAAATCAGCTGATCAAATTGAGCTACTTCATAATTTTGCTGCGGGCTGTTCACTCCCAACAATAGGAAGTGTGTGTCGTAGCCAAGAGCTCTCATACATCCCCGTGCCAATGGCTTGAATTAAATTGAGGGATTTAAAACAAGAAGGAAAAAGCATTTGTCTCATCAGTAACATGCCTCATCAGCTCTCTTCCCAGAAGGCAGCCAGGCTGACTCCACAGAGATGGAAAGGCCCCAAACAGGGAAAAGAAAGCCCCAACAATTTCACAGCTACTCACGCAGAAATGCTTCCACATGATACCTGCCTCCCCTCAGAGTCTGACTAGTTTGACCTGCAAAAAGTAGCAGAAAAAAAAGTTATTATGAAATTCAAGTCTGAACAAGAATTTCCACTTCTTCCATTCTTCCAAGAAGATGAAAGAGAAATGTGAAGTTACAGGAAAAGGCACTTTGATAAATCTCTCTGCAACAATCCCCCTGAGAAGTTCATAAATGGTAAACCCATTATCCTAAAATCTCAAAGGACCAAAATCAGAAATCATGAGCATCAGAACAAAGAGTTTCCTGTCACCTAGGCATAATACAATATCACATCAAAACAGAAAGAAGTCTCTCTCCCTTGTCCCTCTTACCTACCAGCCAGATGTCCTGATGGCTTTTCTGTCCCCCAGTGCAGTGAAATGAGGGACAGGCTAGAGGGTGATATCAGAAAGTTATTTTCAGGCAACAAAGGTAAGAGATTCCTCACATCCTGCATCTTACACACAAGGTGATAGGAAAAATGAAAAGGACATAAACAGCAGCTTGGTGGGTCACCAGTCCCAGGGAACTGAAAGGAGCTCTCCAAGAGGGTTGGGGGTGGTATTTATTTCATAAGGTGATCTCCCCTTGTCTTCCAGAGAGAAGAAACAGATGATGGTGATCCCTGGTCTTTGCACTGCCATGGCAGAACACTCTCTCTGGTCCTCCAGGAGCTGCAGACATCCCCATTCTTATCAGAAAGCAAAAGCAAATGTGTGTTTTGCAGACCAAAACCTGTTTGGATCATGCAACTGGGTGAAGTGACCCCAGGTTTATCAAGGCACCACCATGGGAGCAGGACACACCCTGGAGCAGGAAGTGGCTTGGGCACTTGAAAATGCTGTGTCTTATCAGTAGAGCAGAGTTTAAAGCCTGTAAAACCAATAAAATTTGTTAGTGATTAACAGTGTGAACGTGCTGAAGCAAAAAAGCACTTGGTGTTTTCCAGGCTCATTGCAGACATGAGTAAGTGAAGTTTCCTTTCCCTGGAAGTGAGGGTAAGTGAGGTCTTGTTCTTGTTTCAAGGAACACAAAAACACTTGCTCATCATTCAGGTTATTTCTGAACCCTGAAATCCAGCTGGGACCTCACCTGGAAGAGAAGCCAGCTCTCACATCAGGTTACGAACTTAATAGCAATAAAATCCTTGAGACAGAGTAATTCTGAAGGCCAGAACTTTCCACTTTTGCACTGAATTGAAGAAAAACTACAAATTGCCTTGTTTGCACCCAGACCAAACCTGAAGCACTGTGTGCTTTGTTAGGGGGAGGACAGGGACTCCCCTGGAACATCTGTGACAGTGTAAAATTGGGACTCTCCAGTCCTGGCATAGCAGCGTGGCCACTCTGTGTCCTCCACAGCCACTGGCACCCTGTGTCCCTGTGTTGGTGCCTTGGTGGGTGCAGAACCAGGGAATGGCCTGGTGTGGGGCACTACAAGCTCTGCAAGAGAACATGGTAGATGTGTTTTGGGATGCCCCAAAAGGGCTGAGCATCCTTAGACGTCTCACTCGTCTCCAAAGATACAATAAAACCATATGCATCCCTTTGGATTTTGAATATCCAATAATATTTTGAATATTATTGGTTAAAAAAAAAAAAGAGAGAGAAAGGGAGGTAATTTTATTACTCTTATGGTATGTTTTCCATTATTTGCATAATTGCTTAATGCTAATAAGACAATTAGCGATTCTTACAGCTTAATAATTACCCAGCAATGACTGGGCTACTGTAGCTTAATTAATTTTTTAATTGTTGCTGGGGGTCTTGACATTTTTTTGCCAGTATCTTCTTGTGTTAGAGATGGTGTTCCTGCAAACAGGCTGATCCCAAAACACCACCAGCAGCACAGGACAGACAGATATGTTATTACAGAGGTCTTCTGATTTTAAAATGATGGGAAATTTCCAGCTCTGTATTCTGCTACTTTAGGGGCAAATTATCTAAATATAAGGACAGGGAACACAGGGAACAGTCCACCTCAGGCAAATGCTACCCCTAGAGCAGCCAGGCTACTTAGCTGGCATGGGGCTGGCTTTGACACTCCTAAAGTTAACAAAAGTCTTACCATTTATAGCTTTTAGCAAACAAGTCCCCGAGTAAAGTGTGAACTGTACCGTCCTGAACTGTGGTATGGCCAGAAGGAAGTTAATTGAGGGCAGGCAGGGCCAGGATTGCATTTGCCACTGATGGAGGTCACAGATGAGGTTGGCTGGGGGGAGTGGATGGCAGGGCCCCAGGGAGCAGTCCTGGGAATACACTCCACTCACAGACATGAGCTAATGGAGACAGAGTTTTCCTCTCCTTTTTTTTTTTTTTTTTTTTTTTATTTTGCACAAGACTTCTTGCCTGCTGCTGCTTGCAAGGTGAGGCTTCTCTTTACCCTTTCTCATCTCTCATTGCTGGCACAACATCAGCCTTTAGCCATGAAATCCCAGTTGGTGGCTGTTACCTGCACACATCTCCCTGCACTTCCACTGCTGGCATGGCAGGTTGGGCAGATTTTCCTCTGAGCTCAGTGCTGGGGCTCATCCAGCTCCCCAATGCCAGGCATGTCCCCGAGGCTGCAGCCTCACCGAGTCAGGAACAGGCAGGCACTGCCTGGTTAGTCATGCCCTGCTCATGACCAAATCTACATGTTGCTCCAGGACACCCCTCAGTTCCTGGGATGCACAACCCTGCCCAGAGCTGTGTCACAAAGACACAAACCTCCAGGACATTGGCACATGTGAGGGGCCACAATTCCAGCCACACAGGGCCTGGCAGATGCGTGGTATGGCCAGGTTAGAGGTGCCCACTTGTGCCCAGCCAAGCAGTGAAGGTCCATCATGTGACTGCTGGACAAGAGCCAGCCTTGCCCTGAGCTGGGTGCAGCCACAGGATGAGAAACAAACCTCTGGCCAGTTTTTTCTTCCCCATCATGCCTCTCCCTACAGCTGGCAGGAGATTGCCAGTGTATCTAAGAAGACAAAAAGCCTCCCTTAGGAGCCAGTGTTAAGCACATTCCCCAGCCCCAGACACCGGCTCTGGCAGCCCAGTTCTCTTTAGAAAGCTCTTGACTACAGGAGATGATGGTAGAAAAGTGTCTAAACAAGCATTTTGCACCAGTTTGGGATGTGAGGCAGATGGGAGCAGTGACTTGCACTGGGTGAGTCATGGGGCCCCATGGGCTTGGCCAGGAAAGACCCTGCAAACCTCCTCACCACTCCTCTTCTGATCAAGGCACAAGCTCTTGAAGACACAGAAGATGGCCCCAGCCCCAGGAGCAGCCTGGGAGAGCTGTGAAGGGTGACACTGTCAACCCAGCCAGGATGGGAGGAGAGGAGGTGCTCAGCCAGGCAGAGATGGGAGTTACAGAGCACAGATTACAGGCAGGCAAGTGTCAGGGCATCAGTACCACTGTCACCAACCGTTTGAGAGTTGTCACGGCTGCCTTCCCTGACAGCAGGGATGGGCTCCTGCCCTGAGCTGTCTCCACACAGCCAGGCACCCCCTGACAGCCCTGTTTTTAGCACTGATCTGGTTTTGATGATGTGCTTCAAGCCAAGGCAACCTGCTTAGTTCCACTGGGTCCAAGCAGCAGAGAAAATGCATTGTGGGAACCTTCAACACAGCAAAAAGGAGAGATCAACAAATCAGAGATGATGAGTTTTGTACTGGGAGATCTATGGCAAGTCTCAGTTCTGCAGAGTAACTTCCACCCACATCATCTCCATTCGACTTCATTTCCTGATCTCCCAAAAGGTGATTGCTGCTGCTGCTGCTGGAGACGCTCCTTCCACCTTCCCAGACACATCTCTTGCCACACAGCTCTGCAAAGCCTGTCTGTTCTGGACTCAGGGGTCATGAAGTAGTTCTGCCAACATCCAAGCATGTCCTGCTCCTGTGACCCAGGCATCCTAGGGCAGGTCTGCTCACCACAGGCATTGCAAAACAGACTCAGGATCATTTGGGACCAGCCACATTGTTTGGTTTTGCCTGTAAATGTTTCTAGTTGCAGCCCCAGAGTGGAATTTCTGGAAAGCCCCAGCTGCAGAGAGGATCTTCACCAAAGCACCACTGTTGTGTTTGACTCACTGTCTTTGCACAATTACAGTCTTGAGACATCTTCCTTACTCCTTGACTCAAAGTCCTTAAAAGCCCTTTTCCAGGAAGTCGCACAAGTTCCCAGCTGCTCTAGGCCCACAGCAGCACCAACAGAACTACCTCCCTGCTCTGACAAACTGAGCAGTGCCTTAATTATGTGTGATAAGGGACTAAGGTAAGGGTTCTCAGTGAGATTACTGGCTCCCCTTGGACTGGCGTTAATCCTGCTGTCACTGTGCCCCTCAGGAAACCCATTCCACTGACTTGATCTCCTTCAGCTGTTCCTCCACATAATTTATATGGAGCTAATTGCCACAGTAGTGGCTCCGGATGCGAAGCAGATGCTGCTGAGGAAAAGAGCATGTTGCATCCATAACTGATGGCTCTAATCTCTATTTAAAGACAAGGCTACTTAGAGTTGATGGGAAGTTCAGTTCTCCCCCTTTTCTTCTCCATTTCTCTGCAAAGCCAGTTGGACATTCATTCGTATTTTGACACACCAGCTAAAGAGTTCAGCTGTGGTATTCCTCATGTGCAAGAACAGGCAGTATTTCCCCACCCAGCCACCTATGAGGTCACAACTGTCCCTGCCACCAGCAAGGAGATAAAATTCCTCCAGGATGTTTGTCTTTACTATACTATAATGTTTCTCTACTAACAAGTGGAGCACCAGAGGAATAGAGACAAAGGATATGAGAACAAACTGGTGATGAGAATTAAGTGAGGCTGGAGAATGAGCACATGGAGCAGTAATTTCTCTGAAGCAGGGGAAAGGAAGATTTCCTGTCTTCAAATGAGAGCTGGCAAATAAACCATCACCCCTATCAGCAGGCAAGGACCAAAGAACAGTGGTCAGAAGAGTCACAGGGAGGAACTGGCAGATCCTAAAGAGGAAACCCAGCTGCTTGTTCAAAGCCTCCACTGTGACATTGGCCAGCTGCTGGAATGTTTGCAGATGGACCAAGAAGTTTATTTGTTTTTAAACAAAAGTTTTCCAAGGAACCTCTTAAATGTTGTTGTGTCAGCAGTTGGTGCTGACCCAACTCATCCAGGGTACCCCAGTCGACCTTCCAAATCTGCTCCATTTCTTGCATATCCTGTAAAAGGCCGAAACAGCTCTGTGAGCATTTGGCCATGGAGACAGGTCTTCCAGAGATGCTTTGTCTAGAATAACAAGAGTCTGAAGAACAGGGGGAGAGGGATGTCAAGCTATGCCCAAGGGAGCAGAGAAAGGCACAATGGAAACAAAGAGAATTTTAATTATAAAATAAAAAACCACCCATCCCCAGAAACCAAAGTGGTCTCTACCCCTGCACAAATCTGCATGTTCTCTCCAACAAAGAGAGTGCAGACACTTCAAGTGCAAGGGCCATCACTCACTCCCTTCTGCTCTCCCAGCAGCTCTGCCTTCTTGGAGAGACAAAAAACCCTAAACAACAAACTGACAGCCACTGCCCCAAGACCCCATGAAGGAAGTGGTCCCCGTTTGGCACAATGTTCAGGAGATTTTTTCTCCCACAATGATGATTTCTTAGCCAGCCAGATTGATCCTTGCCCCTTTCTGATCTTCAGTCAGCACCTTCTTCTTTTCCAGCACAGCCTGGCCAGCCACATCACCTCTTTGATCCTCCAGCACATGGGTTGCAATACACTGTTCTTCTTACAGGGCAGTAATGCAGCTGATGAATCCATTAAATTAATTCCTCTGGAAGTAGAACTCCCAGAACCACGTGTTCATATCATGGCCTCCATGTGCAGAATCTTCAAGGCCTCTGAGATCTGGGAGCTGGTGTCGATCTGGCCATACATGCCCACCAGGAAGGCCCTGTGCAGCAGCACTGCTGCGTGCTCTGGGGAAGGGAAAGGCACAGTGAAGACTGGCTCGACGGCTCCACATGCAAGAGCAATCCACCAACAACCACTGGGTGAGCATCTGCAGCTGCATGAGAAATCTCTCCTTCCATAAGAACTTGGCACAATCCCCCCGCTAACAGCTCTGTGGGTCTGTGATCATGTGAGAGTCACAACTCAGAGAAAACCATAAGGGAGCAAATCTACCCCAAGGAAGCTCCCCTAGTCTCTATGACAAATCCCCCTTGTGACGCTCAGCCCAAAGCTACTATGGGTATTGATGGCCTGGCCTAAGCAACAGCAATCCATGGCAACTTCCCAGGGGAGCTGTTCCCAGCACAGGACCCCAGCTTTGACCCTTGAGAGGCCAACCATACCCCAAGGGTGGCTGATCTCCACCTACCTTGGCAAAGGAGGGTGTATTCAGGCAGGTTCCTCAGTGCTGTCTGCACCACCTCGAAGTCTCGGCTGCCCAGGCAGTACATGTAGGTGGGCAGGAAATCTGCAGCAATGCTGGGAGTGAAACATGACAGTGTCAGTACAGCCCAGATCAGCCAGCACGGCCTCAGTTCCAGTGGGGCTCACCTGGGGTTGTTCTGGATGGAGCGCAGAGCCAGGCTGAAGGCCAGGTTTCGGCAGGAATCCTCTGATGAACTCATCAGCTTCTGTAGGTTTGTCTGAAAGATGGACAAATGTGGATCACAGGACCATTCAGGGAGCACAAACTCCTCAGACTGGCATTACTCCCCCTCCACACCAACCCAGCCCAAAACAAATCCAGCAGGTACTGGCTGACCCCAGAAATCCCTCTTTGTAAAACAGATTATCCTGGTTTTGAATACTTTAAAGTACCCTTCTGTAATCTTATTTCATGTGGGACAGCTGAGTTTTCCCTAGTTTCCAGCTTATTCAACAGAGCTGTTCTGTTCTCTCCTTGCCCTGGGAAGAGGACAGAGGTTTAATTCTTCCTCTGACATAAAGTAGATGATGGTTGAGCCAGTATGCAGTGGAGGGAAATACTGGGCTAACTGAGGACACTTTTCTTCTAAGGTGCTGCAACAACCACCCAAAAAGCAGAGGAAGGGTAGTGCTTAAGCTGGCTGTGCAACAGATTCTGGTGAAAAAAATCTCTTCCTTCCAGTGGCAGTTTGAGACACCAATACTCACAGCAAAAAAGGCAAGAATTTCTGGCCTCCGTCTGGACATCTCATCAATGTCTGTCAGCACCTCCAGGATGTCTGGGAGAAGACACAGGTTGAAAAGGTGACTGAAATTCACTGATCCAGCAAAGAATCTTTTCTTTCTCCCCACAAAACCAACCTCCCAAGCCATCAAGTTTTCCCACTCGCACACAGAGGTAGTGTAATAAAGGCAGTTTTTCAGAAAGGAGGAGACCAGGGATGTGTCAGATCAACACATCCCAACCTGCCCATACAGAGGAAGGAATACCATGGGGTGAGAGGTCTCAGCTCCAGAACACCTTCTTCTCTAACTAAAGACCATCACGGAGTGTCTCTTTAAGAAACAGGGTACAGGCAGGACTTTTTTGTCCTATTCTACCTTGGAAGGAAAACTGTCATAACTTACTTTTGAACACAGGACACCTGTAATTTCAGAAGACCTTTGGAGAAGATTATTGTTCCCATATGACAGGTTAACATGGTTTTCTTCCACGAAGGCCATTTAGGGATTTCTAACAAATCCTGCTTCTCATGAGTTTGGTATTTCATTCCTATCAGCACTTCAGACCTGGCTCAAACTGCAATACTCCTTGATTTACTCATACTATCTCCCAAAATGCTTAAAGATCCTTGAAGAGCCTCAAAGTAGAGGCCATTGAAGCACTGCTGAGCTAAGTGATAACAGAATCATAGGAGGCCCGTGTCACAGAATCACAGGAGGTTATGGACAAGTTAATCCAAAAATGGAACAACATCCTAACTGCTGGTGACTTCCAAACACAAGATTGAAACAGGAAACCAGGCTGCTGCTGGCAGATAAGAAACAAGGTTGACAAATGTCTGCATTTGCCCTGTGTCTTTGCACAGCTCTGCAGGTCCTCACTCACCCTCCACTGTTTGGCCTCTGGAGAGCCTCTTCATATATGGTGCCATTTCAGCTGGCGTGAGGGGAGTGAAGAGGGACACGCTGACCAGGGGGAGAGAGCCAGCAGCTGCTTCATCTGGGGGGAGAGAGAGACAGAGCAGGACACTCCTGACAGCCCGTGGACTGGCCAGTATTCCCTACCAGTGCAGTGCTGTATCATGAGCCACCAGCAATGCTGTGATACAATTCCTGGCTCTCACACTGTCTCTAATCTCACTGCACCTCCTGTAACCCCATCAACTGACACTGAGGAGGAAGCTTCACAAGCTCTTTTAATACTGAATAATTTTCCCATGCAAGCTGTGCAAGCTGTAAACAGTGGAAGAGTGGATGTACCCTTAGAATACCCCCAACAGGTCAATCCTTAAGTGTGGATTAAAAGGGCAAAATCCACGACCAGGAAAAGCACCCTTGTTAAAGGCTGTTCTCCTGCTCCAGTAGTGATACCACTGGCAGGAAAACAAATTAACCCATCCCAGATACTGCTTCCCAACTGCTGAGCATACAAGTGCCATTCTCCACTCTAAACCCACTGGGCTGTTACAAGAACAAACACAGTATACATCCCACAAAAACACCTGTTCTCCAAAACAGACTGCAGGTTCACCAGCTGGAGTAACTCTTCTCCCACTCAGACTCACCATCCTTCTCTTCATCAGAGCCCCTGTCCAAGATGCCACTCTTACTAGGCAGACTCAGCCCAGCTAGGAGGGACTTCAGCATTGCTAGGTCACTGTTGTCTGATGACAGGTCACTGGGAAAAAGAGGCATGTATTGGCTTTCAGTAGCAATAAGGGCATGAGCACAGATATGTACACTGAAACAAAGAGCTTCTCAGAAGCAGAAACAAGATTTTTCCTTTCTTCATAACTGGAACTTAAATGCATTTTCCCCACATATGTGTAGGTGGGACCCTGCAGCCACTGCTCGGGGGAAAGACTCTCCAGCTGCCTCTCTGGAAAGGCTGCAGGGCGCTATAATACCTCAATATAACATTTAGGCCATTATGTGAGTTAAAGTCATTATGTGACTTCCTTGGGCTCAGTTTTCACCTATAAAGAAGAGATATGCTGCTCATTTCAATGGAGACTTAAGGGAGACAAGGGTGAAAAAGTGCCATATTAGCAGCTACTCTGTCACATCCTCTTGCTGTCTTCTGTCTGATTAGCTCCTGGCAGTCTGACTGTGCATGGGCTAACAGGCATAAGGAAGCTTACTGGAGTGGATCCGAGTGCTTCTGCAAGAAGGAGACAGCTGCCTGGGCATTGCATGTGATGTACTTGTGGATGAACTGGACAAACTTGCTGATGAAGGCAGCCAGGTGCCGCGAGGATTTTCTGTAGTTCTGGGAAACAATCAAGAAAGTGAGAGTTAACAAAAAAAAGCAGCAATGCACTGCCCCATCCTGCACCTCTGGGTACCAGGGTGCAGTTTCTTACTCTCCTGCCTCCTCTTCAAGCTCTCCAAGGTGCTTAATGCACTTTTTTGTTCTTAGGCATCAAGGAAGGCTTTCCCTTCAAACGAGAAGCACCAAGGTCGGCCCTGTGTTACACGAGCTTCCCCATCTAGTGGCCAGCAGCAGGTACATGGAGGGAAGCAGGGATTTTCCTACCAGCAGCAGACGGATGAAGGACAGCAGACAGTCCCAGAGTGCCGCCTGGTGCTCGTTCTGGAAGACCTGCGGCTGGAGCAGCTCCAGGATCCCCAGGACGTGGATGAAGAAGGTCAAGTGGTTCTGCTGCCTGAACTCCTGGAAATTGAGGTGAACACGGCCGTGCAGCAGTGCTGCAATCATTGGCAAGTGCCTGAAACACCAAACAAGAAAATCTAGGCCTAGATCTTTCAAGAAAGTTACATGTTACCTCAGTTCCTGGAAGGCAAAATCCCTTATCCTCTCTCAGGGTTCTGGTCTTGATCCCTATATTGATAGACTCAGCAAGCCTGATTTCCCACCCACATTCTGTTCCCTAGTCTCCCATTCCAAGATTATTTCCTGACAGACACAAGGCGTTGCCTCATTGTAAAAGATGTAACTTTGCTGCCTTTTCTCTTGACTTCTCTACACGAAGGTGAATTCTCTCACCACCGTTGTGGTTGCTGCAAGTTTGTTCCCTTTCTAGGACAAGGGTGGATGCTTTTCAATAAACCCCAGCCACACACAGGGAGAGAGAGGTACCTAAGGAGGAGGATGGGATGAGCCACAGCCAACTTCCTGCAGGCCATATTGGCATCCCACACGCGGCTTTCGGATGACTTGGAGTCACTGGTGTCTGCGAGGAGGTTAATGAATCTGTGAACCAGGGCATCAAGCTGCAAGAAAAATAATGAGCAAACTGTTAAGAAGTTTAATGTACAAACCAGCCCCTGGCTCTCCAGCAGTGTTTCCCAATTCCTTTCCAGCTACACAGGGGGGTTAACAGAAATTATTTTCAGGTAGAATCTGTGAGTAGATGCAGTGTTCCAGCTGGCATGGGATCTGAAGTCCACAGTCCCTACAGACATCAAAGCAGGATCAGATGCCTGCACATTTGTGCCTTATAGAAGCCTTTGGCACACAGAAGCTTGTGGAGCTTATACTATTTTATAGAAGGACACTGCAAAATAAACCACACCAGAACTCTCTGCTCTGGAGAGTGCAGGCAGGGGCAGAGTAACAGAAAAGCAAAATAAAGAATCCAAAGTCACCCAGGAAGCTTTTGCCAGTCCTCACCTTCTAAACTGGGCATCAAGGTAGCATCCATTCTGCATACACAACTGGAAAGGGGCTTTTCTATGCCTCTAACTTTACCTTGCAAGTGCTGCTGTCCCTGGCTCCTTCACTGGTAAGAAGCATCTCCGGCATAGGCACAAGGAGCTCTGGTAGTTGCAGGTATATCTGCAGCAGAAGGTCCTGGCAGCATTTCCCCACAGAGCTAAAGGTAAAAGGGAGAGGTCAGCCACTGGCTACTACATTAGTTCAACCAACAAACATCCCAGACCCACCACATTAGTCACAGCCTTCCTGCATGTGGCAAACAGAGCATGTGAAAACACAGACATAACCAATCTCAACCAGCGTTTTTTATGTCTTTGCTCCTTTTGAACAACTCAAATCATTCACTTTCTACAGAGATCCATCCATAGTCTATGGGGATCCATCATGAGGCCATTTGGAAATAGAAAACTGCAGTTCCAAAGGGCATAGGACAAGAAAGCTCTGCTTACATCCCAGTGCAGAGCTCCTGCATGTGGTACCCATGGTCAGCCCCAGCCCAACTGGAAAAGAAGTCAGAACCACGACTATTCAGACTAACCAACATGTTCTCTACACACCTGAAACCCCTGTAGATCCTGACATAGTCTGTACTAGGAGGCAGTAGGAAGCAACAGTTACTCAGAAGCTTTCCTAATATCACCATACGCAAGGTTGGAATTAGGTCAGTTCCTTTCACTGCCACAAAAACATCATCTTCCTGTTCTTTCCACAGTCCTAAAATAGCTGTTAGGAAACAATTTGGTCTCCATTCAGCTTTGAAAGCAAGTCAGAAGCAGGATGTATTACAAGCAGTGACTCAAGGGATGAGTAGACAAGAAATCCCACGTTAGGAACTAGTAATTAAAATAACTCTTGCCTTAAAGAATGAAAGAAAAAAACTCAAGCATCTCAAGAATTTCATTCTGAAGTCCTAAAAAAAGCCCTTAAATTTCCCTTTTGAAGTCAGCTTCCTGGTCTGAGTACCACTTAAAACCACTTGCTATTCCCCCAAACCTCAGGGAGGATAGTGTGCACTTTTCATACAGGCTCTGGAACATGATATTCTTAATGAAGACATACTGGCAAGTCTCATCATTACCTGCCTGCCTGTGCCCCAGAACTACAATTCCAGCAGACAATGCTCCTCATTTGCAGCCTCACCTGCTTCCCCACTGCTGGATGCAGCTGGTCAAATATTCTGTTACTTTTTTGACGTTCTCAAGGTCTCCATGAGAACAACTGAGCAGCAATGGCAGTCGAGACTGGATGAGTGTGCAGGAGGCCTCGTCAGTGTTCTGGTATCTGGTCTCTGCTTCAGCCAGGATCAGCTCCACCATGCTGATCAATTCTGATGCCTTCAGGTGGAGCACGAATTCCTCACGGCGCTTCTGTAATGCAAGAGAACATCCCAAATGATTCCACACCAAATCCCAAAATCCTTAGCTCCTTCTAGTCACACCTTCCCTGACTGGAATGGAACATCTTAGAACCAGACTTAAGAATGGCCCCAGATCTAGAGCTCTGAAAGCATCACAGCCCCAAATAAAACCTCTTTACCCCTCCTCTACTTCTTCATTTACTTCCATCTCAGCATGTGTGATTGGTCAAAAAGCATAATCCGGTCATCAAACCAAAGAAATTCTGTGGAGAAGAGACATAGCCTCCTTTTCTTTGTAAAATGGCAATTATCCCCTGCTGGGTATTAGCTTGCTTGCCAATCTAGCCTTACACCTTCACCAGATATTGTGGCAATTGCTGCAGGGAAATGCCAAGTGGGCAAACTTGATGTGTTCCTATCAGCTTTTTGGGCTATAAATTGCCACTGTAATATGTAACAGCAGAGAAGCTACGTAACCAGCTGAGGTACAGGCAGCAAACTTGGCACACTGCACCTGAATCACTCCAGCCACCTCTTGGCCATAGAACAATCAGGCACTGTGAAAACACTGCCTCTCACTCCATCCAGATAGGAATCTTGGAAGAACTGAACCAGTACCTGAGGAGTTCTCTGGTCCCTTCCCTGCCAGATCCGAGGAATGTGAATACAGGCCCACAAGAAATCCAAGGATGCAGTTGGGTCAAACCTGCCAGAAGACAAAAGAAGACAGATTTGCAATTAGAATCAACACAACCCTCGGGCAGCACACAAACACGTGGAAGCATCACTAAACATGATGAGTGCTGTGAAGAAAGAAACATCTGCAAATGTAAAAATAGGATCTATTAAGTCCCGAGAAGGGGGTTGGTTCTGTTCCCAGATTATGACTAAACAGTTATTGCAATAAGCACAGCACAGGGTACAGAGCAGAACAAATGGCATTCAGCAAGTGTGGAGGCTACATGGAGCCTTGCACCAAGGCCAGGAGTTGGTCATCAACACAAACAGTTGGTACAATCAGACCAATGACCTTACTGCCCCTATCACAGCAGTTACCTTGAACTGAGAAATTATTGTAATTTTGAGCAAGAATTTAAGAATAAAATAATAAACTGAAATGCTACCAGTTTTAGAAGCATTGTTGTTATTAGGTGTTAACATTTCCTGGTCCATAACTGTAACAATACTACTACACTAGAATTCCAGTATTTGAAAGCTGCGTACAGAAGCTGAGAGCTAAGGCTGCTGCAGAGATCAAAACTGGGAGGCTGATATCATTAAAAGGTTAGAGAAAGACTGGAAATGCAGTTTAGTACAACCAAAAGATTCATCAGAGCCTGCCCAGGTTCAGAGACAGCCCCCAGTTTGCCGTCCAAGCCATCCTGCAAACCCTGTGTCCATAAAGATTATCAACAAGGGCAATGCAACATGGATTACCCACAATTAGCACTTCCTGTTTAGAAGACAGCCAAATCTTTATGTTCTGCTTCCACCTAAGAGTAGGCAATATTGATATCAAGGTACACAAATAAAAAAAAAAAAAAAGAGCAGATGAAATCTGTATCCTTCTCACAAAGTCTATTTTTGGCTGACTTACATCTCCTGGCAGACACATCATGAACATGGCAGGTCTTGTTCTCTTTCAAGACAGACATGAGCTGCCCAACTCAATCCCTTGGCTGGGCCTGACAAACAAGACTCACCTTTGCTCCCTGTTCCTGCCAAGCAGAAGCCTGATGCACTGGTGCAACGTGGTCCAGCTGGACTGGTGAGTCAGAAGAGCCAAGAGGTACGGGCGGAAGGAGGGCACCTGGGACCCTGCCTGGAAGCACCAAAAGAGGAAGAGAGGTAATGAACAGATCCTGGTAGCAAGGTGGGTGTAGGAGATGCCATGTGTACTGCAGAAGGATGACAATGACAGCAAGAGGATTTAGGGCAGCACTATCTGACAGAACATGGCATCAGATGTGAAATTCAGCTTCAGCCTTAACTTTGGCATGGCACTTTGGGCAAGCTATTGATCCATCTGCAAAAATACCAATGGAAACACAGCTGGCTGGGTTGTTATGGGACTGTGTTGTGTCTGTAAAGCACTTTGAGGTCCTTAAAAGAACACAGCTGAGGAAATATAAAGATAAGAGGAAACATAAGCCCTGCACTGAGAAATGTGAGCCTTGCACAGCCTGTACTGCTTTGGAACTCACACAGTAACACGTGGCAAAACATAAAACTACCCCTTGCCCTGTTTCCAGGTGCAGGCCAGTACCCCAGAAAGTCATTCCAGCATAGCAGCTCCTCTGCCCGACAATTCTTACTTTGTTCCAGGAGAACAGTAGCTTCTGCTGTAGATCAGGGCAGCTGCTGATGACCTCTGGGTCCAACATCTCCAGCCAGTCATTGAGAAGGCCAGAGGCAGGCCCTGGCCAAGCTGATTCAGCACTGTGGACAAAGCAAGGCCAGTGTCACTGGTGATACCATGCACCCAGACCTGCCCCTGAATTCCCATCATTGCCTTGGCTCACCTGCAGCTCTCTACCTCCTTCTTTACTGGTGTATCTTCTTTGTCCTGGAGCAACAAGGAGCACACCACAGCAATTGGTTTCATGGCAGGACACCTGGCAGTGGTCTCAACAGTAGCTGAGAAGAGGACAGTCAGGAGCTCTTCCAGGTACGGAGAGTGGGTTTCAATCAGACCTTGAAGGACTAGCGGAGGGAGAAAGATGCCACTCATTAACTTCAGGATGTGGTGAAAGGTATGGAACCTTGCAAGTATTATTCCTGAGAGCCAGGCTCAATGAGGAAGAGGGAAGCCATTTTTATCTGGGATAGTAAGCTTGTATTTCTCTTTTTGTTAGTGGAAACCAACAGTTTGCTCAGAGACTTAATCCCAGCCCTAGATCACAGTTTATAAATCCACATACAGTGGGGGAAAGGAGGTGAATACAAGATAGGGCTGAGCTTAGATCAGTTCACATTTTCTGATCCAGAGAGAAGGCAGATTCCCACAGCCTGCACAGTAGGCACTGCCCTGTTGCTGCTGCAAAGAAGGAGAGCAGAATGACATGCATACCTTTGCTGATGAGCTCTGGCTCCACATTACATGTCTCTCCTGATTTCAGGGTTGCAATGATGGCACAGACCGTGGAGCTGATCAAGTCAGGGTCACGACGGAAAGAAAGAGCCTCTGTGAGGTGCAGGAAGCCACCTCGAACTGTAACGAAATCACAGCACTGGCATCACAGGGACAAGCCAGCCCCCACATCAGACTTCCCTCCTACAGACTCCCCAGGTGGCTCCAGGGCACAGCTACTCAAACAGACAAATATACATTCTACTGCCATTTATGGCCACCACAACCCTTGACAGTTCTCCTGCATGTTACAGGGACATGCAGCTAAGAAAAGGCTCTGTAACCACAAGCCCATTTCCATGCCCAAGCTCTTGGTTAGACTCCAATGGATGGCAGATGATAAACAACTCTACAAGTCATGATGTGATCTTGTTCCAGAGGCATTCCTGCATGCTCATCTACCAAAACAACAGCTCACACAGAATTCCTGGCCTCAGAAATTGTAACTTTTCCCTGAGAGATCTGCTGTGCTTGGTGAGATGCTACCAGGTGTCTACTGCAAGCCCCCAGAGCTAAGGCACTTGTTCACAGCCTCCAAGAGTTTCTGCAGCACTGTGTGCTACTTTTGTAACTCCTTATGACTCCTGTCTAAAAGGCTGCCCATGACACTTCCTGCTCCAGGTGCAGTTTTGTTTGTCTCTTTCTTGTCCCACTTTGTCCCCTCTGAGTCCCATAAGCTGCCCAGTGCCAGTACCATCACTGATCCTGTGCCTTGAGGAGTATTGCACAGCAAAGGCCTTCAGCTGAGCTCGCAGGGGACCATCTTCCACCGCGGGGTTCTCCAACCACTGCAGCATCTGCATGAGCACTTTGAAGAAGAGCGAGGAGAAGGCAGTGTCCTGCGGCATGGAGCGCTGGGAAGAAATGCTTTACAGTGAGGGTGGTGAGGCACTGGCACAGGTTGTCCAGAGGCTCTGGATTCCCCATCCCTGGAAGTGTTCAAGGCCAGGTTGGATGGGCTTGGAGCAACCTGGTCTAGTGAAAGGTGCCCCTGCTCATGGCAGGGGAGTTGGAGCTAGGTGATCTTTTAAGGTCCCTTCCAACCCAAACCATTTTATGACTCTATGAATTAGACTTCAGCTCTCAAACTGTCTGCAAATGCCCTGGCTTGCAAGACATGTCCAATGCTACAGGACAGCAGACTAGAGATCCCAAAACCAGCAGAGACCTACAGCTGCAAATCCAAAAAACAGTTACCAGGCTAGGTAAGGTACACTAACATTGCAGGTAACCACATCGGTACTAGGCTAATGTGGCCAGCCTGCATCCAGATGCCCATGGCCAGGGAAACTGAGCTGAGCATTACAAAGTGTGCACAAAGCAGAGCAGATGCACTGCAGATTTCCCATTTCTCCCTCACCCCTCTCTATGAAATGCTCCAAAACAGATTTCCCATTTCTCCCTCACCCCTCTTTACAAAATGCTCCCAAAGGCACTCACGTGGTACTGGTAGAGCTGGCGCATGAGCGGGCAGGAGATGAAGTGGTGGTGGTGCATGGCCATGACCAGGGCACCGCTGTGAGGGGAGTTGAGCAGCGCAGCCAAGGCCTGCAGCAGCCGCGCTGTGATCCCGCTGCCTGTGACACCGCTGGCTGTGACACTGCTGGCTGTCACCCCACTGGCTGTCACCCCACTGGCCGTGACCCCGCTGGCTGTGACCCCGCTGGCTGGTGTGGCCCCTTGGCGGATGTGAGCCAGCTCCTGCCCCAGCGCCTGCTGCAGTGCCAGGGCCAGCGGCCGCAGGCTGGAGTTCTGCCACCGCGGGTCCGGGGTCAGTGGGAAAAGCTGGGGGAATACAACAGGGAATACGTTTATGACAGACAATGAAAGGATTGCTGTGCCATGAACACCCTGAGGCAGAGGAGCCAAGATTTACCTTGGATAGTTTTACTGACTGTAGGCTAACAGGAACCTTCTGATACAGCTTTTTCTATATTCTAGTGCCTGGCACATGAACATAAGCAGCAACTCTGCAACCCTAACATGACAATCAGCACTGACACTGCAGGGGAATGTACTACCCAAACACCAACAACCGACTTGGCCAATTAATTCCCTGTAGGCTCCTTCTGCAGTCAATGGAGGGAGGGAAGCTCTGTAAGCAGACAAGCCAGAGTACAAATGCTGTTTGCACACAGCTTTGCTGCCAGGGCCCTGTGAGCATTTCACAAATCCTACATCCACTGCTGAGAGGAAAGGCACTATGCACAGAACAAACAAGGTGCAGAGACAGCAACATGCTAGTAGGTACTGGCAGTACTAGGCATGATCAAAAGCCACATCACGTTCCAACTACTAGAAAAAATCCTGCCAGTATCAACTTCAGCAGGCAGTAATGGCACAGCCTCATTGCATCAGGGCTTTCATATTTATTGCCTGCAAACACTGCAGGATAAGGAGTCACAAGATGCAAGTATGAGAGAAATGGATTTGGTAAAGCTGCTGCAGGGAAGCAGCTGCTCAGCTGGAGGTTATAATAGTACCTGCAGAAGGATGCCTGCCAGATCATCTTCTGGGCCCAGAACACGGACCTGGCTCAAGGCCCGGATCCGACTCTGACTTTGAGAGTTTTCAGGACTAGATTTTGACCTTGCAGTCTCAGCGCTGTCTGCAAGAGGAATGAAAGGAAAGAAAGGAAAATGCTGTTATGGTAGATAGCAACTGGAGCCCCAACACCAGATCACCTTCAGCTTTACAGTCTCTAACTACTGAGATATTCAGCAGCTTTTCTTTTAATTCCAAGCAAGACCTACTTTTCCGTATGACTCAGAAAAACTCACTGTAATAAACTCCAAAAATATTGGAATTTCTCTCGTTGCCAGAAGCAAAAAAATCTAGCAAGTGTCTAACTGTAGCTTGCTGGTTTATTGCAACACAACTGCTTTTTAAGACATTTCTGCCTGTTCCTCTCAACAGCAACCAAGGAGGGAAGTTCAGAAGATGATTTTGATATTTAGGCTATCCCGGGCAGTACCTCGGCGGGCTGGTAAGGAGGCAGTAAGCAGAGAGTGGAAAGTCTGGCCTCCTGTCGCTCCTCTCTCATGTTGAACCTCCACAAGATGAGCCATGTAGTCTAAAAAAAGGAGGAAATAAGAACACATCATCATCTTACCCTCTTCAGTAAAGCAGGACAGAACTGCCTCTTTGTACAGCTCCCACAGACAAGAGAATCTGCTGTTCCCACAGACCTTGAAAACAAGATGCCTTGAAAACTTTGTTTCTTTTACAAAGTATCTTTCAAAGTACTTTTTGACTCTGTACATTCCAATCCAAAAATTCTCCTCTATTTTGGGAAATACAGCCAAGGGCCACCCAGGTGTCTACAGTGACAACAAGCTGCCAAAGCAACCTGGGCACAAAGTTTGCTGAACTAGCTTGGATTTTTCCAAGGAAGTCACAGAAGATACTCATGGAAACTATTCAAGCAAAAGTTAAATGCCTAGTCAGCCTCATCTGTAGCTCTTACTCTTGTCCATGATGTTCTGCTCCAGTGTCTGTGGGTCATGAGATACCGCCTGATCCAGGTACTGCAGAAGTTTGCTCATGCTGGAAACTGGGATTCCAAAGGACTGAACAAAGAGAAGCAGCTGCTGTGGCTCCAGGTCCTGAAGGGCTGAAACAGACAAACACTGAGTCCTCAGACCTCTGAACTGCCCATGGAGGGTTATCTTTATTACTTATCTTTATGCTTTTGTCTGGACCAACAGTGACACATTAATGACAGGGCTGCAGAGAGCCTAAAGCCAGAAGTCTGACAGCTGCCTACTATATTTTCTTTCCTCTGCAAATCATTGCTGCCTTATTGCGTCTTCCAGTTAATTCACTCACTGGCTAATCTGATCTTCTGTTTAATTTTATTAGAACCTCAGTAATGCAATCATTCGTATTAAAAAATAACTTCCACCCTATCTCTTGATGGCTGCAGGCAGGAATTATTGAATAATTCAATCGCTGGCTATAGACAGCTGTCATTTAATTAGTAAAATGGGATGAAAGCTCTGAATACCAAGAAGAAAGAGAGCACTGACAAGTGGTATGAGGACCAGAGCAACCAGAGGTTTAGCTTACATCCTTTAGGCACAGCTTTCCACAGTGCTGGTGACTGCATAGCTTAGTTCCATCTGAATTGTTGTAAAAGAGATGGGATCTCAATTCAGAGTCTCTCATTCCTTTAAGATACGCAGAAAGGGGAAGATCCATTAAGACTCACTCCCCTGCGATAAAATTAACAGTGATGGATGGCTCCATCCAGAGGCATCCAAGCAGGATACACTTGAGCAGGGAAGCCTCTCCCTTTCCTTTCAGCAGGGTTTGAAACATGCCACAGGCTCACCTGCATCCACAAGGCGCGGGACCTCGGAGCGGATCATCCGCAGCTTCAGCCAGTCGGGGAGCAACAGAGCCTCCTCGGACGTGTCAACCAGAAAAGCTGTAGGAAGGGGCTTTTTCTCCGGGAACCAGATATCCAGCAAGGTGTAAAAATCGCCATCCCCTGCTTAAGAGTGGATAAGAAGTTATTTCCCATGTTCACAAGCAGCTAGAATGCCCTGCCCCTCTCTATCAATACACCAGAACACACCATTGTTTTAGTATTTCCTGCTGTCTGCAGAAGGCAAAAAAACCCCAACAACCCAGCCTGCAAATCCTTCACTCTCTGCAGCAATATTCTGATAAATCTCACAGCTACAAACAAGTACTGCAAGGGTCAAGCTTGTGAGTAGAAGGATTAACACCAGCTTGACCTGTTAGGAGACAGGAGATAGAAAAAAGCCACCCTGTATTGACCATTACCCCCTAAAAAAATCTGAGCATATTTCACCAACCTTGAGGTGGCCCCAGTGTCAGGAGAATAACCATGGCATGGACCACAAGGATGTGCATGGTGGCTGTTTCCCCACTAGTCCAACGAAGGAACACCTGATCCTGGGACTCTGACTGGAAAAAGGCAGGAAAAGACAGGATGAGCAAAGGTGGGGGAGAGAAAGGAGAACATGAGAATGGACAAATTTAGTCTGATCATGGTTCCCAATATCTCCAACAGCAGCCACACAAGATACCTGGGGAAAAGTTAAAAAGGCTTTTTACAAACACATAGGCTTGGCTCTGATACCGTGTCATAATCTCATTATTTTCAGATCAGAGAATTCTTGCACTGGACTTGGTTTACTCAAATTGAGTAACCATAAAGGGCTTCTGTTCTGTTAACCTGCCCAGTCTGTGTGACCTGCTGGGGCAAGGCAGCAGGCACTCACCCAGCTGTACACCTCCTCGCCCTCCTTGCTCTGCCGCATGCGCTTGATGTAGCGGGAGAAGATGGAGAGCAGAGCCACGAGCACTGCATCTGACTCAGCACTGTAGGAGAGCTTGGAGAACAGGTGGGACATGATGGTGGAGCGCTCCACGATCAGTCGGGCGACATCCTGCAGGGAAAAAAACAACCAGGAGGTCTTTACTGCAAAACACAGCCAGGTCCCCCTGTTCCATTGCATCATGTTCTCCAGCCCCCATCATCAGCCCAGTACACACCACTCTGAAGATCAGCTTGTGGGGTCAGGAGCAGAACTGACACAGGAGGGAAAAGGCCACTGCTCTGCATGCATCTTACAGTGCCCCAGTGGAGCACAGATGCATTCTGATGCACCCCATTACAAAGTAAGCATTTACATTGCATTTCTCTGAAGAAAAAGATCTACTGATGCTTATCATTCAGCCTCCTCCATGTATCTAAACAGAGGCACTATCAGCACATGAGTCTTAAAACCAATGAACAAAGCACCCAGGGAGAAAAAAAAAATCATTATTAAAAAAAAAAAAAATCACCAAAAGCTTTTCTTTCAGAAAAAAAAAAAAAAAAAAACAACAACAAAAAAACTCACACAAACAAATAAAGCCAGAAATCTAGTTTTGGTTACAGGGGAGTACATATCTCACCACTAAAGTTCCTGACTTCCCATTCTCTCCCCAAACACATATGACAGCAGGTTTAGCACCTGCTTACTTATGAAACACTATTCACTCTTGCATTCCCCATTTCAGATGATGGGCTGCCGCACAAACACAGGTTTGCCTTTCAACCCATACACAGAGACACAAACATGCAGTTTTCGGAGTAACACACACCCTAAAACTCATCCTGGTGGTACAGCAAGTCCCATACCATGTGTCCCCCACACAATCTCTCCTCTCACCAGAGCAAGGTCGTTGTGCTGTCCCTGCTCCTCCACTGGGGCGTGCTGGGAGAGGTACACCAGGTAAGCGCTGATGGTCTGGGGATCTGTCTCCATGTGGATGGCCTAGAATGAGAATTCCTTCCATTAGAAATCAGGATTTAATGAAAACAAGCACCAGCATAGGCAAAACTCTTCTGCAAGCACATAACCATGTCAACATCACAGCCAGATCCAGTTTGTTTAGATCTGTTTCAGCACTAGTAGAAAAAGAACAAGCTGACACTCCTCCCTTCAGCTGCTTCCACCCACCTGCTGCAAGGCCAGAGCTGTGGTGGCTCTCACACTGTCAAACAGTGGCAGCCTCGGGAGGTCTCTCAGCAGCCACTGATATCCCTGCAGCAGCTCAGAATCGCCGGAGTCCTCTTCCATGGGGTGATCCTTCTCCTCCCCATCACGCATTCCTCCTTCCGACAGCACCAAGGACAGGCCCTGTACAAGTCACACAGATACAGCTGTTACCTATGAAGCCACAGCTGGACTGCTAGTTTCATACTAGTGAATATAACAGAAACGTGCTTCAAATACCACAGAATGATCCAAATGCAGCGCACAACAGGTTTCAGCTCATGTGATGTGTTTTCTTGACAGATACCCTGCTGGAAGTTTCAGTCTGAACATGATCTCTCTGAGCTCCCTGCAATTCTCTTTGCCTTGTCTATGCTCCAGAGCACCAGGCACTCACTCAACACTCCTCACAGACAACAGCCTCTGCCAATTACTGCACATGACACACCATCTCTTGATTCTACACCTGAACTTCACAGGAAACAGTAAAATCCAGCTCTATCTTAAGTACAACTCAACTGTTGAACAATAACTTCTTACTGAGCAGCAGGGAGCAGAAGTGTATTTGATGGGGCTTGGAGACTGAGACAAGTCACTGAAGGAGGATGACATGGAACAATTTCACTGTGCTGGTTTTGGACTCAAGATAACCTAGGGCTCTACCCTGGGCTTCAGACAGACCCTAGTCAAGATGATTCTCATTCTGCTCACCTTCATGGCCAGGACCCGGGAAGCCACCTGGGAGGAACTCAGGCGCCGCAGGAAGTAGTCAAGCACCTCACAGGTTGTCTGTTCATCTGCTTTGGGTCCCAACAGCAAGTCTTGCAAACGTCCAAGCAACTGCCTTTGTTTCTGTTGTCTCTGTGGAGCGATAAGTTGGTCAGTCCAGTGAAATCAAATCTGGGAGGCACAGAAAGTAGGTAACAGAAGGGATCCCCAAGAGACTGCTCACCTGGCGTTTCTTGGCACGCTGGTCCTTACTCTCACCCTCTTCTTCTTCTTCACCTGAGGTCGACTCATCAGCAGCATCATGAAGCAGGAACTCACAAAGACACTGCACGGGCAGGACATCCAAGGAGCCCTCGCTGGACTGAACCAGATCTGCCAGCCATGGCATTGACTGCGATGAGGCCTGGGAAGGATGAGAGTAACAAGATCAGCAGAACACAGATGCAGCACACTGATCATTTAATTCCTGAGCAGCAAACCACCTTCCCCTGAATCTCACTTAGCTTCCTTTTGCCCCTCACTCTGCTCAAGTTTCAGAGGCAAGGGATCCAGTCCCACCACAGCCCACCTGTCTTTGAATGATGTTGAGAAGAAAGTCAGGATGGCGACTGCGACACAGAAGGTGGCCCAGGCGAAGCGACTGGTTCAGGCTCTTCACCTGCTCCAGGACGTGTGGTGGAGGTCTGCGAGGGGGGCCCCTGCCACAGAAACAGCAAGTTACCCACAGGCTGACAGACTCACTCTGATGTGGTGAGGATCAGTCAGTTCTGCAGTGCATGAGGGGTTTATAGAAGGTGGCAGACAAGTTGGAACCAGATGATCTTCCAACCAAAACCATTCTGTGATTCTGTCATCCCACAGGCTACCACACTACAGGGTTCTTCTTCCCCACATCAACCAGGGTTTCCTGGCAGGTGTTGATAGCTAGGATTTCATGATGGTACCAGAATGCAGAAAGCTACTTACTGAGGGTCCAGACTTGTCAGCTGGGACAGCAAGAGGCTGCTGCTTTCTGTAATTGTTTGTTTTGTGGATGCAGCTGCCAGATGACCCTCAAATGCAAGAATCTCCTGTTTTTCTCTCTGGGAGATCTGAAGTTCACGATTAATCATCTCTGTGCGTGTCTCCTCATCCGTCAAGGTACATTGAGGATAGGAATAGTTACTGAGAAAATAAGTTTTAAAAAAGGAAATGGTTATCTTGTTCTATTCAAAATTCACGAACCACAGTCAGAAAGAACACAGGACCCCGCCTCTGATAGACAATGTAGAAAAAAACAAGTAGTTTCTCAGTGGAGCCAGGAGACTGAGACCTTTTCAACAAGCACAGCAGTCATTCCCCTCCCCCTTTTCCTCAGCTTTATTCCCTTGCTTATAATATTTTTGTCGAGGGAAGGTACTTTTCCCACTCCAACTGCAGTGCTAATGCCTGTTCATTTTACACAAGTCCCACTGGAGATGAAGGAGTCGCATGGCACAAACTTAATTCCGAAATGTGTTTTTTCAGTGGTCTGTTTGATATACATAGGGATTTAACCATACTAACTTGGTCATGACCATTTCCATGAGCATCTTTAGAGAGGGATACTCCTCCCATGCAGCCAGACCTGCAGCAGAGAAGAACAATAAGAAATACAGGAAAAAAACAGAGCCTTTATATATACTGTAACACATTCCAAGGTGGGGAGACACAAACTCACTTAAGAACAGCTTCTAACACTTGCAGCACAAACAAGGTGATTCCAGCCACGTGCTGGTCCAAATCCCACCCCCACACATTTTTCACCCACAGGGGATACACAAGTTATTTCACTGCAGTTACCTCACCAACCCACCAACAGGCCTTCCACACAACGCAACCAGATTTCTGCAGAAAGCACCTTGGCCAATTTTTTGCAGCAGACCTGGTATGCTGAGAAATGTCCACACTCACCAATGTTTTCAGGATTGAATGCAGCCACTACAAGCAGGAGAGGCCAGGCTTTCCAGTAGAGAGTAGAAATAGCTAGATTTGGAGGCTGGTACCTGCAAAAACCATCAATAGAGATAAGTGGTCAAGTTTGGTTCCTCAAGCCCATCTCAAGTTTGCTTTTCTCCTTGATCATGCATTGTTTAGATTCAGTCATGCCAGTCCAGTGCTCTTCCCAACAAAGAGACACACATACACACAGATCCTTTCAGGAGGGACAGCAGGATTCAGCTGAAGATTTCTGGGGCAGAAAGGTCAGTGCTTGCAGACCAAAGTACATTCCACGACTCGGGTCTTGATTGCTCTAGAAAAATACCCACCTGAACACGACCCTGAAAAGCCTTCCTTGTCAGTTTTAATTCAGAAAAGCATCTTAAAATCTGTGAGCTGGGAATGTTAGTCACAAGGTGAAGGTGAGCTAGATCACAGCAAGATTATCTGTGTGATAAGTCTTACCCTGGGGGTAGCTGGATATTCTCTGGATGGTGATAAGTGCACAGATTTAAGACTGCATCGATCAGCTGGATTCTTTCTACCCTCAGGACCTCAACATCTGGAGGAGAAGAAAAGACTGAACAAGTTATTGACCTGTCTACCTGCCTGAAAGTCCTTCAAGCATCACAGTATAAAACAAATTTTACTTCAAGCAAGTATGTTATTGTGGGCTTGCTCTCATGATATTACAGAAACAAAAAAACCAACATTTAAAAAGCAACAACACTTAAAAAATCCTGTAAGTCAGTGTATAAGGATATGGAGCTTTTCAGCAGCAATCTGGTCTAAATTCTTAAGGGTACTTTTTTTCTCTTAAGGGTACTTTTTTTTTCCCAAATGCATCCAATATGATACTTGTACCTTTTTCAGAACTTGGATACATTCCTTCAGGTAAGCAACAAATTTGATCAAAACTTCTGGAGTTCAGAGGAACTAAAAATGCATTTCAACTTTGTTGCAAGTTTTCAGACTCACTCTAACTCTGAGTCTTCCAGTATATGAAATGGTGTAGGATTTAAAATCCTCTATGAGAGGCTGGACATATTTTGAGAGGATACTGAACAGCAAAGTCTAGATCCTTTCACAAGCACTGAGCAGTTCAGGATTGCTCTTTGCCATTAACCAGTCAGCACTAAGAGCATGTAAGATTTAGACTTGACAAACTCTTGACAACACCCTGAATTCTGCCACAAACACATACAGCTCAGCTGAATGGACGTATTTCCCAGCAACGCAGGAATTTAGACAAATGCTAAATGAATTCATAAAAGGGGTAAGAGTAAAGATTGCTTTCGTAACTGCTATTCTCTAAGTGTCCTAATAATGGACTTGGGAAGTGCACACAATTGGTTAATTAATTTAACTTCCAATCCTACCATTTTTGCATAGCCTATAAATTTCATTTTACAGTATGTACAAAGGACTAAATTGAATTTAAAAATGCTGACTCAAAACTCTGGGTGGTTGTTCACAGTCCTTCATTCTCCACACAACCAATAATTTCCCAAACACTCCATGATACAAAATTAGTAACAGAGAGAAACAGTAAGAGAAAATAAGAAGCTTCTCTAGTGAGAAAGCAACAGCAGTACATGTCTGGCTTCGAGCCAAATGCTTAGCCATCACGACTAAAATATGCTTTAAGTGATGCAAAGGCTGTTTGGTAGGTGGTAGGAGCTGTCTCAGCCCTGGGTGGCAATAGGAGGACGCGGAGACAGAAGCAAGCACTTGCTGGTGGGAGCTCTGTGCAGCCTCACCATCTGCTTGCACAGCTGCAGCCCTCTTCACCAAGTGGTCGGCGAGCTCCATGGCATCGGCGGGGCCCAGGGGCAGGTCCCGCGACAGCCCGATCACCAGGATGCGCATCAGGGTGTCCTCCAGGATGGGCACCTCAGAGCACAGGCGAAGGAAGAAGCTGCAGGAGACACCAGACAACAATCTCACTTCTTTGGACAGCAGCACGGGGACTCCTGGAACCCTCCACAGACCCTACAACTCATCTGAGCAGAAGATACATCACAGCCTAGTTTACACCACCTTCCCTGATCTCCAGCTCCAAATGCAACTATTTGAAACAAATTATTATCTGAGTATCACTTGCACTGCCTTGTACCTCTCCAATTCAGCCTGCTTGAGTCTGAGCTCCCCAAGCTACCCCAGTTACCCAGGCACTGCGGGGCTGCCCTCCTTACAACTACAACGTCAAGATACAGAACAGCTTGGCACAGGGAACAGGAATGAAGGAGGAAGAGGAACAGATGGAGAGTGGAACAACACCCCCCGGTTTTATGGCAGTGTAACAGATGAAGAAAATCTGAGCACAGCTCCAAGCCTTTTCAACACAGAGCTATATAAGGATCACCAGAAAACACCCATTCCTCTGTCTCCAGCTTGAGCAGCTCCCCTCCTGCACCCGCCACGGGAGGGGCACACACTCACTTGCGGTCACTCTCGGGGGGCCAGTTGTCCCATTTGTAGTAGGTTTCTGGCTGTTCTGTGAAGAGCACCTTGTGGAGGCTGCAGAGATGAAGTGGACATTAAACACCATCTGTGAGGCTTAAGAACTCATACAACAGTCCAGTCTCCCCCAAATCCTGCTAAAGCTTCCTATCCTACACATGAAGGAGCCCCTTCAGGTAAGTGAGTCTAGCAACAGTAACAACACAATTCAGAACAAAGAGGACAATACAATATGGGCTCTGGGCTTTTATACTTTCAGTAACTTATCTTGCTTACTATTAATTCTGGCTTGAACTGCCTCATTAATGCCTTGGATCAAGACCCCAGGCTACCATATGTCCTCCAGAAGATAGAACTACCTGTGGAGCCCTCAGCCATAGAAAGGATGTCAAACAAAAAACCAACAAGAAGTCCACAGGGAATTTGTTTGGTCAGGTAGCTAAAAATCCCCTACTGAGTGGACCCAAATAATATAAATCAGAAATATTTTCCATTATCATATGTTTCTGGTACGAGGATGCAGCTGAAAGAATTTCAGAGATGGAGGCAGTCCCAGCCTGAACCCTGCTAAAACTGTTTCTGCTCCCTGCCTGAAAATGAGAGAGAAATCTAACCAAACCCTGGTGTATACCTGGTTTTTCATAATATATCACAGTGTTGGGGAAGGGACTGGTTATGTACAGACATGACCAGGCTGACTCTCACCAGTGCACATAGTCCTTTGGAGCCAGCTTGCTGATAGATGGAACAACCGTATGCAGCCACCAGACAGCATCACGCTGAATAGCAGCAATTTGGTTCTGGAAAGAGCGCAGCACTTCCAGGTCTGAAAAACAGTCAGGTCACAAATTACACACATGGGGCCCATCAGAAGTGTGGTGGTTTCAAGACAGTAACCAGGACTCTGAGGCATCAACAGTAAATGATAGAATCACAGAATGGTTTGGGTTGGAAGGAACCTTAAAGATCATCTTGTTCCAACTCCTGCACCACAGACAGGGACACCTTCCACTAGGGAAGGGGAACCACAGGGCCTCTCCACCCACAGCTCCCTTTCCCCAGCCTCTCAGCCACTGCTTCCATAGATATGAGAAGCACCCAGCCATGCAAATGCCACATCTCCTATCTCTGTCAGTCCCAGGATGACAGCAAACTCCCAACCCTAGCTGATGTGCTCCCAGCATCAGGGGCAGATATATACCAAGATGCCCATCCTCAGAGAGAACTTAGGTTCTCCTGCTTACTCTTTTTCTCTCCTTTGTCCCAAGCAATTCCAGCCTCCTTCACCTGGGCCGTAATACCAAGCATCATGGAGACAGCTAGGAGGTCGGTTATGTGGATGACAAATCGCTCCTTAAAATAGAAAAAGGAAAAAAAAAAAAAGAGTTGAATAGCAACACCCAAAGCTGCCTTCTGGAAGTGTTTTATCATCAAAAATGATGAACATGGATGTTTGGAAATGAGATATGGGAGTGCTGCTATGAGACACACAAATAGTGACTCACTCAGACACCAAAAAGCAAAAGAAAGAATGGCCAGGAAAACAGACACAGAAGAGCTCAGTGCATCACTGGCACATCCAGCAGCACAAGGGTCAAAAATGGTACCTTGAACTCCATCTCAGCATACAGGGCCTCCTTCCGTTCCTGCATGAGACCCAGACAGAAGGCCTGGAAGTTGATCTCATGTTTTGTCTGTTTGATGATCTCTCTCAGAAGAGCCCGTGAAGCTCGCAGGTAATCGTCCTTGGTGGTCAACAGGTCCTGGAACACCATTGCCAGGTACTGGGGCCACAGAGAGAAAAGTTTCAGTGCACTGTAATGGGTCTGCACCCACAAAATGAAGAGACACAAGGAAACCATGCTGGAGGTATCCTGTCCTTCAGACCCCTGGGGAGCTGTAATAATGTTTCTCTCATGAAACTGCATTATCACCCAGAATGTGGGAGTTAGAAAATGCCCATTTATGTTTATTCCTACCAAGAATAATTATACACTTTCAAAATAGTATGCTACAGATCAGACAGCTGTCTGTGAAAAGATTCATCAGAGCCTCAAAACAACTAAATCTGTCAGGTTCTGGGTTCTGGGGTTACCATCAGTCATCCAAGACACTGCACCTACCTTTGGAGCTTGCTCTGAGCTGTGCTGAAGCACAGTATACAGGATCTGCATGTTGTTGGGATTTCTTGCATTTGATAGTTCATTGAAAATCACAAACTTAATGGTGGTGCCCAGGTTATCCCTGTGTGCATTCAGCAGCTCTCTGCAAGGGAAGACCAGGAATACCTGAACTGACCTTTCATTGCAGCTGGACACATTCTTTTCATTTTTCCTTGAAGTATTTAGCACACAAAAGTGAAAAGAATGAACAAGACATATCAAAGGACAATATCAAAGGACTACTGAAAGATTTCTAGGACAATGAAATTCTTTTAAATGAACACAAGACACTCCATGCCCCTAGTTGGGTATTTAAAACCACTGTGCAGAGACACTGAGACTGTCAAGTCCCTGGGCATGGCTCTCACAGTGCCATTCTCTTCCTGTCACAGACCCAGTACCTGACACACAGCATGTAGTGGTTGAGAAGGACCTTTGGCTTGAGTCGAATTTTGATCAGGTTGGAGATAACTTCCATGTCCTCTGAGCTGTGGGTGTTACAGTTCATACAGACCGACATCAGCAAGTCCTGAGCTGGCTTGGTCAGCTGCAGAGAAAGAGCAGAAAGGCTCCAGCCACTCACCACTACAGATCAGAAACGTAACTGGTGTACAGTATGCAGCCCTCCTGGCTGGATTCCAGATCAGGGTTGTGCTTCAACAGCTCCTCCCCTTACCTTTGGATTCTGCAGCCACATCTCCAGCCTCTGCACGGCCATCTGACGCACCTCCTTGTAGCCACAGGTGGCCGTCAGCAGCCGGAGGAGGTTCCTGGAGACGTTGTCCATGGGCTGGCGCCGGTTCAGCTGGTCCCGCAGCATGTCCAGGACATATTCCTCCACGCTCTCTGCAAGGTCTTCATACCTGGGCCACACAAATTGAACTTTACTCATTTCCACAAAAGCCAGTCCAGAGATCAGCGCTCTTTTTTGTTTGTGGTATGATTTGCAAACCAAGAAAATAAGCTCTTTTCTCCTGGAACCAATTTTATCTGATGCTCAACATCCCCCAGCAGGTGCCACGGGAGCACAGAGAAGGAGCTTCCTGACACAGCTCTGCAGGGTGGGTGAGCACAGACACATCTACAGACACATCTGCCACACAGCTGTGTTAGGAGAGGGAGACACTGTACCTGGGCATGAGCTGGCCTGCCTGCTCCGGGCTCATTTTCTCCTCTGCAATCAGCAGCTCACTCTGGCTGTCCTCCTCTTCTGTCATGGAAGGGTGTGGGCTACTCCCTAAGAGAGACCAGCACACTCTGTGAGGCAACTCCTCTCCCTAGAGATCAATCACTGGACACAGCACACTTCATAAGACAACTCCACTCTCTAGAGATCAATCACTTGTGCTCTGGCTTGTTTCGCTTCTTGCAGGGATGCCTTCCAGCAAGACCACAGCCTCTCACACTGCATCCCATACAGGCTCATTTTTCACCACCCTCAAACATCCCCTGGACACGAAAGAGCCCCAAAAAGAAGAAGAGCACTGCTTGGAACTCAAAGCCTGGCCTATGAGACTCCATCCAGTATCAAACTATTCTCACAAGTCAATAAGCAGTGCAGGCTCCATCCTCTCCCTAAACCTTTGTTCCTGGTTCCCAGACATCTTCTTACCAGCACTGAGGTCCCCTCCACTACGTCCAACTTCTCCATGCAAGAGCATGGTCTTAGGAGGCATCTTTGTGTTAAAAGCTGTCTGGATGTTATCCACAAACGTCTTGCAGTGAGGGCTGTCCACCCAGATGCGCTCCCCAAGGGAGTCCTCAATGTACACCTGCAGCAGCGAGCACAATCCATTTTCACGGGGTTAATTACAGGAGTATTTGTGAGTTTGTATGGATTTATATCCATAAAAATACACAGAGTAGGAAACTAGCATAACCAGTGCATGGGTGAAAACCAGATTATACAAGACCAAAAACACACACCATCACATCCCAAGCTCTACTGGGCACCGTCTCAAAAAAGACTTTACAAAACTTCTACCATCAAAATACAGAAGCTGGTCAGCTCAGTCTTTTTAAGTTAATGGGCTGTTTTAATCTCTACACACCAAATAAAAAGCAAGGAGTCTCTGCAACACTTACATCAATACAGACTCTCAAACACAACTCAGAAAAGAGCAGAGATAAGGCAACAAAAGGCGATAGAGGCTACATTCCAGAAATCCATGGAGATTTTTCTTTAAAAGTATGGGCCCAGACTCCAATTTCTGCCTCCCCCATCTGCATTCCCACAGTGGACAAGAGGACACCAGTCACCCCCTTCCCTACAGCTGTATTAAACATTATGCTGCTCTGCTACTCCAGGACATCCACATTCCCCAACCCAGTCTGCCCACCATTGCCTCAGTCCAACAGAAGCCTCCTCAGTTCACCAACCTTGACAAAGATCTCTGGCCAGTTCTCATCCTCTTCATAAGCTGCCATGAGAAGGTTGCATGCCAAGACAGACACAAGACTATTCCCTTTGGCTTTGAAATTGATGGAGGCATCTCTTCGGAGTAGGCTGCACAGTGCCTGGAATAATATCCACAAAAAATAAAATCATAAACAAGTCATCTATTGAGAAATAGCATGGAGAGAAGCTGCGGAAAGAGAAATACAAATTGCAGAAGCTTGTCACAGAACTCTGGTATTTACAAAGCCATGCAGATCACACTCTGGCCTGAGAGAAAGTGCAGCCCTGCTCATAGTTTGGCAGGAAGGATCCATCAGTAATTTGCAAGTCCTCACCTCAATAACCCCTTCGGTGGCAAATATGTTGGGTTTGATTTTTGCCAGGTACATAAGGCTCAGGTACAGAGTGGTGTCAGGTTTGGCTCTGTTCATCTTCAGCTGCTTCACAGCTCCACACAGCACCCCCTCGATACGGTCATCGTTGCCTTCTGCCTCTGCTGCCTCAATCTCATCCAGCAGCACCGTGGGGACAACTGCAACCACCAACACAGAGGGATCAGCATCTACCCTCATGCCAAATAACCACCCTGAGGTGCTTCAGGACCAGTCACAAGGGACAGCAAAGCACACACCAGCTCACTTTTAGCCCCTGCAATAGCTTTTCCCTACTCAATTGCCATTAAGAGTTCTGTTTCAAAACCGACAATGCCCCTTCATTGTTTTTCTATGCTAGCACACTCCTCTGCAAATGTATCCAACGACAGAAACGGAATGACAATTCAAAACACAACATCCAGACCCAGAGTCTAAAGAAGTATGTGACTAAAATACCACAATCCAGACTTTGAGATTTCCTCAAGGAAGTATTTCACATATGGGTGCCGAACAGCTGTCAGACAGAATGAACACAACCCAATGCCAACAGAAGAGAAAACCTTGACTTCATCCCTGCATCCAGGAAAGGAAACTCTCGAGGATAGCACAACACTATGTGAGCATCAAGAAAAACTCCTGGGATGAGACTCCAGAGAAAGGAGAAGTTTTCTTTCTCTGAGGTTTCCGTGCGACGGCAGGAGCGCAGCGAGGCCTCACCTTCGATGGGGATGACAGACGGCTCCTTGATGGAGGGCGAGATGGCTCTTTTCTCCGCCACGGCCGCCTCTGCCAGGCGTCCCAGGGCGCTGAGGGGCGGCGTGGAGGAGAGCTTGGGGCGCTTGGTCAGCCCGGGCAGCCCCGCCGGGCCCGCCAAGGCGGCGGCCGCGTCCCGCTTGCGCTCCGAGGGCAGCCCGGGCGGCGCCGGCTTCAGCAGCGTGACGGCGGCCTTGCCCTCGCCGCTCTGCCCCTTGGAGCCCAGCGCGATGAAGTCTCCGGGCGGCGGGTGCGCTGCGAGGGGAGACACAGCGACAGTGAGCGACAGTGAGCGACAGCGAGCGACACTGAGCGACAGCGCCTGCAGCCCCCCGCCCGCCCGGCCCCGCGGGACTCACCGGAGGGCTTGGGCACGGCGCTGGGCCGCCGCACGGCGGCCGCCTTCGGCCGGTTCATGGCCGAAGGGACGGACCGAGCGACAGCCGGGACGGACAGACGGACACCCGGCACCGACCGACGGCCGCGGCCACACGGAACCGGAATCGCCGCCACGGCGGCACCGCCCGCCCCGTCCAGCCCCTCCGGGCAGCGCCGTCTGGCGGGCGGGAGGGGGAACTGCACCCCCGGGGGCATCGGGGGGCTCCGGGGTACCCCGAGGTCAGAGACGGGCTGGGGTTGCTGCAAGGTATGTAAACGTTTTCTTAAGAAAGGATGATTTTTTTGGTGTTTGATCCGTCTCTTCTCCCAGGCAACTAGCAACAGGACAAGAGGACACAGCCTCAAGCAGCACCAGGGGGTGTTAAATCAGACATCAGGAGGAATTTCCTCACGGAAAGTGGGATTACATATTGGAATGGGCTGTCCAGGTGGTGATGGAGTCACCGTCCCTGGAGGTGTTCAATGCCACTGGACGTGGCACTCAGTGCCATGGTGTATTTGAAAAAGTGATTAGACCAAGGCTGGTCTTGATCTTTTCCAGCCTAAATGATTCTGCAATTGGGAGATCTGGGATCAAATAGGAGGATCAAGGAGGCGGGACTGGAGGCTGGAGTCGGGCTGAAATTGGGGAGCTGAAAGTAGTGGCTGAAATTGGACGGCTGGAGTGTGGGGCTAGAACTGGGGGTGTTGGATTGGGGCTAAAATTGAGAAGCTGAAATCAGGGTGTTGGAGTCAGGAGAACCAAGGTCAAGGACTAAAACTGAGGGCCCTGCAGCACCTGGCTGCCCACCCCTTCTCCCCCATGGCACCCCTTCTGTCCCCATATCAGGCGCCCAGGACAAGCTCTCCACATGCCTTTATTGCAGCAGGAACCATGGGTACCCACACCACCCACCCAGGACCATGCAGGGGGCACCCAGCAGCCAAGCCCCCATCCCACACCCCCTGTCCCCAGCTGTGCTGAAGGGGGACGAGCAGCAGCAGGTGACAGTCCCTGATGCCCCATCCATGGCAGCATCCCGGCTTCAGGGGCTGGAGCATTGAGCACCTCCCAGGTGGGTGTCCTGGCGAGGTGAGGGTGACCCCAGGGCCCCCTGCTCACAGCCACTGCAGGGAGAAGCCCTGGCTGAGGCTCATGCCAAGGTCACTCACGGTGAGAACCTGTGGGGAGAGAGGAGACATTTTGGGATACAGCCTTGACGGGGGGGAAGCAGAGAATGCTTTCTCCTAAATCCTGGCATGGCACAAGAGCCACACAGAGTCCTCACACCCCTCTTTGGGCACACTGTGACCCTGGAGGAGGAGAGGTGAAGACCCTCAGGATGGGGACCCCCACCCAGCAAAGGGCACTCTGAAATGGGGCCATACCTGGTTGTCCAGGTAGGAAAAGGCCTTCTCCTGGCCATTCAAGAGGACCTTGCTGGGTGGCTTCTGCACGCCAAAGACACTCAGTGTGCCAATGGTGACCTTGGTGGCCTCAGTGCTGGCATGGAGGACGGTGGAGGTGAAGATGTTCTGTAGGAGGGGACAGTATGAGCTCAAGGTGACCAGGTAACATAGGACCCCCCACTTCTGCCCTCCCCACCACATCCCACCTGCGTGACATTGAACATCACATAGGAGTAGTTGCCCTTCTCAAAGGTGTCCAGGCTCTCGCCATCATCCCAGAAAAGGTCACCCCAGGCAGTGGCATTTGAGGACAAGGCCACGATGAGACGCAGGGTATTCGCCCGGGTCACCTCTGTGGTGGTTCCTGGTTTCTGGGGTTCAAGCACATGTGTCCTGTAGGGTCATGACCACTGGGGATGGGGGTCCAGGAGTTGAGTTGCTGGGGGACACACGCTGTGGACAGCACCACAGGTGATGGGTGGGCACTCACCTGGGTGGGCAGGATGGAACCTTCCCGGATGTGCAGGTTGAGGTGCTCCAGAGGGGCTGACATCTTCAACATCTCCCCACTGCTGTTCACTGAGGAACCCTGGGCAGGGAGGAAGTGACATGGGTGTGAGGGATCAGATCTGCAGAGCAGCCATCCCCAACCCTCCCTCCATTAGGGCTCACTGGGCTCAGCCAGGGCTTCCCACCCACAGCCCCGAGAGGGTCAAGCAGGGATCACCCAGCCCCCAGCCAAATGCCATGATGCTCCTCACCGTGTAGAAGTCGTACCACGTGCCTTGGGGGACATAACCTGTGACTGAGTCCACCCCGGGCTCCAGCACTGGTGTCACCAGCAGGCTCCGGCCCCACAGGAACTGCCTGTCCAGCTCCCAGGTGGCCACATCCTGAGGGAACCTGTGGCGGGATGGAGACAGCGCTCGATCGGCCGCTTCTCCGTGATTCAGCCCAAGCATCTCCCCAGCTCCCACTGGGGATGGCCTTACTCAAAGAACAAGGGCCGGGCAACGGTGTCCCCTTGCAGGTGGGCACGGTGGAAAAGGGTGTAGAGGAAGGGCAGGAGGGAATAGCGGGTCAGCAGCACGTCCTTCATGGCTGTCCTGGCTGCGGGGCTGAACGCTGTTGGGTCCTGGGCCTGGGGAAGACGTGGGCAGTCAGCAGCTGTCTCACCCGCAACCCCACCTCCTGCATCCCCCATTCCACATCCCATATCCTGCATCCCACATCCTGCATCCCACCCCTAGGATGCCTCCCACTGGGCACACTGCCCTCGACCTTCTCGTTCTGGGTGTTGTGGTTGCGAGCGAAGGGATAGAAGGCACCGAGCTGCATCCAGCGGGTGCACAGCTCCTCCGAGGTGCTGCCCGAGAAGCCGCAGATGTCTGCCCCGACCAGGGGGATGCCAAAGAGGCTGAAGCTCAGCAGCCCTGAGGGAAGGGACAGTCAACAGGGCACAGTTTCGGAGACATCTCCAAACAAGCTGAAAGCTCACCACCCACCTGGAATTGAGTAACACATGTCCTTCCACTGGCTCCGGTTGTCACCCAACCAGTGCCCTGAGTACCGGCCCTGGCTGGGGAAGGTGGAGCGGGAGATGATGAAGGGGCGCTTCCCCCGGATCTTGATCAAGGCGCTGGAAAACAACAGGAGAGCTGGCGGCAGAAGGTAGGAGCAGCCCGCCCGGTGTTTCCCTTATGCCACAACAGCTGAGGGAAAATTCCAGCCCCCTGGCAGAGGGGTGGGGAGTCAGCCCAGGCAGTATGGCAAAGGCTTCCAGCAGGACCAGTCTCATTCACCCATTCCTCTCAGAGCAGTGTCAGCTCCCCTCTTCTCCTGGGTTATTCCCATCCCAGAGGCTGTGAGCAGTCAGAGCTTCCCCCCTTCTCAGATCGCACTCAAATTCCCATCCCTTTCCTACTCAGCTCTGAGAACGATTTTATCCCAACCTATCCCCAGGCTCTCAGGAAGTGGGATGCTCAGGTACCTTGCTGTGGCTTTGGCTTCCATCAGCCCATAGAGGTTGTGGAGGTTGTAGTGCACCGAGACTTTCTGCTTTGCTGAGGCACAGACTGTCTTTGCAGAGAGGGAATCGCCCAGCACGGCTGCCAGGAGGGAGAGCCCAGTTGGACCCGGTGGTGGTGGGGTGCAGGGGATATGGACTCCCCACACTTGCTGGCTCTGGGTCAGCCCTCCCACAGCCAGCTGTCACTGCCAACTCAGTGCCAAAAGCTCACACAGATGGCCCCATGCTGCACCCTGACATGGCTGTAACAAGTGTGCATGGCTTAGACATGGATACTGGCACATGAAGGTAGGGATGGAGGCATTCAGGGTGTAAAAGAGACACAACGTCTCTTAGAAATGGTCTTCCTCCACCACACTCACTTGGCAGTGATCTCAAAGCACAGCCTTGTATCTCATCTCCCTCTTTACCTGGAGTGTAGGGTGGGCTGTCAAACTCTCCTGGGGGGCAGCCATCTTCAGACCCATCCATGAAGTTGGATGGCTCATTCATGTCCTAAGCAGAGAAAATTAAGCAGTAATTTCAGGTGTGTGTTTTTGGGATTAGTGGTAGACTTGGAAAAGCTGCAGGGAGAGTCCGCCAGGACACACACCAGGCATCAGCTGAGATGCTGGCAGGGGGCAACCCATGGGCAAGGAGGGACTTACGATCCAGAGGCCGTCAAAGGGCACGTGGGCATAGAAGTGCTGCAGGTTCTCCAGCCACCACTGGTGTGTGTCTGGGTTGGAGAAGTCTGCAAAGGCAGTGAAACCAGGCCATACCTGTGGGGACACCACAAATCCACGGGTTCAGCAAGCAGGTGATTTCTGAGGAGCCACCATGGTGAACAGGGTACCCACAGCACTCTGGGGATTTTAATGGGCGGTGAAACAGACAGTGAGACAGAAGATAAACCCAGCCAGTGCTTTGAGTTCCTGGGTGCTACACACACACACACAGCATCTCTCCTCGCTCCATGGTACCGGGAGTACCAGGTGCTGAGGAGTCCCCACAGTCCGTGGGCAGTGGCAGGTGACGGGAGCAGCTGCTCTGCCCCCACTTGCACAAGGCCTGATACCACCTCACCAAGAACATGTCAGGGAAAAGCCATGATTTCTCTGTTCTTTGCCTCATTCCAGGAATTTTACCCAATTCGTTTTCCCCCATGTTTTCAGACTACATCAAAAGCCCCCTCCTTGGAGATGGTGAGAAAGAGCAGGTGGGAGAAAACAGCCAGGGGGGTCAGAGTGGGAGGGAACAGCTGCAGAGCAGGTCTGGAGGCACACTGTCTATCACAGACAACCTCTCCTCACCCCAGAAACAGGAAGGGAGAGAAATCAGATGACCAGCCTCAGGCAGCACTGCTGACTCTGTTAAGCTCATATGACTCCCACAGGCTCTTCTGCTGAGCAGGGGCTGGTGAAGACACCAGGAGGTGACACATGAGGAAGACAAGGGCTGAGCCAGACTCCGGCAATTATCCTGGAGAAGTCCCTCGGCCACTTGGCTTTCCCCCTCTTGTGATGAAATCCCAGCCCTGGTATTGCACACCCCACTGGGCTGGGATTTCTCCCTGGAGCTCCTCACCTGCCCGATGAGTGGCTGCCCTTGGGTGGTGTTGAGGAACAAGCCCCGTCTCAAGCCTTCATCAAAAGGCCAGTAGGAGCCACGAGGGCTTGTGCTGCTGATGCCAGGATCCTGGGGATGGAGCAGAGGGTTAGGGCCATTCCAGGCAGACCACAGCTCCTTCCCACAGCCAGACCCATGTGATTCACAGAAAAGAACCCAGACAGGGTCAGCCAGAGCCCACACACTGTGGCTGTTTCCCCCCAAGGGGAAGAGAAACTTGCTTCAACACTTCCAGGCATGTTTTCTAAAATGCCACTTCTGCAAGTCTCCAGGACCCATTATGGTGTTTTGGGGAGTGGGGGACAAATACAAGAAATCTTGCTCTTATGCAAGAAATGTCAGGTCATGGACAGGCTTAGGTTACTACGGAGAGTTCAATGAGGAAGAAATTCAACTTTCCCCTGCAAGGACCTGCTGGTCCCCACTGCCTCCAGCAAGCAGAACCCATGCCCCCACTCCTTGCAGAGGGAAGAAGGGACATCACAGCCGGGCCACAAGATCCCAGCACTTGTGGGGATGTGAGGGCACCTGAGCTGTGCAACCACAAGTTAAACTGCCTGACCCACAGCTCCTCCATTCGCCTCTCACAGGGGTCAGGGCCATCCTTGTACGCGCAGAGAGACAGGAGCACAGCACAAGAACCTGGCCATGTCTCCAAGGTCCCTGCATTAGGGGGATTTCCAGTCACAGTTTACAGCTGCCTGACCAGCACTGGGAACTGGCCTCCTACAAAAATCCCCAGGGCCAGGACTGACCAGCTGGGACCAGAAACATCCATTATGCCCTCGTCTGACATCCCTGCAGCAAAGACAGCTGGCAAAGACAGTGGGAGAGGAGGGGGAATACCAAGATCATAACGTAGCGCTGCCCGTGTTTGTGGAGGTCTTCCACCAGGGAGGGGAGGGAGGCAAACTTCTGGGAATCCAAGGTGAAGTCCCGGTACCCATCCATGTAATCGATGTCATTCCACTGCGCATCCTGCAGGAAAGAGGCTCAGGAACGGGTGATGGAGACTGGACCCCCTGCCCCACAGGCCTGGGGGGTTACCTGGGGGATCTGGTAGTTCCTCATGGCTCTCACGGTCTGCCACGTCTCGTTGCTGGATCCGTAGCCCCAGCGGCACAGGTGGAAGCCAAGAGCCCAGATGGGTGGCATGGCTGGGAAACCTGCAGTGGGAGGTTGGGTGGGGTTTCCCAAGATGACTGCAACCTCTCAAAAGGATGGGACGGTAAGGGGAGAAGGAGGATAAAAGGTGATCACTGACCACAATGTGCTGGAAGGGTTGGGGATGGGACGGCTGGGGGATGCTGATCTCTCCCCAGCTGAGAGGGTTGGGGATGGTGGTGAAGCTGGGCTGAGACAGGGATGTGGGCATGGAGAAGGTGCCTGCACATAGCTGTTTTGGGGTGTGGGCACTTACCAATCACCTGCTGGTACTGCTGGATGACCATGTGGGGATCGGGTCCCAGGAAGATGTAAAAATCCAGCACACCCCCAATGGTCCTCCAGGTCAGGGCTGGAGCAGGCTGCAGAGCCACCTCTTAGAGAAGGAAGGTAGAAAGGGAAAGAGAAGAGAAAAAGGTAGTGACAACTGGGGAGCAACCCCCAGACCTCAGCCCCTATGATGGAGCCCAGGCAGCAATACAGGCAATGCTCAGGGGAGTAGAGGAATCCCTGACCTGAACTCAGCAGATGGTAAATGGATGTCTGAAAGCTTAAATCATCATAGCCCAGAGAGATCATGGGTTTATGCTATCTTGAAAATCTGTTCTTTAAGCTCAAATCTGTGCCAGCCTCCACTGCTGGACCAAGACAAAGCACTTAAGTGCAGTGCTTTCCTTCATGTCATCCCCTAAAATCCCCTCCTAAGTGAATCCAGAGCTACTTGTACAAGCAAGCACAAGGGAGCCAGGCCTTTCTTGGGAACGGCTCTTCACACGGAGGAGCTTTTGCACCTCAGCTCAGGTGGCTGCATCTCACAGGAGCTCCTCCTCAGCAGCATCACAGCAACAGAGCTGAGCACAGCTGGAGCTGCCAGAGCCCAGGTGTGAGCAGCATCATCCCAGCTGGCTGCAAGAGGGAGCTGCTGGGAGGGACAGGTGGTCCTGGTGCCGCCCCTGACATGGCAGGGGCCCGCAGGAGCTGCTGTGTTATCACAGCACACACGGGCAGATGCCACGGCCGCAGCTGGCGCAGCACAGCTGGGAAGAGCACAGGTGACAGATGGCATCCCCGGCTGTGCCCCAGCCGTGCCTCGCTGCCGGGCCTGGGGGCACGGGCATTTTGGTGGAGGGGGAGTGGGCATGGACCTGCAGGCAAGGGATCTGCACTCCTGATGGCAACTCGGCAGCTGGGCGTGTGGTTAAACTGCTCGGCAGTTGCTAAAGAGCCTCGCCGTAGCCAGGAAACAGATGGCTGCGCTCAATAACGGAGCTATCAAACCACATCTTTCACTTTTATGGCTTCCTCTCACCCCAAGTTCCCAAACTGGCCACTCCAGCAGCTCCCATCTGTCCCAATCTGCCAGGTCCTCCACCATGGACAAGCTGGTCTGGGATCCCCTGGACACCTACCCATGGCGTTGCTGTTGAGTAGGAAAACACCATGAGCATTTCCGCCCTCCTCCATCAGCAGGTAGAAGGGGTGGGCTCCATACAGGTTGAATGATTCCTGCAAGGAGAGGTGCTTGATAAGAAAGCAAAGAGGGCAAAGCAGGAGAGCCCCATGTCACTGAAGGTGAATAAATGACCCTGTGCTGCATATACTGCCACCACCTAACCAGGCATCTGTCACTCCTCTGGAGCATAAGGCAAGGAATGAGGATAGGTTTGGAGCTTAAGGCCATGGGAGATGCTTCTTCCTCCAGCTCAGGGGCTGCTACTGAGCTGGGCTGGGTGAGGGGGAACCTCCTGCCTCACCACAACACATTGCACGAGGAGCAGGGTGGAGCGGAAACACCCAGTGCCCTTGGAGTGCCAAGAGCATTTTGCAATTGCTCTGAAATCCTCCCCGGCACATACCTGCTCATCAGCCTCAACCATCCCCAGCCTCTCCCAGTGCTGCTGCCCACCCCTGCCATGCTTTCCCAGGGTTTGTCCAAAGCGCAGGAGAGCAGCCCTCCTGCCCTCACCCTCTGCACCCCTGGGGGGAGAGGGCAGATGTACCGTGGGAGAGACGTCACGGGCCCACAGTGTGAGAGTGTTCCAGTCCAGGCTGTGCACAAGGCTGCCACGGTGCTCCCCCAGCCCATAGAGAAACTTGGATGGGAGTGATGTGGATATCTGGAGAAACTGGTCAGCAAAGATCAAGGGGGCCACGGTGGTGTTTAGCCTGCCAGGGTGACACCAAGAAAGAGAGAGGGTCAAGAGAGAGTTCTGGGACTCATTATGATCCATATACCCATCAATAACTGATCTCTTCCCTCTCAAAGCATCTCAATGGTCAGTCTAGCAGCACATCCCACCCTGCATCCAGCCCCAGCACCTTGGGCCCCCGAGCAAATTCAGGTCTGGCTGGACACAAGGCATAGCCCAAGCCAGCCTGACCCAGAGCAGCACAGCCTTCCCTTTGACACCAGAAGTTTCCACCCAGGTTATTATTAACCAGTGAGGTGATATGGCCATGGAGTTTCTCAGCCTGCTGTCACTGATAAGCAGCTCGCAAGTACAGGATGGACCACAGCCACCAGCAAATGGGAAGGAGGAAAGGATGGGATCCCAAAATACCCAGGCCAGACATTGTGCAGCTGTTGGTGCTCACCACCAACTTAGTGTGGGCAAAGCTGTGGAGGTGACAGAAGCTGTACAGCTAAGTCACCTGCATTTCTTACCCACAAAAAGTCTGGAGCTGTGGGTATCCCTATAGCTTGAATAGCCAGGGAAACCCAAAAGCAAGGAGAGGGCACAGCCACAACTGTTCTTTGGCATTTTTCCTGAGCCACCAGATCATTTATTGGTGATGTGCTGAGATCTACACAATGTTTGGCTTCTGTAGGACCCTGGGAGGAATCAGAGCAGTGGGAAATTTTTGGAGAGATGCTGGTCCCACAAAGCTCTGCCACGGCCAGAGCAAGCATGTGGCCTGTCCTTGGGGCCAGGAAGCCACCTGCTGCCACATCCCCATGTGAGCACTGCTCAAAAGATGCAAGACAAAGAGTAACAATTGGGTGGATATCTCACAGCATAGGTTTTCCTAATCAAAAACCTCTGGGAAGCATGCTGGAGCCTGCCTAGGGTGGGATAAGCTGCTCTCCACCTGCCACAGTGTGAGCAAGAGGTGGGTTCTTACAGCACTGTCCCTGTTGCCTTGCGCTGCAGCAGCACCCCAAAAGGGTTCCAGGAGAAGTTCAGACTGTAGACGGGGTTTTCTGCTCTCTTTGTCACTCGGGGAACATCAAGGGGAACCTCATAGCGTGGGTTGGTTGCATCTGTTATCTGCAAAAGGGAGAAAAAGCACTTTAAAGACCAACAAAGTAAGAGGGCAAAGGGCTGGAGATGCTCACTGGGCCCACACAGCCATGCCTGGAGCACAGCAGACTCCAGACTTGGTCCGAGTAAGGGATGGTCACCTATGGGATGGCAGGTGCAAGGGTTGAGGAGCACAGTCACAGGCTCTTGAGGGCAGCGAGCAGGAAGCTCACCTTGATGTGCAGCCGTGTGTCCGTCTCAAACTCCACATCCAGCCTCAGCTTCTCGATGTCCTGAGGGTAATAGGCCTTCTCCCTTCGCACCAGCAACCCCACCATGCCCAGCGCTGTCTGGTTGAGGCTCTCCAGGGTGTAGCTGGGGAAGTCAGGGGGATAGAAGCACCAGGGTACCCCCTGCTTGCCCTCTGCTGACGGGGGACTCTGGATGAAGCAGCACCCTCGGCTTTCACAGAGCTCCTGGGTCACCACCACACGTCGCTCTGGGTAGCAGTCAAAGCGATGGCTCTCAGGTACCAGGAGACATTTTGGGGGTGGCATGGGTCCAAGCCAGCCCCCCGATACCTGCCGCAGCACCCAGACAGTGATGGTGCTCAGCAGAACAGCGGCCACCAGCAGCCCGCTGCCCACCCACCACGGGGCCAGCTTCCCATGGCCAGAGGGCGTTGGGGCAGCCCCTTCCTCTTCCACCTGGCATGCTGCTGGCTGTGTTGAAGTCAGCTTCTGGTATGACTTCATTGTCCTGGTGCTGGATGGAAGAGGAGAGGGTGGCAGGTGTGAAGGAGACAGAGAGGGAGAGCTCGCCCAGGCCTCAAGGACAGTTTCCCCTCTCCTGATGCCTGTGGTTTGGGCAGAGCCTGCCCCACCTCAGCACCCTGCAGCATCACATCTGCACCTTCAGCCAAGATACACCTGGCAAACTTGGCAAAGAAAGGCTTTGCCCAGGTCAGGTGGTCCTGACCCTGCTAAGTGCAGGGAGACACTGACACCTGACTGTCCACCAATCCCAAGGGACAAAGCACCATTTCCTTTTGGGAGGTGGCAGAGGGGCCCCTCAAGGAGTTTTTCCCGAGTCTGCCTTAATGGGCTGCAGTATTTCTGGAAGGTGCAAGCAAAACCAAGCCTGCTCTTCCTGTGGGAACAGAGCTGCGATGCTGAGAGCTGCAGCTCCGAGGTGTGGAGCATTCTCTGCTCTGAGCAGTCTTCTGCTCTGAGCATCCTCTTTGAGCATCCTCTGTCATCATCGTCCAAAGCCCTGACTCAGAGGTTTTAGACCCGAGGAGGGCTGGGCAAGGGATGGCTGGGAATATGCCATTAGTCCTTGCTTTCCACTGATAAAGGCTGATTCTGACAACCTCTCAGGCAAACACCTCCCGGACTCTAAGCGAAGGAGACCCCCATGCTCCTGTTAAGTTCGCAGAGAGCAATCTCAGCATCTTAAAAAAGAGACACAACTTTCTTGTCTCCATCTCACTCTCACTCAGACCCTGCTCCCCTCACCCCTGCTCTCTTGCAAAGGCTCAGAAAACGGTTCCACCCCCCCCCCCCCCCCAAACAGGTTGATTCCCCGGCAGCGCTCCCCCAGCTCGGGCCACCACGACGGCTCAACCCGCCGGGGCCTGGCCGCGAACCTCCCGGAGCGGCAGCGCCTCCGCCTTATGCAACCTCCCGCCGCTTTCCCCAGGCGCGGGTGGCTCCGAACCGCGGGGACCTCCGCACGCCACCGGGGTTTGTGCCCGGCCGGCCCGCAGCGGCGGCACTGCGGGGCGGGGGGGCACACACAGCCGCGGCGTCCCCGGGCGGGCACGGGGAGCGGCGCGCCCCGGGAGCCCCTGCCCGCCTGCGGGCCCCGCTCCGGCCGTGCCGGCGCTTACATACACGTGTCTCCTCTTGACATTGTGGCTGCGGGCGGCGGGCGGGCAGCGGGCAGCGGGCGGGCAGCGCTCCCGGCGCTGCAGCTCCACCGTAAACACCCGACGAGCCGCTCGACCGGCTCCTACCGCGCCTCTCTAGTAGCAGCGCATCCCTACACGCCCCTCCTCCCCTCGCTCCTCCGCGTTGTGCGCTTTTTTGGTTTTATTTTTAATATTTGTGTCTAACAGCGCGGTGCTGTTCAAGAGGGGAGAGTATGGGGAGATCAGCGGGCGGCTTTTTAGGTTTCTTCCCAGCCGATGCAATGTAGGGTGTTAAAATCCAGAGAATGAACGCTTCTGTGCCCCCTTGTAGGGTGAGAGCACTTTATCCCTGCTCAGGGGGATAGTGGCTTCAGGGAATCGTCATGCTGAGTGTGTTTTGAGCACACAGCAGGTGGGCCAGACTCACAAAACCCCACACATCCCAGAGCAACGTCCTCTTTCCATCCAAGTTTCACCAGAAGTCCCATGCACTCCTCTTCATTTGCTTAACAAGTGTGTGTACTGCACAGGCTTTCCCACTTTCCAAGGGACTGGAGAGCTGCTCCTTGTTTACTGTTGAAGGCCACTGCAGTCTAAAGTTCAGCAGTGAATGAAAACAGACCTTTGGAGCTGAGGTACTTCCCCCAGAAAATGAAAATGAAAAGTAACCTGTTGTGAACAGGGCAATTCACCCAGAAACAGAATTTCAGGTGACACAGCTACCCCCGTCCTGCCATATGTGATCTGTCAAACCCCATGTTGTTGCAAAAACAAGGGGAAATACCTCACTTCTGGTGAGTCCCATGTGTGGGGCTGTCACCACAGAGGGTGTAACCCCCATCCAGAATGCAGCCAGCCCATCCCTCCTGCCCTTGAGGACCCCCATCTCATGGATGTCTCAGGGATAAACCCTGGATGATTTAGGATGGCTCTGGCCACTCTTGGTTATCACCACTCAGAGAGAGCACAGACGCAGTTGGGGACATTAGTGGCCCCAAAGGCTTCCACAACCAGCATCCCTCTCCTTGCTTGTCTTTGCTCTCTGAGCCACTAGAACCTTCCTGGATGGAAAGGAGACCTGGAGACAAACCTCAGAGGCATGAGTGAACACCACAGTGATGGCTGAAATCTGCCTTCTCACCCTTATCTCACCCTGTCCCAGCACCCAGTGCAGGATTTCAACCGGTTCCTGCAAATCTGGGAGAGGTGAAGGCCAAAACTGTTACAGCTACACTGGGCAGCAGCTTCATGCCACCACCTGAGAGCTCAGTTCCAATAATAAGCAGGGATTTCTTAACGTCAGGGAAGTGCATTCACCTAAACCTTGCTCTGGCTGCCCAGATCCATGGGGCTGTGCCAGGTATGAGGCTCCCTGTGTTTTGCAGCTCGTGTTGTTCAAAGGGAGCGGGGAAAGATGGGATCTTGCGACCTCAGTTATGGCTCTTAGAGCTGTAATATTTGGTCCCAAGGCTGGAGGGGTCAATATTTGGCTCCAAGGCTGGAAAGCACAAGTTGTATGGGGGCTAACACAGACTTTCCAACATTGTTATGGACACAAAGAAATCAAAACAAGCCCAGCTGAGATGGAGGCAGTTTGGTTTAGACAACTGCCTGCATTATTATATTTTTGATGCATTATCATCATGGTTGGATGCCCCCAGGGTCTGAAATGCTGCTCACACCATTGGGGTCAGGGTGCTGTGCTTAGCAGCTCACATAACTGCACGAGAAAAGGGCAAAGATTGGGTTGAGGATCCACCCCTGGTCAGGATTCGGCCCCGTTGTAATGCTCATGGGGCTGCAGGACAGGCAGTGCTGGGCAAAGGCTGGTCCACAGCTCGTGGAGGAGGACAAGGCTGGTCAGTGGCCACCTCCAGGAGCCCAGGGAACAAGAGAGTCCTCCCAAGAGCCTTGGGATGCCCAGGACATGTTTCCCCACCATCGTTTGCCCTGCAACAGTGCCAAGTGTTGGTGCTGCAGCTGGGTCAGGGTAACTCCTGGTATCAATCCAGACTGCAGGATGAACAGATCAAGAGCAACCCTTCCAAAGACTTGGGGGTGCTGGTGAATGAGAGGCTGGATATGAGCCAACAAAGCACTTCCAGCCTAGAAAGCCAACCGTGTCCTAGGCTGCACCAAAGGCAGAGTGGGCCAGCAGGTCAAGGAAAGTGATTCTACCCCTCTGCTCTGCTCTGATGAGACCCCAACTGCAGTGCTGTGTCCAGCTCTGGGGTCCCCACCACAGGAAGGACATGGAGCAGTTGGAGTGAGTCTAGGGGAGGCCACCAAATTGATTACAGGGATGGAGCACCTCTCCTATGAGGAAAGGAGGAGAGAATTTGGATTGCTCAGCCTGGACAAGAGAAGGCTTCAGGGAGACCTTATTGCTAACTTTCCCTGTCTGAAAGGAGCCTGCAAGAAAGCTTAAAAGGGACTTCTGACTGGGGCATGTGGTGACAGGACAAGGGGTAATGACTTTAAACTGACAAAGAGCAGGTTTAGATTAGACGGCAGGAAGAAATCTTTTCCATGAGGGTGGCAAGGCACTGGCAGCGGTTGCACAGAGAAGCTGTGGATTCCACATCCCTGGGGGTGTTCAAGGCCGGTTTAGATGGGGTTGGGAACAACCTCGTCTAGTGGAAGGTGTCCCTGCCCATCGCAGAGGGGCTGAAACGGGATGAGCTTTAAGGTCCCTCCCTAACCAGACATTCTACGATTCTATAAAACGCACCCGTCGTGTGAGCGCGCACAACCCCCGGCCACGCTGTGCCCCCTCCATCGGAACTGATCCGGGTGGTGGGGAGCTGTCGGAGAGGGGTCAGCTCCGCAGCGGGGCGGGGGCACACGGGGCGTGGTGTAGAGGAGACAGGGACGAGGATGGGGATGAAGGCGACATAAAAGAGGAACGAGGACCAGGGTGAGGATGGGAAGGAACATGAAGGAGGGTTGAGCATCAGGGCGAGAATAAGGACGGGGACGAGCACGAAGGGGGGCGACTACGTGCCGGCAGCGGCGCCCCGCCCGTCCCGCGCCCTTCCCCATGAATGAACCGCGCGGGCGGTCCCGGGCGGTGACGCGGCGGGCGGGGCGGGCCGGGCGGTGACGCGCGCGGTGACGCGCCATGCCGGAAGCGGCGGGGGCGCTGGTTGGTCGGCGGCGCGGCGGGGGGGAGGCGGCCGCCCCGCGCTTGTTGTTGTCCGCGGGACTCGCTGGCAGGGAGGGAGGAGGGAGCCGCGCAGCGCCCCCGCCGCCGCCCCCGCGCCCCCGCCGCCCCCGCCGTCGCCCCCGCCACGGGGCGCTCCCGCCGGCACGCAGGTGAGGAGCCGCCCGGGCGCGGCGCGGAGGGGGCGGGGGCGGGGGGGTGGGTCGGAGCAGGGAAAGGGGGGGTGGCCGCGCGATGCCGCTGGATCGCGGGGGAAGGGGGCGGCTCGGCCCGGGTCCGGCCCGGGTCCCGCTCGGTCCGGTCGGGTCCGGTTGGGCGCGGGCGGGCGGGGCGGCGGAGGTAAAAGTGCTGAGTCACCACCGCGCCGGGCACGTGGTGCCGCCGCCCCTCGCACCGGGCCGGGCCGGGCCGGGCGCGCACGTGGGGGCCCGGCGGGGGACGAGGGGCGGGCGGCGGCGGCCCCGCCGTGGGGGAGCGGGAGGGGGCTCGGGGAGCGCCGCCCGCCCCCGCCGAGCGGCCCCCGAAGCCCCCGGGGGGGCGGGGGCGCGACGGCCCCGCCGCCACATATTCCCTGTCACCTCGCACCAGTGCGGAGCCGGCAGCGCTCAGCCCCCGTGGGACGGGGCCGGCAGCACCACCTCACTGTCGGGGACGTGGGGCTGGGGGTCCCCTGGGTGTTTGCCGGGGTGATGCTTTCCCTGTCTCTTGTTGTTATTTTTCTTCCCCCCGAGGATGAGCGCGCTGGCTGTCTCTGCCTTTGAATGGCTCTTAAAATACATGTGAGGAAACCTGTTGTGACGCCGCGCGCTCCGCCGACTAAAAATAGCAGCTTTTGTAGTACGGAGGGAGCCGGGGCGCAGCCGGGGCCGGGCAGCGTGGCCGCGGCGGTGGCCGGGCGTGGTGGCGGCTTCGTGATCCGCTGTCCGCCCCGGGTTATCGGGCAGGAGCAGCCGCCAGCGGGAAATGCCAGGCGGGCGCGTCGCTGCCCGTCGGATGGGCTGGGGGTCAGGGCTGCGGCGGGTGGGGGGCTTATCTCTGCTGAGCACAGCTGCTGGTTGGGTCGAAAGAGAGAGAGGTGCGTGGTGTGTTCGGGCTGGTCCCGGAGCCTATGGGGGGAGGGAGGGATGCGTGTGTGCATGGGGCCGCCCTGGAAACGGGGTGCTCTGGGGCCGCCCAGGGACTGGCAGTGGGAGGAAAGGGGACGGTGACATTCCGGGAGCGGGCACTGCCGCGTGACTGTCTGGTGGGTGCGGGACGGTTTGGGGATTTAATCAGAAGTGAGGAGGTGGGTGGGGGGAACCTCTTCAGCCTCCCTGTGACGGCAGCGGCATAAGGTGGGGAAAGATCCATGCCACGAGCGACGGGAACTGAGATCTTCAAACTCTCACAGTGTGTCAGGGTCTGTTTCCTTCCTCCTCCTCCTCCTCTACCTCGGGCTGAGAGCCCGCTCCCCTCCCTCGTGGGTTCCTCCGTGGAGGTTTTATTTTACAGATTCTGCTGAAAGCAGGCCATGAGGTCTCAAATTAGGAACGAGCCCCCTTTGGGCAAAGTTGTTACAGAAAAGGGAAAGGCCTCCATTTTCGCTTTCACCTGGCCGCCCCCTCCTTTGCCAGCGTGCCTAAAAGCTGAGCTGGGAGTGCGGAAGGTGGAGGGAGCCAGTGAGAGCTAAGCGTTTCCCTGAAAAGCCGCACGCCTTTTTCTTGCACTTTCAGTTTTTGTAAGCCCTGTGGCGGACGCAGCCCTGCGCCCCAGCCCAGCCCGTCGTGTGCCGTGGGGTGCTGTCAGTGGGGTTTTAGCAGCGTACGAGTTTACCTGGTGCTTTTTTTTTTTTTTTTTTCCTCACTGACGAAAGGAGCGCGAGGTCCCTCCGCTTTTTCTCCCCCCCGTCCTTCCGTGTGTGTCCGCGGTGCCGCCTGCGGAGAGCCCTTCCTCAAGCCTTCCTCGTGCAGTCACTTCCTCGGGCTGATGGACGCCGCGGCCGCCCAATGGCAGCGCGCAGGGCTGCGCGGCCCCGGAGTTCACTCGGCTCCCGCCCGGCCGCGCTGCCGGACCTGGGGCCGGCGGCGAGCAGCGACGGGGCGCTTGCCGCAAGGTTGGGCACACGGTGACTCTCGCCGTCAGGACACCCTGCCCGTTCCTGCGGGCTCTGAGCTTGACAGGGCTTTGAGCCCTTTTCAGTGTTCCCGGCTGTATTACGCTAGGTTCTTGCCTTGCTTCACAACTGTTTCTGAGCCAGAGGCAAAAATTTGTTGGCTTTTTTTTTTTTTTTTTTCCTGCTTGCCTGTCAAGGACAGCGTGCTTTGTCATGTTTTATGTCATTTCTGCGCCGTCACCCGTCTCAGCAATCTGTTGCGGCATGGAGTTCAGTACTGCTGTGTGCCTCCTGAAAGGGAAAAATACAGATCAGCTTGATACCCTCTGATTTCCATCAGCATTGGAAGATGATTAATGGCATGGAATGTGCTGCAGGACTTGGTATTGAAAATCTCTAGCTGTGTGAGATGTTTGGGAAGCGAAGAAAGGACAGCTGGGAGCGCTGGCCCCTGCGGCAGTCGGGGTTTGTGGGATAAGCTCGCTCGCTGATCATTTTTGTAAACATCCAGCTGTGAAATACTTGAGCGGTGCTAGCACTTTCAATTATCAGGAAGTTTCAGGCTCAGCACCCTGTAGAGATGAACAGGCAGTTTCCACTTCTGTCTCAGCTATTGTTTGAGGCTATCTTCAAACTTGGGCAGAGAGTCTTCCAAGCATGAAGCAAGCACAAGTGATGCAGTGCTCTGTGACCATCAGCACAAGGGCCGGGGGAAGACGGTAATGAGAGCAATTACCCTGGCACTGCGCTCCTGCGTGGAGGGACGACAGGCTGCATAGTGGATCCTACTGCTTTGCAATGTTGCAGGATGCCAAATAGCGATGCCACTATGTCCCATTATTAGCACTTAGTGAAGATCTCTGACTTGATGGCTGGCACTTGGGGTCAGGAGAAGCAAAGTTAGAAATCCCAATCCCAGCTCTGCCCCAGGGTCTGGCTTTGCGTCTGAGCAAGTTATTTGTTGCTTGGTGGCTCAGCTTGTCCAGCTGGAGAGCTGCATCTCTGGGCTGGTGATGCTGAGGTGTAATTCCAGTATATCTCTGTCACCGTGTTTTACAAGCACGTGATGGAAAAAGTGCTGTTAGCTTGTCAGTACCAGGGCTGGCTGTCGCATACCTTTCCCCTTCAGTCTCCTCCCTCCTCCATGAAGTTTCAGAGGTGACACACAGGCATACCAGCCTGGTACTCCATATCCCTGCTCCCTAACCACAGGCTCTCTGCAGCTTCTGACTAGGTTGTTTACCAAACCACTGAAGACTGTCTGATCCGTGTCCAGGCTTCCCCAGAGAGCGCCTCAGAGAGCTGTGTCCTGGCAGCTCTCAAATGTGCTCTGAAGGTTCCTGAATCTCCTCTTTGCTGCTGGATGCTGGTTCTGATCCATAAGGGAAATGGAAAGCTGGCCAGCTGGGCGAGGGCTGCGTGGAGCTCCTCTAGAACAGTAAACAGTGACTCACCCCCTCCTTGTGTCTTCTCTCTCTTCATGTCAAATATATTGCCTCGCATATGCTTCTCTACTCTCTGATTCACACCACCAGCCCGTCCCTCCCCGCTCTCATTACAAATGAGTGACAAGTGTCAGTCTGCCTTACAGGATGTGTGAAGGTTGTCAGAGCAGGAGAATGGCTTTTTGAATGATGGGGAGAGGGATGGTGCTCTGCCTACCATGCTGCAATGTGCTGGAAATCCGTGTCGTGCCTCCGAGCGGCAGAGGCACGGCGACGAGGATTTAAGCATCTGTAGTTGCCTTCACCTGTCAGCTCAGATGTTACCCGTGGTAGGCACATCCGTTTGGCTGGCGCTCTGGAGCTGGGAACAACTTGCGGATAAACGAGAAATTTAAACAGCTGCCTAGGAATTAAATGGCTGCATTTGGGAATGAGTAGAGTATTCCCTGCGTAGCTGTCGGTGCCGAGTTGAGACGTGATGGCAGAGATCCCCGCCGCCGCTTGAACCTTGCGCTGTTTTTCTGCCCTCGGGAAGTCGTCGCTGGCCTGGCAGAAGGTGAGGGCTGCATGTTTTCAGTCTCCTGTATGAGTGTGAGGATGGAAGCTAAACACCAGCAGAGCCGTCTGCCAGGCACTCATGTTGTGGCCGGAGCTGTCTTTCAGTGTAGAAAGAGTTTTAAAATGTTAAGTTCATCTGCAGTTGTCGGGTGTCGGCAGTGATTTTATAGTAATTCCTTAATGTGTAATGTGCTTGGAAAGCCCTGTAGCGTGGAAAGTCTGAAATCTCACTCTGGCATGTTTTCTTTCTTAATTGCAAGCCTTGTGTGGAAAGCTCTGTCCTACCTCTGCCTGAGTCAGGCTTTCTGCTGACTTTCCCTTTCAAAACGAAGGAACTGGGATCTCTAGATTCTCTGAGCTGAGACTGTCAGGCTTAGGATGTCAGCTGGAGACTTCCAGGTTTTTGGGAGGATGCTTCAGCATGCATAGGAGCTGTCTGAGAGAGGGAGAGGGCGTTGGCAAGGCTGTCAATGGGTAACTTTATTGCAGAATTACAAGGGCTCTTTATGTAACCCACAGTCAAAACACTTGCTGTAAATATGAGCGTGGAGCTGCTCTGGAAAAGCTTTTTCCCCTCACAGTTGGTGTAATACTACTTGCTGCTTTATTGATGTGGCGTTCGAAGTGTGTCGTACTGCTTACAGAGCAGGGATGTAGCACGGCCCTCGTTCCAAAAAGCTGAGCTCCTAATTTTAGATGTGATGCAGCAAATGCAATTAAGGAAAGAAGGGCAGGAGTAGGGTAAAGACTAAAAGGGTTCTAATAATCAAATTGCAGGCAGGGTCCCAGAAGACCCCTGTGCAGCATGTTTAGGGAACGCTGCTGGGTAGGACTTGTTTGCAGAGTGCTTTATGATTTCATTGCAGGGTTTTGCTTTTTAAGTTTGGGAGATGACATGCTGATTTTTAGTGTCTTCTTGCTGGTAGCTGAATAGTCCCAAATAATCCTGCTGGGAAGGATTTGGTAGATGAGGAGATGAAGCCCAAGGCTCTGGAGGACTGCTGGTGAGGATTGCGAGTGTTGTTGTATCGGTTTCGAGCAGAGCCCAGACCACACCTGTGCCTTCACCTAGTGCAGAGATAAGACTCTCCCTGGCACTCATATCTGAGTGTGAGACTTGAGCCTGTTTGAGTGATTCTACTTGCTCTATGAAATCTTGCCCTTTGGGTCAGGCCAGCCCACAGTCTCCCACCCTTGTTTTAAGAGGGTCTGGCATCACAGTTCCTGATGGTGCCTTGAACCTCCTCAGTAAGTGTCAGCAGCAGCTCTGGCCCATGGCCCCCGGTGCAGTAGGGTGGATCCCAGCCTGTCTCTGAGGCATGCTGGCCCATCCAGGGTGCTTTGGTGTGTGGGGGGAGACAGGTGTGCAGCAGAAGACGCTGAGCCAAGCGCCTGTGCTGTCCACCGAGGAATGTGCTGGGTGAAGAGCTGTTGCTTTGGTGACATGGAGCAACAGGTGACCAGAAGGGTTTCATCACTCAGAGCTGGAGCGTTGCTCAGGGTGGCAGGTGAGCCCTCACGCTGACCCCCACTGGAGGCAACCTCACCCCTCGGCTCTTGTTTTCCATGATACTTTACATTTCTTTCCGTCTCCGCGCAGCCAAGTGGCCGCGTTCAGTTTTTCCATCGGCTGGCGCAGAAAACGCTTTGAAGACGCGCTGGGTGAGGATCAAAAGGCTTTTTGTGCAGTTGGTGGGTGTGACGGGGCTGTCGTTGGCCTCCCCCTCCTTTCTGCCTTTCCTTTTCCGGCGTTCGCAGCGCGGCGAGCGGCCAGCGCGCCCAGCGCGCCCCTTCCCTTGTAGGGATGGGGGCGGCGAGGGAGGGGGGATGCCGCCGAGGGAAGGAAGAGTTTCTGATGCTGTGGGAATGTGAGCGCTCAAACTCTGTAAACAGCTGGTGACTCACTGCATAACTATGGCACCAACTGCCTGCGGCCCGGCTGCGCCTCTGCAGGGAGGGGGCTGCCGGCCCTTTCCTCTACGCACTGGCAGCGCCTCTGCGCTCCTCAGCTCCGAGACCTGCTGGCCAAGACAAGGAGCTTTTTCCTTCCCCCCAGCTGCCGGTGCCTACGTCTGTGCCTCCGGCCGGGAGGTAGGGGTGGGCAGCCGGTGCCTGGTGCGGAGGGGAAGCGGTGGACGGTGAAAGGGCAGTGCTGGGGTGTGAAGAGGTGCCTGTGCTCGCAGGAGATCGTGCTCTGAAGAGCACGCAGGCAGAGGTTGGGCACATCCCCGTCTGTCCAAGGTAGCTGAGGGGGGCTGGGACTTGCCCCCCCACCCACTCAGCCCGCTCCTGCTGTCCTGGCACAAGGGGCTGTGGCTGGAGGTGTGCCCGGGGTGGGGCTCAGTGCTGGAGGAGAGCAGGGAAGGACTCGGTGATGCTCTAGAAAATGCAGCGCACACCAGTTGCTGTAAGTGGTCCATTCATCACGGAGCATCTTGGCTTGTGTGCTGTGCGGCTGTCCTTGTTCCTCCTCCAGACATGGAGAGCTGTGCTGTCTCGGGCTTAAAAATAGAGGAGGCGCCTAAATACACTCCCTAATATCTAGGATAGTATCTTGCAGCTCTGCAATTACAGGATTATTTTTTTCCCCTCCTGCTCTTCATCTTGATTTTTATGTAAGTCGTGTGATGATGAGGTGCCTTGACTGATAAAATTCAAGTGACAGCAGCACGGGCTGAGCCAGCACCTTCACCCACCCTGCTCCCACTGGTCCCCACGCCCCACCTTTGCACCCCCCAAATCCCGCCACCCCTGTTTGCAGATATGAATGAGTTTGTTTACTCTCCGACGACCTCGTGATGTCTTTGCACAGACATGACCTGAAGTCATTATTGCTTTTGGGCTTCTCTGTTTCCATGGTGACTGTCTCCGGGTTGGCTACTTTCCCAAGGTCACCATGGCAACTATCAGAAGGGAATCATGCTTGGGATGCTTTGGCTGGATTTTTCATGAATGATTAGGATGTGTGACACGATGCAGACGTGGAAATGGGGAGGGTTTGGGCTGGGCTGGAGAAGGTGGGGGGAGAGAGAGAGGACTCCCGCCAGACAGGCAGCGCTCTGCGGTGCCGCGGGTGTGCAGCCCTCGAAGCCGCCCTGTGTCGGGGGCACCGGCGCCTCACCCCCTCCCCGCTGGGGAGCCAGAGCAGAGGCTGTGATGGTGGCACGGCTGCCGGTGCCTCTCCCAGGGTAGGTACCATCGGGCCGTGGTGCTGCCGTCACCACGGGGTGAAGGGGCTGGGCGGAGGTGCGGGCAGGTGGATTTTCTGCGAGGCGCTGGTCGCAGGGGTGTAGTCGCTGGCTAAGGTGAGACTGAAGGGCAGCGTCGCGGCAGGGGACGGGCTGGCTGTCGATGGACATGCCTCCACGTCACTAGAAATATCCAGCAGGTTTGCTCTCGCAGTCTGGGGCTGGAGGGTTGGGAAGCAACAGTCTTGGTGTGTTGGGAGAGGTGAACTCCTTCCTGGCTTTGTTGTCAGGGGCTTTTGTTTCTGTTGTTTGGGGTTTTCTGGTAGCGTCTCCTTTGGGTGGGGACAGCGGTGGAAGCAGGTTACAAACCAGGCAGCTTCTCTCTGGGTTGCTGGCTCAGTTTTGAGCTGGGCTAATAATCATCAAAATGAGAATGAAGGGAGTTGTTGTCTTGTGGCTTTTCAGTGCCTTTTATGAGCAGAGGTAACTCTTAATTCAGTCCCTAATAGGCCATTTGGAGCGTCTGGGATGCCTCCAGAGGGAGGTGAGCCAGTGACAGGGCCTTGGAGGCCACGCTTCATTCTCCCCTTGGGAAGGGGTGGCACATGGCAAGGTGGTGCGTGATGCTTAGTGTGACTCTTGTTTACAGATCAATGTGGGTGTCCTCCTTTCCTCCCTGCCCTATCTTCTCTCCTGGACTGTAGCGTGGTTAACAGCAAAATATGAGGTCTTGGTGTTAAAAAGCAATGCAACACAAATTTCTTGTCAACGTAAATTTCTCTTTCTCTTAGCTGAATAGGGTAGATGATATCTGAATCCATCCCAGTGCTTCAAACAACTGCATGCTTATTTCTTTCAGTGGTGGTGGGTTTGGGGGGCTGGGTACGACCTTCCTGCCCTCATCTCCGAGATTAACCTGGAAACCTTGTTTTGTTTTTCCAGTTGCAATTTCTGAGCAGTTTTGTCCGGAAGACTGTGCTCAGGTTATGACGACTAATCCCAAACCGAACAAGGCATTAAAGGTAGGGGAGAAGCTGAGTGGGTGGTGCTGGGTGGCTGGGGAGGCTGTCGCAGAGCTGTGCGATGTTGGTTGTACGTGACTGTTCTTTTTCATTCCGAGAGACTCTTAGAAATGGGCGCTGATACAAATTTCCCACTGTCTACAGGAAAAGTTAGGGTAGAAGAATACTGGCATTACCCAGAAAAAGGCCTGAAGTCTCTGGGATGGCATGGAGGCTGGTATATCCCAGCAGCTATCCAAGAGACTTCTGAGGTATTGGTAGCATCCTGAAGTGCTCCCAGTCTTGGCAATGAAGTACTTTTACTGTCAGGACTAGGAGGCACTGGGGAAGGGACTTGTTCAGCTGGTGTCTCCCAGTCCCATGAGACAATAAGTGCCTCGGACTTACCAGCTTGATGGTGGTCTGTGCCTGGGCTGTTCATGTGTTGTTGAAATTTCTGTCTAATGTTTTGGCTCTTCATTCCATATGTCCTGCAGTCTCTGAAAAGACAAAAGGATGGATGGTGTCTTAAAAGTTGTTAAAAGTTTCAGTGACATTGAAGATCTTCTTCAGCCTAAACAATTCAGTGATTCTGAAAATAACCGTAGTGGCAAATGCGCTTGAGGAAAGGGCAAGGCCTTGGTAGTTTTCTCATGTAACTTCAGTTACTACGTGCTGTGCCCCAGCAAAACCAAATCAGGCTGTCCTTGAAGCCAAGCATGGTTGGTTTCGTTCACTACTGAAATGAGCAATCTTCAACGAAAAGCCACAAAATGTTGAATTAAGCCCTGCACAGAAGCAGCTATTCTGCTTTTGAGATGCTGCACTGGTGTCCCAGCATAATGCTGGGAAAAGGTGTCATCTTTAGCATTCATTATGAATTCCAGGTCCTGACAAAGGACTTCACAAAAATAATGCTTCAGTTGCCTTTACATATCCCCTTGAAAATCTTGCTCTTGGGTTCACATTGGGTATGTAAAGATCACTGCCTTGTCTGACCTAAGAGGGTGACCCAAACCCAGACAAGTACAGTACTCAGATCTCTGCAATGTTTAACCCAGGTGTTTTAGTGGAGCTTGTGCTCTCCACGGCACATCAGGGGTGTTTTCCAGGTAGGGATGTCACATTGCTGAGGGGTGGTGGCCTTTCCTCCTTCTGCTGCCCAGAGCGTCCGCTCACGTTGGGTTGCTGCTACCCCTGTGCTGTTGGTATTTGCAGGTAAAGGAGGAGTCAGGAGAGAATGCCCCAGTGCTGAGTGATGATGAACTCGTGTCAATGTCCGTACGGGAGCTGAACCAGCACCTGAGGGGTCTCACCAAAGAGGAGGTCATCCGTCTGAAGCAGCGGAGGCGCACGCTGAAGAACCGGGGCTACGCTGCCAGCTGCCGCATCAAGCGTGTGACTCAGAAAGAGGAGCTCGAGAGGCAGCGGGTTGAGCTGCAGCAAGAGGTGGAGAAGCTGGCCAGAGAAAACAGCAGCATGAAGCTAGAGCTGGATGCCTTGCGCTCCAAGTACGAAGCACTCCAGACCTTTGCTCGTACTGTGGCGCGAGGGCCTATTACCCCGACCAAAGTTGCCACCACCAGTGTCATCACCATCGTGAAATCAGCCGAAATCTCATCCAGTTCTGTGCCGTTTTCAGCAGCCTCCTAGTGCCCTCGGTGGGGGGAACTAGCAGCCTTTCAGCGGGGAGGGGATAAGGCTCTTATGCATTGTTCCGGAGTCCTTGGTCACGTCAAGAATTGGCATTTTAAGAAGTCTCTTCCAAAAGTGCAAAAAACCAGAAGAAAATAAAAAAAGAAAAGAGAAAAACAAACAAACCCAAAGGGTTCCTACAAAGGGAACTTAACTGGCTGCTTCTCTCTGGACTCAGTGGCTCCATCAACCTCTCGTGTCCAGGATTTGAGCTCTGTATGCAGTACAAATTGCAAGATCTGCTTCCTCCTTCCCTCTGCCTCCACAAACCCCTCTCAGCTGTGGGCAGCTTTCCAGCTGGGAGAAGATACCTGAGGAGCCTCCGGAGTCTTCGTGAATGATGCTCAAGAGCCAGGAAACATACGGACCGTAGAGATCATCATGTGAGATGAATGTATGGGAAAAAGTTTCCTTTAGTGGCCTCCTACTCCTTGTAAGAAGGATCTCCCCTACCTTCCCCACTTCCATTTGATGTTGTGAGGGCAGGAATACAGGCTTTTTGGGTTTGATTTCAGCCTGCTAAGAGTGGATGGGAGTGGGAGGATGATGGAGATAAATGCTTGGGTCTGACCACACCCATTCAGAATAACCTTTTGTTTTCAATTCATGCTGTTAAAATATGGAAAAATATATATTTTACATATTTTAATATGCCCCATTACCTGTGTGGCCTGTAAAAAAACTACATTGCAGCCTTCTTTATTCCAAGCCCAAGTTTCCTGATAGCTCCTTCCCAAAGGTGTGCCTGTGAATTGGGTATATTTATGCAGTTTATTTCTTCCAAATGATCCGCAATCTTGAAGTAGCAGCTTTTTTTTCCTGGGTTACCTGAAGCTGAAGGGAAGGAGGCACAGTAAATGCTGTGAAGATCAGCATGATGGGGAGGAGAAGGGGAGATGAGGAGGAAAAATGCTGCACGTATTATTGGTGGAGGCAGAATTGGCTGTGAGAGAAGGTAGGACAGTTCTGCTGGGATCAGCACTACGAGAAGGGGTTTGTGCAGAGCATTTCGGAAGGATGTTTCTAAAGCACTGAAGTGTAACTAGAGGGCAATAGCATTCAGCCAGGAGGAGAGAAGTTCAGTGTCTCCTCTTTGACAAAAGCATTGGTATGTTAGCAGTGAGCATCCTTAGCTGGAGAGCTGCGCTCACCAGTTCTTGGCGATCAGAGAAGGGCTATGGGGAGGTCAGATGCGAGCTTGGAAGAGTCTTTCCCTCTCCATTGCACATTGGATGCTGAATTTGGGATCCAAAGAGTACAGTGATCAACCCTCAGTGTTCAGACAACCTGTGTGAATGTGACCCTGAAACTTGATGCTTTCTCTTGCAAGTGGGTGAGTTATCCCAAGAGGCGCACGGAGGGCAGGATGGAAAATCAATGTGCGTGTAGGGGACAGAAGAATTGGGATTGAGAAGTCGTTTGTTTGGCTCTGAGCAGTGGTTTGGGAGAGGGATTTCTGGCTTGGCAGTGGGCAGGATTTGGGAAGCTGAAAGGAGAGGTTCTGCTGTCACGCAGCAGTGATGAAACAATGAATGTTTCCAGGTCACTGTAAAAAAAATAGCTATGTTGGTGTTCGTGTGTTTTGTTGTTGTTTTTTTTTCTTCTTGAAGTAGGAAAGAAAAGGGATTGTGTGTTTTGTAGGGCAGGTCAGAGACTTGTGGAATGGACGATGCCTGTTTTCACGCAGGTGAGAATAGAATGAGATTGCTGAGGTTTAAGATGAGGAGAAGAGCTCAGAGAATTTGGGCTCCCAAACAGAAAACAAAGATCACGGAGAATTCATAAGTGGTTTGGACTGAAAGAGAATAATCAAGTGCTACCATTGTTGGAAAGAGGACAGTGAACTGGCATCTGACACCCAGTATAATTTGTTGTTTGAGGCTTTGTCTTGCCTTGAATAGCAGTAAGTTGGTAGAAATTTAGTGAAGCCCTACTTGTCTTTGGAAGAAGTTGTTAGCTTGCTTTTTCTTTTTTTTTTCACCTTGTCATCGGAGTCTCTGGATTTCCCAGGAGGATCCTTTGTGAAATAGGTTAATGAAAAGAGAAACCTCAGACTTGGTTCTCATTCAGTCCCCAACATCCACATCCGTGACCTTACTGAGCCAGAAAGGGTGTCAGTGAAATGCTTCCTGAAGGCTCGTTCCCCCTGCCAGATCCACGTGTTTTGGAGGGGAGCAGGGAGTTTCCTTCAAGTGATTTTCCAACACGTAGAGTTTGGATGACACTTAGTGTTACCTCATTTCTCCTCCATTCCCTCCCTATCTCCAAACAGGCAGATTGATGTCCTGTGTATCAGTACCAGTTATTGACTCCCACAGCAGAAGCTGAGGAAGAGAAAGATGTTATGGTCATTTCCTGGTCCTCTCATGTTCTCCAGCTCACAGACATTGGACACTTTCCCAGACCTTACAGGTGCCTCCAAAAACAGGCAAAATGGAGACTCCTGGCACTGTTGGGGCTTTAAATGAAAACTTTAATGAAAAAGGCCAGTTGACTTGAAAATGCCCAAATGCTTCCAGTCTTTTAAACAGCTCCAGAGCTCCGTAACATTCCTGGCTAGATAGGAACACCCTCTGGCTGCCCTTGACACCCCTCCGGGGAAATCAGACCTGTCTCACTGAAGGGGACGGAGGTCGAACTTTGTTCCTGGGGTCTTCTTGCTGTTGGAATGAGTTGAGAAACATATCTTTATGTGGCACTTCCCTTGTGGCCAAGTATTTCTTTTTTTTCCAGTTCTTGGAAGGGTGCCAAAGGCTTGTCCAAGTGATTGCTAGTTTAGTGCTGGTAGGCACTTAAATCTCTGGTCACTCGATAAAGAACAAGAGGCCTGGGTGTTGTTAAAGCTGTTGATACCATAGCCATGGTAGGTAATCCATATTGGATATCCATAAGGACCACGTGGAAATATTTAAAGAGAGAGAAATATATATATAAATATATAATTATATACATTTTATCGTACAGATTTTTCGTAAAAAAGAAAAAAAAATAATTTTTTTTCCAAGTTTGATACTGTAAATCTTTATTAAAAGAAATTGCCAGTCCAGGGCTCCCTGGGTGGTGACCTGGAGGGGAATGAAATGTCCTGGCTAAACTTCCACAGAGGGATCAGAATTGCAAGGTAACGTGGAGGGAGGAATGACCCGAAAGCTGTTGATCGCGTTGGAGACCCAGCTCCTCCACCCTCCTCCCTGGAGGGCCCTCCAGCTTGGGGTTGTCGCGTTGCATTCCTCTGAGGTTCGGTTTGTTTCTGTTGTGTTTTATTATTTTGTTTTGTTTTGTTGTGGTTTTTTTTCTTTTTTCTCTCCGTCCTGCACTTGCCAGCCTGACACCCAGGGCGAGCGTGGCGTGGGGAGCTGGTGACGTGGGACGCGTCCCCGCAGCCGCCCCTCCCGCGCGTCCCTCTGCTGCAGTACTTTGGATGCCGGGGCTCCCTTCTCTGCCCCTCTTAGTTTGTCCCCCTGAGCCTGCTGAGGAGGAGTGGGGGCTCTCAGTTTTGGGTGCTGGGATCCTCTCCCCTGGGCCTGGCCTTTCTTTGGTTGCTCCCCATTCGCAGTGTGAACCGAGGGCTGGGCGGGAAGGCAGGAGAAGACGAAAGCGTCACGCAGGGACCGGGAAGGGACACCTCTGTTCTCATAGACATGTTTGCTGTGCTCTCTGTCGGGAGTTGGGGAACCTTTCCCTCCAGGGCAGCTCCAGATCCCTTTGAAACAAGGCAGCGTCTCTGCTCCTGCCCAACTCTGCTGGGAGGAGACTGAAAAGTGCAGAGACCTGGGTGCCACGGCAGGGAGGGACAAGGCACTGGGCTGGGGCAGAGACAAGCTGTGCCACGGGATGGCTCAGACCCGGGGAGGAGGAGAAGGTGGCAGTTTTTTTTTTCTCTCTCGAATCATTTAAACTTCATTGTCATGATTGTTTTTATTTAAAAAAAAGAAAAAAAAAGAAAAAAAAAGAAAAAAAGGGGGGGGAAAGGAAAAAAAAAAGAAACAAAACAAAACCGAAAAACTTTTGTAATGTGGATTTGTTTTCCTTCGTCTGTATTTCAGTCTGCTGGGGTGTTTCTGTAGATGGTGGATACTTGCTTTCATTTTTTTAATGATAGAAGTCTTCTGTTTTAAGTTGTTTTTTATCACCAGCTCATTCTATCCTCTGTGGTTACTCAGTAATTTCATTTCAATATTTATTTTTGTGCTGCTTTTTTATTATAAAATAAATTATTGATATACCAAGCAATGTGGATTCCTGTTTGTAAGGCGAATAGCCCTGTGTATGTGTCCATTACTTCTCTTGACAGCCACAACGTAATTTATTGCTGTAAATTTAGCTGCAGTGACTGGTTTTTTTGTACCTTTCCAATAAAGCATTTTCTGGTTTCAGACTTGCCCTGGTCTATGGTCAGCGTTTTGGAGCCTGAATTGATCTTCAGTGGAGTGTTTTCCTCGGGTTTTTTTGCTGCCTGTCCCCAGTGCAGCACCCGGCTGGCAGTGGTGCTGCGGTGAGCGATGTGTTTTTTGGAGGCAGGCTGGGCTAAGGCGAGTGGGATGGCAGCTTGGGCTTTGGCAATCATCTGACCCAGCCTCCTGGAGCCCATTTCAGCCTTGCTGTGGTGCTTTCTTGGAACACTTGGAATGTGCTCCAGGGATAGCTCTTGTCCGAGCTGTTTCTCAGGTCCATCCCATGCTCAGTGTGTATTTGTTCCTAACGCAGGGGCTCTGTCTTTGTGCACAATCAGTGGGTGTCTGTGTTAGCACAAGCAGGACTGACAGCTCAGCAGGCACCTGCCTGCAGTTGTGATGCTGAGCAAAGCCACTTGTGGCTTGGAGACACTGTGACCTGTCTTGAAGTGCTAGAGAGAGACACTCCTCTCTCTTCCTTTGGGTTGTGAAATATCCCTTCATGGTTTCCGTGTGTGACTTCTTGTGAATAAACTGCTTTAACCCCTTACATAAATACTTCATCTTTTTGCTTTTCCCTGTTGGGGCTTTTCAAAAGGTGGTACCTTGTGCCAGTGAGCTTTCAGGGGTTGTGTTGGCTTTAATTCCCTATTTCGAGTGGTCGAGTTTCTTGAGGGAACAGCTGAAGGGGGTAAAACACTTGGCCTGTGTTGAGGCAGTAGGCTGGAGATAGATGGGTGTGTTGGCCAAAGCTGGAATTAAGAGGTAGGGCAAAGTGGAGAGGAGCAGGGCTGAAAGGCTTTGTGTGTCAGCAGGTAATGGATGGTCATTAGGTGGGGCCAGGCAGGCTTGGCTGAGCAGGCATGTGGATGAAGCCTGGGGCTGATGGCAGTCTGCGCTGAGCAAAAACAGCATGATCAGCTCCTTTGGCTCCTGCCTGGAGTCACTGCAGCGAGGACAGTGGAGGGGACAGGGAGGTGTGCCAGTGTGACCCTTGGAGGGATGGAGGAGGATAAGTTCAGGAGGAAAAGGGTATCAGGGATGGGCCAAGTGAAGGTTCAGAAGTGAAAGGAAACTCGGTGTTCACCGTGCACAGGGGAGGAGCATAGAAGGTCTCTGTGAACAGCGTGGTAAAAGCACAAATCCTGCTCTCTGCCGCATGTCTGGCAGTCCGGTGCCTGTCAGCAGCTGGGCCCAGGGACTTGGTGAGTGCTAGCACCCAAAAAAAAGAAGTGTCTATCTCTAACTAGGTGCTGTGCAGCGAGCAGCCATGCGTGAGAGCTGCCTCTGCTGTGGTGCCAGCGGATGCCTTCCTTCCCTTCGGCTTTTAGGCAGGTCATCCTGAGCTCCTGCAGGTGTAGTGGTAGGGTGTGCCCTGTGACAATCATCCCTGCCATGAGTGGGGTGTAAACCTGCCTGATCCAAGCCCAAAAAGCACCAGGAGATCCGATAGCTGCAGCTCAGCCTTGTCCTTGGGGAAAGCCCGAGGACAAGTGACAACGGGAAAACAAATCTGCCGACCACCGGAGCCTGCTGCTGGCAGTGAGAGACGCCTGTTCCTCCCGGGCTGCCTGCTGGCGTGGCTCCAGGCACAGCAGGCTCCTGTGTAGGTCACCCGTGTGCTCGCCGCCAGCTTTCCCCGTGTCCTTGTTGCGGAGGTGGAGGAGACGTGTTAGAGGAGACCGTGTCCAGCCTACAACACTGCTGGCATTTCCATTCCCCGTGGATGCCTTTTGACAGCTTAAGGGTTTGAGGGCAGTGACAGCACCCAGCCTGAGCCATCAGCTCTTGCCTCTCTCCCCTCTCCAAGAAGACGGACGAGCAGGAGGCCCAGCTCGCGCCGGCTGGAGCAGGGAGGGTGCCTGCTGTTGCCATCGCGGCAGCCAGCTGGTGTCCAGCCCAGCACGGCTCCTTCAGGCTGGTATCACACTGCTGACTTGCATGAGTCACAGCTGACTTTTTTTTTTTTCTTCTCCCTTCCTTGTTTGGCTTGCAAGAAAGATCTGTTTTACATATAATACAGTAATCAGGGCTTGACATAAATAGGCAAATGTTATTGTCTGCAGTGGGAATTGCACCTGCTGGCAGAGCAATGGAGGCAGCCCATTATGCACCGGAGTCGATCATTTGTGCAATGAAGTACAACCACAGTTCTTGCTGTGTTCTTGTGCAAGTCTTTATCTCAGCGTCTGCGAGTGCGCCAGCAGATGTGCCATCATCACCTTTGCAGTCTGTCCTCGCCCCAGGAGCCAGAGCAGCCTCTGTTCCTGCAGCTGTGGCTGCCTGCTCCCAGAGGGGTGAAGACCAAGATGTTCAGCTGAGATGTCCCTGCTTCAGTGCTGGCTGCATTACAAAGCCGAGCAGCCTTGCCCCTGAGTACTGAGGCTGCACTTTCTATGCAGGACAGTCTTGCTCCCAGGATGTGCAGGATCCTGGATGAATGCCTGGATGTGCAGAGCATCTGGCTCTTGTTTATGGACCTTATTGCAGAAGTGGCCACAGTCTCACTGGCTGAGCAGATAGATACAAGCAGTGCTCCTTTGGACCAGAGGGACTTGCAGGGCTGGCTGAACTATAGGTTGCTCATGTGGAGTCTGGGTTGTAGCACGGTAAGATTTCTCCAGCAATAATAATAAATAGAGCTTGTCTTGTTGGTGTTGGACTCTGGGCTTAGCTTATCTAAACCGGATCCAGCACCTCTGAACCACTGCATCCACAGCTTGGGCGAGGGTTGGAAGAAGTGCTCTGCAAAGAGAGGAAGCGAGAGACACGCACGTTCTTTGTGGAGTCAAAAAGATGAGCACAAATCCTGTAGGAATGCCAAAATGTGCAGGATGCTGCGTGTGCAGGTATTTCTGCTGGGCCAGCATTGAGGGGCAGGGAGGACGTTAAGCTTAAGAGCATCAGCATTATAGCAGGAACAGGCAGATCGTGGGCTTTGCTTGCTGAGCTCAGTGAAAACGCTCGCTTGCTCTGTGCTAGAAACTGCTGTTTATTAGAAAAAGAAATAAATAATTTTCTGTTGTGATTTACATTTTGCAGCTTAAGAGCAGGGAATAAAAAGATCCAAATTCTATGATTTGTGTTTAAAAGGGCTCCAAGCCTTATCCACTGGTTTGTTTCTCACATGACTGCAAATCTGAGGCTGTAGATTTGCCTTCATCCTTCCACTAGCCAGCTACCATCCCAGACAACAGCCCAACCAGTGCCTAAGTTAATTCCCAGGGATCACCTCATTAACAGGAGAATAGAAATTGGACTAAAAATTAGGGAAGAAAGGAGAAGTCCTAACAAAAGGATGTGAGCTTGCCATCACTGATATGAGGAGCATCCCTCCATAAAGTCTTCCCTTGCCTGTGGTCTTGCCCCAGCCAAGATACGGCAACATCCTTCAGCACTTCTCTCTCCTCACCATGGTCACCCAGCTGGGCTCAGCTCCTGCTTGCCTTCCCACAGGTCAGGCAAAGCCCAGGGATGGGGAGTAGTGAAGGGTTAGGAGGAACAGACAGTTCTCAGTAAGTGAATTCCTACCACCACCAGTCACAGTCTGGTTCCCTAATAAAGATTCTGATAAGGAAGCTGGAATCCCTTTTAACTTCTGATCTGTTCAGAGATAAACGGGTTTAGACATAAACAAGCACTTCTGTCACTGGCAGCTCTCAGAAATGCAGCTGCAGACCTCTGGTTAGTCCCAGTGAGGTCCTGCCACACTCCCGGGGGAGTTACTTGGACAGCTGCATCCACATCTGGAGGGAGAAGAGGATGACTTACTCTTTCTCCATGGTAAAGGTCTTTTGCATACCTCTATAAGCTTTGCTGTGAGAAGGAGAGGGGGAAAGATGTAAAAATAAGGAATGACGTCTTTCAACCTTTACCGGGTTTTGAGGTGAAGTGAAGTCACCTTCCTGGGCTGTTTTTCTCCACGGAGCCCTTAGAGATCATTTTTTACTCAAATTGGGAGAAACTAGAGCAGAACTGTGCTGAGAAAAGCATTTCTCTCAGGCCTCAGCACTGCATGGAGGTAAGAGGAGGGCGAGGGCAGCTGGTCTCTCCTGCACTCTGGCTCCCCTCGCTGCCTGGCATCCCCCAGCATTGGCACAGGGCTGGCAGAGAGACAGTGGGGCAGCAAAGCCCAGGCTGCAACATAGGGTCCAACACGGCTCCATCCATGACAGCAGAAGCTGACACTATTTGACTTAACCTTTTCTGGGTTATTGCATCTTCCCTCTGAGAGACTGGCTTTTTGGAAAGAGTTCCTGACTTCTCAGTACTCTGATTAGCCCAGGCTGTCTCAGCCTCAAGACACCTGCCCTTTGCATGGGTTAAAACCTCTTCAGTGTCAGTGTCTCTTCTGATACCTCCTACAGCTCCTCATCTGACAGAATTAGCATCCTCTTTTCAATGTTTTTGCTCTTCCTGCTGCTCTGTCCATCTATCTTGGCGGCCATGTGCCTGTTCTCCCCCGGCGCTTTGTGCTCTGCCTCCTGCATCGACTGCTGGGTGTACTGCTGGTACGTGGGTGAGAAGTTGTGGATGGCATCCTGCACAATGTCCTGGGGGCTGATGGTCTCCTTCAGCCCACTCGAGATGCTCTGCATCGGGGCGAGGTTTGCTGCAAAACAGGGAGAGCAGGAGGGTGAAGGGATGGTGGACAGTCAATGAGCCCAAGTGATCCAAGACACTTTTCCTTAGAAATTCAAGATCATTGTGGAGCTCATTGTGGGCCATGCCAGCTTACAGTTCCAAAGAGAAGGAAGGCAATCCCAGCTCCATGTTCCAAAGAGGACAGATCCTCTCCAACAGCATGTGGGTAATACCACCATCCCCTAATCCTGCCCAGTCACACCAAGGTCTCCTTCCCTGCCCCCTTGTTTTAGCTTGTGGGTGTCATGAGGGAAGAGGGAGAAGGAATGCACGGAGCACAGGATAAAGAAATTCCTCTTGTAGCCTTAAGCATCCCATTGGTAATGGGATACTAATAAAATAAGGGAGGTTTCCTCTTTCCTTAGTCATTGAAGAAAGGAAGAAGTGAGGAAGAGTTACCTGTTGAGTTTTCTTTCTTCTCCCTGTACACCTGGCAGGTGAATGCGTAGCGCAGGGCAATGGAGGCAAAGAACATTTCAATGCAGATGATGAAGTTCTGGTAGCCAGCAGCCACTGTCCCAGCTCCCACCTCCTTCCCATCAATGATCTGAACTTCAGGGATCACCCCACATTTCTCCAGGACTGCCAGCAGTGTCCCTGTGCAGGGGAAGGGAGAGGAATCAGTTCTGCTCCTGCACCCCTGATCCAGGTGGGGCTGTGGGAGAAGTGCTGGGTGTCCATGGTGGGACCCACCTTGCCAGAAGGAGAGGAAGATGACGGCCTTGATGGTGATGAACTTGAGGACCGGCTCAAACGGGCGCAGCAGGTCCATGGTGGCAAAGTAGAAGAGGAAAAGGGCATAAAGAGCCAGGCTGACAGAGAAGTTGTAGATGATGGTGATGTAGAGGTATCCACTGTGGACACTGTGGGCAGAGAGAGAGAGAGCTGCTACCCTGGGCTGCGGGGAGCAAAGCAAGTGCAGCTGGGAGCAAAGAGAGATCAAAGGGGGAAGGGGAGAGTGCATAGCTTTGCTGTGGAGGAGAACACAGCCCAGGAGGGGGAGGAGGGCAGAGGTAGAGCAGCTTCTCCTCTGTTGGTGGGGCTTCTTTTTACTTATTATTTTATTTATTATGGCTCACAGGAATTTTGTCCCTTTATTGCTTGGGGTTAGTGAGTCTCCATTCCCCGTCACTTTGGGCTCACAGTGCTCACTTTGCATGCAGCAGCTTCCTGGGGAGACTGGCAGGACACACTGGTGATGTGGCAGGGATCCATCCTCTCCCATTCACCCCCCCCAGCCCCACCCAGCATCCTCACTTGAAGTCTCCATCGTGGTACTTCCCGAACGCCTGCAGGATGATGGTGACGATTGCCATGAGGGGTTTCACAATGCAGAACTGCAGTGTGGCCTGCACAGGGGAGAGACACGGTGTACCACGGGCAGCAGGACATCCCACTCCCCACATCCCACCCCTCTGCTCCAGGGGCACACACACAGAGGAGAGAGCAGTGCTGTGGGGTGAAATATGAACCAGCAAAGGGTCTGCAGATGTGAGGGAGTGGGGCTTCCAGAAGGCAGCTCCCAAAAGGCAGCATAGCCAGTCCAAGGTGGGGGATCAGAGGGCTTGGGGACAGACGGGTGACAGGATTCAGCCCACAGTGCAGTGCCGGAGAGTGAGACAGCATCCAGGCTAACCTGGGACTGGACAGAGATGGCAATCTGAGCTCTGCAGTGGGAGGAGACCCTGACTCAGCAGTGAGTCAGAGGCAAGGACAGCGAGCAGCCTTGCTGCTGGCCAGCTGCCAGTGAGCTGGTGACCTGCCTCCCTCAGAGGAAAAAAGCCTCCAAATCCAGCATCTTAAGAGAATAATGAACCTAAGCTGCCCTGGCAGGGCAGTGGGGAAGGAACCTGCCACCCAGAGAGCCCTCATCTGAGGGAAGTGCAGTCGATGCTCCCCATCGGGTACCCACCTGTTTGCAGAAGCGCAGGAACCCGATGGAGTAGGACATACCCTGAAGGCAGCAGGTCCCATAAAAGCAGCTGGACCTGAAAGCAGAAGGCGAGGGGATGACATTGGAGGTGCTGGGTGGGGAAAGTGGGTGGAGAAGGAACTCACAGGATGCTGGGACTTACGCAATGGGCTTCCCTCGGATCTCTGTCATGATGGTGCTCTCCCCTCCGAGGTACTCGAAGCACAGGCTCAGGAAGCTGTAAATCACAAAAGCTGCCAAGGCAAGGGCAGACATGATCAGCAGAACTGATGGAAGTCCTGGAAGAGGTTGTTTCATCTCACATTCCTTCCTGCTCAGGTGTTTCCTTATCCAACCTGGCACTGCATCACGATTTGGGATGCAGGTGGGTGGGAGCCCAGTGAGAGGAGCAGCAGGTCAAATCCATCTGACTTCCAAGTGGAGTCAGACACAATGGGCACAAAGTTCATTACAGACACAGCAGCTCCTCTGGGCACACACAGTGACCACCTGCATGGAAGTACCTCAAAATTGCTCAGGGGCAGCACAAGTAGCTGGTGGCCAGCAAGAAGTGGGTCCTCAACAGTTTTCTTGGACATCCCCACCACATACTTTTCATATACTCCAAACCTGAAGGAATGCGAATCCCCACACAACTTAGTTCCTGAGGAAGAGAGGAACAAGGTAGAAAAACAGCCTTAATCCTGACAAGTTTCCCTTGCACTTCAACACACCCCAGCTCCCCAATTTCTTGGGTACATCTGCCTCGTGTTTTAGAGAAGCTGCACTTCTACCCACAGGCAGCAGGAAAACCTCTTTCCCGGGATCATGGTGCTGGGGTGCCTCCAAGCCTGTATCTGAAAGGCACCAGCTCGTGTTTGCCTGTGGGGCATCCCCTCCCTGCTGCCGACAGAGAAGGAAGGGGAAAACTTCGGCACGGAGGAAGGGAGAGTGGGAAGTGAAAGCGATGGAGATTTGCCACTTCACAATCCAAGATGCTCCAGAGACACAGGTCAGCAGGATGAGAGCCTTGCTTTGCCTTCAGCCTCCCTGCTGAGCAGATGCTGTGCTCACCTTCATAGCAGTCACGCACTGAGTCGAAGTAGACATAGTACTGGTGGCTGCCGAGGAGGAGGAGGCTGAGCCAGGAGTCGAAGGCATAGACGGGCACGATGAAGAGGATGCGGATGATGTAGCGCTGCTCTTTGGGGACGGTGTAATTCCTCAGGTGTGTGTAGATCTGCAAAGTGCCCAGCATGCAGAGTTGTGGCTGCCACAAGTCAGGATGGGGACTAGAGATGCTCCCCAAGCCCACAGGAGTGTTCTGTTAACCCTCCTCTCTGGGGTGAGAGCTCTGCCAGCTTTCCACCACAGACCCATCACAGTGAACACACACATCCTGGTCCCTGGGCCAATCCCTTGCATGAAAACATGTGGAAATCAGGTTCCTTCTCTGGGCTGTATGAGGAATGTGCCTTCCCCTGTGCAGCCCCATCCCAGTGCTTGGAGACAGCAGCTTGCCCCAGGGCTGCCTTCAGCAACACGGACCTGCACAGCCCCCTAAACCATGCCCACTCAGGGTATGCCTCAAGGCAGCTGGTGCTGTGCACCCCAAATGCCCCACTGGGTGTTGCCTCTGGGCAGTGCCAATGCCCTGCAACCTCTCCTGGCTCTGACAGCCACCTGGGGAGAGTGTGGGCAAAGTCCATCCCTACGAGCTGCCAGCACCAGGCTCCTCTCAGCAGAGATATCGCCTCTGGGCAGCAACAGGAAGAAAGATCTGGAGCTGAGTGTTTTGTAATGAACTTGGGGGCAATCAATAGTTTTGCTCTCATGTCAGCCCCTGTGCTGAGCCCCATCTCTGCTGCAGCCCATACCTGGTGGAAGGTGATGATGAGTGCTGACCACACAAAAATGCCAGAGATGACGTGCGCTGCTGTCGTGGTCAGGAAAAGCTGCTGGCTCTCCTGGGAGTTGTTGTGGGCAGCTGTCAGCAGGGCAACAGCTGAGAATGGGGGAGCTGAGGCCAGCCTGGCTGCTGTGCCAGGCCCCGGTGTGCCAGGTGCCATGGGAGAGGGCACAGCACGTGTGGCATTACTCATCTGCAGGGAGAGAGAGGAAAGGGGAGTGGTGCAGGAAGGCAGGAGCGAGGTAAGCTGGTGACAGGGAAGGTCCCAGCAGATTTCCCAGCCCACACAGCATGTACAAACCTCCTGTGAGGTTTAGCTCCTCCTCGGGGTTTTTCCAGGGTGTCCCTCACCCAAACCAGCCCCTTTGCCATGATTTGGTCTGCTTCTCCCAGCAGGAAAATGCAAATATCCTTCAAGAGCAGGCCCTCTTTTCCCTGAGGATGTCTATGCAGCTCCCATGTCTCCCAAAAGATACACTTCTTCTGAGCTTTGGTCCTTGCTTTTTCAGGAATAACTCCCACTTGAAAGGGATTGATCTGTACATATTTGCGCCCCTGTGAGTTCATACTTGTGGCTCAGGACCCTTTTCCATCAGAAACCAGAGACTTAGGGGTTAAACCAATCTCTCACCCAGGATAATAAAGAGTCCCTTACCAACAAGCCATCAGGACACTTGTGTCATCTTCCTTGGGAGCCCAGAAAACACCAGGTCCCCCCCTAAATTTGGCTCCTTTCATCATGTGTGGCCTGCTGGGAGCAAAGCCTGGGGCTGCTTAAGAAACCAGACATTTGGTGTCACCCACACTCTTCACTCAGCTATTTTGGGATTGTGGGGGTGTCAGTGTGCCAGTAGTGCCAACCCCAAGACCTGAAGGACAGCCAGCGGTCCCTCCTGCACCCAAATTAAGCACAAGGGAGCGAGCCTGCCATGCCAGAGGCAGAGCTGCGGCCCTTTGGGGATGCTGGATTGCTGTGGCATCTCCCTGCTCGGTGTGTGCTCCTGGAAGCTGGCTGCCCCAAGGCACTGAGCATTCCTGGTGCAGAGGGTGGCTGGGCATATGGACACCGTGTACCCTGCGGCTCCAGACAGCAAGGACCTAATAATAAGCAATTATTTATAGGGCAGCTTCATATCTCAAGGCCAACAGATGCATAAACTGCCATGTTTGGGTTCTTTTTCTGCTAATCTATGGAAAGCTGCTTTTTCCCAAGAATAACAATAGGGTTTAAAAAACCAACAACCTGCAAGCTGAACTCTAACAATATAGATGCTTCTCAGTGCACTGTTAATAACAAATATTTTAGCTGCTCAGTAACTATCACCTGGGGTAAAACTGTAAGCATGAACCAGAGAGAAGCAGAAAAATATCTGCCATAGATAAAAGTGGTGGGGAATGACCTCGGTCCAATTAAACACTGAAAACAAACCAAAGGAAGAGCTGACCCCGCGGCTCCCTATTCTGCCCTGTCACCGAACCCCAACCTCACAGGAGAGGAAACTCAGCTGGTGTCAGATCAACAGCCCTAAAAATACCTTTGCCCGGCTCCGCCTGGCAGGAGTCGCGCGTAAGCGGAGATGCCCGGGCGGCAGCTGGCGGGGCCCCAGGAGCTCACCCCGGAGTACCCGAGCGGGGAAGCGGAGCCGGAGCTGCTGCGGGGACAGCGCGGCCGATAGTGTTACACGGGCAGCAGGGAGCCGCGTTCTTCCTCCCTGCCACCGTCCTGTGGTCCTGCCCCGGCCAGCAGGAAAAAGGATCCCGGGAAAGCCGGGGCGGGATCTGGTCTTTGGACAGGCTTGGATGCTGCCGGACCTGCCTTTGTAAACATTAACAGGAGCACGGAGATAGCTCGTGGCACAGGGAGGGAGATGAGAGTCCGGCTGTGCCCCGTTCCCCAATCACTCCTCACTCTTTCTGGAGGCTGCCCTGCTGCTGGCTGGGGCTAAATGGCTGGATTTGGCCACGCTTTGCCTCTGCCAGAGTATCATGACAGAGCAGGATTGAAAGCTCACTCTTTCTAGCTGTGCTTTTCTAGTCACTTTTCTAAGGATCCAGCTTACTCCCCAAGACATTGCAGAGAGCTGTGCTCTTCAACAGATCCATTTATTCTGTTTTCAACCCAGTGCTGTGCCACAGACGCTTGGCCCAAGATACCCTATCTCCTATTAACTTTCCCGGTGTGAGCACAGTGGCACCAACAGCCAGTCCTGGCAGCCTCCCCGACATTGTCACGCTCTGAACATGGCAGAGCAAGTCATTAAGAGCAAAAGCCTCGGTGCCGCTCCGAGACAGGGCTCCCAGCTCCATAGGTAATTAGATCCCGGCCGTGCAAGGTAGTCAGGCAATCCAATGCAGTTAGAGAGCCATTTGCTTCCAAAACAAAGGCAGCAAGGAGACACCGGGAATAATATCAGCTGCAAAATTCAGCTCGATGGGACTGAGCCATATCCAATCTGTCTGTTTTCAGACACCTTGCAGGTACCTGCCATAACTGTGTCTACCTGTTACACACACTCCCTGGGATATTAGATGCTAAGTGAGAACTGAGAAGATAAACTGAGAAGTGAAGCTTGTGTTCAGACAGGCCACCTGCAAATGGGGCTTTTCACCTTGCCAGGTATTCCCGTCCATCTGCAGGCTGCCAGAGCCTGACTCCCAGCTCACATCCCTCCCTGTGTCCTGCAGCACCTAGGACAAATCCCTATCTGGGGGGCAGCCCCCTGTGGGGCGAAGCAAATCAACAGGGAAAGGTGAGCCCTCGCAGTCCCCCAGCAGTGCCTCTGAGATCCCTGATCCACATCCCGGAGAGGGGAGCATCCAGGCTTAGCCTCACCAGAGCAGGAGACATGCCTTTCCTCCTGATTGCTTTCAGATAAAGCCAGGACTCTCGGGTTATTTATGGGAGACCAGCCTCTCCACACCACCATCAGGCCACTCAGGAGGAAGGACCTACAACACACAGCCACAAATCGCGGCAGGGCAGCACCGAGCCCTCCCTGAAGCCCATCTGGAGGAGTGGATGACGCAGGCAAAGGGCTCTTAGAGGAGGCTCTGCCCTCCCAGCGGTTTCCACAGGTGCTCAGAACCAATGGCTGAGTCAACCCTGATTTGTGGGGTTTCCCCCAGCTGCTGTGTACCCCCCGGGCCCCCACTCACCCTTTGGGGCTCCTCCGGGAGGGATTCTGGCTGCCGTGCTCCTGCCTCTGCATCCCCCGTGCCCTCCTCCACCTGCACCTCTGGAGACTCCTCCTCCGGACACCGTCCCAGCCCTGCCCGCCTGCTGGCCGCGGGCCCTGCGGCTGCCCCAGTTACCCTCGCTGTTCCCACCAGTGCCCCACTCGCCTTGGGCCCCGTCAGCGTCCCACTCTCCCTGCCAGTACCTTACTCGCCCTCGCTGCTCCCCGAGTCCCACTAGCGCTCCACTGGCCCTTGCTGTGCCCCGCTGGCGCCCCGCTTACCTTACCAGCACCCCCTCGCTGTGCCCGGCTCACCCTGCCAGCGCCCTCCCTGCGCCCCGGGCCCCGCGGGAGCCGGAGCAGCAGGTCGGGCTTTGTCTCCCGCAGAAAAGCTACCCAACTTACCTTTCCAGTCCGCCGCGCTCGGCACCCACGCCCGCAAAGCAAACACGGATGGAAAGCCGCGGCGCTGCCCGACGCCGCTGCCCCCCACCCAGCACACGTCCTGCGGCCAAGGGCAAGAGCTCTGCCTGGGTGGCAGAGGCAGCTTTCCCAGCAACTGGGAATTAATTTCTACCTGGAGGAGAGCGATGACTAAAAGGCAGACAGCTGGTGGCACCTTGTGCCTGTTGTTTGGACAGGCCTCCCCCTTGGTTTACTGTGCAGCAGAGAGGAGCAAAGTCGAAGGACCAATTGCTCGTGCTCTAATTTATCGCACGCAGAAAGGCAGCAAGGTAAGTCTGTCCTGGCTCTGAGCATCAAATCAGAGAGGTTTCCACGTCCTTTCCTCACCCACCGTCCTGTGCAGACCGGGTGGCACATACACAGCCAGGAAATGAAGGTGCTTAACTTGTGCCTGGCATTTAGGTAGTAACACTCAGCTCTTTGGGGCACAGACGTGGTGTATCACCACTGTATCACCACAGTGGAAGATGCAATTTCCATCCAATTTGCTTATTCATGTATGTTTTCCACAAGCTGCTCAAGCTATGGACACAGGGAGAGCACCAGTTTTGTGTCAGAAGAGAATCCCTACTAGCAAATCAAGATTGACAATAACTAATTCCACATGCCTCTCTCAGCCTTCCTAGACAAAAAAAAGGGAAGTGTAAAAGAGGAAAAATTTATAGTTCTGGCAGATGCGAATCTTTGATTCTTGGAAGCACAGTTTTGAAAATTATTTTTAGATGAAGTTTCTTGTCAAGGGCAGCTGGAAGCCTGCAGTGTTTGAATGTATTTTTAAAAAGGAGTTTCATTTCTCATAATCCTTTTAAATGCTGTAAATAACCCTTACTCCAGAGAAGAGTCCTTTCAAAATCCATTTTCTGCTTTTCTACTTCAGGGGAATTTTTTTAACAACAGAAGTGACCTGGCAGCTGGATCACCATGGGTTAGGCACAGGCTCTGTGCTGATTCTGCTGTACCAACTGGTCTTAGCACAACTCCTCCCTGCCCAGAATCCAAGACCTGGCCTCTGTCTGTGCTGTCAAGTTCATAAGTGACAAAAGTGTGTAACAGCTCACTTAAAAATTTACTACTTGTTGTTTATTACAAGAGGTAAAAACAAATGTGCTTTCCAAGCAAAAGGCAAAAGTTTGGCTATTAATCTCTGCATCAGCTCATACAACTTAATCTGACAGTTTTTGTAAATGACTTGGCAGAAACAACCCTATGTAACCCCCAGACCCTCTGTTCCCACATCTCCTAAGACAGATGTTCATTGCAGGTGATCAGCCCATGGATGTTGTTTCTCTGATGTGTTGGTAGCATGTAATCCATTGGCAGAGATTACTTTCTCACCACTATTTTGGGTTTCTGTCTTCCATTCTGACATCACCTTTCATGAAATTTGCAGAGCATCATTATCTGCCTCTCTTTAAAATCAAAGTAGAAAATTAATTCAGACTACATCCAGAAAGGAATGGACATAAGGACAAAGCAGCCATCTAGGACTCATTTCCTTAAAAAAGGCAAGAAAATCTTTCCCATTATACAACTGTTGATTTTTTTTTTTTAATCAGTGCTTGTATTTCAATTCAAGTGATTCTCACAGAGAAAAAAAAAACCCCAAAAAACCAAACCAAACCAAAAAAAAAAAAAAAAACCAACCCAAAAAAACACTAGGTAAAATTTGATTTGACAATGTTTCTTTTATTCTCTCAGCAGTGGGTGTTCCCACTTTGTGGTAGGGCACAGCTACAGAGCTTGGCATCTGCTGCTCCTCTGGACACATGCGCAGAGCAGAGCCCTTTCCCAAATAAATGACCCACCCAACATGATAAAAGTAGCACTTTTCTCCTATGTTGAGACAACTGATCTCGTCTCACTGTCTTCATGGACTTGCAAACCTGTCCCAGTAACAAAACCCACAAATCTTCTACACAGTAGAGAAAAATTCATGAAATTCCTCAGGACGTCCAAAACCACCACAAAGACATTCCATCATTTTCATTTCTTAGTCCTTTTTAAATAGGTGGTGATGAGTCATGGACTCAAGATCATTTCCTTGAATCCAGATGGCACAAACTTCACCACACTTGGCAACTTCGGATCACTTCTCGTAGAGCCTGTATTCCTTCCACGGTCTTGTCCTTTAAAGCCATGGCGAGGAGAACAGGTTTGTTCCCAGCTTCCTGCGACACGAATGCCACCAGGTTTTTGGCACAAACATGGACGAGGGGCTGAAAAGCAAAGGGATACAGATGTACATTCCTACAGGTGGGAGAGTCCTCCTGCAGGAGTTAGGAGAGGAAAAGCCCTGGAGTGACGTGGAGAACCTGTTGATCCTGGACTCAGCCTGAGTCGATGTTTACTGAGCAATTCCAACATGGTCAGCAAAGGCAAACCATGGGACAGAGAACTTTAGAAAGCACTTTCTCAATCAGTTTAAAAGGGAAGAGTTTGGTCCCGCGTGTGTGTGCCAGCCACCCACACCAGCCTGAAACAACTTCACTGGAGCTGCACTTGAATTGAGTTCAGCACTGTCTGGAAAACTTGGAAACTCAGTACGGAGAATCTTTCCTTCCACAATCCTCCCACCTGAACTATGACACCAGTGTTAAATTATATGAAATGTGGTGGATCCAAATGCCTTTACTTCCTTCACAGCCAGGTTTCTAAAGAAGTTTGCAAGTACAGTTTTTTTGTTTAAAAACTTGGTCTGAAGAGGGGACATTCCACTGACAAGCCCTGGAAAAAAGCTGTTATTTTTGTAATTCCTAGAGACCCCCAAATGGTGTTATATGCACACTTTTTGTATGCCTGGTGTTAGAGATGTTACTTTTTATTTTAATAGACTAATGAAAACCAGAAGTAAGTAGTGAGGCTGAAGGAGGCAAAAAAAGGGATATAATCTTTTCCATGAGGTTTCTATAACAAGAATAGATCAGAACAGCATTGATTATTTCACTTAGACAGTATCTACAACGACATCTAGACCAACTGTCTGACAACTCAGAGCTGACCAGGTTAAAATATTATTCAGGGGATTGTCCAAATGGCTCTTAAACACTGACAGGCTCAGAGCATCAACCACCTCAAGCCTGTTCCAGTGTCTGACCACCCTCTTGGTGAAGAGGTGTATTCTAATGTCCAGTCTCAACCTCACCCAGCACAGCTTCAAACCACCCAGCTTGCCTAGGTTTTATTTACACCCACAGTTGTGGATCTGTCAGAAGGATGAGTTTGCTTTGTATTAGCTGCTGCTTGGAGGTGTGCAACATCCCAAAGAAGGATGTTAACAGTAACAAGCAGCAAAGCAGCAAACTAATGAAAGTGTTTTCTTGAAGTTTAGGTCAGTTAAGTTAGTTAAAATTATTTAAAAACAGAATGGAATAAAGTAAACATAGTACTTCCCATTTCCAAATAAAACACAAAATAAGCTTGGGGGTGGAGGCGGTCAGCATTAGCAGATAGCAAAGCAGAGAAAGCAAAGTATCTCCCATCCAAAAAGGGAAGGTTATTACTCAAGAGAAAAAACTCCACAAGGGGAAGTCATGGATAGAATCAGGAACTTGTGTTGCTATAGCTTTTCTAGTTAAAGCTAGCAAGTAATATGTGATAGCTTCAACCCTGATGGAAAGCCTCATAATCTTGTAGCTCTGTAACTTTCTGTTTTAATGTTTGACCGGTTGATGCTTTGTGAAACACATTTGCTTCTGCTTTCTCTCCAGCTTTGTGAAATGCTCAATAAAAACCTCATTTTGTTGAAGTAAAACAAATTAAACTTTATCAAGGGAAGGTGCTGGCAGGCACACTTGGGAGGGGGCAACTAAAGTCCATTATGGGGCTGGCACAGACAGGGGAGGATGGGGGTGGGAAAACAGACCTGAAAAGGAAAACAAACTCACTGGAACAGAAACCCAAAAAGGTTATCAATGGCTGCATATTTAATCTTGCAACCCTTAAATCAACAGAGCTTTATCAAACTTTCCATAAACGTGCAGAAGCAATCCATATCCTGTAGGACACTAAACAACAGATCACCAAACCACTGATGGCTAGTTAAACTTTTATGTCCAAGAGCAGACGAGCGAGCGAGCGCACATACTTTCCTGATGAGCCCCTCTTTCCTCATTTTAAAATTAATCTTATCACTGTTCAAACACTGCTTAACTGCTGTGATTCATCAACCTCCCTGGCAACTCGCACAGCCCCACCTACTACATTTCCCCCTTATCCTCGCTGCCTCTGCGCCTCGCATCCGCTCTCACCTCATCCTTGCCCAGCAGCACCTTGGTGGTGAGCGAGGGCCTGCCCACGTTGTCGCCGATGGTGTTGGGGTCCACGTAGACGATGGTCCCCAACTTGCCGTACTGTGTGACCACCACGAGGACCGAGTTGGAGAAGGCCGTGCACACCACCTCCGTCGGCACCCCGTGCACCACCTCCTCTCGCTGCTTGGACGTCACGATGGGACTCGCTTCCATCGCTTCCAAAAAAGAACAAAACGGCACCAACAGTATGACAACGTTAGATTAAAAGCATGCGCTACGGGCTACAGAAAGACCGAGTCCTTTCCATAATTTTAAATACCCACGCTTAAGTTAATTTCAGTGCAAACCCCCAGCCCAGACTGGGGAGGACTGGGAAATCCTGATGCGATGGCATCACTGCCCCTGCATGGCCCCGCTGCCTCTGCCAGGGGCCCTGCTAACGAGGGTAGCTGCTACCGAGGGGGAAACCTCGAGCCCTGCTTTCCACCCCGGTTCCACCAGGCTTTTCCTGGGAGAGGGATGGAGACAGGGACACAGGCAGACAGCCACCCCCCATCCCGCCGGGCCGCGGCCCTCACCGCCCCTACCCTTGCCAGCCCCGCCGCGCCGCCGCTCTCCGCCCAGGCCCGCCCCGCCGTGGCGGAAGCGGCGCCTTTCTTTTCCTTTTCCTTCCTTCCTTCCCTCCCTCCCGCAGCCGGCGGGGGGCGATGGCGCAGGGTAGCCGCTGCCCTCACGGCCTGTCCCCTCCCCTTCCCTCAGCGCCGCCGCCATTACCCGCCGCCTTCGCGCGCGGGAGGCGCCATCTCCGGCCCCGCCGCGCTTCTCTCACGGTCCCTCGCCGGGCTCGGGCAGAGCTGCCGCGCCCGGCCCCTTCTCCCGGGGACGAACCCCTTCTCCCGGGGACGAACCCTTTCCCCCGCTCCGCTCTTCACGTCTGGTTTCTCCCGTTTCACGCCGGGAGGTGGGGAGGAGTCACAGAGCAGGACCCCCCCTGCGCCATGAGGGGGTGGCCTGTGAGGGGCCAGGTGACCCTGGGGGCCCTAGAAGGGCCGTGAAGATTGTTTTTATTTTTACCTCCATTTCCCTGTGGGATACGATCGCTCCCACTGCTGGGTGTTAACGCCACACTGTGAGATCCTGAGCGTGCTTTCCCATCTAAATAAAAGTTGCTTATAGAAGGGGCTTGTGTAAAGGAGGCAACTTTTTATGTAGGCATACAGGGATAGGACGAGGTGAATGCTTTTAAACTGAAAGGGAAGAAATTTATATTGGCTATTAGGAAGAACTTCCCTGTGACGGTGGTGAGGCGCTGGCACAGGTTGCCCAGAGCAGCTGTGGCTGCCCCATGGAAGCGTCCAAGGCCAGGTTGGATTGGGCTTGGAGCAACCTGGGATAGTGGAAGGTGTCCCTGCCCATGACAGGGTGAAACGAGATGATCTTTTAAGGTCCTTTTCAACCCAAGCCATTCTGTGATTCTATGAAAACAAAGCTGGTTTTGGTCATGGAAGTGGCCTTGCCATTAGCTGAGCGAGCGTTGGCAGATGCCCGATGGAGCTGTACTGAGGGATAAAATAAAGACATCTGTGTGAGGAGAGTGAAACCAAATGTGTCTGTCCCAGGTGCAAACATTTGTTTCTATTAATTATTCCCAGTTAATACAGTGTTATTTTTTTCCTTTGAAATACTGATACGCAGGAATAAAAATGTTGTATTCTAATATACACAAAACCCTGAAAATTGGAATTTCCCAGAAGTTTGCAACCTCCCAGACTCCTGCAATTGCTGCACCTAAAATACAGTTGAAACCTGCATTCCCATGTTTTAGCTCTCCTTTACCAGCATCCTCACCACATCCCAAGTATCGTGCCTATGGGTACAGCAATAGCTACCTGACCTCTGGGTTATCTGTTCAGGTAACATCTCTGAAGGCCCTCATGAATACTTCTTTTGTTTGTTTTGCATTAAAAATTTTACCGAAACTTGATTACAGGAGAAGCATATACACTTGTGCTGAGAATCCTTTAAGGCACCATTAGAGAGCAGCAGAGGTCCATGGAAAAGCTTTTCATTCAGCAGGTTATTTTTGTGGTTAATTCAAACAGAGAGACTCTATACCTTTTCGGTACTCTTCACAGTCTGGCAAATAGTCTGTTTTCCAGCACTGAATAAACAGCATTCCTCTTTCTTGCTTACCACAATCACTCGAGGCTTTGCCTGTTTGATAGAGATAATAGCAGCTATTGTCAGTAAAACCTCCTGACTCATAAAGAAATTTATTTCTGCTCTGCCTTCTCCAGAGAGTAACTTTACTTCAGGACACAAAGGACTGGATTCTTCCTGCCATCCTTGCCAGACTTCATTTTATTTTTTACATCACAGGAGAACAAAGGGAGTCCACTGTAGTTCAGATTTACATGGAAAACACCATTCTTTGCTGTTTTGCATTAGTTTGGGACAAAAACCCAAAAGTTGTCTTCCACAGTTTCAGTCAATTGAATGTCTCATTTTGGCATGTGGCTGAGGTGGGATATAGCAAGCTGAAGTAACTGAGCACTGAATTCTCATCACTGAAAGCGAATACATTAAAGAAATGGACTAAGGGGAAGACTCCTGTTGTCTGTGTGACTGAGGCAGAGGATGGGGATTTGAGGATACACACCAGGACAGGTAATGGGACCTTTCCTGAGGGAGTCTGTCTGCCTGTCATCTGCTTCACAGCATTTCTGCCTGAGAAAGATCTGTATCCATACACTCCTGGTTTCTATAACACTTTTTCTCCATAGATCCCTGATCACATTGCAAACATTATTACATTTAGCTTCATAAACTGTCTTTCATCAGAACAGATTGTTAGTATAACCCATTTTACAGTTCGAGGGAAATAAAGAATCGAGACCGACGGCAGTTTCAGAGCCATCAAATCCTCAGCTGGAGATTTCACAGGATTTCAAGATCCCTTCTTCCACTCCCATGCACTCGCTGCCAAAGAAACTTAAGTCGTGCATGCCACTATCTCAATTATAAGAGAAAATCAATGTCTGTGCAGCCCCATACCTTGACAAGCAAAACTTCTAATATTGCAGCTTAATACCTTTGTTATTATTTATTCGAGCAGTTTCGTACTGCTTTTCTTTTAAACTGTTTAAGTGCCTCTGTGTGTGTAGACTGGAAGGAGGCTGCTTTTATATTAGTCTTTGCATTTATCTGAACTGATTTTATAAGAACAAATGTGTAAGATCCATAGAGCAACAGAAATCTTTCCCACTACTCTCGAACATAGACACACAGTGTTTCAGGACACACATTAATAATCCCTGCTCTGGGGAGTGCCTCACTGTCAAAGTGCTGGGCTGGTTTATTAGTTTACAGGTTATTACTTCTCTAGTTTAGATTTCTCTCTTGTATCTTTTATGATGCAGAATATAGACTGTGAGCTGGAACCTCGGGTGCAGCTGGACTCTGGGCTGCACAGCCAAGGAGAGAGGAAAGGAATTAGTTTGCTCCCTGATGCAGGAGCTCCTTGGGAATTATTCTGACCCTTGTTATAAATCAGATACATGAAGTGGAGCTGCCTGTGAGTACATTCCTCGGGCCAGACAATATCAGAACGCTCCTCTTCCCCTTATTACTGTCACAGCAAGGTCGGGGGTGTGGGTGGTGCAGGGTTGTGTGGGGGCTCTCTCTCTGGGGCCATTGTAAAAGGAGTGAAAGAAACGGCAGAAATTCACCTCCTGGATTTCTCCTTTCAAGCCGTCCCCACTGCATTTAATTAGTCTGGAAGAGACCGTGTTCAGGAAATAATAGTGAATGGAGGCCCTGGGGGAGGCAGGGAGAGGAGCACACCTGGGGCTGTTCAGCCCCAGCAGTCGGGTCTCTCTGGCTGCCTCTCTGCGGTCAGGAGAGAGCCTTTGGCCTTTGGTGCAGGGTGGAGACACGGCTTTGAACCTGACTGTCTGCAGTCAGGAGTCACCTCTGCTGCACCTGAAGTTGGTTGTTTTATCTCTGGGTTTCTAGAGCTCCTCCTGATAAAGGTATGAGCCTGCCAAACACGACCACAGGACAACTGCTTCTGCACTTGAGCAGAAATGGGGCATCAGGTGTCCTGGGGAACCTGAGGCTGGGGTGTGAGCTGCTGAGGAGTTCAGATGTGTCCAGGATTAGGTAATACCTGAACAGCATCTCAGAGTTAAAGCTCTGAGGCTCTCAGTTTACGTGCTTGTATTTTGAAGGAAGATGAGGGGATTATGGCTCTTTTGTGCATTGGTCCCTTTTCTGTGCTCCCTAGGATAACAAGATTATCAGTTCTTATTCTGAGAGACAATTCTAAGAGGTTTGTTTTGTTCTGAAGTTGTCCCCATGGCTCTTACTGTACGGAGCACCTCTTATTTCATTGATTGTGTGAGAGGAAGGTTCAGCCAATCCATCAGGCATTGCAGAACCACTCCAGCCTATTCTGTTGTTGATGAAACATTTTTTTTTTCAATGTAAAATTCAAAGCCAGCAAAAAGCATAGTCTTAGAAGAAAAAACAAACATAACACTTAAACCCAAATTTTTCCCATTCTGAGTGAGCTGCACTCAGCTGCACATCTGAAATAGAAGTGCTGGATGTGTTTACATGCTTGAGAATGTCAGGTCATGCTATTGTTTTGGTTTCTTGCACTTGCAGCTTAGTAAGGGAGCAATATGGGAATGTTCATTAATGTTTGTGTCAATAGTAACAGCCCACATATGAGCACTAGCAGATTTTCCTGAGAAAGCTCAATGCACAGGGTAGGATTTAAAAACATGGCAGTAAGCCAGCATGCCCTGGCTGGGCCTGGAAACATCTAGGTAGCAATTTGACTGGTGCTCTGTGGAAGATTTTTTTAGTCAGATTTAGCGACCTATAAATAGAGGAGTACTCCAGCCCTTGTAGGACTTTTTTATGCTGTGTCATTGGTGTTTTCTGAGCTGCTCTGCAGGCTGGAGGAGGAGGATTACAGATCCATGGGGCTGAGAGGAGAAAGGAGCAACCTTGATGCTGGGGGAGAATTTTGGGAAGGGGCTCCTGCTGAGATTGCAGAGCCTGGCATGAGTGAAGCAAGTCACACCTGCAGAAGGACTTTGCTGAAAACAGTTTCTGGGGTGCTTGATCTCAAGCAGCAGTAGTTTTCATATATTTGGTACCCTTAAAACCAGCACATCTTAATTTTTCCTTGGAAAAATTTCTCCAGAAATTATTTCAACAACCACTGAAATGAAAATGACATTCTTGAAATGTGTGAGATACACCTCCAGAAACACTCCAGACTACCTAAGAGAGCCAAAAGAGTTCCAGCTACCTAAAAGAGTCAGGATTACATCATGCCGTCAACCTGGTGCTGTCTGATGATAATTTTATCCTCGATATTTATCATGAGATAACAGCTGGCTGTTCAGGGCACTGTAGGCAGGGGGTATGGAACAGACAGAGTCATCATGAGGCAAGATTGAGTTTGAGTACTGTTTACATAATTTTCATTTGTCAAATAACAGCCCTTCATAGATCACAACCATGACAGCGCCCGTGGATGGTGTCATCCATCAGCACATCTACTTTGTGAGCAGCAGAAGCTTTGTATTGCTGCAATGGCCAAAGGAATTATTTCCATGGATCAGTAAAGACAGCAGTAATTGCCTTAAAGCTCACTATAGTTTATGTAGGAGATTTTCAGGTGCTTGTGGTGGTCTGTCAGATGGAAGACAAGATGCAAATGGGGTGGATTGTAAAAATCACTGTGGCATAGCTTCTAAGAGTAAAATTCATATCCTTCTGTTCCTGAGAAGTGTGAAAGCACAGAAATTAACTCCATGGCTCTTGCAGAAGTAACGAGAATGTCTGAGTATTAGTATGATGCTAATAGTACAGTCAGTCCTATAAATCACTTAATTGTGGCAGCAAATTAAATAGTGTTGTTGTCTAGAATTCACCCACAGTTAAAATGATATATCTTGATGAGACAAATGCCTTCTGTGCTGCCAGTAATAAATTAGCTCCTCTTTCAAGTGAGAAAACAATTAAAAACTTGGTTGAAAAGGGCATACTTTCTCTGTGGCCACTGATCCCTCAAACTCTGGAAATAATAAAGTGGTTCTAATAGTTGTTCATTGTTACACAGTTGAAAGAGGAAAAATCCATTGCCTCATTATGTTCACGACAGTTTTGAAATTACATTGGGAATATTTGAAAATGTAAGAGGCATCTAACCAAATGGTTTCAACTTTGACAATGTGTCATCATTTGCAGTTCATAATGCTGCTGTTAACTTTTGGAGATATCAGTCAGTGCACACAGTGGAAAATGAGAATAAATATTTACCTTGCATTTATATACTGCATAAATAACAGCAAAGTACACAGTAGACAAGTCATGATTCCATTTGGAGGGTTGTGTAACAAAAGTTTCAGAATTACAGGAGGTATTAATTTTGCAGCACACAAATATGTGGAAGCATTCAGGCAAGTTCTCAACAAAATGGGCAACAAACGCCTTGCCAATGAAACAATTCCAAAATGATTTCTGGGTATTATGAATTAATACTGAATATTAGGTGAAGATTGGCCTCATGTGATTTTTAAGTTTTTTATAGGTGTCAAATCTATTGAAGATGGTGGAAATGCCTAGTGTGTGAATGTCTCTTTCTTTTATTTTACATTAAATTTGTTTGCCATCTAGTCAAAATTATCATCCTTTCTGGTGCTGAAGTTTAGCACATGAAACTGAAGTTATGCTTTAAGCCACAGTAAAGAAGCCAAGTCAGACTTGCATAAAGACATTCCATGGCAAGGCAGGTGAGTTCAGGCAGGTGTCCTTCAGTGGGCTATGGAGACTCTCAGATTTCTGTCTTCATCTGCCTCTACTAAACAGATTCACTGAACAGGGGTGAGATTTTAGGAAACTGGGAGCTCTATTGAAGGACTTACCTATGACAGAAGATTGGAAATACATTTATGAAGAATGTTGAGATTTGAAAGATTCTGTGAGGCATGTGCTGCAGGAATTTGTTTTTAGAGGAGTTTCTAATCCTGGTTATCTCCATTTCAGAAAACTTGTATAGTTTACTACATTTCCTCCTGTGTTTAGAGAATAATCAAATAAATATTTCCCGTTGGAAGCAGATTTAATACTTCAAAGCCCTGCAAAATATTGAGTCTATAAAAGTTGAAGTTCAAAGTTAATTTTAACTGACCACATAAATTCTTTTATGAATAAACATAAAAAGAAACAAGTACTGAAATTGTTTGTTAGTGCCATTCTAAGTAACGAACTGAAGTTTGTGATAATTTAATTGTGCTTTTGATGGACTGTACAAATGTACTCTTAGAACAAAATACAATTATTTACTGGGGAAAATGGCATTAAAATGGACTATTGTCCCTTATTTCATAGGTGCTTATCTCCTGTTTCTGCACAAGAAACATGATAATTAAGAAAGGCAGATATGCTATCAACTTTTTAAGTTTCATCCTGGAAATGAGGTTGGAATACTCCATGAGGAAATCAATGTCATTTTCTTATTCTCTTCTGTCTCAGTAAGAAATGCGCTTTTTAAATCCTTCTTTGCTCTGCATTTGCAATTCTTCTTCTGTATCTTTAGGTGACTCTAGGCTGAGCTCATGTTTTTGTTCTCAACTTCATGTGAGCCTCTTTTTCTAACCTTTCCAAGAGCATTTTGGAACTAGTTTGCCCTGAAACTCTGAGATCTGAGAACACTGGAGGATTAGGTTTAAACTTGTTAAACTGAATTAACACTCCTGCCACATGATTATGGCCTGTGCCAGTCCTTCTAATCTTGTTCAGAGTTTAGGATAATTTGTTTAGTAGGGCTGATCAGCTGGAGGTTAATTCAATTGGACTTTGGTTATTTATTCATGCCCGGATTTGCTAAGTGTCACAGCAGATACATGAGGTCTCTGTTACAGTTATGAGATGGCTTCATTAGTGTGACGGAGAGTCCATCTGGGTGACTTCCTTTCCTCAGTGCAATAACTGTCTGTCAGGGCTCTCTCCAGTGGAAAAAACTCCTTATGTAACATCTCCCTTTCATTTGTGTCACAAGTGTATTGATTACAACTTAAAAGGCACCTTCTGTTCTGATTGCTGGGATTGCTGGTAAACTTTCTCAGAGATGTCAGTAGTATTCCAGCTCTACATTTTCAACTGATATCAGAATTTAAAAGAAAATCACCAAAGTGTTTTAAAAGCCATTTATAATTAATTATGTGTTTTCGTGCAGGATTTTGGTCCTTCTCACTTCAAGGTCCACTTTCCTCCTGATAGAGGTGCTGCCAGTGCTGGGTTGGAAGATGGTCAGTCTTCTGCACTGTCCAGAATTAACTGCCCAGAAATGAAAGACAAAAAGGAAGAAGAAAATTCCATCCTACTGAAACCTCTGGAGGAATTTAGGTTGGCAGAATGTTGTTACTTGAACTGGAATGTGGCCAGGACACCAGGATTAATGTTAGCACAAAATGCCATTTGATTGCAAGTGTTCGGATAACCTTGGATGAAAGTCTTAACTGAAAAGAGGCTCTTCTAACAGAAAAGGGCTCCCTGATGTTGGCTGGGACTTTGGTTCAGGGTTGACTCAGAGTATTTTTGCTTTTTGTTTCAGCAGTTTTTGAATGGGACAGGTCTTGAATGGTAACAGATCTCCCCTACACAGCCTACAGCAAAGCTGATTATTTCCCAGAGAGAATTGCATGCCACAGACTGATGTCTCTTTTTAGAGATGTTTCCTGATATATCATGCAAACAGGACAAATAGGAGCTTGACAGGAGACTTGCTAGGGGAAGGTCGTAAAGATTAGAAGGCAGGACAAATGTTCAGTGTTGAGAAGGCACTGGGGCAAGCTGATCTGCAGCCACATAAATGTGGAGTAGCTATTTGTGTCATGGAGTTGCTCCTGAGAAAGTGAGACCATCATTTGCCCCATTCTTGTTTTATTCTCCTCTCTGGTTGTTTCTACTGTCAATCCTCTAATACATATTATGGCTTGGGCTGGCAAAACCAGGTAGTTTCCAGCTAAAGCTTTGATGATTAAGAGCAGTGTTAATCAAAATTTCTTCTCTTTCTCTCTTTCTTTTTTCTTTTTTTCAATTAAATTGTAAATCTGTGGTGATGAACAACCAATAGCTTCCAGGGAGTGAGAAGTGTTCCCCCATGCTTGGCCATCTTCAGAAAACCCTGTCACAGTTACAGACCATGAAATATGGTTTCCAGCAGAACAGTGTTCCCCAAACCAGCTGGGACCAGCATTACAAATCAGCATTCTTTGCAGAAGTTTATTTGCTGTTGACTTGGAAGACACCTTAGAGCTTTGCAGAGGAGTTTCTGCTTTTCTTCACAACAATGCAACATGTCTCCCTCAGCATCAGGTTCCACAGAGAAGCTGGAGACAGCAGGACTGATGTGTCTATAGCCATCCTTGTCCCCAAACCTGCTGTGGGAGGAGATGGCCCTTGCACTGTTCCTGGGTCCCACACGCACAGGGCAAAGGAAGGCATCCAGGGAGGGTGCTGAGGCAACTTGCCATAAATGATGAAGAGGGCTGTATCTGCAAAAGCCACTGCGTGTTCCCAAGGGACTGTATCCCTGTCTGGAGGAGAAAGAGGAGTGTGCAGCTCCATCTCTGGGAGCTCTCCTGTCACTACAACTCCTTTACAATCAGGCAGGAGCTCCATGCAACAGGAACAATCCTTACAGGGCTGTGTGTCAGCTCCATGTGTGGATAAGCTGTATGTGAGCATGAGACTTGCTTTGCTGTTTGTTTTTGAGGGCAAAACACGTTACTGCTGTTATGTGGTATGAATGTGACCTAAACTTTTTTTAAGTGGAGCTATTTTCCATTCTACCCAAGCTCCACTGATGTTTTCCCTTGTTTTCCATGAGAAGACACTGATTTTCCCTTTTCCTCCAGCTCAGTCTTCCCATTCCTTTCCTGCAGCACTAAAGACTTGCATATGAGCCAAGATCTGATTCCTCTAAGAATATACTTAATTTAATATTCCTTTTCCCAGCCTTCATTATTTTTCATTTATAGGTTAACCAGCACCTGAGATGCTTAGTGCTTTCCCTAACTTTGTTTTGACTAGTTAAACTTTTAAATTAAACATTTTTATTCCTCTCTCCTTCAGTTTGAAGATCATTGTATAATTCTGCATTTTAAAAAAACAGCAAACGGAGAAGTAGTCACAGATACATTTTGCAGAGAAGAGATAGATGACATAAAGGATTGAATATACTATCCCACAGATATCCCTGCATCTGACAAAATAGGCCAAACTCATTCTTTACGTGGCTTCACCAGGGATGAACAAGCCTCGGGGGCTGTAGGGGAGATCACGTGCTGACTTTTTGTATATTGAGTCCCTGGAACATCGAATATGTGCTTGATATGCAAGAGTAGGCTGAAATTTGCAATCATCTCCATGAGTGCAATTGAATCTGAGTCAGGAGAAGTGACACCTGCATGATGAAGAAGGGCATTCATTCTGCTCTGTTCAGGTCTGTACCAGCCTACTCGTGTGGACAGAGTTCGGCATGTACTATCCTGGGCAGAGGGATCACACAATCATGCTCCAAGGATCATCTTCTATATATATTTCCCCTACGTGCTGGACATCTCAATGCTCTGCTGACAAGTGCATGAGCACACCCCTTCTTATCTGCGTGTCTTCTCTGTACATGCACAGCAGCAAAACAGCAGCACATTGGACTTACCAATATGAGTGGGGCAAAACCTGCCGTGTGACCTTCATGTGGGGCTGCCTTTCCTGCTGGAAGGTCACTGCTGTCTTGGGGACATCAATGTCACTGCAAGGAGTCCCCCCTTACTGCAGGCAGATGTGATACATCTGTGCAGGTCTGTGGTGCTGTGCATCTCACACACCTGCTCCCCATGCCCAACATTAATAGCAAGACTTGGTACAAAAGACTAGAAGTCTCAAAGACAGCACATGAAGAGAGAAGGAGAGACCAATGCACGTCACCACTGCCTTAAAAGGAAGCATAAGAGGAGAAAATTCTTAGGTGATATCTTATCACCAGGAATGGTCCTTTTGGGAATGGTGCAATGAAGAGCTTTTGAGAAAATGTTGTTGAAGGAATTTTTGTTGGAAATGTTATTTCGACACATCAGGCCATATTGTTTTGATCACTCCCTTTTCAAAAGTAACTTTTAGGTTACAGTGTTCTGCTTTGATGATTTTTCAAACAAAGTTGCAGTCATTTCACTTCATGTTGGTTTTTTTATCCACATTTTATCTTACATGGGAAAAGTGAGCCAAAGAAAACATTTGATTGACCCAAACTACCTGCAGGACACTCTGTTTTTGTGGAAACCTCTAAAATATATCTTCCTTTTTCCCTATTTGGGTGAAGATTTTAGGATGTCTCACGTTTTGGAGAAAGGACAACACACTCCGATCAGGGCATGTGGTACCTAGACCAAGGTGCTAAACCAAGACTGGTACTGAATCACTCTCTGGTGCATCTGAATGCAGAAGGGTTTTGTATTTATCTACACAGTGATCCCATATTTCAGTTGTGCCACCATGTGAGCACCATCCCTGGGCAAAGCTGGGCTCAGTGCTTCACAGAAAGGCTTTTGGGACCATGTGCTGCAATCTTATACCCTCTGAAACACAACCCAGGCCTCCCTGGGGGGATCACCAGTGGGATTATCCCTCAAGAAGGGCACTCGGGTGCCCTTGGTGAGTGACTTAAGTAGAGAAAGCAGCACGTCTTGCTGGGGAGAAAAAAACAACCTTGGCAGGTGACCTTTGTGCAAGACAAGTGCATGGCAGTCCTCCTTTGGAGGAGGGAAATGTGATGTGGTGGCAGGTAGAAGGGTTAGACCCACTCCAGCCCCTTTGGACTTCCAGTCAAGGCTGCAGTTCCGTGTTCCTTCCCTATATAAAGTAGGAAACACCCAGTGTTTCTCCACACTTTGAGGAATTCTTACTCAAATCCCCTGTGTATACATACATGTATAAAATCAGTTACTGAAAGCAAGAGAACAGAACTACTAGGAAAGTAAGCAAGGTCCTCCAGAGAGAGGGATGCAAAATATGTATCCAATAAAACTTTCCTGATGATATCCATAAATACAGAACTGAAGTGCTGGCACTGCTGTCCTCTCCAGTACCATCCCACCAGAAATGTGTAGCTCACATCCTGAGTCATCCCCAAGGAGAGCAATAGATGTTATACACTGGAAATAGTTTCATTTCTAACTGGCCCAAGCACACTTCATCCCTCTTTTGTCAGGCAAGAGGAAGATGAAGAATTTTAATATCTCCTGATGAGATCATGGGACCTCTGAGCCCCTAGGCTTATTCAATGCAGTCAGTGCATTTTGCCAGTTCCATGCAGGAAACTGCAGGTGTGGTAGAAGTTGGACTCCCAGACTCCCCTGCTGCAAGGACAGGAGACTGACGATGCTTGTGTAGAAAGTTAGACTTTTCTGTTTCCTCTGTGCAGGACCACGAGATCTCCATTTTCAGATGAGGGAGACTCTTTTTTAGGCTCATGAGTTTATAGCAAGGTACTCTAATGGCTTTATTTCCAGAAGTAGGGATGATGGATTCCCACTTGAATAGACAGGTCTTTAGGCAGATGTGTTTGGTGGGATCTAACACTTCGTTTACCCTGGGAGACTGTAGCTTGCTGCATCCACTCCTTGCTTAATCCCAGCCTGTAAGCTGAAATAGGGAGCTCACAGCCTCTACTGTCCCCTCCAAAATAGTTGTCAGCATACAGAGAGGGGTGGCTCCCAGGAACCTGCCCTCACCCCACTGTGATGCTCTTGAAGTAAATTTCCCTGAGAATAAGTGACCGATGGCCGCAATTACAGGATGAGCTCTTTGGAACAGATCCAGACCTCTCTGTGGTAGAGTCGAAGGGCAAGAAAGACCTTTCAAACATCCTACAGCTGTGAAGTGGCTTTGCTTTGAACATAAACAAGAAATACATTTTCAGAGCACTTGGAATCCACAAGCGAAATGGGAAAAAAAATGAGGAAATCAAATGACTGAATTACTAACTCATCAGAAGCCAGTAGGGATTGTGGCAATACAAGCTACATTATATTGTCAATTTGTATTGTACATTGGGAACAACAACAATCACGTTATTTTGAAATTAAGAGTAACCTGGAGGGGGAAAACAAACTAACAGTATACCACGTAGTTGAGAGGGAGAGAGAATTTGTATTTGGCAATAATCAATACTCATGTATGTCTTCTAATTGACTCAGCCCAGTCTTCCTCTGGGATGTGACAGTGACAACTGAACTCCTCTTCCCGTTTGATGGATTTGGTTGTGCTGCAACTGTAAATAGAGAGTGCACCAAAAATGGCTTTGGTTTGTCCTCAGCATCTGAGCACCAACTCTGCTGGGTCCCAAATATCAGCCAGGCAGGACAGGAGCACTGATGCTGTCTTGGCTGGGACAGCTGGGGGTCACAACTAAGAATATATCACCCGTCTACTAAGAATATATCACCCATCTACCTCCTCCTGTCCCCAGCATTCAGCTGCAATCATGTAGAACAAGCATTTTCTAAAGAATCAAATGATCATTTCTGGTGGCTTTCTCAACAATTTGATCCTTGTCCTGTCTCCTAAAATATTTTTAAAATATTCTGCTCCCAGAGGCATTGAGTGGATCACTTGATCAGTATGGCCCAGTGCTTGGGGATCCACAGCTGAAATGTGTATTGTTCCTTTGAAATCTGAGGTCCTTGCTTATGTGTGCAAATCTGCAGTTGTTGTTGGATTCATGATGGAAATAATTGCGAGGTCCCAGGGCTGTCATCTGGCATGTGGCCAGGGCAGACCTCAGGCGCCCTTTTCTCACATCTCCACGCCTGGGCACTTCTTAACTTGTATTACTTCCTCTGTCCCTCCGCTGTGGCTGGAGGCACATCCAGTTCAAATGAAAGGCTTCCCTTTTCCCTCTTGAAATTGCTGCTTGTGTTGCAAACTCAAGCTCTTCATTTGGTTTGCACTGGGGGATGAGTCAAAGCCCTGGCCTATTCATATTTCACATCATGTGCACGTTAATTGGTGCTTTACAACCCAGGAACTTCCTAAGGAAGCACACATTTGGTCTCTTAACAATTTTACTACAAACACATTTCGCCCCCTTCCTTTTCCCTCTTTGTCATAGATAAGATTCATTTTTTTCTGGACATGAATCCATTGCCTGAGGTTTCTCAAATCTCTGCTCTGGGACAGTGAATTCTTATCTCTGAGGCAGAGTGGGAAAAGAAAAAGTAGTACATGAGGGGAACTGTGACTCATGCAGAAATTGAAATGATGAAGCAGATGCTGCTATTACAAAGACCCAGAGGTGTTCAAAGACCTACTGGTGGAAAGGCAAAAGCCTGGGCTTTTCAGTCTTGAAAGCTTCTGCATTTTGAAGCTTTGAGCACCAGATGAGGGTTGCAGACTCAGGAGCTCTCTGCTTGCCTGCTAAGTCCTTTCCATGTCAGCAGCAGTGCAGCTGCTGAGCCGAGAGCTCGACTGCAGGCAGCACGCAGCCGATTTAAGATCTGATTTAAGCCTGATCAATAGAAGATCTGTTAAAATTTGAAATGGTGCTGCCTTCTTCTCTGCAACAGGAACTTTAATTTACTTCTTTTTTCCTCTGAAGGGGCTGAATCTGAATGAAAGAAAATAAGGAGAAAGCATGCCTGATTTTTCTGTTTCGATGAATGAGCTGAAGGAGGCACCTATGTGTCTGTCATCCTGAAAAGCTCCTTGTTTTGATGGAGCCATAATGGATTTTTCAAAAGACTCTTTGAGTGCCTCACCCAGCTCTATTGGAAACAGTTCTGTTTTGAAGCTGGCACCTTGCCATGTCTATTTATATTCAATATTGCCTTCAAAAATAGCATCACTTCTATCTTTTCCCAATATTCAGGGCAGTGTTAGTACATAGGATGATGGGCTGGCCTTGCCTCCCCTGTGCTAGAGAAAATGCTTCAGGGGAACCCAGACAAACTCCTCCTCAAGGATGGGTAAAATTCTCAAATTCCTTTGCCACACAGATAGCATTTTAGACATCACAGAAGGGAGAAAAGACCTGTAGACTAACAGGAAAGAAAAGTTTACAGCTCTTGTCATGGAGACTCCCCAGCATCTGAAAGTTACCTACTTTCAGACCCTGTAAACAGTTCTCTGTGTCTAACCTGATTTGCTCTCACTGCAACTTAAACCCGTGTCATCTTGTCCTGTCTGCTGCAGCTGTGCAGGACAGACTGTTCCCTTCCTCAGAAGGTTATCTTTTAAAGGCCTTAAGGACTGAATAGTTAAGCTGAAGGGGACGCAAGGCTAACATCTCTCCTCTGCCACTTGTTAAGCTATGCAAGGAGAGGAACCATTCCTCATCTGGATCTGCGGGAGAGACCATTATCCTGCAGCTGCCATTATCCCAGCTCCTTTCTGGAAGAAAAGTCATGCCTCTGTTCACTCCCACCCTGCATGTGAGCAGTTTGTGCCTCCTGCTGAATTGCAGTGCCTGGCTGTTGTCCCCCATTTGCATTTCACCTCAGTAACTGGGGCTGTTTCATCCAACTTGTCTAAATAATTTTGAATTCTAACCTTGTCCCCAAAGTGTCCTTGCCATCCCTCCCCAATCACTCTTGTCTGCATGCATAATAACCTGCTCCTACATCCCTCACTGTGTCTTCCATGCAAACAAAATGGAGCAAACACAGGAGAACGTGCAGCCCAGCTGTCCATACAGTCTGGGAGCCGCTGGATGCAGCAGATCTGCAGGGACCTGCCATCTCATATTGTGCCTGCCTGGGGCCACAGTCCTTTCACTGCATGCTCGGTGGTTTCAGGGGCACTAAAATAACAAGGCAGAGCCTTGTCACCCCACAAGTTGATTGTGATGCAGCACCATTACATCACATGGCTGTGGAGGTGGCAAGGCAAGCAGAGGGCCTTTTCCCAGGAAGACCTTTCCTCCTCTGTAGCAGTTGGCTGCAGGATGGGTAAGGTGCCCAGTCATGTTGTGACTCCCAAGCAATCCATTATCAAAAGCCTTTTTCCCCTTTGAAGTATCCTCAACTTGGTGAGCGTGCAGCCTTATCTCTCCCTGTGCCAAATTCTCCTTAATGAGGTTTATCCAGCTTTGCCAGCATGGCTTAACATTGTCCATCCAGTCCGGCCAGAAAGGATCCTTTATTTTGCTAACATAATTAAAAGCAATAAGCGGCCCATGGTGTGCAGCGATAATGGTATTGATGCTGTAATGCCCCGCAGACAGAGCTTGGGATTTAGAGAAAGTTTCATTCTGTGTGCAACGTTAGCAATTTCTCCAGCTCCCTTCCTGAACAATTTCTCTGTCTATTTCACATCCTATGCTGGAATTTTGCCTCCTGCCTGTTTACATTAAAAATGCATTGTACATGTGTTGAAAACATTGAGTTCTATGTTGCTGGCAAGGAAGGATGCTGTTGTGCTTAAGAAGCACTCTCTTATATTATTATCACTTTTGTTTAATTTAGTAGGATTATTTTCTCTAATTCCAAAGCTGGGAAAAGACTCCTGTAAATATTCTTCCCACTAGCCAATTTTTGTATCTTCCAAACCCATGTATAAGCTGACTTGCTTATGAAATGCCACATCACCAATGCTGATTAAAATGCTGATTTCCCTCCGTTAGCTTTCTCCTGTGCTTTGGATCAAAAATATACAAAGCGAAGGTAATGTCATTTAAAAGAGCTCTAAAGGGCTTGCTGCAGCACAGGGAGCTGGGATTTATGCTAGCAACAGAGCAGTGCTAGGCTGGGGAGATATTGAGGTTTCTAAACTCCACAGAAGAGTCACATGGACTAGGAAAAGTGAGATTGAGCAACTCTGCACCTGTAGGGACTGGATGTTCAAATGCACTTTACCACCCTCCATAAATAAGCCTCAGAGGGATTTTCTATGGGTCTCACTGCTGTCATATCTAAGCACCTTACTGTACAAACAGAGTGTGTCAGGGAGGGGAATTAAACCCCCATCTCTGAGCCCTAGAGCTTTAACTACATGGACATTTCTAGTGTTTATAATATAACTCGATCCTGGTAAACTAGAGGCCCAAAATGAGATGTAATGAGGGGGAATATGCCTGAAATGCTGAGTGTGGGTTGAAATCGGAGAGGAGAGGAGAGGAGAGGAGAGGAGAGGAGAGGAGAGGAGAGGAGAGGAGAGGAGAGGAGAGGAGAGGAGAGGAGAGGAGAGGAGAGGAGAGGAGAGGAGAGGAGAGGAGAGGAGAGGAGAGGAGAGGAGAGGAGAGGAGAGGAGAGGAGAGGAGAGGAGAGGAGAGGAGAGGAGAGGAGAGGAGAGGAGAGGAGAAGATCCTGTGGCAGATGATGTACCACTTGGAGGCTTTGTGTGTAAGACCCAGGATCTGTTTGCATTGTCCAGCACAGGGGATGCCACAGAGGAATCACAGATTGGGGCATGTCAGTAAGAGACCAGCATGGGAAGTTGCAGGGAGGGGTTACAGGACAAAAGATTAAGGAAATTAAATCTGTAGAGGAGAGTAGGGGATATTCAGGCCAAGATATAAGGGTGTAAGGAGCCCTGCCTGAAGGAAGGAAATACATGATTTTGCTTAATTAGTGACTGACAAAACTGTACCTTGTGGCCATGAGCTGCAAGAGAAAAAAAAATTCCATTTACATAACTGAAACCCACATTTCAGCAGTGAGCCTGACTGGGGTTTGGGCCCTGCAGTGGAACTGGGATCACTCAGTGCACAGCACATGTGTCCCCAGTGCAGGCAGGAGGGGCTGCGGCAGTAACTGGAGGATGCCGTGGGTAGGATGTGTATTTTTTCCCACACTTTGCGAGGCAGTGGAGGATTGGAGGAGGAAAGCTCTCAGGGGGCCAAGTGGCAGCTGTTCAATGGCAGCTGGCAAGAGCACATTGGGAAGCCCCACAGAGCCACGTGTCTGCACAGGTGAGCTGGGACAGAACTGCCTCGTGTCTGAGGCTGGCCGGGGAATGGAGTCCCTTCCTCCCTGGGACCAAAGGCAGAGCTTGGGATAACTTCCCTCAGCTGAGACATCCAGTTTGTCTCATTCCAAATCCATCATGCCCAGCAGCACGAGGCCATCAGAGACCAGCATGAGCTGTTGGTGATCTCTCAGCCTTCAGGAACACAATAACATGTCTGTTGGATCTTTTTAAGCATTCACCAGGTCAGTGCTTTATCCTTGAGGGAAATAACCTTGTGCTGAACAGTTTGATTGTCTAGTGCTAATATAACAGGAGAAAACCTGTTAAATGTTGGCCTGGAAGGGTCTTTTGGGTTTAGAATAGCTTCTCTTTTTCCTTCCTTCTCCCCTTTCCCTTTCCTTTTTATTTTCTTTAATTCTTTTGCCCCTCCCTTTTCACTCTTCCTTTCCATTTCTTTTCCCCTTTTTCCTTTCACCCCAGACCAGAAATGAGCAACAGCAATGAAATTAGCTCTGCTGGTCAGAGCACGGTGCTAATAACGCCAAGGTTGTGGGTTTGATCCCTATACGGGCTATTTACTAGGAGCTGGACTCAATGACCCTTGTGAGTTCCTTCCAACCCCATGATTTCTGTGATTCTGAAATGAAAGCAGGGAAGCCAGACCTGTGTTCTGTTTCCCTGCTCTCCCAAAGGCTGGCCATCCCTCACGTCTCCCTCAGAAAAAATCCCTACCAAACACTTGAGTTTTTCTGCATTTGTGCAACAATCTCTTTCTTCTGCTCCTTGCTTGAGAAACCTGCACAGCAGGACTGTCCTGGATTGCTTCCCACTCTCTGTGCACCAGCAGCTGGCCAAGAAGAGCTGGCTGAGACCACCAGGCTCCTGAGGCTCTGCAGACAAAGACATCCCATCCAGACAATGTGTTGGCCAAGGTAACACCTGGACCAGCTGTGGCTGATCTCTCCCTCACCTCAGCACAGGTTTCCCTGTCACAGTAGCACATGGCACTTCAAAGGAATAGCCTCAGGGCTTCTCCTCTCCTGGCACTGCTGAGACACTGGTGGCCTGTCAAAAACAGCAGGAGAGGGACATGGTGGACTCTAGAGTGCATCTCCCATGCAGATGTGACTCTGAGCATTTGCTCGTGTTTTTTAAAGGAGAAAAGAACAAGAAGCCTGTACATTCATCACCTGGGTGAAACGTCCCATGGAGAAGCACTTTGTTGGCAAAGTCCCTTTCCCCTGGGAGCTGAAGACAGGCAGTTTTGTGGTCCATACAGCTGTTGAAGCAAGCATTTGCTCTGCTAACAGCAATGCCAGGAGGCATTTTGCTCCTGCATTTGTGTTTGGGTGTTGGGCACATGGAGTAATCCTCTCCAAGGAGTGAGGAGTGTGAGCAAAGCCCTCACAGCACTGAAATGAAGATGTTTGTGAGCTTATAGGCTGTGATAGAAGACAGTGCAATCCATGCTGGGAAAATGTCACTGCAGAGAGCACAGATCATTCTACAAGGTGATGGCCTTACTGTTAAGGTGGCCTTGTAAAGAGATGATTCCCCAAATCAACTAATCTTCTGTATCCCTGATTGTTCATGGGTCTTTGCACATCTTCCAGGGCAGTGAAAGATGCCTATTGACCCTCTGCAATTAGTACCCTGGCTTAATTGACTTTAGCATTCTCCCGAGTTCCTCAGAGATGAATGGCTCCATCTGCTCATCCAGGACAAAGGTGGCTCTCCCCAAGATGCAGGTACAGATGAGAAGCAGTTGTGGGGCAAACCTCCTACTCTTCACACATGGAGGAAGAGCTTTAAGGCTGCTGTCAAGGGGTGAGAGGCTCCTGGGACCATGCCATAGCCCACACCTGCATTGATCCCAATCATCCTGTTTGCTCTGGCAGGGTTGTGGGGGAATGCTGTGCCAGCCCCTCTGCCAGCTCAGCCCATTTTTGAGCTTCAGGGGCAGAGGCACTGGAGCTCACTCTCTGCTTGCATAACTGCATCCTTCACGTCTCAGTGGCTTGGTTGGGGTCTGGGCAGGCGCACGTGAGCTGAGCTGCGTTTGCTGCTGGAGCCTTGAGGGGAACTGGGAACATCCATGCATGTAAAGCCATCAGCTCCAGAGTGAAACCTCTGCCTGACCCAGTAATCATTGGCAGGGATGAGCAGAGAAACCACTCCTGACAGGCTTTGCCAACCTGGCTTTTTGCAAAGGATGTGTTCAGGGACCTTAAAAACCCAATGTCTGGGCTCTGGCTTCAAATACATCATTCTCCTGCCTTTGCTGTCATTAGGGGATGTGATGAAGCCACCCCCCAGGTGCTGAGTCTCATTTAATCTCATGTAAATCTGCTAATATTCTATGCCTTGGATCCCTAAATTGTGCTGTCCCAGTCCCTGGTTTGGACAACAGAGACACAACTCTGCATCTTGCCGAAGGCCCTGAGATGCTGCTTGGTTTTTAAGGTTGGCTTTGTGCCTGCGTGAGAGCCTGACCTTGCAGGAGGAGGTCTGCCAAGAGGATCTTCAGCTGCTGCTTCTTCAAATGCCACACACGGAGCCTGGCTGGGACTGAAGCAGGGACAGCAAGGCTGGGAAGAGATACTGACTCCAGCCCATCTGCCTGACACCAAGGAAATGTGCTCCTGCCCACCATAGAGACAAAAGTGTTTCTCCTATGCAGAGGCTGCAATGTGCCCCAGACCTTAACCCCTTCTCCATGGTGCCTGGGGACCCCTTTCAGGACAATTGCTGAGAAGGCTGTGGGGCACAGCAATCAGTGTCACCCTTGGCATGGGCACAGTGATATCCAATGGAGTTGGTCTGTGTTGGCATCCCGTAGCCCATGTAACCTGTCATGGTGTCCCAGTGTTTCAGGGTTCCCTGGTTTCCCTGGGCACAGAAATTGCTCAGCTTGGCCTCAAATGTCTCAGCTCTTGCCACTGAATTCCACAAACCGTGTCAGTGTCCAGTGCCCATGCTGCTCACTGGCTGCTGTAGGTTGGTGTTCACCACATGCACTTCTCCATCAAGCCCAGGGTTGCTAGAAGCAGCAGAGTTCCTGGCTCTCATTCTGCTCTCTCCCTGAAACCAAGAGACTTCAAAAGAAGCAGGCTTGGGACTTGCTGGGCAGGATGCAGCAGGAACATGTCCTGGGAGCAGGTTCTTTAGCTCTTGGAGCACTTGTCCTAGTGCTGTTCCTTCCAGGTGCAAGGGGAGCGTGGAGTGACCTGCAAACAGCCCCCCCTGCTCCAGCCTGTCCCTTTCTAACACCCTTGAGCAGCAACAGGACAGGGGATGCTCATGCACAATTCCCCTTGAGAACTGAGCTAACCAGCCACTGGATGTCATTATTGCTCCAAACCAATACATTGAGGAATCTATTCCAGACCTCCAAAAAAATGTGAGTTATCGGTACTTAAAACGCTTAAAATGTGCTCCCCGAGGACACAAATCGGTTCACCTCTTCTCCTGCAGCTCTTGTGTTCGCCGGCGCACCTTCGCATGCCCGGGGACAGAGAGCCTGGGGTTTGGCACAGGGAGGACCCGATCCTGGGTGACCTCTCTGCCCTTCCCGGGAGCTCCTGCACTTCCTCCTCATCTGCGGGGATGACATCATGGCTGTTTCTGTAGCAACAGAAGGGGGCACCGCAATTCCTGAGCGGGATTGAGCAGGAGGGAAACGTTCCCCCAGCAGTGTCCTGTGGGTGCTCCTGCCACAGCCCTGGGCTGGAGAGCAGAGCTGGCAAGTCAGAGGGCTTTTGGCTGGTATTTGATCCAATAAATCAGGGGGAAAAAATTGGTTCCGTTTGCCCCTGTTTTGTCTTTCAGCTGGGGACCCCAGGTGTCTCACTAGACCTGAGCTGAAATATTTTCCTTGAGGTTATTTGACCTGACACACACTTTCCTTCCTTCTTCTTGCTTCACTTTAAAAATGAGGTCTGGTCTTAAAGGAAACTGTCCTTTGAAAGCACAGTTAGAAATTTCATTTATAGAGGGCAATATCTTTCTTCTGCCTTGTTCCCCCAGGGATTTTCATTGCAGTTTTCCCAAATTCAGCCTGATTTCACCAACGATTTTCAATTCTTGGATTGTCCATTTCCTGGCTGGTTTGATATTTACTGAAAACATTTTACATGTGCCTGGTTCAATGGGAGAGCTGATGCAAGTAGGCGATCAGGGGTTCAGTAGATGCCTGACCCTCCTCTCCCCAAGCTATTCACGAGTCCTCTCCCAGAACTCCCAGCCCAGCTGTGCCATCACAGCCTCCCATGAGCTCTGGGACAGACTTTTCCTGATGTACTGGGAAGTTTTGGGCATCCCGTTTGTTGTGTGTATGGTCAAAACTTTATGGGGGAGTGGAGAACAGCTGCAGAGGAGGGCTGGTGTTTGCACCGCAGTGCAGCATGGAGAGGAGTGGACAATCCCTGGGGAAATCCTGGCACGATGCTTGCTGGGGAGAGCTTCCATAGAGCCTCACTGATCTGTACTCTTTCATCTTTATGAGCCTGCTTCTAAGTTGCCCTATTTCAGTTATATCCCTTTCATTGGCTTTTCTTCTTCCACCACAGCTGTAAAACAAGCCAGGGAAACATCAACTGCTGCAAGCCTGATGTGAAGGAATAATCTGAAACAGCAGAGCAGGATATACGTGGGCTGTGCCTCATCTCTAGCACTACCTCGGGTCCCACAAACAGCTCTGGCCAGCAGCAGCATCATCTGCTCCCACTGCAAAGAGCTGCAGCTCAAGGGAAAAAAAAGCACTCTGCTCAGAAACTCTTCCAGAGAAGAGCTTGGGACAGGCCTTGGGGGTGTGTGAGCAGAAAGGAAGTTGTCTCAGCCTCATAAGAGCTCTCAGCATATGCCTGCACTCTCTGCTTGTTTTGACTTGTGTGGGAATCTTTGCAATCAAAATGATACGACAAATCCAATCACTGCTGATCGCTTTAGGCAGGTGTAATTCAAGCTCTGGCTGCAGACGGCTGTCATTTAATTAACAGGGAAAGAGCCAAAATTCTGTGTAAGACTGGGGAAGGCAAAGAGAAGAGCCTGAGGGGGACTTGTGACAATAGAGAGCAGAGGATGCCAGCAGACTTACTCAGAGTTTCATCTGTTCCCACAACCAGGTAACACTGACATTCCCTGCATCAAAGACAGCAAGGTGTGCAAGGTGAGCTGTGGTACACCACACAGTTATGCTCTCACTTCAGTCCAAGTCGTGAGGAATGACTTGAGGACAACACCAAGGGTAACAAGTCTCAATATTGTTACCAGCTCTAGGAACTCACAGGCTCTGAACACTTTTTTCTCTTGCTGTTTCACTACTTTGATTTCATTCCTGGCTCAAGCAGTACTTGCTCTCAGCTCTCTGGGGCCAAGCTCAGCTGGGTACAAATTGATGCAGTTCTCTTTGGCCACTGGACTGGTGCTGGCCCTCCAAGAGTCCAGAATTTGTCCCTGTCCTGCTCCCTTTGTAGCTGCTGACTTGCCAGGGGTGGTATTTCTTTGCAGTGACTGTGTACCTTGTGTGCCTCTGCTTTCCACGCTTCCGACCCAGATTTCAATTTTCTACACCAAAAATGAAATTAATAGGTCCTGTCACTGCAGCAGGGGAAGTGCTGGGCAGTGGAGGAAGAGCTTCAGTCCTGCTTATCTTGGGCAAATTGAGCATGTTTTGAAACGGTTTGCAGTAACTGATGTCCTGACAGTGCAATACTTCACCTTCTGCGTCCCCTGGAGCAGATGGAGCTGTGGGATGGGGTCACATATCCACCCCCATCCCAGCAGTGGGGGGATGCTGGACCCACATTCGGCCAGGAGCACTGGTCACTTGAGCAGTGACCTCCCTTTGGGAGCCTCAAGTGAGGGACCCAGGGAAAGACCTCCTGTGCTGGGAGGTGTTGAGCTGATGGAAGGATTTCCAGTTGTAGAGATGGCAGGAAATGTCACTCAGTTGTCCCTTGGCCCATGGGAGTGCCTGTGTGCATTGGTACAACCTTGCATTAGCATGGCCCAGAGAATGCATCACACTGGACCTAATCCAGCTCAACAAAACCACCCTTGTTGTCCCACTTGGTGTTGTGGCTTCTGGTTTGACATCCCTGAGCTATGGAGATGGCAGGGCCTTGTAGCCTTTTAATTTACTTCTGTTTCATCAAATGGCTGTGATACTGAGGACCAAGTTTTGGAGAGAAGGGAGATGAAAATCCAGAGGAAATTGCTGGCTTCCTGCAGCGCTGACTCTGAGCTGTTTGATATTCTCTCTTTTTTAAGGTTTGCTTGTTTTAAAGCAACATTAATTGGAAAGATGCTGGAGTGTCAAATAGAAACCACTCCCTGAATAACCTTGCTAATGAGCATGTTATTAAAGCAGGGTTAGGAGCTCCCTAGAGGGCTCTCTCTGGATAGGATTAAATTAAAAAAAAAATCATCTAAACTAGAGAGAAAATCTCTGTTAGTCTGCAGTGATGAATATAGAAAAGTCCAATGAAAAATGGCTTTGAAAGGTTTAAGTGTATGTCTTCCTATCTAGGACTAGACTTCTCCATCCCTCAGGGCTCAGGCAGGCAGGGAGGAAGTTTTTAATGAAGCAGAGGGTGAAGAAGTTGCAGCTCAGAGCCTGACAAGCCCACTTTCCATGTGACCACTTCCCCATGCCCCTGGCACTTGCCCTTGTAGATCAGCAAGGGCAGTCCCTGCAGGCCACCAGGGTGGACAGTGTCTCTGCCCAAACAATGTGGCTGGTGGGAGGCAAGGGCCAGCGGAGATGGGGATGCTGAGAGCCTGTGCCAGGAGATGAGAGAGTGCTTGTCATCTCTCCAAAGTGTAGCTTTTATCTGACTCCACTGGAGCAGATTCCCAATAAGGCCTGGTGGTGCTGACCACTGTGATCCTTCGAAGTGCTGGCATCTCCAACTCCCTCTTCATCTGCCTCTCCCATAGGTCTGGAGCCATCTCTTAGAGTAAGGACACTGCAGTAGCTCTGGAGCAGATGGGGCTGTGGGATGGGATCACACATCCCCCCCCCTCTGACAGCAGTGTGGGGATGCTGGTCCCACAATCAGCCAGGAGCACTGGTCACTGGAGCAGTGACCTCCCTTTGGGCAGGGATAGTGAAGGAGTGGTTCCATGGTTCCCAGTCCCTTCCCTCCTGCAGGAAAGGATGTGGGAGGATTTAGGGCAGGAAAACTGTTCTCATACCATCTGAAGACAGGCATGAAATGCTTTAGCAAAGCTTCCCTGCAGGCAACAGCGACTTCCAGAGCAATTCCAGCTTTTTTGTGGCTTGCCCTTCCCGTGAACGGTGGGCAGGGCGGCCCTGCCCCAGCCGCAGCGTGGGGCTGGCTGGGCAGCTGATTTACTGCACCTGCACACAAGGAACTTCAGAGCTTAAGGCCCTTCTTTGCCTGCATTACCATGGAGCACATTTTCAGAGAAGCTTGGGTGCCTGGGCTGCTCCTGTCCAGATATTTGGGCTTTGCAGGTGGGAGCATCCCTTCGGAGAGGATTTTGTCCGTGTGCAGAAGGAAATGTATTGTCTTTGCAAAGCACTGTCTGACAGGCTAATGCAAAACATGCCAGCACCAAGCTGTGACTTGAAACAAAGAGAGGGAAAACACAGTATTTTTATTTTCTCTGCTGCTGCACTCAGTTGGAGTTTTTTCTTTCTTCTTGTTTTTTTTTTTTGGTTTTGTTGTTGTTTTTTGTTGTGGGGTGGGTTTTTTTTTGTTGTTGTTGTTTTTTTTTTTTTTTTTTTTTTCCTGAGACAGGTATTTGGATTCTCTGTGCTACCCATACTCTTCCCCGGGCTGTCTCCAGCAATCAGACAGAGTGACAGCTCTGAAACTCTCCAAGTTAACAAGTTCAAGTGCTGATGATTAACTAGATTCACAAAGTTGATTGGAAAAAAATAGGGATATAAATAAATATTCCTGGAGATATTCCACCCCCTGTAGTCATGAACTTTGAATAATTGGAGGGAATTATGCTGAGTACTAATCAAAAGGGTTGTTTTTTTTTTTAATTTGCTAATTACTGCTGGGTTTCATCAGTGTCAGACTCTAATCATCTCAAGACATGTTAATTGACCCTTGGGAGTTGTTTATCTGATGCAGAAAGTTTTAGATGGGGGTCATACAAAGAAATGCAATCATTGAGGTTACTTCTTGCCTGCCACTCCGCTGGAGAGAAGAGTTAAAAAGTCTTTGGGCCATGAGGACATGTGCACTGACCTTCCCATCAGCTGAGCTCTGGAATGGCTCCTTGTGGATACTGTGGCATCCTCCATCCACTGGGGACGTTCTCTGTCTTGTCCCTTGCACTTCAGTGTCCTCTCTGCAGGCCTCCTGGTTTTTCCCTCACACACACAGAGTAACTTTGGTGATCCACATGCAGTGAGTGCTAACAGTGACGTCCCTCGGGGATATGGTGATGTTCTAAGGCTGTTCTTTTCCGTGACAAGTTCTGCTGGGACAGGTTTGTGGTGCACCAGGAGTGGGCTGAGGTTCCTGCCAAGGAGTGCAGGCATCACTGTGGAAGGATGTATGCAATGAGGAACATTTTGGGGTGTTTTCTAACGAAATTGAGATACAGACCTTTAAATCCCCACGTTGCTTCCACCTCCTGAGAAGGCAGTGACCAGCAGCAGGCTGTCACTGTGACCACAGAGGGCCTGTCTGTCCCTAAGAGCACCTGTGTGGTCCCCTCCTCCCTCAGGAACAAGGCTGCTGAGGTGCACCCTTCAGGGTTGGTTCACCTTTGCAAGCTGTGTGGGTGCAGATCCATCTCCTCCCTAGGTTGTGTCCTTTATTCCATCATTACCCCAAAACTGACTTCCTGGGCAGTTTCAGAGCCTGGCTGCTTCACCTGTCTCATGTCCTGTTAATTAAACCAGAGGAGGTGGGAATTAGTGGGATAAAAGGTGGGGGCAGTGAGGAGCAGGGAAGCACTGCTCCAAAGGGCTGACCAAGTTTCTCAAGGGCAGGTTTCAGGAATGCCAATGTTTTCATCATTTAATGTTTTAATTAATGACCTTGGTATAAAAATTAGTCTTATGCTAATGAAATGCTCTAGAGATGCAATGCTGTGAAATATCCTCAATACAGAGGCACATAATGTCATACCAGCAGACCTGGGTGATCTCGACATGAGTAGAAGTGATTAAATCTAAGAGTGCCAGCAGTGCAAGGTCGCTCACATAAGGGCAGATGAGGAGAACTCCTGCTACCAGCTGGGAACTGAGCAGCAGCTCAGGAAAAATGCCTGAGTCACGTAGTTAATGGTGGGTGACCACACTGCAGAGATGCAACCCAGCCCCAGGACGGGCCTGGTGTGTCCATCTCAGCATCACAGCAAAATGTTGATGTAAGTCAAAAGAAGGAGGAGTATTCCCAGGTGGTGTGTGACCCCCATGGCACATAGGGGCACCACCAGGAGCTGTACCAGGCTCTGTGCATCCACTGGCATCACAATTGATGGTGACAGTGATGGAAGGACCTGTGTTCCCACTACTGACTGATAATATTTCACCACCTCTTTTGTACCCATTTTCATTTTGATTCCAGGATAATTTGTATCAGTTTATGAAATGTGGCCTTTCTTTCATTGCAGAAGAACACAAACACAACTGTAATGTCTAGGTATTATTGACTTAAGGCATATATAGGCGTGTGTTTTTATTTGATCACCTTCATTTTTCTAATTTTCTCCTTCCCATATTCTTTTTCCTTTTTATTACATTGCTGGCTGTTGGAGGCCCTTAAATAGAAATAAAATTTCTAGGTAATATTTCTTCATAAAAAACATCATTTATTATTGTTATTCCCTACCAGTAAATACTCAGCTCCTTCTCTCATTTGTTATAAGTCTAGATTAACATATTTTGTGGCAAGGCTGGAACAGATACCTGAATATGACTGCAGCTGTACCCAGTTAGTTGTAGGTGTGCTAACAGAGGTCAGGTCTGAGCCACTGGCAGTGTGTCTCTTGTGGTAATTCCTTGCTGCCACAGCTGGACACTGAGTATGAAAGAGATTTTGTTTCAGGCTCCTGCATTTACCCTGGAGTGCTGAGAGGTGAGAGGGTCCTGAAACCAGTGCCTGATCCTGCACCACTTCTTGTCCTCAAGTCAAGGTGCTGCTCATTGAGTCTCAGTTCAGATCCTTCCCCTCCTGTTTGCTTCAACAGTTCACCAGAAAGTAGGGGCAGAGATGTCTCTGGAAGACACCTGAGCTGTTGTTTACTGTATTGCCAATTCAAGGAAAAGCCTGTTGTGTAAAAGACACAAAAATAACTAATGGCATTAATATAAACATATACTTTAACTACCGTTTAAGGCTGTCACTGGGTTAAAATAATCCCTGGTGCTGCATCCCAAGTGCACTGTAATTATGTGGCGAATCTCTTTATTACAGGGTGTCAATCAAGCCACGACATAGCTGCGAGTGAAATCTCTTTGTGTCTCCACTGATATTCCCAGTACGGAGCTGCATGCTCCACGATGCTTCTGGAGCTCTGCGTGCCTGTGCCCAGGATGTCTCATTAAAACGTGGCTTTAGGAAGGAGAATTGGGCACAGCAACTGTGCTTGGCTTTTGGGGAAGGAAATGCTTCTGCAAAGTATCTGTCCAGCAGAAATCTGTCCCTGTGTCAAAGCAAAGCACACAGAAATACTTCTAATTGTGCGCATGGCCAGGTGATGCTCACAGGCCACTGCACTGCAGTCTCCAACCTGGATGGCCAGGTGGTTGGGCAGAAGCTGGTCCTGCCTTTGCTGTCCTGTCCTGTACATGCAGCCCCCCTCAGCACAGCCCTGGGCAGAGCCTTGGTGGTGCTCCCAGGACACTGCCTGCACCTTGGGCTGTGGTGTGCAGCCTCCCCTGTGCTTGCACAGGGGGTTCTGGGGCCATCTTTTGCCATTCCTCCTGCTGGGACAAATGCACAGTGGCTGGGGACGGTGGCAGGGAACTGGAGGTCTACCAGACCTTTAATGCAGCTGGCCAGTAGCTCCTGGCGTCCCCACACAAAGAGCAGGGCAGAGGTCAGGCCAGCCAGGTTAATCCTGCATCTGGGATCTCTGGACCCCAGTGGTTGTGGTGGATTATTTGGTTTTGGCCTGGAGGATGTTCTCAGCTCCTGGAATCTCATCTGCAACTTCTGCAGAGACAGAAGTCCTTGGGGAGAGACACAGCATGCATCCTGTGGGACTGCACAGCACCAGGGACTGCTGGCTGCAATGAGTGTCTCCCTCTCCCACCCTTCCTGGCCGTTGCTCATCAAGGATAAATCTTCCCTGTGCTTTTCCACTTCCATTGGCACTCCTTATCTCTTCCCACTCCCCTGTCCCTCCACCTTTCATCTCTCCACCTTTCCTTCTAACGCTGCCTTCCCCTTGTCCATGCCCTAACCTTGGTGGGTCGGACAGTTTTTGAGCAGAGGTGACAGAAACAACCCCAGATTTTGCTCTGTGAAGATCTATCCAAAAGGAAGGCAGGAGAAATGCATTTCCATGTGTTCTTGACTGAGGACCAGGGATGGTGGCTCAGGCCTGGCAGCTGAGGTGAACACAGGCTGTGTTTCCTGAGGGGAACCTGTGTCCAGTGTGGAGCAGCAAGGTGTGGGTTGGGCTTGAGGCTGGAGCCACTGCTTTTCCCAGGAGCAGTGTCCCAGCCTGGCCAAGGCCAGAGGTGGCTCTGTCTACTTGTCTATCATCACATAGACAGAGTGGACTGTCTAGTACACAGATCTTTTGGGTAGGACCAAAAATCCCACATCCTTCTGGTTTGTGAGGGTCTGAGGAACCAAGTATGTGGTTTTCTTGGTCCAAATTCCCCCTTCCTCTCCCCTATAAGCAGGGTGGTGGCTGCTTTGCTGCTGCTGCTTCCCACCATGGCCTGTGTTTCAGCAGCTCTCAGAGGACATGATAGAAAATCACTTTGGAGACTGTTTATGATAAAAAGTGCAATACAAACCGATAATATCATCATACTCCACTATTAACAAGCTTAAATCCCAAGGATGGGGAAAAGCTCCTGTGGAGAGCACAGCTATCTGTCAAACACTTCTGCTGCAATTTGAAAGCACTCCCTAGCCTGGCAAGGCTAATTTCACATCTTTTTTCTCCAGGGAGTATATTTGGGGCTCTCTCTGCTTGAGGCAGGAGCCCTCCATGCTGATTAGATTCAGACAGGAGTTTTGGTGATTGCTGTGCTTGAGTTCTGATGGAACATGATGGAGAACAACATGTTAGATGGTTGTGTCACCCCCACTGAGGCCAAATCAGCTGTGAGCTGGGCAGGATGTGCTTACTCTGAGTTGTGTCCTGGTGAATGTGCCACCTGGGGTGGGCAGTGGGGACAGCTGGGCAGATTTCCCTTTTTTATTGCTGCCACTGCGGTCCTTGGTTGGTCTGTATGAGAGAGTCTCAGAGGTGAGGCAGGAGAGTCAGTAAAAATAAAACAGAAAAGGAGAAGAGCATGAAAGACAGAAATCCTTTTCATAATTAGGGCAGATGTCCCACCCTTTCAGTTTGTACTGAGGGATGGAAATTGCTTTTTCAGAATATTTCTCTGTCTGGAAAGGTATTTGTATCCAATGTTGCTGGTGTGGTTGGTGTCTTGACTGGGCCTTTTCATTTCCATGGCCCTTCTGGAGGAGCCACGTTTTCATGCATTAGGTTTGGGTTCTGCTTTGAACAGTGACTCTCTGAGCCTTAACCTGGGTCATCCCTGGTGATGCACACGAAGGCAGTGGGAATGCCAGGGATGAAGAGTGGGTGAAGGGAGGTCCTCAGCAGGAGGAAAAGAGTTAGTAAAGATCGAGGTGTGCTACAGCTCCAGCTCCAGAGTGCCTTCAGGAGAGCATCTTCAGTTCCTGCAGCTCACCCTCCTGCCAACACCTGCTCAATGCACAACTGGGCCCCAGTTCAGTTCACCTCTTAGTTCCGACTGGCTTTAAATCACTGCATTTCCCTTCTTGATTCCTTTTGCAGTGGGGGCTTTACCCCACTCAGCATCATTTCCCTGCTCATCTCCGGCTCAGACAAGGCAGGAAACGTATTTTCAATGTATTAATTAAAATGTCTTTGCAGCAGAACATCTGCATGGAGAGCGATAGATCACCGAAGTGTGCGTGTGCGCGTGTGCCTGTGCGTTGCAGCCTTCCAGATAACGCATTGCTTTGCATAATTTATTCCAGCCAGCACAGCAATAATTTTCATAGCCTGTGATCTTCAAGTATGCGATTATCAATCTGCATCCCGGCTCCATGTGACCCAGTCATTAGATCATCCCCAGATAAAGGAGATGCAGGACGTTTGGTGCTCCATCATCTCTGGCCAAATGGTTGTGTGGGATAAGATCAAGCATTGTGTTGTTAGATCCCACCATGCTGGAGCAATGGATCTCAGGTATTCATCACTGTCAGCTATTTTGGGAGAGGATGATCTTTGCCAATGATGCTATTCAATTTCCTGATTGTTCAGCTCATATCAGTTTAGCTTGAAAGATAATAAGATAGAAACCAGAGACTTCCCAGTCAATAAAAGGAAACCTCAGAGGCTTTTTCAGTCTTGCATCTGTCATACTTTGTTGATATTTTAGCTGCCGAGCATTTGACAGCTGGTTGTAAAACTCTTATTTCCTCCTTCGAGAGAATTAAATGAAGAACATTTAATTTATTCCATGGAGGTTTCCCCAAGTGACCCATGGAACAGGTCTCTTTCTGGCAGCTGGACCAAATCTGGAGGGATTTGGAGATTTCTTCCCCCATGGGAGAAAAAAGTGATTTCATTACCTTTTCCCTTCCTTTTTTTATCATCAAACCAATTTTGGGTTTTCCAGCACTGGTCCTACTTCCCATGAGTACCACAAACCATCACTGGCGTCTGTGGTGCCAACCTGGACCTGCCAGTGGCAACCAGCATCTCCTGAGTGGAGATCTTGATGCAGGATTGCACTGGGGTCCAACCTCCAGGCACTGGTGCAACTGGGAATGGCAACTGGGAGCATTTCTCCTGCAACAGGCACAGGGTGTCCCTGCATCAGCATGGGCAGACACACAGGTGGGCACCCAGCACCATCACTGGGACATCCCAGCCCCTTCAGCAGCTCAGCACTTTCATGGGCCCATGGTTAATGTCACTAATCAGTATCAGGGGAAAGCTCTCTTAACTGTGCCAAGGGCAGGCAGCTGCTCAAAGCAGCACAATAATTATGTATAGCCCAAGTAATTATTTTTGTCACATCTTCCTGGCAGGAGAAGACCATTTGTGGGCTGGGTTTAGCTACCTTCCACAACATGCCTGTGTCTTATTTATCCGGAACAATACGCTCAGTGTGATTTTTCTGCCGTCTTTTTCCTTTTAACGTCGTTTCCAGCCCACACTGCTTTTAATTTGGTGAGGTAAATTGAGACTGGGAGGGGAAGCTGCAGAAAACCTCCAAACTCCCATTCTCTGAGCAAAACATTCCCCTGGGTCCTGACAGCACTGCTGAATAGCTGGTCCTTCCCCTCCCAAGGGGCTTGTGGGTCTCAGTGGAGACAAATGCTATTTTGGATGGCTGTAGTCACTGCACGGCCGGGGCTTGTCATGGGATCTGCTCACAGCTTTGGAGCCTTCCCAGCAGCTCCTTCCTTACCTGGGGACCTCTGAGTCAGCAGCCCCAGCTGCCCTGTTTTGAATGTCATGTCAATAAAAGGGACATTACCAGAGCGCTGCCTTTAGACTCGTGGTGCTGGGTTGGTGTGGATTGAGGAGAATTGCTCCCCACACTCTTATTTCAAGGATGCACTCAGCCTGCCTGGGCCCAGCTAAAGAAGGTGATGGATTTGAAGGTCTCAGCTCCTGGAATCCTGGGGAAAGGAGATGCACCACATGACTCATTCTGAGCCCATTTCCATTCTCTTCCTGAAATCGCTCATGTTCTCCTGGATCTCCAGTCAGCCTTAAAATAGGAGAAGAAACTGAGATGGTGTCATTAATCCCAGATTTGGTGCGTTGAATAGCTGGATTCCCATATGAATTTCTAATTTGTCCACTGCTTTCAGCCATCTTAATTTTTTTCTGCTTTTCACAGCCAAAGAGTTTAAATGTCCACAGCTGAACCATAACCAGTCCTGTCTTGTAGCTTCACCTACACATCTCAGCTATTCTCTCCTTTCTCCCCATCTCACTTTGGCCCAAAATACAAATGACCCTTAAATAGCCCTAAATAGTGCAGGTGGCCATGCACAAGAACCAGTAGCCAGACTCCACGTAGTCAGACATTGTACTGCCATTTGCCCTTGTCATGGACATCTTGAAATGCAGCTTGAAGGTCCTGATGAGGTTTTCCTGTCTGGATTTTGCATCCCTCACTGTTGTATCCGCTGTGGAGTTACGCAGCTTTGAAAGGCACATTGTGTTTTGCATGGGGACAACCTCCAAGTCTGCTTAATACATGAGTGCTCACTCAGAGGTGTCCTTTCATTTACTGCTTTCACCATCAGCAATCTGTAGAAGTTTAGGGTGCCTTAGGGAATTCCTGGCTTTAGCATCTTTTGCTTGGTAACAGTGCAGCTGCTCCTGGTGCAAATGGGCTTCTCCTGGCCCCCTCCCCACCACGCTGCAGCATCGCCCATCCTCTCTCTCTTTGCTTTCTCCCTCTCCCTTCCTCTTCCTCTGGGTATACTTGCAAAGTGTTTGCTATGACTATTGAAATGAATATAGTGGCAATTTGGGGAGAAGATGCTCTTTAAAGCTCTTTAATTTAAAGGATGCTAATTCACTCCACTCCATCCTCGGGTGAGTTATCCAGCTACGTGCAAACCTCCTTTTCTCCAGGTGTCAAATAGGAGGATGATTTTCTTCAGTCTATATTTAGAGACTTTGCTGAGCCCATGGCCCACAGGGCATCCCACAAGGACAGTTGTGGGAACAGGGAGCTCGCAGAAGGCAGAGGTGTTTCGGGACACCAATCCCATGGAGCTGGGATGCTGCTGGGATGCTGCTGGGATGCTGCTGGGATGCTGCTGGGATGCTGTAGCCTGTGCTGGGGCTCCCTGGGGTCAGCCCCTTCTGAAACTCTGCTTTGTCTCTCCTGCTTGGGACCACAGAAAGGGGGGAGCCTGAGACAGGCTGTGTTTGGCAGCCAGGGATCAAGGGTGAAGGCAGTTGCTGGGAATAATAATAAGAAACTTGGCTACAGATCTCCATCCCAGGTCAGATGCTCCAAGGGCTGTAGTTAACCCGTGTGAAAAATTAGCTGGAGGCCTCCCTGCAAACCAGGTTCTGCCTCCAAGGCAAGATGGATAAATAGCTCTTCAAGCCACGGGGGCAGGTCTAGAGAGAAACCACAGGGTGATTCCCTGTGTTTAAAAGATCCCTGCAGTTACCATCCCAAATGATTCCTGTCCTGGGCCCGTGTGTGCTCCGTTATCTCCCAGGCTGATCCACGTGTCCCCACACAAGAGCTCTGCAATCTCCCCCCGTGTGATATTGCGGGATATTCCACTGCATTAGCAAGTGGAACATGTTTTTACTGCCCACTGTCTCTCCATGCAATATTTCACTGTCTCCCTGGCTATTATCCTGGCGGCACAAAGTCCCATTGAAATTCATGGTGTAAGTCGCCCATTTGTTTCCTTTGAGCTTTGCAGGGTTGTTCTATGCAGCTTTATGCATATCATTTTTTGCTATGCAAAGTGAGGGTAATGACTTTACCTGCTCTCTTTCAAAGCACTGAACAAAGCCTGTCCCCATGCCGTAGACTGATTTTGGAATATTTGTTCTAGGGTTTGAGAGGGATGAATCAGAGCTCTTAGGGAATGTGCAATCTGATGCTCTGTAAATAAAAAGAAAGTCATGCTGCATCTACATGTCTCCAAGGCAGGCGTGTGCTCCCTGTCAACCTTTCTTGCTGGAATCAGCTTCAGGGATGGCTATGGCAAAACTGAATAGCTTCATTTTAATGACAGCCCTGGAACAGCATCACTTGGTTTGGCCAATGTCACTGACAAGCCTTGAGCTGGCTCTGCCTTTTGAGGAACAGATGATGCCCCTCATGCATGACAAGGTGAGACTCCTCAAGCAAAGGGTCACTGGAGATATCCTCATGGACATCAGGAGTGTGGGAGAAGCAAATGCACAGCCACAAAGGAAAGGTTTTGCTGTGAAGATCCTCAGACTCAGGCTGACTTTCCTCCACCACCACCCCAAAGGAGTCTGAACCTCAGGCACCCACAGCACAGCTTTGATGTCTTGAATGAAGCCCCCAAATCAGTGACCACTTGTAAAAATGGGGCTCACAATGTCTGTGCTTGGATCTGTGCAGTGCCAGGAGGGCAGAGCCAAGACTTCCCTCTCCATACACTGGTGTTTGGACATGGCTAAGCATGCAGGGTGGATTTTGGACACTGCCCTGGCATACATGATTTGAAGTGTGTGTCTTGCTGGGCTGTGACCCAAATTGCAACTTGAAGATACAGTGACAGACTCCTTGGTTGGAAAGCACCCACAGGTTGAGAGTTATTCTCCAAAGAAACTTGTGAGTAGCACCTAAGAAGTGCACTGGAGGATTTCTTATTTTCTTCATGAGCAATGTGTGTATGACAGAGGAAAAAAAAAAAACGACAAAATATCTTTAAAGAATTTGCTAATTTTGAATTATTTACTTTGTCTACTTTCTTGGAGTCCCCAAGAGGAAGATGCTGCACAATCTGCATTACAATAGCATGTCAAAGTATCCAGAAGGTCCAAAACAACCCATCACCAGTGGGATGAGTCCCCTGGGGCCTTGGTGAAGGACGTCCAACCGTGCTGCACTGAATCCAGAGTTGCAGATGTGGGCTCCACAGGGATGCAAGCACCGCAGGGAGACAGTGATCAGCATCAACAAGGATGAAGAGGACCAAATGAAGCCCATTTTCAGACTTAGTGGTCAATACAAGCAGCACACTGGATAGGGAAGTGTCTCTGCTTTGGGAGGGGGGTGAGAAGAAATGTCTGCATGGGAACTGCACTGTCCTCATGGACATCCCCTTGGCTGCCAGGCCCAGCAAGTAAAGGTAGAACTAGAGACCAAGCCAGTCCTGGATGTCCCCACCAGCTCCAGGTGGTGAGCAGAGCAAGTCCTGATGCAAAATCACTCTGCACCTGGGCTGTGGGCTGGCAGGAGTCCCCTGTTCCTACACTGCTGTCACCTCTCACTGACTTTCACTGACTTCTTGAGAGTTTCAAAGTCAAAACTGAGAGAGAAACTCAGGACAAATGGGGACCTATAAAAACACATCCAAGCTGCCAAGTCTACAGCAGATGTGATTTGCAATGGATGAGGTATTAATGCCCTGAAAAATTGGAGTAATGATGTGCAGTAATATTTGTCATCACCAAGGCTGAGTACGTTAAACAAAAATGTTTTGAAATGCAGCTTCTGCCTGGGCCTGGTAACTTTCCCAGATGTAAATATTGCAGTTGTTTTCCAAACATTCTCTAAATACCATAAGGCCTTAGTCCACTTACAGCACTAACAGCCCATAAAATGTCATTTTTTGTTTTCTAATTAATCTGATGATTTTTAGATAGGATTTGACAACAACAGTGAAAAAGCATTCCAGGCTGACAAAAAATTATCCCTTGGATGTCAAGTCACCCACAGCCAAGCTGGTGCATCGCTGGGAACTGCAGAGCAGCATCCCCTCATCCGACTGGATGGTGACTCATGGTTGGGCAGATCTCCTCACCCTCCAAGCCAGGGGACACCAGCCACTCTTGCAGGGATGCAAAGGGGGAGATCACACCCTTCCTGCAAGCATCATCCTCCCTTTTTTCTGGTAAGAGTTCCCCACTGTGGTGAATTTTTCAGATGCCCACGGCAGAGGCCTCCTGGAGGTCCCAGGTGGAGCGAGGGTGGTTGAATTTTCACCCTCTGTGTAAGGTGGGTCATTGCTGTTAAGGGTCTCACTGTGGGGCTTCAGGTGCTTGGGATTTTTAAGACAGTTGAAGCCACTGCTTTTGGGGGGAGATGAACAGTCCAACCAAGCAAAGTACACCAGACCTCCATCCCTTGCCCACATGGGGTCCTGTGGAGGTGTGGCGGGGACTTCTGACTCTCCCCCAGGCTCTGCACAGAGGCTGTCACACGGCTGTCACATCACCACCTTTCCCTCCAGACCCTCCCGTTTTGGTGAGCACTTCCCTCTCTACAAGGACACCAGGCTGTCACACTCACTGTGACACAAGGAGAATCCAGAGTCAAGCCCTGCTGCTGTGGGCACTGCAGGGGAACAACTCAGTCCCTGCCCTGAGCAAGGACAGAACAGATATTGCCTACCCAAGGTCACACTTTGTTTCCTTATCTTACTCAACACCTCCCCGTTCTGCATGGGCAAATGGAGCAGTGCCCAGCCAACGCTCTGTCCCTTGGCCAGCATTTCTTTCCAGGTGATTCTCAAAAAGGCAGCAGAGGAGCTCTCATTCCCATACCCCCTCCACATTGTCGTGGGAAGCAGCCAGTGTTTTATTAACCACCTCTCCCTCCTGTACGGCTTGTTAAACTGGGTTAGGACTGCTTGAGCCTGCTGTGTTAGACATCTTCTGCTGGTGGAGGGGAAGGGCTCACAGAAGCTCTCCTGACCCCAGACACCTTTCTCACAGCACTCCTCCCGCCATCTCGCATAAATAGATCAGTCATCCCAGCACGGCTACGTCTTCTTTTACTCCTTCCTGTCTTTAATAATATTATCAATGTCTGGTTTAGATTTTTACTAAATATAGGGGCCAGAGTCTGGACTGGCGTCACTTCCCCCCCAGAAGAACTGGAACAGCTTGCTCAGAAGTACTTACTCCTTTTATTAATTTATCTTGGTTTGCAAAGTTGTTTGATTGCCACAAAGTCTTTCCACCCCCTGTTGACCTGGCAGCTGGAAGAAATGATGCTGCTTAAAGCCTGTCCTTGATCCATGGGTAAGGCTTGAGGTTTTTGGGGCTGCCTCTCCCAAAGCAACCCTGAGGAGCAGGGACAATGTGTACCAGCAGGCAGCAAATTTGCAAAGAGCCTTTGGCAAACCTTCCCTCTCCTCACTGCTGATCTCCACGGGTGAAGATCTCTAATGGAGTGCCAGTGGCATCCGTGTCCCCTCTGGGTGATTCTTCTTCCAGCTGCCAGGTGTCAGTTGCAGCTCCAGGGCTGGCATGAACCCTCAGAGTTTGTGGCTGGCCCAGGGGTTTTGTGGCACAGATGTGGAGGCTGAATCCTAGAACACCCTGCTCCTGGCACCAGGAGGGACCTGGCAGTGTCTGTTCCCTCCCCAGGGAAACTAGTCTGTTCCTTCTCCAGCAAAGGCAGAGGAGGGATGGGACCTCTTATCTGTCATCTACCCAGGAAGACATTTGACCCCAGAGCCACCCTCATGGTGGCCCCTGCTATTTCATGTCATTGCCTATGGAATTATTAGTCCAAAGCAATTTCAGTGGGAATTCCTTGCCTTTAGGGCATCCCATGGGACATTGGGAGAATGGGATATTCCTGCTCCAGGGAGGAAGGGGTCTTCCATGCTTCAAGGGCATGAACACAGGTGGTGATGGCGAAGGGGAATGAAAGAACTTCAGATCAACCTACTCACCCAGAGACCAAGACCCTGGGGACTGGGTCACAGCTGTGGAAGAGAGAATGCTGGATCCATTCTCCATGCCCATCCTCTCCATCATGCAGGGTATCTCCTGCATTCCCGTGGGCACTTTTCCTGGGACGTGTGTCTAATGCAGCTGAGTGCTGTGCCAGGTTGCCAGCTGCCACTTGGAGAGGGGCCATTGCTTGCCTGTTCCCAGGCTGTCTCCCAGCTCTATTACTCCACGCTTCAGGTTTTTTGGCTGTGGTGGTGGTAGTGTTGTTGCTATTAAATTGAAAGGAGTAAAATTTCTCTCCTGCACCCATCCTCTTCTCTCTCCCCTGCCACCTTCTTGCAGGGCTGCAAAAGGAAATTGCTGGCTAGGAAGTGATTTTGGAGATGGTTTAAGACACCTCAAACCATCACAAAAAAAAAAAAAAAATACACGGGCCAGTCCTTACCTCAAATGACAGCGCCTGGGGAGAGAGAAGAGCACTTCTGTTCCAAGGGCCGGCTCGGTGCCAGCCACACTTTAATCATCCTGATTAAAGGTGTGTTGTGTTGCTAAAACAGCGTAAAAAACCTGCCCAAAATGGGGAGGCAGGATGGCAGTTCTCTGGGACAGGTGAAGGGATGTCTGAGTGAGGAGGATGCCTGGGAAGGGCTGAGCACAGGAGCTGGGGGCCCCTGGGAGCTGTGGGCGGGGGTCGTGGTTCAGCCCCACCAGTGTCACAGCTAGTCCCAGTCCTTGTGCTCCCAGCTGCACCTGGCACTGCCCAGCTGGGACCAGTTTGGAGGTTCAGATTTGGTGTGCGGGGTGGGGTGGCTGTCATGGTCATATGGGGAGACACAGAGATGTTCACACAGGCTCACAGAGGCACAGCCCCGTGTGTGTAAATACAGACACACCCCAGACCCTGCACCCTCCCACTGCACAGATACACCCCAACACACAGACACACACCCCAACACCATCATCCCTGCACCCCCTCAGGGTGTCACCACACACACACGACAAACACAGCGGCACACCCACACACAAACGCAGATGTCCCCGACACGGACACTCACACCTTCACGAGCCCTGCACACTCACAACCCCACTCTGCCAAGGTGTCACACACACAGGCAGTGTCACACACATGCAAGTGTCACAGTGTCGTGTACACACGGTACCGCGCGGTGTCACACACCCAGTGTCACAGTGTCACACACCCTGTGTCACACTGATTGTCACCCACACACAGCCCCCCGGTGCCAGCTCCACTCTGCCGACCAAGCCGTTTATCGCTCCGGGCCGTCACCGAGCTCTACCGAACCGTGCCGTGCCGTGCCGTGCCGGAACCGAGCCGAACCGGCCGTGCCGGACCGTGCTAGGCCGTACCGAGCCGAACCGTGCCGTGCCCCATCTCACCCCTCCACCCGGCCCGCAGCGAGCAGGACCGCGCCGTGCCCATCCCATCCCACCCGAGCCGCGTCGAGCCGAGCCGTGCCGAGCCGTGCCGGTGGAGCCCCCCGGGCCTGGCAGCGCTGCCCGGCGCCGCCTGCACGGGCAGGGCTCTCCGCCTGACGCAGTGAGGAGCTGCAGCCCTTCTCTTCTCGGAGGCCGGGCTCCAGCGCTGGGATTTGCTCGGCTCCGGCTGCGTTTCCCTGCCCGCCTCCTGCCCCCGGCCCGCCCGCTTGGAAGGGCGCGGGGAGCCGCAGCCGCGGGTGCGTCCGCCGCCCATCACCGCGCTTCGGGGCTGGGCGCGCCGCCGAGCGCCGGGAGCCGCCTCCGGAGCAGGTAGGTGCGCCCGCATCCCCCGCCGCAGCCTGCCCGGCTCCCCCCCGCCGCCCCCGACCCCGAGCGGAGCCCCCCGCCCCGCTCCACTCCGGCCCCGCGCCCGGTGTCGCCCCGCCGCGGCGCCCCGCGCTGCCCGCCAGCCCCGCGCAGCCCCCGGTGGCCGTTCCGTGTCGCCAAACTTTTGGCGGCTGCAGCCCAGGTTGGGGCTCCGGCGGGAGGGAACCGCGGGGCCGGCGGCGGGGGGAGCGGGGCGCCCTGCCCTCCGCGGGCGGGGAGTCCCCAGACTCGGCCGGGGCTGCTGTCGCTGTCCTTAACCCCCGTGCGAGCGGGAGATCGGGAGCGGAGCAGCTCCCCACGGCCGGGCCGGGGCCGCGGAGCCGGGAACCCCTCCGGCCGCTCGGGCCGTGTTCCCTCCCCCGCCCATGGGGGATCCCCACTTCGGGGTCTCCCTCCGCCGGCGGGGTGCGCCCGGGCCGGAGCATCCCCCGCGGGAGCCCCTGCAACTGTTGCCTGCCGGGAGCCCCGGTGCGCCGGGGGAAGAGCCGGAGTCGCGGGCAGAAGCATCGCCCCGGGGGCAGGGGTCTTCCGTCCGGGTCGCCACCGCGCCGCACGGAGCGCTCGGACAGGGGAGACCGTCGCCCTCACCCCAAATAACCCTGGAGGTTGCGAGCCTTGGGGTGGGAGCTGTGACAGAGCCGCTCTCCGGCTCTGCTCCCCCCGCCCCCCCAATCCCTTCTGCATTCCCACGCCGGCAGTTGGGACCTGCCTCCCCCCACACGCGCTCCTTCAGCGGCTATTTCTGTCCTCGCCAAACGCGCCGCACATAGAGCTTTAATTAAAGAAAATTAGTGGAGGAGGGCGGGGGGGGGGTGTCCGTGCTCCGGGGAGGGGGACGGTCCCCGAGACCTCGCCGGGTGCCGTCGGTGATGGCTCGGGGGAGGCGGGGGGCAGGTGCCCGCCTGAGAGTTTGAGCCGCTTTCGCTTGGTTGGTTTGTTTTTCGGTTTTGATTTTTTTTTTTTTTAGAAAAGGGCGGCGGTGGGGGGGTGGTACGGACACACGACGACGCGGGAACGTGTTCCTTCCCGGAGGGTGTGTTGCAGTTTTAATTATAATGACAGATGTTGCCGTAAAGTTCCGCCTCGGTTGCTGAATACAGGCAGAGAACGAAGCACCGGCAAACTCGCCCGTCGGTCTGGGGCACTCGCCCGTCGGCGCGGCGGGGTTGCCAAAGAATTTTCTTGGTTGCGTTTGAAATGAGGCTCGGCCGGGTCTGGGGGTCCTCGGGGCGGTGCGTGGAACCCGGGGATGCCAGGGAGGTGCGGGCAGCCCCCGCTCAAACCATCCCAAACCCCCGGCGGTTCTCAGTCTTCGTCCCGCTCCATGTGGAGCGTGGCTACTCGTCCCGTGCCCTGCGGGACCCGACGGGCAGCCGCGCCCGGTGCTGGGGAGATGTCGGGGTGCTCCCCCCGCAGCCCTTTCCTCCTCCAGCTCTCCCTGGACACAATCCTCCGCACCTCCGCTCATCCCTGCCTTTCCGGCTCGGGCAGCCCGGGGGACCTGCGGTCCTGCCCACGTCTAGGCTGTGATTTGCAGCCCCGGGAAAGCCCCGCGGAGGGAGGGGACGGGGGGACTGCCATCACCAGGCTCCCCCGGGGCAGAGCCGCCGCTCCCGCCTCCCCGGCCGGGGATTCGCCTCCTCCCGTCAGCTTCGCGCGTTCCGCCGCCGGTTCGCGCTGGATTAAATATTTAGAAGTTTGCAGCGGTGAATAAAGCGATCGTTAATAGAAATTGATGGCACCGATGAAAAGGGGGTGGCACCGGCGGCAGGGACGGCGCGGCTCAGCGGGAGCGGGCGGAGCGCTCCTGGGAGGGTTTTTAAGGGGTTTCGCCCCAAGTGAAGGGTTTATCGCTCCGAATGCTGTGGCAGTACCGGAGCCCGGGAGCTGCTCTTCACATTTCCGACGATGTCTTTAAAAAGCATGTTTTTTTTTTCCGCCCTGCCTGCCTGGAAAGAATAACCCCGTGCCTTCGCAGAGACGAGGCAATCCGCTCGAATTTAGCACTTAAAATCCCCCGTCAGCACCTCCCGCCGTGCTGCCTGACACCGTGCAGGGCTCACACTCCCCCAGACCCTCCGGGTTTGCCATGGCAGCGGGGGGCAGTGGCCAGCGGACTGCTGTCGGTAGGGACCGGGAGCGTGTCCCCAGCCCCCCGAAGTGCAGCGCTGGGCAGTGGGGGGACCCCCGTCCTGGGGAAGGCTGGGGCAGAGATGAAGTTTGCCCGATGACCTGGAGGAGGGAGCAGCCCCCGGGGTCGGGAAGGTGGGGTGGGAAGGACAGGGGACCGGCCGGGTGGCCGGTGAACCCTGGCCCCTCACGCAACCCCGCTCCGAGCTTGAGTCAGCGCTTCTGTCAGCGGCGGGGATGGGGCAGGCGGAGCGGGATGCGGTCCTGGCGCGGGTGCGGAGGCAGAGGGAGAGGGGGAGGAAAGAAGAACTGGATTCGGATGGAGAGGCAAGCAGAGAGGGGAAAAAAAAGGGCGAGGGTTGCCGGGGGTGCGGGCCCACCCGTGCCCTCTCCGCAGAGCCGCTGCTCGGTGGGAGCCAGCGGCGATGGGCAGCGGCTTGGCGTGGGGATGGGGAAAGCGGAGGGCAGAGCGGAAAGCCCTGGGGCCGGCCCGACGCCCCTGCTTCGGGTGCTAGAGACTGTCTGTACCCCCCAGGGCGGGTCGGTGCCGTGCCCACGCCCGCCCACGCCCCTCACCCCGCGCTGGGGGACGCTCCCCCGGCCCGGCGCTGCCCACGCGTGTCCCAGCCCGGCCGCCGCTCCGGGCTGGGGCAGCGCCGCTCTGTGACAACAGAAAGTGGCTGGAAAGGGGCGAGGCGTCACACGCTCTGCCTCCGGGAGGCAGGGAAAGGCTGAGGGACCGATGGGAAGGCATGAATGAATGAATCTCCATAAAGAGCCCCAAGCAGCAGGGAGAGGGAGAGAGGAGGAGGAAGGAGAGGAGGAGGAAGAGCCGGAGCAGGGCAGGCGGCAGCAGACGTGACGCCGGCAGGTAAGGAGGTGCCGGTGCCGCACGGCCCCGCGGTGCCCGGGATGGCAGGTTGGGGGGCACAGCCAAAGGGGGCCAGGAGCTACCGGGACCCTGCATGGGTTTGGGGGATTTTTTTAGGGAGCATGTTTTCCTCCGGACTCCTTGCAAAATGTGGAGTCCTTAAACTTCCCAGGACTCCTTTCCTCCCCCGGTACTGCCGCCCCGAGTCCGCCGGCTGAGCCCAGCGGCAGCTCCCGGCGGGGACCGGCCCCGGCGGCTGGACCTGCTCCGCACCGGGGCAGCCCCGAGCCGGGCCAGCCTGCCCGGGGGCAACGCAACTCGGCCGGGCGGCTAGAGCTACATTGCCGGGGGGATCCAGCTTCTGCCGCGGCCCCTTTGCTTTCGGGGCTCAGTGGGGAGCTCGTCTCCCCCCGGTCTCCATCCCCCTTCGGCGCTCCGTCCCTGCCGCGGTTACATAAGGCAGAGGAGCCCGTAGCCAGCGCTGACGCTGGCCGGATCATCGGGATCGAACTCGGGGATGCCCAGGGCTGAGCTCAGCCTTGTCCGGCTGCTCCCCATGCTCGGTCGCCCCTGCCCCGCTGCCCGCGCTGAGCCACCCGCTGCTTGTCCCTGCTTGCTGCGGGCACTGTGCGGCACAGGTTCCCCTACACACACGGACACCCTGCCCTGCCCCTGCCCTTTTGGCTCTCCCGCAGAGCTGCCCCGCACTAACAGCTGAAATGCTCTGGAATGCGCGTAGCCCTTGGAGCGCACAGCCGCACGCACACCCCGTCCCGTGGAGCAGCCTGGCTCCCGCAGATGGGCCCACGGCGAGGCGATGCACACTGGAAGTGTTTGCACACAAACACAGCGCTGCAGGCAGCACACGGGTCACGCTCTCGCACACACGTGGGCTGGTGCTGGCCATGGGCTGGTGCTGGCCATGGGCTGGTGCTGGCCAGGGGCTGGTGCTCGCCAGGGGCTGGTGCTCGCCAGTGGTGGCACGGGGGTGCTGGATGCTCTCTCTGTGCCGGACGGGGCCGGGTCTCAGCCCGGGCGGGCTCTGGGAGCGCTGCTGGGAACGCTGCAGGCCTGGCAGGGCAGCCCTGGCTGGCTGCGGTGGGCAGCTCTGCGGCTGCCCGCAGCTTCCCCCTCCCTGACCGAGGTGCTCTGAGCAGGGATCAATAATGCCTTTCTGATTGGCTTCAGTTCCCCATTCAAAGTAGTCACTGCATTAGGACTTGATTTTTCTCCCCTTTGACTCCTGGCCAGATTAGATTGTGAATTTGGCTGATTTCAAGCTACTGGGGGAGGGAAGAATCACACAGCGAGCAAGAGAGAACTGAAATATCCTACAGGATCCCCTGGAGGGGAGAGAAATCAGGTCTAGATAAGAGCTTGTTCTCCCTGTCTGGCTAATGCTTCCCTGTTTGATGATCAGAAAACACAAGATCTAACTTCTCACCAGGATGCTTAACTCTGAAAGGTCAGCCTTTTGGCTTGTTCTAGGTGCAAGGTTTGTTACTGTGAGCTGTGGATGATGTATTCCAGTTCTCCCGTTGTATGCTAAACACGGGAGTGCTCGATGCATGCAAACAGAAGGACGTGGTCAGTGCTTCTGAGGTTTATGAGCTGAGCTCTGGATGTAACGCTGAGGTTTGAGGAACTGTGATGGGGGCAGGACACGAAGTCCATGCCCTGGAGAGCCCAGAGCTGTCCCATCTGTTTGTCAAGTCTCAGCCCCATCCTTGGACAGTATTTTCCAATACTTGTTTCTCCATTTGTGTGCTGGGGGTAAGTGAGTGGGTTATGTCAGTGAAGCCCTGCGTTCCAGAGGGACACAGAAAGCAGCACCCAGGAACATCTCAGCCATGCTGGTCGGGGTGCTCTTCACTGCTGGCTGCTCCAGGGCCAGGGTTTCATGCTGAGAAAAGCCACAGCAGCACAGCATTGCCTGCAGCATCGTAGCTGCCAGCACTTGCTGTGAATTGGTGTTAGCTCCAGGTGAAGCAAAAGCCTGGGCTTATGTGGTTTTTCAGCAAAGGGCACTGGGAAGTCTGGTGGAGCAGAGGGACTTGTGGAGGAGCTGCTGCAGGGCAGTGAGGAGCCTGAGGAGGAGAGGATGTGGGGCCGGGGGCTTGCTGCAGGTAAGCTGTGCTGTTCTGGGCAGTGGGGAGGCAGCTGTGGAGTCACCAACAAGGCTGTGAGATGCAGGGTTGAGGAGATGGGAAGCTGCTGTGGAGGCTGTAAAGGGGGTTTGAGGAAGGAGCACAGCCTGGAGCAGTGCTTGGCATGATTTCGTGTAGCTGCTGGATTTTCTTGGTGTTGCAAACCCAGGGCTTGGGGATGTTTGGAGTGAGCCCGATGTCAGGACAGCGTTGGGGTGGAGTATCTGGGGGTGGGGAGATGGAGATCTGATGGCCAGCAGTGAACTGGGCCCAGAGGCGGCTGGTGGGGAGGAGAGGAGCTGTGTGGAGCTCGATGGGACAGCTGTGGAGTCATGCAGTGCCCAAACTGTGGATAAGGAGGGAGGCAGAGCTGTGGAAGCAGTAGGTCTGTGAGGACCTTGGGGTGAAGAGACTGGAGATCCTGAGCCTTGGTCCCATGTCTGCTGAACCCCCAGCAGAACAGTGCCAGGGGCTCAGTGGGGAAAAAGAGGACAAAGAGCATGAAATGATTCGTGTAGTGTTATTTGGCTGCTGGAGTGGGGTGTGTATGTACCCAGCACAAGGGTTATCTCAGTCCCTGAGACATCCCTGTAATAGGAGCAAATAACAATAAATATCAAAGAAAGGAGTTGTGCGAGTTAGCTCCAGGTGAGGGGACCTGGAGCCTCCATGCACCATGAGGAGCTGGGGCAGGAGGGTCTGGGGGAGGTGGCACTGAGGGTGCACGGGGTTTATGAGCCTGGATAAGGAAGCTGGAGGGACACAGCAGGAAGCTGGGGAGGTGAAGGTGGGAGTTGGTGTGGTTACAGCAGCAGGCCGTAAGAAAAAAGCATGTTTTGTAAAAAACAGCGTGTGTTTAAAAAAACACCCCAACAAACAAATCCATGATGCCTGTCAGTCACAGCAGGCTTAAATCTGTTGTTTGGACTTGGCCTCTGCACTGCCTGGTCTGGTCCCCCGTGCAATGTGAGGTTCAAGGTACAGTTAAAGATGGCCCAGTGGCTGTAGAACCACTGCTCATGAGGAAAGCCCTCTGGTAATGTGTGGACAGCTCCCTCAGGAGCAGAGCATCCCACATCTGTGCCCTGAGAGCTCCTTGTCCTCTCTGGGGACTGATGAGGGAGAAGTGGGCTCCCAGAGCTGTGACCTCTACCTGCTAGGTGGGGTCCTGCCTCATTTAGGGACCAAGCCATCAGGGGTTTATTCTAACACACCCATCCTATGTGTTCAGGGCTCTCAGAAAAGCCAAATGACCACAACTCTGCCGGCTTCCCCTAACCCTCTCTCCTTTGTGCTTAGAGGGAATCAGTGGGAAAATCTCCAAGATCTGGGTTTTTTTCTTTCCCATTTCAGCATTTCTTTATGAGCTGGACAAGGGCAATCTCTTAAGCTTACTCGTATTTTTAAATCTGCAGGAATAAGTGTATGGAAATGTATGTGTTCTACTGTATCAGCTCCTATCAGCTTTTAACTTTATTACTGTAAGTGCAGAGTTTTCGAGGGCCAAACTCATTCATTGGATTTAATGGAGTTAAACTGCAGGCAGATTTGGCTACTTGTTTGTGTACATCTTTGTGAAATGGACAGGCAGAGATCATAAAATTTTATACTCTCTATGGCATCTTTTAGGAAAAAGTCTTCCAATATGTTTTATAAACAGCATGCATATTTTGCTACAGTGTATGCTCATACCTAACACAAGGCACTTTAGTGCTGCTTCTTTTTTCCCTTTCCCAGAGCTAGATATATGTGAACTTGGATTTGCCTGCATTATTTTCTCGTGCTGATTTCCTTAAAAGTGTCTTCAGCAGTTTTAAACAATTTAACTGGATTTCTTTCTTTCTTTTTGGTGTATTCGTATCTCTTCTTAGAAATGGTAGTTAACAGCCCTCACCCTTGCAGTGAAGGGCTCAAAATGAGGGAAGAATAATGTTTGTAAAGCCTCTTGCTAAATACCCAAAGCACTCCTAAATCATCCCAGCTGCAAATGCACGATCTCAGGACCTTTCCCAGGTACAAACATCTGCTGTGATACCTTTGAGGGGCTGACTTTCCCTCCTCCTTTTTCCTGAGATACTGTTTCCTTTTATTTTCACGATGTGATTATATCAGTTTCTTGACCTATTCTGGGCTGGGTTTAGATCCTGCTTGTGCAGGGCCTTTCCCAGTGTAACATGGAGCAAACTGACTCTTGAAGCTGTAGAAAAAAAAGTATTTCTAGGAGATGGATTTAATTTCTAATGAGGTATTTGATGTTTTTCCAGGCTCTAAACAAATTAGACCCAGATCTGTGACTGCAGGGCATTGGGAGGCGAAGTTGTTGATGAGCTGAGCTAATTAATTACACTTACTTATGACTTATCAAATGGTCATCACCACCCCATATGGAGCACTTGAGTGTGTGGAATTGAGGGGAGAGGATATTGATATGTGGGATCAATGTAAAGCAGTGGTCAATGGCAAGGACATAAATAAATCTGGAGATTCCGGTGGCATTAAAATAAATTGCGGGTAGTGAGGTATGAGAGAGACTTGATGTCAAAGGAACCCTCTAATGTATTTATATTCCCACTCAGGATTTGCTGGGGTTTCTAAATAATGCATTAATTCAATTACACATTCTTAATTAGTGTTTTCTCAAATTGGAGCAACATCATTAATTTACTGCGTCACATTTTTATTTTGCTGGTGTGGTGAGTTTCATTTTTGACTCTTTCCCCTCTCTGCTTTGTGAGACTCGTAACACTCAGCTGTGATGCTCATGCCACAAACTGCAGCTTCTTTGGGAATACCAGTTTTCTGTATTATGTTTTTTTTCAATGTTTTTTTTTTTACACTGACAGGCTGCACAGCACTGACCTGACCCCGTAATAGGAGGAAGAGGGAGAAAAAGAGCCCAGATCTGAAGCTGCTCCTTTTGAATGCTGAGCAGCATCTGTTCTCCGTAGAGCAGGGTGATCTGCGGCATGCTGGGACAGGATTAGGCCCTTTAGGCTCCCCCAAATGGGGTTATTTGATTTTTTTCCTCTCTGGAAGCTCATGGTACTTGCAGGGACAGGTGCTCTTTGTCCCTCTGGGGTGAGTGTGACACACAGGGCTGCTCCTCCCAGCACCTGGCTCTGCACAGGGATGGGGAGGCACAGGGAGCTGTGTGTCACCCCGTGGGGCTTGTCTGCCTGCTTCTGCACGAGAAGGGTTGAGGGACAGCACCTTTTCTCCTGTGCCCCTCACTGTTCAGCCCACAGGGAAGATGTGCTCCCCAGAGCTGCTCTCGGGCATTTGTTCTTTCGCAACTCCTGGAAAGCAGAGCTGGGTCAGTGGCACATGTGGCTGCTGGTGCCAGGGCTCTGGTCCTCGCCACAGGCCAGGCTTGGGGTTAGCACTAGCTTGACACAAATGTGTTACCTGGTTTATTCAAGTTATAGGATGGTAACTGATCAGAGAGACCAACGCACGCCAAGACTGCTCCCTCCAAGCGACGCCTTCCGGACCAACACTTGTCCCAACTTCGCAGAGAGCAGTTGGGGCTTTTCCACCCCCTGCCCCATTTCTTCCTTTTGATTTTTTGTTCCTGGCTTTGCTCCTGTTCCCCACCCTCTGCCCACGCTGTGCTGTCGCTCGGAGGCGAGCGGTGCAGCCTCCAAAGCCCCATTCATCACCGCCTGCTCGCCAGGCACCGGCAGCCGCCGCCGCTCCATTGATTGACTGCGGCACGGAGTGAATTTAAAATCATTACGCTCCCGAGACACCTTTTAAATATGAGGAAAATCTAGTCTGTTAAGAAGCCTTGTGGAAAGGGTGTGGAATTCCAGCCAGGGAATTCCGTGTGGCACTGGGTGCTGTTTGGATTCAGAGGAGACTCCGCTTCTCAGGATCCCTGTGTGAGCCTGAACCGCTCTGTGCTGCTGTGATGAGAGTGGGCAGGCAGCTGCTGGTGGAGAATTAAGTAGAAATATTTCACTGTAGAAAACACTATTGTGTAAAGCCATCCATCTGCTGCCTGTCTAATGCTTTGCATGAATTAATGAGCTGATTGATTAGAAGAACCTTGCAGCAGCCGGGTGAGGGAAATGATTCTTGTCCTCATGTTACAGGTGGGGGGAACTCAGAGGAGCACAGGTTAAGGTTTCCAAGTTGGGTTGGGTTGAGACATTTGTCTGTCATGTTTTACTGATTGGTCAGTCTGATTTTTTGGATGTGTTTTGCCTTCAAGAGCAGTTGTGAGAGCTTGCTGTGGCTGCCACTCAGCCCCGGAGAGTTTCTCTCAGGATCTGATCTTCCAGTGTGTTTGTGGCAAAACAGCAAAGTCTGCTGCAGCTCTTGGCTGTGTTGTTTGCAACCAACAGTCTCTTCTTTCTACTGAGAAAGACAAACTCTTACCATTTCTTAGAGTGTTGGCTGTTTAACACACCTTCCTCTCACTCCACAGCCTTTACCAGTCAAGGCTTTCTGTAAGCATCCCCCAGTTCCTCACAGTATCTCTCCTGGCCACCTGCAGCTGGCAGAGGCAGGTTACTGATGGCTGAGGCATGGAGCATCCCTCTCCTCCACGCAACGATGAGTGCAGCTTTTCAGGAATGGTGCATTGAGCAAATGTCACTCCACAGCCCCAAAAATCTATCAAAGGAAATGACAGTGGCTGTGAGCATTAATCATCCCGTATCATCAAAATAAAGTTGTTGCAATGGAGTATTGTCAAAGGACAAATGTCTTAACTTCGGCTCAGTGCTGGTTCCTGTAGTGCTGGTGGTTCACCAAGCAGGGAGTTGTGTGGCCCAGGGGCTCATCTTGTGACATTATTAATTAACCCTTTCCTCTCCAGGCTAAACAGTTGGTCAGTCTGGTTACCAGGAAAAAGCCTGGGACACTGGAGAAGTTGAAGTAGTTTTCTTTATGTCATTGTGCTGAAAAATTTGTGCCTGGCCTGGAGGAAAAGCAGGCGTGTGTGGAGCAGCACCATAGGGGCACTTCCTACTCACCCCTCTGAGCTCTCACTGCACCCCCCCCCCAAAAAAAAAAAAAAAAAGGGTAGATTTGTTAAAGCAATGCAAAAAAGGCAATGATTAGAAAAAGGTATGGAACATCTTCTTTGCGGTGTTAAAATACCTGTTTCTGCTTTACTCCTGCCAAAGGAAGGGGCTGGAAAGCAAACCCTGTAACCCTCGTGGTGGTCTGCTCAGGGTGAAGCAGGTACAAAGGCTGATGTGGGCAGACGTCAGGAGTGTGACATCCATCGGGAGCGGTGGGATGAGGGGTGGGACTGCTGGTGGCACCGAGCTGATTGACTCCTGGGGCTGGGGGGAGGCACTGCAGTAATGACACTTCCAGCCGCCGTCTCCTAGGGAAGGTGGTGCTGAACAATGAATTGCAAAGTCTGGTGTGCGGCCCAAGGGGGATGGAGAGCTGCTGGAAATATCTTTGTGTTTAAAATCTGGGCGTTCAAGCCAGTCTCTTGTGTTTTCTGGCACCACTGAACTTCAACACTGCCTGGGTTTGAGCCTTTGTCTGTAGGGGCTGCAGGGACCTGGCCCGCGCTAGGAACAGGCTGTGCTTTGCCAGCTGCGCAGTGGAGCAGGACACTGAGGGGGGAATGGAGTGGAGCTCTGGCTCTGCCCAGCCCTGCTGAGCAGGCAGGTGGGGCTGGAAGTGAGGGGTGCACATCGGGTCGATGGGGATTCACACCTCGCTGAGCCCCTCTGGTGTTGCTCACCTGTCCTGCCTCCTTTTTTACATTGTCCGTGGAAATGCTGAAGCCTGGCCTCAGGAATCATGCGACTGCTTCTGGAGAACGTCTGCCACAGAGGAGTAAGGGGAAAACTCCAATAAATCAACATGTTTCACTGTCCCAGTTCACCAAGGAGCAGAAATTGGGTTTGGAGTTTGTGTAACTGCTTCATGTGTAAAGAAAAAAGGGGAAATAAATCTGTGGGATAAGATTCTTAAAGCTTCATTAGAAAATATAGTCATTTAGGTTGGAAAATACCCTAAAAGACAAAGTCCAGCCATAATATTTACAAACAAAGTGCACATCATGGCTCCATCCAAGTTCAGAGAAGTTTGTCTCGTCGTTTACTGTGTGGGTCAGTTTGTTAATCTTGCGCTTCACTAATGGGCTTGATGATCTTGGGGGTATTTTCCAATATAAATGATTCTATGATTCTCCAGCAGTTTTGCAGAAAAATCCTCTTCTATATTGAAATCCTTTCCAGTTGTGAACTAGCTTGTAGGTTCTCTAATACCACACTGGTTTTAAGAAAAAGTCCCAAAGTTTCTGCATGGCTTTTCCCCCTCTCTGTTAATAAAGAATGGATGATTCATGTTATGATTTTATTTTTGTCCATTCCAGGCCCAGTCTTAACAAAACAGCCATAAAACAGCATCAGCTTGTATAGCCTTTAGGACAGCACACTCTCTTTTGCACTGCAATTCTTATTTGTGGGGGTAAACAGAATAACACACTTTGTTTTAATGAGGCTGGCTTGGGATTTAAGTGTGTGTCACTTATTGATCTTGCTTTTTCTCCCTATTTATTTTGAAAAGCTGTTGTCTTTATTTTCAGCAGGTGAAATCTGAAGTGTTGTTGCAAATGCTGGCTTACTTCTGTGGTTTAGATTGCAAGCAGCTCCTCGGAGCCAGGGTCCTTGGAGGTGATGAATTACAGGTAACCTGTCCTGCACTCAGCCTGTAAAGAGCCAGGCATGGGGACCAGATGGGAAATAATCTCCTGAGCTGGTCAGGTTTTCTGTGACCATCTGAGAGCCCCTTATCTGTCCTCAGACTGATATCCAGAGAGCTGGCAGCTGCATTCAGGGGAAAAACCTGGAAGTGAAGTGACATGCCCAGGGTTATCTGGGGTGGCAGTACCAGAGCCTTGCTGGGACCAGGTCCTTTGACACCTGCTTCTGCACCACCCACAAGACTTCCTTGGTTTCTTTGTCCTTAGTCTTGCAGTGCAAGGAAATTTTCGTTTAATTTTAAATGTTCTCCTAAATCTTGGTGACGGCAGATTGACGTAAGCGTGTGCTGGATCAGGGCCTGCTCTCTTATGCATATGGATGCAGACACAGCTGTAAGCATTCTCCATCTCGAGGCTTCTGCAGGGAAGGGAGAGATCTTCCCTCCCTGCCCATGGGTGTGTCCCCTCTCCCCTTGCAGCAGGGGCAGCAGGGCTGGGTGCCCTGGCCTCCAGCGTGAGGACATGGGGGTGAATTTGGGTAGAACTGGTGGTCGCTTGGCTCAGTCGTTGTCCATCAGGATTCCTGGTGTAGACTGTGTGTGTGTGCAGCCTCCTGGGACACTTGGGAGCAGGGCATGGCAGTGGGGGGAAAGCCTCTGTGTTGTGATTACATCCTCCTTGGACCACACAAGCTGGGAAGTTCCTTCAAGCCTGAAGCTCTTGAGGGTTTTGGGTGGTGTGTCAGCACATCAGCAGCAGCATTACATGTTGGCTGTGTCTTGTCTGCCAGCTTGCCCAGGGTTCTGCTTTTGCTGGTGTCACCAGCAGCCAAAATGCAGCTGGTGCCTTGGGGTGAGAGCAGCAGCTCCTGGAAAGGGTAGCACAAACAGGCTGGGTCAGTTGGCAAGGCAGGTTGTGTTCATCCCAGCTGGTCAAACACAGGCTGCAAAGTCCAGGCTCTGCATCTCTCTTCATGTGTGACATCCCCTCAGTCACGCCAAGCCCATGTGCTTGCTCAAGAGAGCACAAACTGCTTCCTCATCCCTCTGCAATATCTGCAACACCCATGGTCTCCATCCATTCACCAGCATGGATTGTGCCCATGAAGCTCCTCAATCAGCCTGGATGCAGCCTGATGAAACTGCAGGGAGAAGAATATTAAAAGAAAAAAAGGTGGTGGAGAGAGCAAACCGGCCCAAGTCTGTTTGTGGTGGTCCCATCTTATTGAAAAAGGATAGCAAAGTATAAACCATTTAAATATTTCATCTGCAGAAGAGCCCTGAATGAGTTTGTACTGCATGTGTGATGAATGAGTGGGGATGGCAGCAGGAGCAGCAGTGAGCAGCAGCCCTGCTCAGGCCCATGTGCATGTGGGGGAAGTGATTGTCTTGGTTAAAGTGTTTTATTTAAAAAGGGAATTCGTATTTTACTCTTTTGTTGGTGAAAGTTATCGCTGTCTTAACAGGTTGGGTCTGACTATCTGAAGACAAGGGCCTTATCCTGCTCCTCGGTGCTTTCTGCCTGCTGGGTGCCTGGTGACTCTGGAGGATGCTCAAAATAGCCCCAAATCAGAGCTGTGCCTGCCCAACCCTGTGGAGAGTCACGAGGTCACTGGTGTAACTGGGAGGAGAATTTGTCCTTCTAGCTTTAAAAATAGCTGTATTTTCTTTAATGGCATTTTCCTTGGGGCAGCCAGGAGCTTGCAGGAGTGCACAGCCCAGTTGAGGTGCTGCTGAGCAGGAAGGGGTGCCAGGATGCCCCAGTTAATCCCATCTCTAAACCACATTTGTCTCTAAAAATGAACCAAACCAAGCTGGATTTCTTCTTCCTTCCAAAATTTTTAATTTCACTGGCTTCCTGGAGCCAGGTTGACGATGTTTCCTTTGTGGAAAATGCTCTCTGGTATAACTAAATAGGATTCTGTAATCTCCAGCAGCTGAAGTGTTTAGTTAGGGTCGAAGGGTGGGGTTTTTTTATCCCAACTCTGTCTGTCCTTACCAAATTTCGGGGTTTCTAGTGATGAGTGATTTGGGGCTTATCTCTGGGAAGTGCTGTGAATGCCAGACCCATGCTTACACAAGGAGAGAAATGCATGAATTTTTCCACATCAGTAGGAGCTGGAGATTTTGCTAAAGGTGTCTCCAGCTGCAAGGAGCGAGATACGGCTCTGCTGGAGAGCTCTGAAGAGGCAGAACTGAGTAGAAAATTTAAATGTGGATTTAATGCCTCAGACAGGCATCTGTAAGGGAAGGTGCAAGTGCTGGCTGACTCTTGGCCATGCAACAGGTCACTCGGGCTGGCTGATTGTGAGGCTGCTGAAGCACGGGCATGGTGTTTAATCTTACTGGGAAGATGTTCATTAGGGAGCCCTGGGCTGTGCCACAGCCCAAGGCCAGTGATGTCCCTGCAAGTGCTCTCCATGCACAGGGTCCGGCTGGATCAGCTGCTTGTGTCCCCATTTTTAAATGGAAAAGCTGCACTGAAGGTTGTCAGGGCCTGGGATGCAGATGGACAGGCTGACCACAGCCAGGGCAGGGTGGCTGGGATGCAGTTGCCTTCCAAATTCCAGCCTGTGCATGCTGAAAGAAAAGGAAAAGCAGTAAGTAAAATCTGTTTGTTGCCCTGTTACATGGTGAGGCAATGGCTGAACCTCTTAGATGATACTACACAGCACTTTTTTAATTACAGCTGATTAAACCCCAGCTCTGTACAGACACGGGAACTGAGAACTGCACTCCTGCGGTCCATTCCATTTGGGCACGGAGGCTGTGCTGGGCATCCTGGTGTCCAGGGCAGGTCTGTGCCTCAGAGAGCTGTGCAGAGCAAACCCACTCTGGGAGGGAGCATCACCTCTGCCCTGCTCAGTCCGTCAGGGCTGAGAACCATCTGTGCTCACCCCAGCACAGCAGTGGTCATGGTCAAACATCTGCTGTGCCCCTCGGTGCAGCAGTGCCCTGTTTGTGGGTCCCTGCAGCCCCCTGTGCCCTCAGCCTTGCTGCTGCTGGCTGCTCTCCTGGGCATCTCATCAGCCTTGCCCCTGGTCGTGCCCCCTCCTCACACCCCACCCTGGGGTTTTGTTGCCCAGCACGTAGCTGATGTCAATTTGTAAAACAATACTTCAGCATTACCCAGTGAAAACACAGACGGCATTGTACAGCTGGGAGCAACATTGATTGAAGTGATATTTAATCCAAGGAAAATACATGATACATAGTCTAGGATTCCTCGCTTATCCATCATATAATGCAGTTCATGGGGATTAAATATCCCTTCTGTAAAGTTGGTTGAGATCGGTGTTGTTATTTGTTTTGCAAATGATCCTGACAGTGATGCTGAGAGCTATTGATTACCAATGGTTCTTTAAAAATTACTATTATACTGCAAATTACAAACCTTGGGGGTATCCAGTTATATGATAATGGAAAGGCATTGGTGTGTAATGACACATGCATCATAACAAATTTGCTCTGGCTACATAATGGAGATTGAAAGGGACATGATTTATGACCAACAGGATTAGCTGCCTGCCATGATACATCTAAGGTAACATGACAACTGTCTAGTTGTTCATTGTGGCAAGAAGTTCTGATGATTAGAACACTTTAGAAGTAAATGAAAGGGGAAAAAAAAGCAAAATCTCCTCTACCTTTTCATTTAGAATATGTAAACCACTCTTCTAATTACTAAATAGCAAAAATCCCTCTGTCTCTCTCCCAGGAGCATCCACCAAGCACTGCACAGGTGCAAACCAAGGCTGCCAGTCCTAGTGGACTCCTGGGTTTGCCTGGAAAGCCTTCAGAGCTTCTGGCCGTGGCTGTGATGGAAGTGCAAACAAGAGCCCTGAATCTGCTGGGAATTTCAATGCTTGTGTGCCCTTGAAGCCAGTGGAGGACACTCGTGTTGAGTTGTGTGCTCTCATTCCTGATGATGAATGCCTGATAACACAACTGCTTGTCTTCCAGGCTCTCCTGGTGTTTCCCAGCTCCGTAGCTGAGGACTGAATACTTGATGTGTTTGAGTGGAGCCTGAGGGCTGCTTCAGCCTGCGGTGGCTTTTAGCAGTGTCACAGGAGCCTTGCCTGCTTTGGGGGCAGAGCTGGGTGCTGTGACCTTGCCCTGCCATCCTGGGAAGGCACAGAGGGCTGGTAGGAGGATTTTGCACTCAGGAATGTCTGTGGTGTGAAGGTTAACTCCTGTGCTCTGGGCATGCTGCAAATACCAAATGCCAGCAATGCAAACAAACCTTTTCCTCGTCACCCAGCTGATCCACAGTGGGGCCCACAGACAGCAGTGCCTGGGTCTGGGCTTCTGTATTAACAGGCTCAGCTGGGCATGGTGAAATGCATGTCCAGGAGCCAGTGCCAGCAGAAGCACGTGTAAAACAAAAGGGAGGGAAAAGCAGTTTCCCTTCTTCACCAGCATCTTTTGCCCCGAAGTTGTGTATTGCACTGAGAGTCACCAGGCTGCCAGTGTGGAGAAACACCCAAATACCCACGGGCAGTAGTCCTCCTCCACAGACACTGATTTACTTCTGCCCTGTGCTCATTTATTCTGTGGTGTGCAATAGTAGGGACTCCTGCCCAGTGATTTCTTTAAAGAATTTTAGCACTTGATAGCATGGCACATCAGATGGGGGAAGAAAGAGGTGTGTGCTTGTTTAGGTGTTATTATGTATGACAATTGAAGATCCAGCTCCAGCCTCCCATGAATCCCACTAGCTCACTTGGAAGTAGGATGGAGGAAGTTCGAAATAATAAATGGTAACTTGGAGCCTACATGCACTACTGGTTGGTGGGAGGTGAGTGCATCCCTGAGCATGAGCAGCACTGTACTGTTACCCACCTTATCCAGAGGAGTTATTCCCTCTGCATGAAGTGTAAGCAGTGTCCTGGGATGAGGCTGCCAGGCTTCCTCCCAGAGTGAGGAGAAGCAAGGGCTCCTTGAGACCACACCATAGAAGCAGTTTGTGCAGAGTAAAATTCTCCTCCTTGTGGAAGTGCTGGCCCTTGACTTGCAGGAAAGCATTTATTGTGCTGTTTTCTCAGGCCTAGTCCTCTGCAGGTCACCAGGTGCTGTACCCTGTCTCATGGCCTGTTCCTGTGTGTGCTGTGTTTCAGGGGTAATCAACAGCTGCAGAGATGCTGTTTGTTATCAGGGAAGGGGCATGTGCAGAGGGGGCTTTTTTTTTTTTTTTCCCAATACAAAGGAAATCCCAGCATTTTGTCAGTACTTCAGATGTGAGAGTTTCTGCTTGTGGAGGCAGGGAGATTTCCAGAGGGGCTGCAGTTTCAAGATTGTGGAGGAGGGTGAACCAGGAGGGGAGGTCACAAGGTGGGGCTCAGAAATGCTGGCACAAGGGACCTCTGGGACTCTGCAGCTCAGTTTCTTTTTTGAAGCAGGACTTTTGCCAGTGGTGATTCAGGTTGGAGCTGACTTTGTCTAGACAAGTCTTAGAACTCCTTCCAGGGTGGATATAGGTGGTGGGTTGACTGCTCAAGTTCCTGCCTTCCAGGGGGAGCAGAGCAGAGGTATTTGGGGGTACAGGTCATGGGTTTCATCCTGTGACTGTGCAGACTCCGTGTGAGATCCTTTGGCAGTTCAGAAAGACAGGGGAGGACCTGAGCTGGAGAAGTTGTAGAGGGTGGAGGAAAAGGCTGGTTTTGGCTGTTTGTTCATCTTCTTTATCACTCCCAGCTGAAGCTGGGTCAGGGTACTGAACTGGACAGGAGATGCCCTTACCCAGAGCATGCCTGACCTCTTCACAGGTATGCACAGACATGAATATGCTTGGGAATGATGTTTTTCCCACCATTGCCTTTGTAGATGACCTGACCTGATGTCTCTGATCCAAGCCCTCTCAGGTGAGAGAGCTCTCTTGCAGGAACTCTTTGACTAGCAAACACTTCACAGTGGCTCAGGGGAGGCTGGAGTGGGAGGAAGAGAACCCTTGTTCCTCTCAGCTACTCTGGGTTGGGTGGACCTAAAAGTAGCAGGTATGAATGCAACTCTCATTACCTTAATGCTTTGTATCACAGCTGGAGCGGGACATTGTCACATGAATGGATTCTGGGAGGTCTTTTGATCCAGCATTGTATCGCATTTTATGACAAAAATCAGTGTGAAATGGTCGTGGTTGGAGCCGAGTAACTGGCTGCACAAGTCGGTGTGCACAGCAGAAAGCGATGCATAATTCAGGAGGGACCTCTGACTGACACAGGGGACAGAGGTGCCACACAGCTGTTGCGGCACTGTGTGAATCAAGCTGGTTTGGGTGCAGGTGGGGGGTCCCCCCTGTCCCCAGAACCCTCTGGGCAGAACCTGCTGTCCTTAGACCAGCATCACTGGGGTTGTGTTGTGTGAGACACACATTGGGGCAGGATTTGCTTCTCCTTGGAAGAGTTCACCCGGAAAATGTGGGTATACAAGCATTTCTAGGGTACCGCACCCTGGACCATTGCCTGTCCTCGTGTGTGTCAAGCAGCCCCTTCCTGCTCTGACAGCACCTCCCTTGCTGGGACAGAGTGGGGCGAAGGAGGCCTCAGGGACGATGTGGCCATGGTTTAGGGAAGTTTGTGAGGGCTTTGATCACAGCTTAGAAAAACTTCCTACCTCTCCTCTGTGCTAGTGATGACCTTCCATTTATTTCTTTCTTCTGCCATTGTAATGGAAGTCCAAGTGCTACACAACTGCAGAGATCCTGACACCGGAGCAGCCAGCATGCACCATTTCTCTGGAAAAAAAGGATCCATCCAAATGGTTCCTTTATGTCATGCTCTAATTTTGCCGCTGTTGGTTTATTTTTGTTTTTTGGCTTCTTTTATTCACGGTATTCTTAAAACTTCCCTTTCAGGGCTTAACAGCTTAACCATTTCAAAATCATGCCAAGCGGAAATGTAGCATACGATTTTCTCACTAAACATTGTGCTGATCGCTCAAATGTATTCTGGATTTGTGGAAAAGCTGCAAAAAACTGGGATGAAAGAGAGTGGGAATTAGCGCTCAAATGAAGAGCCAGGTCTTTGCATAATTGGGAAAGGTTTGTGGAAGCAAACAGAGTGCTCCTTGTCACCTTCTTGCTCTGCAGCATCCCACACTGGCGTGGCTCACAGCAGGGTTGGTGGGCAGGCAGGTGGTGATGCACAGGTCTCAGTCCTGAGCCTCCTACAGTCTTTAAACGTGGGTCTTATCCTGGGTGTTGGTCCCTGATATTTGAATTATGCCCTGTGCTCTGCTACCAGATTCCTCTCTGGGTTTCAGCAGCTCCTTCAGTCTCTTGGGCCTACCTCTCTTCTTCACAGGAAAGGGATTATAGTGCCAAAAATAGCCTGTTTTCCTAGGTGGGCCTCTTTGTGACTCTCTTCTGTGAAATACGTCTTTCTCCCTGTTCCTCCAAGTGAAATACAAAGGAGATGTGATTCACCACCAGTGCTGATGTGCCAAGGCAGCAGGAAAGCTTCTGGTGTGCAAAGGATGCTTTGTACCTGCACATGTGCCCTTCTGACACACAGATTCCTTGCTGGGGCTGGTGGCTGCCTGCTCTGCTTGTCCTACTGAGTAGCTGGAGGATTCAGGGCAGAAATGGCCCTGCTCCTGGTGCTGATGGAGCACCTCTGATGGGACCAAATGCCACTTCTGGGAGGTGGGGTGGGTGTTATGTGATCATAAGGACAGTCCCATGAGAACTGATTTGGGATGGGTCTGTTGTGACTTTTGTTTGGCTCTTGCTCCTGCAAGGAGCTGCATATTCTCAAGGAGGAGGAGGGCAAGGAACACATTTGGGAAATGCAGACTTTCTCCTGGAACTAAAATGGGTTATCAGCATCTAATGACTGCTGCAACTGCTCCAGAGCAAACCTGGGCTCCTGGGATGATCACGGGGCTGCAGACTGGCACAAGAGAAGTCAGATTGGTGTTGCAGAGCTGGGAGGCTTGTTTTACTCCTGACTTTCAAAGACGAGGATAACAGAGTTTTGGGGGTTTTTTTTGCCATTTCTGGCTTTTTATGGTTGCTCGCATTAGAAGATCCTTGAGGGTCCTCACTACTTGCAGAAAATGCCTGTGGGACCTCGAGCTGGAGAGCTGGGCTGCAGATCACAGCTTACAGATGCTCTGAGCTGGAATTTGCTCTTTGGTTACGGCTCTCAGGCTTGTGAGGTGAAGTGTGGGACAGCGGATGATTATTAGTAGCTTTTAAATTAATATTGCTCTTTAGAACATTTAATCTTTCATTAACAGTGAATACAATACACGCTGGGGTGGATGTAGCCCAAGAAATGGTCAGGGTCCTGCAGGGCTACAGCTCGGGCAGCTGTGAGTTCTGTGAGCCTGGGATTCTCCAAATCAGCAGAGGATGTGGGGAAGGGCTCAGTTTGATTTCCAGAAGTCTCATCTGTGTAAATCCTGGACAGGGGACAGGCAAGACCCTGTGCCCTGCCAGTGCCATGTGTCTTTGAAGCAGTTCCACATCCCTGCTTGCATCCCAGACCAAGAGCTGAACATGGTCCCTGATTTATTTATAATATTCCTGGGAGAAGGGGGAGCACGTGGAGGTCTCTGGACTGCAAGCAGAAGTGAAGAGCATGGCCTAGGCACAAACCACACTGAGGGTGCAGATTGTGGACATGAAGTGAGAAGGCTGAGTGAGCAAACCTGCTGTTTGAAAAACCTTGGGGTGCAGGAGAAGGGAGCAGAGAGATTCCTCAATTTGTGTCCTTGCCTCTCCCAAGTAAATCCTTTCTGGCTGATGTGGTTGGCACGTGCAGAGCATTTGGCTTGGTGCTTCAGTGGATGGTCTCCAGTTGGGGTGATAGCTCAGAGCTGGGAGGGGGGGAAGCATTAGGGAGCCCAGGGGGCAAAATGTCTTGCCATGATCTTCAAAGAACAGGAAGAGCATTTTTTAGGGTTATTGTTCATATTACAGGAAATTTCCCCCCTCTCTTTTCAGTTAATAACCACTGGGGCAAGAGACTTCCCTAGCTCGTAGGGGAGCAAATCTGAATAAACCAGTAACATTCATGTTGTTGGAGAGTGGCTCCACTTGAGTTGTTTTTCCACTGTTTGGATAAATAAGACAGTAAGAAGAGCTGCTGAGATATTTGGCAGAGAAGTGAATCCCCCAGGAGATCGGGGCAATGTTGTTTATTTGTGGGAACTGCCTGTGCATGAGGGGTCAGTCCTGCAGTTCTGTAGAGAGAAGGGAAACAAACGTTCTCTGTTCTAGCACTGGATTCATTGCAAGGGGGTATACCAGGGATCATTAGTGCCACAGCCACCGTGATCTTTTGCTCAGATTAGTTTTCTCTTTTTAAGGAAAAAAAAAAATAATGGCAGGTTCCCATTAGATCAGATATGGACAAAGTAATAGCGTTATCAGAGAGATTGAGGTCTGCAAGATTAAAATGTGAAAGAGAGGAGAAATGATAGCTTTGGCCCTGCTTGCTGTTACAGCAGCCATGTGAATAAATGACTCTATGCAGATAAGCAGGGCAAAAATAAAAGGGATGCTTAGGACGAGATGGCAAAAAAAAAAAAAAAAAAAAGGGAACTAATCAGCAGATTCAACCACTGTAATAATGCAGTAAACATGGAAAATTGCATTATATTAACTCCTCTGCTTCCCCTTGTGTACATTAGCCACAAAGTCATGGATAGGTGATTCCCTGTGAAGGTGCAGTGCTGCAGAATGCGGAGCTCCCTGCTCCTGGGGGAAGGCGTGAATGATGCTAAAGGGGAAAGTTGACTTTTGAACTGCCTGAGGAAGCCGTGGCTCGAGCGGAGCTGCGGAAAAACTCGCAGCTCACCGAGTTAAAAATCTGCTCCCAGGAAAAGGACGGCCGGTGTGCTTGTCCTCAGTGCTCAGGCAGCAGTAGGGTTCGTGCTGAACCACAGCTTAATTGCAGTCCTGGGATGTTCCCCTGATGCGGGAGAAATTGGTCTGCTGCAGCTTTTCCTAATATATATATATATATATATATATATTTCTTTTTTAACTAGTGAACTGATTTCCATTTTGTTCAATTTCTCACAAAGAATGACAAGTAGCCACTGCAGCTTTTCCCTGAGTTCAAGCAAAACCAGCATGTAACATTATTTGCAAATTAGCTTCATCCCTCTGGCTCCCAGTTAAAGCAGGAACTGCTTGGTCCAGAGTTGCTCCCAAAATATCCATTTAAACCATGTAATGATTCTGACTCTCTCATGCATAGTAGATGAAAGACGATCCGCGATTTATTTTTAAAGCTTTGAACCCCAAACATGGTCAATCATAGAAAAAAAGATTAAAAAAGGAGGAAGTCATGATAATGCAAAGCTGTGAGAAAAGCAGCCCTACACTTCACAGTAAAATCCGTTTTCTTTGCACTTTTTTATTAACAGCTTCAACTATGATCAGTGCATAAATCTACCTGCAACACAGGATGTTGGAAAATTACCGAGAGACAGCAACGTCCTCCCTGCTGCTTGGTGAGAAAAGAAGGATGCACCTTCAGGTATGGGCTGGAAAATTGTTTCATCCTCTGTTCTCTGTTTGTGTTGCACTGAGCTTGTTCATTGCATTGATTGGAGGGGGGAAATGAGGTGTTTGCAAGAGGAAAACTTCAGAAAGGATTCTCTAAACTTGTCTCAAGCCACAGATAAGTGTCTGCCTGGGACCTGCTGTGCACCCAAGCATTCCAAGCCTCTTTGGGCTGTACTGGGGGTTAATGGTGGCGTTTTGTCCCGCGTTTGCTGTTGTTCTTTCCGTGCCCCTATGGAGGTTTTTGATCCTGCTCCTCTTGGTGAGCACCAGATCAGCTCCGCTCTGGGTGCTCCCGCAGCCTCCCAGGAGGAGCAGCTCCGCTCTGGGTGCTCCCCCGGCATTGGGAAGCAGAGCACGGGCCCTGCTATTCCCTGCTCCTGGTTCAGGGAGGATCAGCTCCCCTCTGGGTGCTCCTGCAGCGTTGGGAAGCTGAGCACATTCCCTGCCATTCCCTGCTCCTGGATCACGTCGAACCGCGCATACGAAATCGCCGCTTGCCCGGCACTTGGAAGGGATCACATGAAGGGCTGAGCAGGATGAAGCTGCGTTGGCTGCTGCTGCTGAGCTGCTGCTCTTTAGAGCAGGAGCAGAGCTAAGCACTCCTCCTGGGTTTTCTTAATCCAGCCTCAATCCATGCACTTCAAACAGGAGCCTTGTTTTAGGGCTGTGCTGAGCACTCGAGTCTCCCAGCAAGCTGCTCTCGTGCCTGGAAGGGGCAGCCAGAAGCCAAAAAGCCGGTTTTACTCTCTTTTGAAGAGGATGGAAATTGCTTCCCCTGAGCAGGGGAGTACGGAGGGGAGTCGTGCTTCCCAGGACAAGAAAAGGGAGGGTTGGTGACTTCCTGAACGTGGATTTTTCTGACAGTTGTCTGATGCTTTGGGCTCAACATGGACAAGCCACTGTCCCTGAAATCCAGCATAGCAACTGGATTATAGCTGTCACATCCATCTCCCTAGGGAGAAAAAAGGGGTTTCCAGCCACAGAGGCCAGTTTAAAACATGCCGGTTTTCTCCAGCATGCTTTCCTAAATATCTGTTTTGTAGCAAACGAGGACCTCAGGGCTACTTAAATCTTGGCAACTGGTCAGCACTGTCATGTTGCAGGTTGGGGTTTCTCATTTATCTGGGTGGGTTGGTTGCTTGTTTTGCCACGTGTGCAAGTGGTTTGAGGAAGTAATGGGCATTAGCTCATCTGTCATCTCAGTGTTTATAGATGCCTGCCCAGTGGGAGCCGTTGCTTCTAGTAAAGCTCTTTCTCTTCATCGAGTCCATCGCTCCTGTTTGCATTTCCCTTATTGCCATGTTTGCTCCCTGCAGTGGCCACTGGGGGACTTGAAGTGGACAAATTGCTGTTGCTGGCTTTCACCTGGGGCCTCTTGGGAGGCGGCAGTATTGTGAGCATTGGGGTCCGCAGCATGTGACATGGGCTCCAGAGGAAGCCCGTGGTGGGACCTGATGTCCTGATATTTCTGTTGGAGTGTATCTGTGCCGGTGGGTACATGGGGTGGAGAGAGATGTGCTGGGGCCAGAAAGGAGCTGCAGATTTCGAGACTTGAGTAGGTCTTTGTTTCACTGATGTGTTTCATGGATGTCTTGGCAAGCACCAAGGCTTCCTCATCTGTGGGAAATACTGGCAGTCTTAGAGTGACAGCTTAGATTGAGTTGTGGCTGCTGAGGACTCTTGAAATGTTGCTCCAAGCTGGATCTGGATTAGTTAAACAGGTAGTTCTGTATGTATTTTCCAAAGGTGAGGAGAAAACAAAAAGGGAGATAGGTGTTAGAAGGGGGGTGGATGAGAGCTGCCCTCCTGGTGCAGGGTGACCATTGTGCTGAGCTTTCAGCTGGATTTCCAGCTTTCTGCCACTTCTGCCTTGGCTGTGGTGCTCTGTCAGTACTTTGCACCACACTGATCTCTCCCCAGTTTTTCCTTTAGCCTCCCCTGCATACACACGATGCACGAAGGCCTGACACCACGTGCCAGGTGACACCATGAAGGTTGGGTTTGCTCCCTGCAATCCTCTGTTCCCACCCTGCATTTCTTGGGAGAATTCTGGCGTCCTGTCAGGCCATGGGGGAGGTGTTTTCCACCCCTTCCCACATCCATGCATGCCTTTCTCCCTGCAGGGAAACCCACGTTGGCACAGGACAATGTTGGATGATGCTGCACATTCAATATAAGGATGCTCCTCTAAAGCAGGATGGAGGCTGAGAGTAACGCCTTTTAATGTTCCTTCTCATAATTATCCTCTTAATTACTCAATGAAATGCCCAATAAAACAAATCACTATAATTTCTATTTTATTCCCTGCCTTTTGCGGGTTATTTAAGAGCTCAGGATACATTAAGGAGGCGCTTTGTCACAAGGGAATGCTTTCCAATAGATGATACTTGCAAAATGGTTTTATGTCCCTATCCTGCATGTTTCATCCTCATTTTCCATGCCAGTTTGCTAATTACCAGAGGCACTGGTGGCTGGGAAGCACTGCCTCCCTTGCTGCCCATCTCTGCTGCGATGAAGTCACAGCTCTGAGTTTGTGACATCCCCATGGAAACAGCCCGTGATGTCACTAGCGGGGATTACAACTTTCCAAAGCATCCAGGCACAATCAGCCGGGCTGGAACTCTTGGGCTCTCACATGTCTTTAAATAGCAAGGAACTAAAATGCAGGGAAGTCTTTAAGAAGGCTTTAGATTTCCCTTTTCTTACTCTGAAGGAGGGGAAGCTGTTGACTGCAGGGCTTCCACCAGCAGTCCTGTCCTCTTGTCCTGCACCAAGCCCAGCTCCCTCATGCAAAATTGGCATTTGCTTGGGGGGGCTGAGCCCTTCAGTGACCTGGTGCAGGATTCTGTGGCCAAGAGTTGGTGTAATGGGCATCTCTCCAATGTCCCTGGGGGCTGTAGGTGTTCCCAACCCCATGCAACTCCTTTTTGCTCTGTACTTCTTGCTGATAAAGTGAACATAAAGCAAACCTGGGGACCATCGATCCCCACAACCACCCCCTGCCCATGCTTCACTCCATCTAAACTGCTGGCTCCCCTGGCTTTCTTCCGTGCTTTTTGTCTAATACTCATAGTATTTGCATTATAAGACATTGTTCATGCACAGGCAGTGAGGGAGGAAGATTCATGTGTGTGCCTCTCTAGCAACAGGAAAACCATGTAATAACCACACTTTATTTTGCACCTGGGGAGGAAATTCAGCTCCCATGGCCAGTACCACAAACTGTGCAGGGTGTTTAAACACACAGCCCCAAAACTTAAACAGGGTGGCCACCTGACTGATATTTATGTACCCTATTTAATCAGCAGAAGCAAATCAAGCAGATGGAAGAGTCAATCTCTTTATTTTAGTTTTTCTAAGGTAGGAATAAAAATGATATTTCAAAGGCCAGCGTGTCTCAGCTGAGCGGTGGTGGGGAAAAGCCGGTGCCGCAGAACATACTGTCCTGTCTCCCGCTTCCTCAGATCATAACTTCTAAGCTGGATTCAATAGGAATAAATGTTCAGTAGTTCCGGTGGTGGCCTTTGGAAATGGAGCTAATGGAACAAGACAAAAAAATAGTTACAACGTTTTGACAAGCGCCTGAATGTTTAATGCTATGCACGGCAGCAGCCCAACTGTGGGGAGGTGGTGGGTGCACCTGCAGGGAGCTGTGCCCCTCGTTAGCACGACAACGAGTCCTCCCACAGACACAGGAAATTAAGCAAATGCTGTCTGAGCTGTGTGGTAGTAAACAGGCCAAGGGCAGCCGTGGCTTTGGCAGCCCCACACCGTGCAGCAGGGGAAGGGCTTGGTGGCCTCATGCTGGGGATCCCCGGAGGCAGAGGAGGGTGGCCAGTTCTTGGAGGAAACCGGTGGAGGAGAATGCATAACATTACCCTGAGCTGAGACAGGAGAGATGAAGAGGCTGCAGTGATTAAATTGGATCTACTGAAATCCTTCCAAAGCAGGCTTAGGAATTAAGAGCCATCAATGTCACATTGAGGGTCACTCGCTGCAGGACATCTCCGGCCGGTGCCCGGCCTCCCCCCCCTGCCTCTGTTTAGCCCCATCTGAGCCTGAGGAAACTCATCCTTTGTTTCAGAGCCCAGTTGGACATTCTCCTCAGCCACAGAACAGTGAATATCAGCGAGGAGAGCCTCTAAGAAGCCAATTTGTCTAGAGAGGAAGGATTAGACTGTGTGTGGCCAGATTTGCTTTGAATTCAGGTGTGACCAGGGATTTAATAATGGGGGAAGGTGGTGGGGACAGAAAGCATTGAACGGGCTGGACTGACATTTCCTTCGTGCAGAGATCTGCTGGCTGGTCCCCTGGCAGCAGCAGTGATGGAGACCAAGCTCAGGAGGTGTCAGCTGGTGTCCCCTGTGCATCAGGGACAGCGTGGTCTGCTCACTGAGACGATTCTTACCATGCTTATGGGACTCAACTGAAGCCACCATGCTGTGCTGCAGGCTGGTCGTGCCTGCCTGCCCCTGGGGCTGGATCCAGCCCACCACAGTCTCATCCAGAGGAGTCACAGCCCAGAGCAATGCTGCGGCAGCACAGCTGTGCCATGGCAGCCTGCACACACCAGCAGCACTTCAATCTCAGATCATGCCCCCCCAATGCCAGCACTGGAATATTGGTGGGACCAGCCAGAGCCGGGATGGAGCCCACCCATGAAACTGGCAGGCATTCCTTGCCCGGGAGTGAGTTTCCAGTGTGGCTCGGATGCTTTGGTCATGCTGGCCTGCGGTAGACCAGGTCGCCAGTTCATCTGCTGTCACCGGTGCCACATTTACACACCATCAGTTCTGTGAAGCAGAGCCACCTCTCCCAGCCACATACAGGCACTGAGCAGTGCCCCAGAGGGACTGTCCTGAGTGACAAACCTCTGTCTGATCTGGGACTCCCACTGAAGGGGTTTTTTATGCCCCTCCTCCGCCTTTCTCCTTATTTTCCACAGCTGGAACGACGGGTCACAGCAGGGAGATTTTCACACATCATTAGAGCCAAGTGTCCAATTCCACACAGCCGTCAACTCCAATCAGAGCGATTTAAAAGGCAGCGCTTCCTTTAATCATCCGGGGACGCTCGGATCTGTTAGTGTGAACTGAGTGCTCCCGTAAGCACGGGAGAAGCAGGGGGATGGAGCAACGGGGAAATGATGCTGAGATGGGACTTGTGGCGTTCAAGAGCAGCGGCTCCTCACATGTAGATCAGCCCCAGGGCAGAGCTGGAGGGTGAGGTCCTTCCTCCCTGTCTGTGTCTTCTGGTTTTCCTCCATGGGTGATTGATGTGGCCGTGGGTTCGTGTGTGCATGAGCGGGGCCCACAAAAGGGCTGCTGTCTGCAGCTGAGACCTGTGCCAGGGGTGATGTATCAGAACGTTCCTAAGCAGGACGGAGCCTCAGCAGGAGAATTTCTGACTCACGAGGTGGAAGCATCCTGCTGTGTGAGGCCCTGGGCACTGGAGGTATCCTGGAGACCTGTGGGTGCTGCAGCAACCTGCGGCTCCACAAATTCCTGCGGAGCAAACGAGTAACCCAAAATCTTGGAGCTGTGCTTCACCTCTCACTGTCCCAGCCAGCATCCCTGACCCTGGAACACTGTAAAAATGTGTGCTGGGCTCTGTGAAGTGGTGCAGCTCCATGTCTGTGCCAGCAGCAGGAGACACACAGGCACAAAGTCCCTCCTTTCCAAACAGCACCTGGAGCCCGCAGAGCGGTGCGTGCGCAGCCCTGCCAGGGGCACGCTGCATTTTCCCTGTGTGCAACCACACGACCTTCTCTCGGCCTTCTCACAGTGCTGCCACAGCCCCCATGCAATGCAGATTGCACGTGGATATGGGAAGGACAAACACATGAGAAACATCACGGAATTACCAACACACCTGACTGCAGGAAGATGAATGTCCTTCCCAAACGCTCTGGCATGCGCAGAGTCACTTTCCACAGTGTCCCTGTCTCAGAGCTTTCAGTGCTCATGATTTGTCCAAGGGCAACTTTGCAAAATGTCAACGTTTTAATCAAAATTCCCTGTGACAGGCTTCAAGTTTTAATTAAAGGAACTTGGGGGTGTATGTTTGTTTGTTTGTTTGTTTGTTTCCATGAAATTAGGTGGGGGTTTTTTCCTAAGAAAGCAAATGTTTTTCCAAGGAAAAAATGACAGCCCCTGTTTTTTTGCTACTCTGCCACATCTTTCTGGCTAACCTGCTTTCTAAAACAACCTGTGAGCCTCTCCAGCAGGAAGCTCAGCAACCTGGTGGTGCTGTGTCACCGGTTCCTCTGAGAGTAGCACTGCCAGGACTGCCCAAGGCAGCATGTTCACACCACTGGCCAGATCCACATGTACCAACACACCTACAGCCCTGAAAACACAACCAACTGATGCTGTAGATAAAATCAGCAACTTGCAGACAGGCTTCTGCCTTAAAATCTCAGAGACCAGCAGCAGCACAGGCAAAGACTAAGAGAAATTTTGCCATTAGCCTCTGAAAACCCGAGAATTTCTGCTAAAGAAGCAATCAGGTTGGTGTTTGTTCTGCCCTTGCTGCTGCAAATTGATTGGATTGATAGGAATGAAGGCAGTGGTGTAAGAGAGAGTCAGAGCAGCCTTCTGGACTTTGATTTGATCTCTGCCTTTCATGGTCTTCCCTTTTGTACTTGCTCATGGCTTTTAAAGGCAACTCTTTGATGAGAGGTGGCAAAATCTCACTTAGGCAGAGCTTTTTTGGCAACAAACATTTGACTCTTGGAGCTGCCCTCATCTGTTGGGTAAACATGAAATGATCATCTTTGACTGGAACTGATCCTCTAGAGCCATGTCATTCCACTGGGGAGAGGTATTTTCACTGATTTTCAATGTGGATTATTTTTGTAACTGACTGTAATAGTTTCTTTGGCGGTATTAGGGCTTATTATGTCAGGATTTATTTCGGCGTGAGGTGATTCGACATGCTGTAGTCCTGTAACTTGCCTTTGCCTGCTGAAATCCAGGGGCCCATCTCCTGCTCCCACCACAGACACGATGGGGGCAGCTCTTTGCACCTGGACCTGTCTCCCAAGGTCAGCTTTCCCTCCAGTTGCTTCACAAATGCTGAAGGAGCAAGTTTAAGAGAACAAATTCCCTGTGAAGGACAGGTAAAAACTCACCTAGGGGAAACATCTATATGGAAAAGCCTCCTAGAAAGAGGAGGAGAGGGCAGCAGGGAAGGGATTGCAGCTTTAGAGGAGCAGTGCAGGCACTGGCAGCTCCCTGGCATTAGCGGAGGGGTTAGCAGCAGAAAACACAATTGAGAATTAAATGTGGATTATGCTGCAGTGATCCTGAAACATCGGTAGTGCTGAGGCAACTAACAAAGGGCTTTATTTCCTTAGAAGAACTGCTGGGCCCAAAGCAGTTGTAGATAAAACTCTTCAGGAGCTGCTCGTGATGAAGTGGTGAGGCAGTGAGCCAAGGCAGCATGTTTTGGTCTCTGGTTCCTCCTGGAGAATATGGCAGTGCAAACTGGGGGATCTGCTCCTCAAAGCCCCATGTGATACGGGATTTTGGACATCACTTCACCATCAAACACTGCCAGGCTCCACCAATTATCAGAAGAGAAGGTTCACATAAACCCCTTCAGTGCTGTTCAGTAGAAATGAATAGGTAAGACTGGCTGCTGTTTCTCCCTCCATCAGCATCATTAAAATCATTCAGGACCTTGGGTTTATGGTGCACCTCTCTTGCTGGGATTGGGAAAGGATTGGGCTCAGTATTTTTGGTCTCCCCTCAGCCAAAACAAAGGCTTATGTGTAGGAACTCCTCTGGGCTGTGCAGTCAGCCAGGCTTGAGGTTTCCTTGGTTTGGTGATCCCAGCTGAACCATCAGCTCGGTGGAACTCTGAGTTGTACAGATGGATGGTTGGGATGGATGGACTGGGTCATGTTGAGGTAGCAGAGGCCAGGAAATTGGGACTTCACTTGCCTGCAAACCCTGATGTGCTCAGCAAATGACATTGGGCAACACTGACCTCCTCGAGCTGGAGTTTGGATCATGCTCTGCTTGGGCAAAAGGAGGCACTTTCAGCCTGCTGAGCAGACCCCTCAGGCCCCCTCACAGGCTGAGCAGGGGTGTGTGCAAGAAGGGGGATGGACCCTCTGCTCCATTACACAATGAGCAAGGCAGTGCTTACACCTTGCCTGCAGCAGCAGGGCATTTGTAGGTTCCCTGGCATGACCTCCGGGCTGGGAGGAGCAGGGGGCTGTCTGTCTGTCCATCCTCTCCCACTACGCGAGCCAGTTAGCCACAGCTCCTTTTGGCAGCCCGATTCCCTGCTCCAGCAAGTGCTGGGCTAATGGGGAGGCGGCCGCAAGAGGAACACTCTGTTCAGCAGCTGCACATTCCATTAATTTAATGAGGATTTTTTTTTTACAAGGCAGATGGCAAAATAGCTATTTTCTGTTGTCTAATAAATACCATCAGCAAGGCAGAAAATGTGCAATCTCGCCAAGTCCTCTCCGATTCCTCGCCCTCCTGTCCCGATGTGTTTCCCCCATCCTCTGCTGGCAGCTGGTGGGGCTGGGAGGTGGGATGGGAGGGAGAGGTGGGACACCAAAGGCAAGTCCAAAATTGCTGGTGGGACCTGCACGTTGAGACAGCAGCTTCCCCTGATTGGGCAGAGCCTTGGTGTCCTGCTGGGAGAGCTGTGCTCTGGCAGCCTCCACCGATCCAATTCTCACTTCATCTGATTGCAGTAATAACAACTCACACAAATTTCCTGCCTCAACCTGAAATCTTCCAGCTCTGCAATGCAAATAATATAATGCGTGATGAGGAGCCCAGTGACAGGGATAATAATAATAATAGTGATGAAGCCTTTATTCAATGAATGAGTGAATCAAGCAAGCAAAAATAAATGGTATTCAGGGCTTGGAAATCAATAGGAAGAGAAATCAGGAGGAAATGCAGGGGGACTTGCATCTCTGGGGGAGCACTGTCCTTAGGAATGGCGTGAAGGAGAGAGGAGCAAAGCCCTCTGAGCTGGGCATTCCTTGCCTGCCCGTGTTGCTCCTGGGCTCGCTCCTCTCCTGTGGTTATATTGCCTCTGCTGAGCTCACTGCTGTGCCTGGTCCCAGCCTCCCTTGATCTCCTTGGCCCCCTTGATTTACAGCTCTCCTGAGCTCTCTGAATGTGTCTAGGCAGCTGGCAGGCTACAGACCTGACCTGGGGTTGGGTAATAACTTGTCTTTTGTCCCATGCCCAGGAGGTTGGCCATAAAAAAGCTCCAGACATCAATTTTCCTCTCCACCGGGGTGGAATTGCAAAATGATGAGTTGGTCTTTGCCCTCATTTATCTCTTTTTTCCTTCCTCCTCCTCTTTTTATCTTTCTCTGTTCTTCCAACACTACTGCTCATTGCTCTCTTCTTCATCCCCTTTCCACCATCTCCTCCATCATTTACCAGCCTCCCTCCCCTCTGCACATCACTGCTTCTCCTCTCTCCCCCTTTTGCCCTCTTCTGCCTCATTTTTTCTGTGTTTCCTTCGCATCTCAAAACTTTTATGATTTTTCTTGCTGTGCATAGCAGTTTGATATCTATACCTGTAATAGCCTGCTAATACAGTAATTCCACAAGAGACCCTTTAAAAACCCAAAGCCTTGGCAGGTAGTAAAACTCACCTTTTAACTTGGCTTCCTCTTTATCAGGGATTCATTTCAGACAGGATTTTTGTGTGCACAGCTCTGCCACTCTCTGTTAGTAAAAAAAAAACAACAAAAAAAACCACAAAGGATTAATTCCTGCAACAGGTGAATATGTTTCACAGCTCTGGTAAGCAGGATCCATTCTCCACTTCCTGCAGGTATATGGGGGATTTAATCATCTAACATGGTGCTTCTCTTTGTCGAGTGGGCGTTTAAACTGTGCCTTACCTGTAGGTGTGCAGAGACCTCCTGGGGAATGCACCAGTGGGGCATTCCCATGAAACCTTTGCAGTATCCAAGGAGTTTTTCCACTTTCTGGAGAGATGCCGTGTAGCAAATTCCCAGCTGACATCCTGCTGTCTCAGGTGACACTGGCATGGGTTGAGGTTACTGAATGCTCTGTCCCAGCACCAGCAGTGCCAATCCCTGCCCTGAACCCACCTGTTGAATTCTCCCGTGGCCCCTGCCTGTCTCTCCAAGCAGTGCTTGCTTAGGTGAGGGACTGGCACAGCTCCAGCCTGGCAATGCCCTTTCTCTGACCTCTGAGAACAGTATCTTCCATAAGCCTAAAGAAAAAGGAAAAGCTTCTCCTACCCTTTCCTCTCTAGCCTCTTTTGATGGTGTCTGCTGCTTTGTATTGTATTTAAATTTATGCAAATATGTTAGTGGATAAAATATGCAGAAGACAAACCTGGGAAGTTTAATCTGACTTGCAAATGTGCTGGGAAGAGGCACTTGGTGAGTTGAAACCAGACTTTTACTCCTTTTGCCCCAACACCTCCAGCAGGACCTGCCCTAGGGCAGTAGGGAAGTAGCTGTGTCCTAACATCCTCTCCGTCTCCACTGCTACATGGGCTTGGGGATAATGAAGAAACCAGGGTGTTCTCCTGTACTGTAAATATTGCAGCAGCACTGACCTCTCTTGGGCCCCCCAGTGTCATCCAGTTTCCCTGCTGGTCCCTCAGTGTGGGTGGAAAGGGCAGCATTTGATTTCTCTGCAGTAGTGGCTGAGGTGGTGGTGTCTTGTCACATTAAGAGTGATGGGAACAGGCAGTGAGCAACTCTTGGAGCTGGCAGCAGGCAGTGAGAACTGCCTGCCAGTTCCTGCTTTGGGACTGCCAACCCTCTCCCAGAGTGGAGAGCCCAAATTTCATCATCTCCAGTGGGTTCCTGAGCAATGGGGCAGGAGATGGCACTGAGCAGGGAGATGTGACTTGCAAATCTTCTGTCAGGATGTTTTCTGGACAGCACAAATCTGGAATAATTCCCCTGACCAGGCTGCCAGCTTTATACACAGGAGATGAAGTAGGAGATAATACAGCATGTCGTGTGCCAGATATTCAAGAGTTTCTAAGTACATTGCAAACAGGGAGCTACAGGGCAGCATTGCTCTTTCCATTTCACTCGCAGGAAGGCCCTTGAAAATGGTGAAGTTTCCTGCCAAGTCACCCCAGGGACTATAATCTCTGTTTTATATTTACAAAACTTTGGAACAATGGCTCTCTGTGCTTCCCTGACAAGACAGGAAAAAGTATTCATCTTTTCTAAGATAAAAGAACCTGATCTAACAGAGGTTCTGCACTGGACTAGTCAAACATGGTATTTTTCAATAACAAAAGCTGGCTAGCTCCAAGCAAAATGGGATTTTCAGCAAGCAAGGTGACCAGAGTTTGGGGAGAGGGCCTGCAGGTAGACAGATACCAACAAATTGTGGTGAGTCATATTTCCTTGATAACAGAGTTGCGAGATGCCCCTCATGCACTGCTGAGCAGAGCAGTGGTTGCCATCACGTCCTCCTTCCTCATCTTACTGACCCTCACCAAAACGGTTGTGAGGGGCCCAGGAGCTTTGTTTGGAGGCAGGAGTGCCTGGGTGGAGCTGGCCCAAGGGAGTCTGTGGCTTATTTGGGATGGTTTGATGTGAGCTGCTGGTTCCCTTCACCAGCACTGTCAGACCAACATTTCAGGGCATCTAAAGACTCCTCGTCCTGCTAGACAGCAGGATCGGGGTTGGAAAGGCAGCATTAAATAACTAGAGCTGCTTGGACAGAGTTTACAGAGGTGATAGAGCCAAACTCCTCCCAAGAGGAGCAGGCAGCCTCACAGGGGGGCAGAGGGCACACAGGCTGCTCAGGCTGGGCACTTGGAAGGAGATGTGCACTAAGAGTGTGGCACAGCTCCACAACAGATGGCCAGAAAAGGCCGTGAGATCTCCATCTTTGGAGGTCTCCAGGACTCAGCCACACCAAGCCATGGCCGGTCCAGCGTTGAAGGTAATCTTGGAGATAACTCAGGAGGGAGCTCACTCCTGCATCCAAAGGACAGCAGACTGTCACCTGCCCTTCTCCTCAGTGACACACCTGGAAGAGACTTGCCACCCCAAACTGTTGTGTACTTGTGTGGTGAGAGAAGAGCCAGGCTTGAAATGTCACCTCATTAGAGCTGATAGGTGAGATAGGTTACAGAAAAGGAGAGCTATCAGTCTTCTGGCTCCTGAGGGGATGAGCTCTTCAGCCAGAACGACTGGGGGCCTGTAATGGAGTTAAATGAGTTAACTGAGTTAACTCCATCAGGAAGCTCAGATGTTGGCATTCAGCTGAAGAGGAGAAAACATCTAGATTTCTTTGTGGAGAAAATCCCTCAAACCCCAAGAAAACAGCATTTTCTCAATGCAGAAGGAAGGAGCCTCTGCCACACTGGGTTCCTGCCTGGAGGCTGCATGTTTGGGGCAGAGAGGGTGGTCAGTAGAGGTTACAGCAGGTGGATCAGCCCTTTCCTTTTGTGGAGGGTGGTCCAGTTGTCCAAGGTTACTCTGGGTCTGCCCAGGAGAGCTGATGAATTTCCATGGAGCCAGGACTGTCATGCAGCCATCAGTCTTCCCCTTCTCTTGCCCAGGTGTGAAACCTTCTCCCCCAGTCAGCCTCCATCATCTTGGCTGCAGTGGGAAGCTGATGGAGAGAAATCCTTTCCTGGGGGCAGATTCAGGTGCAGGGGAGGTTTCAGCAAACAACTCTGAACTTCTGTGTTAAACAGCATCACCCAGAGGGGGTGGTTTTGCTGCAGATGCTGCTGCAGAGGTGCCCACCTGAGCCCCGACCCAGCCCTGGCCTGGCAGCTGCTCTGCCCTGAGGGTTCCCTCTCCAGGGGCTTTGCTTCATTAACTTCCTGATAAGTTGAGAGTTCAGTGCTGAGTCTTAAGAAATTGGCAATAACACCAAGCCTTCATACAAGGGTAAAAATAGCCCTAATAATTTAGGCAATTAGTTAATTAGCCTCATTTACTTGAAAGCACAGAGTGGCGTGGGAAGATTTTTTTTCTGCTGGGTTTGTTATGCTTTTCTCATTCACTTTGTTTGCTTTTCCCTTGCCATTTTCTCTGCTCCCTGACATAGATACAGGGACCCACAGCATTCCAAAGCAGTGGAATGCCAGCAGGAAAGTGAATGCCAGCCAGGACAAGGATCCAGGGCAGTGCTGCAGGGAAGCAGGACTGGTTCTGGTACCCAGGCTTAATGTGTCCTATGGGGAAGTGATATCTTTGTGATAGGGTCTAGTGGTCATGGCGGTCTTTTCCAACCTTAATGATCCTTTGATTTTTTCCATGCTGTTCCTTCCTCATCCCACCTCTGGCCTTTTAATTGCAGGTGGAGGCTGTGGCACATTCAGGGTGTCTTACAGCTCTTTGTCAAATCCCTAAGGGGTAATACCCCACTGCTCATAGCATTGCTTATTTGTTCCCAGTTAGAGAATTCCTGTCTAGTCCTTAGACTAGAACTGACTGACAGGTGCAAGGAGGCAAGATAAAACAGGCATTTACTGGGGGAACTGGGGTGCTGGAGTAGCACAAAGGCTCAAGACTATGTTGGTCCTTAATGTGCTGGCAGAGCAGCCTCCAGTGTTGGCCTGCACCTGCCAGCCCCAGGGCTGCTGCATCCCTTGGTCCTCACTGCTCCCACCCAGCCCCTCTGGAGCACGTGTGGCCTCCAGTCCCAGCTGCTCAAAGTGCCCCTTACATGGCTGCACAAGCTCACCTGGTTTTGGAGAGCTGCTGGTCAGGTCCCCTCTTGTCCTCCTCTGACTCACACGAGTCCCATTCATTATTGACCTGGGGACCTGAATGAATCCTGTCTTCCTGAATTATTTCTGAAGACATTAGATCTTCTCAAATTGTTCATCTTCCCCAGAAATGACAGCTTGCAGGCACCTGGGAATAAATGGTGCCTTGGAACAATTTCATTGTTTCTATTCCAGGCAACAGGAATTCCTCAGATCTCAACATCAGTCCCCAAACCCCGGTGTGTTAGCATAACCTCCAGACAGCTACGAGTTTCTTGACCCAGAAAAAGGATAGGATTTATTATGAACCCTGGGAGACCAGTGTCCTTGCAGCTTGTGTACCCTAATGGTGTGCAGCATATTGTGTGCTCCTCTGGCTGGAATTTTCTTGTCGAAACAGCTCCCTGTCAGCAAATGCCACTTCCACAAAACAGGCTTATGTGTGTGAAATCAAATCAATGTTGATTAATTTTCAGTTTGGAAAAGAGGGGGGGAAAAAACCCGTTAAAAATGTCAAGATGCCTTCTCCTTTCATTCTTGCAAGAAGAGCTTCAATTCTTTATCTCTTAATGACCTTTTGTTTAAAGCCTTTGTGCTTTGTAAGAAATATTCCAAAAAGGACGAAGCAAAATGAAGTGTTAAATATCTTTTGAAGGAAAATGTGTCCGTTTCCATGAGCTCTTTTTTGTAATTATTATTTAAAGGGAGGCAGGAATCACACTTCTTTTCCCGCTGATTTTTTGCCATTTTGTCCTAAACCAAGTATACTTCCCAAGGCTCCCTGCTCTGCCCTGGCTGACACATGCCCCTTATGCTGCACACTTTGGCACAACAAACAAATGTTTTAGCAGGGTCAGTAGTGATAGGACAAGGGGTGATGGTTTTAAACTAAAAGAGGGTCAATTTGGATTAGATAAAGGGAAGCTTTCTAGAATGAGGGGGGTGAAACACCGGCACAGGTTGCCCAGAGAAGCTGTGGCTGCCCCATTATTGGAAGTGTTCAAAGCCAGGTTGGATGGGGCATTGGGCAACCTGGGATAGTGGAAGGTGTCCCTGCCCATGACAGGAGGTTTGGACTAGGTGACCTTTAAAGGTCCCTTCCAACCCGAAATTTTCTATGATTTTATCATTCTATGATTTTTTTGCATGGGCAGTTGTGGCAAAGCTTTTATATAGAGCTGGTCCACATTGTTTCACCCACACTAACGGTTTTTGTTTAGGCTTTTTTTTTATCTTGGGAAGAAGTTTTTTTGACCTACATAAAAAAGTTTGCTTAAAGCTCTTGCATCCTTCAAAATCACTCATGAAGCTTAAAAAAATTTTTTTTCAAGTTATTTGAAACTCATGTAAAAATTTGATTCTGGTTTTGTTAGTTTTCCTTTCCTCATCTCCTTTTTTTTTTTAAACTCCAAATAAAAAGCAGAGTAGTGGGGGAGAAGGGAGTCATTAAAGAAAACTGAATATTTCTACTTGAAAGAACAAGAGTTGAACTGGAAAATGTTCTTTCAACTTAAAGAAAAAAAAATCAGGAAAAAGTTTTTTTCTGAAGGGTAAATATAAACGTTTCCAGTGAAAATGTTCTGAGGGGAGAATGGTTATTTTGGAGCATGTCTTTTCCCCAGCCCCATGGGATGCCCTTAGTTGTACACTTAAAAATCAGAGCTGCACAGATCAGAGCCAGTGAATGCCTGGGCTCCTCCTTGGGACTGTGACTTGCCTGCTGTTGCTTGGGGGGGGTCAGAGTGAGCAGGGCTTTGCTCCCAGACTAAGGGACAGATTTAATCTCTGGAGCTGGGATTTCACCCTTGAACAGGGCACGAGCACTCTTATGGTTGATGAACCCTCCACTCTTTACAGATGCTGTGAGGGGCAGTTTCAAAGTCATGGAGCCTTTTATTCCATCTGCATCTCTTCCTGTTGCACAGAGCTGCCCTCTCCGTGTGTGCATCACTTTCCTCTTTCCTGGCACCACATCCCTCTCAGCCTCCCGACACATATGTCTCTTGCTGGAATTTTTTTTTCTCCCAGCCTCCAGCACTCAAGCAGCCGAGCAGCATTTGTGTGTCTCCAACAAGTAGCCACTGAGCCTGAGAAATGCATTAGCTGCCTGACCTGGTTCCATCCAGGTGTGAAAAGATGCAGTGGCTCTGGCTCCGCTCCACCTTTTCTGACCATGTGAGGAGAGGCAGAAGGCTTCTCCTCTCTCCACCAGTTTCCATCATTCAAGTCTATTAAAAAAAACCAACCCAGAACAACAGGATAGGAGTGGTGAGCGGATAGACAGAGCCAATCATGGGGAAAGCTGGGCAGATTAAAAGGCATTTAGTGGGTTTTCTGTACTAGAAATGAAAGAAAAACCCTTCAATTAGCTGTCTGCTCCAGGAGCTGAGCAGAAAGGGTTGAAAGCTGAGACGCTTTTGCAGGAGCAAAGGGAAATTGCCAGCCAGGAGACGGTCTGTGGGCTCTGAGTCAGACATCATCGTCAGAGGGGTGTTCGGCAAGGTGGGGAGCCTCCCTCTGTCCAGCTTTTGTGCCTTCCCCTGCTTTCTTCCACAGCTCTCCTTCTTGGCAGTGTTTCTGCAATCCTCAATTCATGCTCAGAGCCTTGGGAGCTTCACCTCGTTGAGTGCTGGTGCTCACGTCCAGAGCACTCAGCCTGTCCGTGTGCCCAGGGGGGTGGTGTGGGTGCTGAGCAGTAGGATTACAGCTCATGGTCCTCATCCTCCTCACCCAAGGGCCTCCTGCCCCATGCCTCTGTGCTCCATGTATCAGCACACCCAGCCCCTCCCCGGCCAGTGCTTTGGGTCACTTGGCACCATTTTGTAAAGCAAACAGCTCACTTGGGAAGGGAAGCAGCAGCTGTTCTGCTTCCTGGGATTTCAGGCATCTGCTCCGTGCACACACACACTCAAGACACACACACACCGGCTGCCTTTACCTAACAAACAATTATTTAACAAAGTATGCAAATAGTATAATTACTGTTATTTGTTTAGCTGTTATAAGTGTTTGAAATGTAAATGTCAACTTTGGGATTTTTTTTTTGCAGGCTACGTGTGTGTTGTTGGCTTTCTCTCTCTCTTGTGTGTGCTCTCCCCGGATTGCAATTTGATGAATTTCTCCTTGTCCTAGAAAAAAAAAGCTAATGTGATTTCTGTGCGATTACAGCCGAAGACGCCGAAGTGGGGATTACTCACAGTAACTCCTCTTACTTAGCAGATCTGAGTGGGAGGCAGGATTCATTACACCGAGCAGAGAAACAAAGAGGAAATGTCTTTCAGCCGACTGCTTGTGTCTGCCGAGGCAGGATCCTCACCAGTGACAGGGCTTCCCTCCCTGGAAGGCAGAGGGTCAGGCAGGGCAGTGACAGAGATGTCAGGATTTTGGCAGCAGGCTCGCAGGAACCTGTTCTGGCCTGCCACAGCTCCTCCATGCACAGGAGGAGCAGCAAGTCTGAACTCTGGTTTTCTAAGCAATGTTTTTCCTATCTGGAGGAGACTGGAGAGATTGAAATAACATTACAGCCACCAGCATTGCTCAAAGTGGAGCCCTGGTACTCAGTACAGGGACATTTTCCAAAGGCGTGTGTCCCACCGTCACCCATCCTGGCTGGCATTCAGGACAAGAGGAGCTCTGGGGAGGTGGTCATCAGTAGCTCACAGCCTGTCGTTCAGGCAATCAATCCAAGGCTTGTTCCCACTGCCTCAGAATCAGGCTGTACTGCTGCTCCTGACTGGCTTGGCAGTTGGTCCATGCTGGGAAAGCTGAGCAGTGCCTCTGGGGCTGCAGCACCTCTCTGGTATTTCACAGCATCCCATACCTGCTGGGCAGAACCCAGCCATGCTTTGGCTTTAGTGTTTTCTCAGATGCACAGATCCAAGATGAATCCAGTTGGATTCATCAGCTGGCAGCAAGCCTGGCACCAGCTTTTCCTTCATTTGGCTCAAAAGCCAGCCCAGGAGATGGAATGAAAGTGGAAAGGCTGCAGTGCTGCCATATCCCACCCTCCATCCTCTCTGTGACCCCTGTTCATGCAGAGTGCTGGGATGAACAGCTCATGGTTTTTATGGGAATCCCAGGGCTGTGAGAGGGTTAAGAGGTTTCACCTCCAGCATGAACCAGGGGGACTGGAAAGAATGAGGCAGTAAACACAACTAAGAGCTCGGCTCCTGGAGGAGCAGGGAGAGCTTTATGCCCAGCTCAGCACTAAGGGGTGAGCCCCAGGATGTGGTGCACAGCCAGGGCACTCCCTGCTTGTGGCAGAAGATCAGGATTTCTCCATGTGTAGATGCTGCCACTGAACCAGCTGTGCCTGTGCCCAGCAGGGATCCACATCTGCTGGGATCAGTGGCTGAGGGTGTGTTGGGACATCAGCCTGCACAGAGTGCCGGTAGAGCACAAGCTGGGCTCTGTGGCGTGGCAAGAAGATGCTGAACCAGGCTGTGCTGCTGCTTCAGGTTTCCCCCTGCTCTCTGGCAGGGCTTGAGTTGCTGGCACAGGAGCACTTTGGCGTTCTGGCAAAGTGCTGGGAGTTGGTGCATGGCTCTGACACATTCATCTCCTAACTGGGGCTGGCCCTGCTCTCTGGACCAGCTTGTTAGTGCCCTGCAGCCTGTGCAGGTACCTTCAGCCATCAGCAAGGCTGCTGATCCCTGGGCACTCCCACCAAACAGTCGGGCCATGGGGTGGAACCAGCAAAGCCGCTTGGTTTTTAGTTGCAAAGACAGGAATCCAGTGACCTTTGGCAGATTTCATAGCCCAGCAGGCTCGTGTAATTGAAGCTGGTGATGATTTGTCATGGCTCTAAGCTTTCCCTATCTATTTCATTCCTCGCTCCCTCAGTCTCTCTTGTTCCCTCTTTCTCTTTCCTTCTTTGTGATCTCATTATCTCCATGCCTTTCTCTTTTTCTCTCTTCAACCGTAGCATTTCCCAGCATGGAGAGGTACCTCAGGATCTATTCGTCTTCGAGGGATTTTGCTTTTTGCCTGTCACGGTATTTTCTCCACTTCACATCTGTTATCCAAGAAAACCTCTTTCTACCCATAACCAGGAGACCTGCACCTGCCAGAAAAATCCAGTCCATTCCATCATAAATATTGCATTGCTGTGGTCAGTACCCCCAAGCAGCCATGAGCTCCAAATCCCAACTTTCCTCCCCCTGTCAGGTGAAGGTTGAAGTGACATTATCACTTTTATTGAAATTCCCTGGTAGAAGGCAGGTTCAATGCCATTAACATATTTCAATTCAAGCCATTCTTATTTTAATTAGCCTTAAGTAATTAGTTCTAATTCATTGCCATTTTTTGCTCTGCATATTTTGGGTTATTTACTTCCCTTGCTAAGTAACAATTTGATGTAATTATGTGCTACTCATTCTTTCTATTTACATATGCTCACTTACTCAGATTTCCTCGTTGGAATTTCAACAGATCCTTTGAATTCCCTCTTGAATTGTTTTCTGAGTTGTCAGCGGTGTGGAAATTGTGGGGTGGAGAGAGAATTGATCCTCTTCTTTGGACATCCCTGGTGCCAAAGGCAGTGACAGTGTGTGTGAACACCTGGGCTGGCAACGGGCTGCTCCTGGAAGGGAAGGTCCATCCATTGCCAGGCTTTGTTCCTGGGAGTCTGGGTTCCCATATGAAAGGAGTTTGGGGCCTGTATCCAACTCTCTCTGTCTTCCTCTTGGGTTGCTTTAGCCCAGGTGCCAAAGGGACCAGTCAGTGTTGCCACTTCCTTTCATTTTCTTTGTGCAGCCAGAGATGCTTTGGCTTTCCAGAATGGAAATGCCCCGGCTTTCCAAAAGTGCAGTGTCTCCGTTGCTCAAAAATCCTGCACCTTTTCAGGTCCTGTATTTTTTTAGAGATTTTGAGTACTTTGAGTAATTTGTCACATTTACATATGTCAGTTTCTTATCTGGAATGTACTTTCGTCTCAGCAGCCATTTTTCTAATTCCTCTGAAGGACCATATTGTTGTCTTCTTCTTTCCTCAAGGGTTGCCCTTTCTTTAGCACCTTCTCCATAGCTGAGATTCTCAGAGGGTTGTGGCTCATCTATCTGAGTCTGTTTGCTCTTCAACTGCTCTGAACCCATCCTTTTCATTGCCTCAAAACTTGATTCTTTCTGAGCAGTCTTAACATCTGCCTTCCTGCAGATCCTGCAGAAACGTGGATTTCATGCTCACATGGAGTGTGTTTATACCTGCATGTATATATGCCTCACAACTTTTAAGTGCATTATCCAACTCCAGCCGAATTTGATAGAGGGTAGCAGTCTCAAAAATAGCAAGTTCCCTCAAGGTTTGAGCAGACAGGCAGAGGTAGAAGAGAGATGCCCTACTTCTACTGAGGAAAAAGCTGCCATGTTGTGCTGAGCCTTTATTTGATGCCGGTGAATCCATTTGGGAGAGAGCACAAATCTCAGCACCCCACCCACAGGAAGGACTTCAATCAGCACATCCCTCTTCTCGGTGCCCAAGTCAATCAAGCTCAAAGAAAGCAGGATTTCATAGTTCTGGTGCTCATGGAACTACTTGGGAATTTTTTTTTTTTTTCAAGTAGCTTTTTCACTTAAAATCTTATCAGCCGTTTGAATCCATGTTCCATTAGCAAATCCTCCTTGCTTCATGAATATGCACGTTCACAATGTGTAGCATTGGCTTAACTGCTCCCATTGAAGTTGGTAATAAAACTCCTGCTGACTTCAAAGAGAATAGAGTCAGGCCGATGCTGAGTGCTTTGGAAAATCCCACCCCTTGTTGTTATTTTATTCTTAACACATCTACTCAGGAGCTGTGGGATGAGACTAAATACTCCAGAATGAGTAAAGAGGGAAAAAAAAAAAAAAAAGAAAAAGAAAAGATCAAAGAGCCAAAAATGAAAATCCACATTCTGAGGTAAATATTTAAGGACCTGGCAGTGGAAGGAGTTCTGCGTTTGTTTGGTGAAGGGTCCCAAACTGGAGCCTTGAGGCAGGAGAGGCACTTCACGCCTCACACTGAGGCAATCGGTGGAAGTTCAGAAAGCAGTGGAACAAAGCGTGGCACAAGTGTGGTTTTGTTACACAAACCTCCAAACTGTGTCAAGGCTACACATGACCATGAGTTGGAGTAGAACTGATTCCTTAAATTCTGTCCTTACACTTCTCTTTTTCACGTCTCGGAGGGTCCAGAGAGGTTCTGGTCGCCTCTGCTGGCACCAGGACAAGGCAAAAACCCAAAACATCCCATGGGTTACCAGCATCTGCAAGTGAGCAGATCCATCTTAAATTATCTATTCCTCTGCTCCTCTCTTTCTGTGAATTGTGCAGGGAAAAGGTGTTACAGGGCTTTACAGCTCTTCACTTTGGGGTTTGTTGTTTTTTTTTTCCCCCCCAGATGAACGAATTTCTCAGGTCTTTGTTTTCCTAATACTTCATGCCATAGCTCCCAAACTGCCATGGGAAGGGGAAGGTTCCCTACTACCACACAATTTAGTGGAGCATTATGCATCCAGCTGACTTCAACGGGACGTAAACATACTTAAAATTGTCATGCACAAGTGATTTCCACTGAGCAGAACTCCCTTGGCATCAACACATTCTTACCTGTTTTGCTGAATCAGGGCACGTTCTTCTTGCAGGGACTTTGTGTTTTAGTGTGGGCTATTTTGGTATTTTCTTCTCCTAAGATTATTTCCATTGGAAAAAACACAGTATTTTTCATTCCAGCAGTATTTTTGGTAACAGTTACTATTTCCTGACAATATGTCTGTATTTTAGGACAGAACCAAATTACATGTTGGAAGTGCCTTTCCCCACTGCAGTTTCTCCAGCACTACTCACAAGCCAGTTACATCAGGAGCATAATCTGGAAGAGGCACAATAGAGGCTATATTAAGTTTTATACAGAGTTGCCATCAAATTACATGCAATAGCTACTTGATCATGTTCTATCAATCCATTTTTGCCTGGCCATTTGGAAAGCAGTTGCTTTTATCTTGATGGCTTATTTTTTAATTCAGACCTTGCAAGGGTTTTACCAAGAGTTTTTGTCTAATGGCTGCAGAATTCTCCTGGTCACATGGTTTAGTACAATATGACTGTTAGTGCACAATTGCATGATAAGGGGTATTGGCAAAAAGAGCCCTCTCACTGTAGTTCATTTTCATTGTTTTTCTGATTTTTTTTGTCTTTTACTCTCTATTCCATGAGTCTATAAAAATTTTGACAGCAGTTAGAACTTAATGCTGTAAAACAGGCTAGAAAGCGTGACAAATTTTTTTTTGTTTGTTTGTTTTGCTCTCCTGCCTGCCACTGCACTCCAGAAGACTGTGATTTTACCATCAAGTATCTGCAGAGTTAGAACCTTTCTTTTAAGCTTGGCAATAATAGGTAAAATCCGACTCCCTGGCTGCACCATATAATCATTATTATCTTACAAATCCTAAGTGCTTTGTGTAATCTTCAAGGCTGTGTTCCTAGTACTGTGCTTTAGGAGAAAATAGAAGGATCATAATTATGAAAAATTGCGTTTTGTTGCATCTTTTGCCAATTCCTCAAGATCAAAAGGGTTAATTTCCCCATCCTCTATGCCTTGTACAAACTTTGTATCAGTAAAATTAACTCTGGTGAGCCAGAACAGGGCTGCAGATTTTTCTTGGTTGATTCCTTTAGCTTGGCCATGGAAAGACCTAAAAAGTTTGAAAGAGTCTCCAGTTTGGATTAGACACAAATTACTCCTAATTTATTTCCCAAATATCTGTTGTTCTTCTGGTTAGTACTTTAACTTGAAGCTTAATATTATTTTGCTCTAAAGAGTTTTGAGGTTGATTTTTGACCCAGTAAGCTTTATTATTAAAAAAGGCCGGTATAGCTGTGGTTACACTTATTTTTGAAGTGCCAAAGAAATCTTGGATAACTGCAGAAGTAACCCTAAGAATGAGGCGAAATGATGAAGGAAGAAGTTCATACAAATGCTGCCTAGCTGGCACCTGTGTGTACTTTGTTCTACATTGCAGTCTCATTCTGAAACTTATGTAAAAAAGCACCGTATGGAATGAAACTTTTAGGTGTATTAAACCCATCCCATAATGTTTATTTTTGTTCATGGACAGGAGATTACAGCTTTTCCATTGAACTTCCAAAGTCATCATCAAAAGGGATCGTTACTTTGTGAGCACTTTGTAGTCTGGTGCCTGTCCTACACTAGTTAATTCATGTAAATCTAAAGAAGTGGTTGCAGGCAGGATGGCATCAGAAATATGGAAATAGAGCATCTGGGTAGAAAGGGTAGGTTTTTGCAATGTTTCCACTGAAATTATTTTTTCCTGCCAAGTGAACAGATGCAGTGAAAACAGACAGTCTTATCGGCAGCCTTTCTTTTGGGGAGAATAAATGAGTGAATGATCTATCAAAATATTTTTTTTCTCATTTGATTAAACAGACCCTATTTATAGGATTTCTAAATATAAACCAAACTGAGGTGAAAAAGAGAAAGGTTCACAAAGAATGGCCACTCTACAAAGTCAGGTGCTGTTCCTGTACCCAAAAGTATTTTTAAATTCCTGTTTCTTCAGCTAAGCTGAGTGAATGCAGTTCACTGCACTCCAAGGGTGTTTTGCAGACTCACAGTCCCGATGCTCATATCTTGGTCTGATGCTGTGGGCTGCAGATATGTTTGCTTATAGATTTCCTTTCCTTTCACATTAGAATAACAACAACATACCTAAGAGTTTCAAGAGTCTGCCTTTTTCTTATGTTACAGCACAGGTTCTGGAATAAATAGCTGGAAAGGCTGAAAATTAAACAGTGAGATAATAGAAAAATTTGTACCTTGCAGGAAAATACAAGATTTTTACACTTGGTTGCGTTCTGAATAGAATATTAAGTTATTATGAAAATCTACTTCAGGTTAATTTTAATGTCATTTAGATATGAATGTTTAAAGATTTTCTTATGTGATAAAAATAGAAATGAAAAATTCTCCTGAAGTCTTCCGAATGAAATGTTTGATTTATCAAAACATTTCTAATTTTTTTAAAATGTGATTTTGCCAGAACTAATTCATGTCATGAGAAATTTCAGATTTGTTGAAATGCATCTTTCTGCTGGGAAAGTGAACTAACACCTGACCAGGGCTGCCTGGCTGTAGAGCCTGCTGGTCACATTTAATTCCTTTGCCAGAAATGACATGGTTATTAACCCTTTGACCATTGGTATGATACTGTAACATTGGGCTTTTTTGTTTTGGCCTTTTTCCAAACTGAGCTGCATCTTCTTATTAAAATAATTTTGCATTTGTTCTGAAAAATTTCCATATTTTTGTACATTTATATAAACTCCCTTGTAATAAAGCAAGGCAAACCCTTTTATCTTGCTGCCCCTTTCATGGAAGTCTCCTTTGGCCACTTTTATTTGTGATTTTGCCTTTTCCCTTGATTATGTGTTGAGATTTCTGTTAGACTCTTTAGCATTCTGTCCCGCTTTTGGGTTACAGTGTTCATCTTTGGAGCTTGTTGTCTCTGTATTTCTTTATCAAGGGAGGCAGCTTTTTCATAAATGCATTTCCTTTACACTGCTAGCAATCCAAAAATTGCCCTGAAATAAGAGTTTTCACTGCTTAATGTAAAATTTCATCATGAGTAATCCTGAGTCATTTAATTTCAAATCTTTTTAAAAGTCTTTCCTAAGATGGTCAAACTGACATTTGTGTTCTCTGTCAACATAGTATTGAGACTAATACTGTGTGTTCCCTTCTTTCCAGTGAACAATCTGAACCCAAAAGATATCATTCTTTGAGTGTTTTTGCTCAGATATTTAAATGCTGGTATGTAAGATGATTATTGACTTTTCACTTAAATGATGTCGTCTTCTGTGAAAATCAATTTTCTTTATATATTCACCAGCTGTATTTAAGAACCAGCATTTGGCTAGCACTTTTCACAATTTAAAATAGAAAAATCTCTCATGCGGTGGCTTTCCTTAAGAGATCTCCAACACTTCCCTGTCACATTAATCTCTTTTTAAATAGAGGAAAATTGAGGCAGAGATGTAGAAATCTGTCCCAGGAAACTCAGTGGTTGAAGCAGGAAGGAAAAGAGAAAACAAGTCAGAAAGGAGAAACCAAGCCTTGGTATGTGCCCCACTGGACTGTCATTGTTAGGTGAATCTGTTCAATTCACAGGAGGGTAATTTCTATCACTCAGACTCTAAGAATCCTGTGTGTTCCATGTTTCTGGATAGACAGATGGATGCTCCCTTCACATGTCTGCGTTACTTTTGGTATCACACTGTGAACTGAAGGTCTTGCTCTGCCTTGTCTTGAACACGTTCCCATGAGCGCTGCCAATAGCCTGTTAAATATGGATGATCCGTCTTGATTTTCCAGATGAGTCAGGAGAAAATACTGGGGAATTTTTTTCGACAGGTGTAAGCCAATTGGTGTGGAGAACTGAAGTCTCCAAGGCATTTCCCTGGCCCCCAAGGAACCCTTTGGCTTCCAGCCATGGGCTTTTTGTCATCAGCTGCATCCTGTTCCTGGCAGTAGCAAGCCCCAGGAAAGAGCACAAATCTCTCTCCTGGTGAATTACTGCTCACAACTCCTTGCCTCATTAATTTTATCCCCAGTCTTCCTCCACATTTGTTGGCTTTGGAGAGGGGTCCTGACATACTTTTTGCAATTAGTGTGCCCCGCTCAGAACCAGTTGCAAACATTCCCTTTGGAAAGCTATATATGGATGGCAGCCTGGCCTTCCTCTGGTGGCTTCTCCTGCCATTTAGTTCCCTGTTTGATTGTCTCATGTTGATCTTTGAAATGGCAATATCTGGTTTTCCTGTGCAGTTCCCAAATCCTGAGTTTTACACAAGTGTCCCATATTATATAGCAGGAGTGGAATCTGAAGAGGTTTTGGCAAGATGGCTCTAAGAGGTGGCTTAGATGGCTCTAAGATCTAAAACCTGAGTTGGCACTAAGAACTTGGTCTTCTGAGAGGACTAAAACTGGCTCCCACTGAAGTCATGGAGGGCAATAATCTCATTTATTTATGAAAGACTTATAGCAAGAAGCTTCCTAGAACACAGTAGAATTATTTTTGCAGTGTGGGTTATTAGCATTGACTGTGGACTGTGGCAAAACAGAGACATGAAAACTTCTGTCTGCAAAATAGCTCTTAAGGTTCTAACCAAACCCTTAAAATTACAAGACATGGTTGTTCAAGACTGGGGAGATGGGTAGAAGAATACAGGTGGTGTCTCAGAAATAAATTGGTGGTTTGTAGAACTTTGGAATTGCTAATCTCAGAAAAACCCAAGCTCTGTAAAAGGCTTGGTCTTTTAGGAAGGCTGCACTCAGTTGAGAGACCAGTCCCTGCTTTCGTCCTAGGACTGCAAAATTACAACTTTCAGGTCACACTTAGAAAGCAATTGGATGTAATCTGTACCTTTTGCATGACATAAAAGAAGTAGATGAGATAATCAAGCACCAGCGTCTCCTCAGGTCTTGTTTAAATACTGAGATCACTCCAGGGTGTGCTTATGATGATTTCCCCTCCTCCATCTCCTGTCTCCTGAGGGAACTGCTGCTCTTGTGTCTGTTCACTCTAGGTGTTGGCCAAGTACTCCCAACCCACCACCTTTATTGGCACAACTTGAGTTGTCTTCTCTGGTGGATCACTCCCGGTTTCAGCACTGGAAAGGTGAAGTGTCTCGGCCAAGCTCATCATCCAGACTCCACAGCCAGTGGAGAAAGTTGAACACCTCCAGAGAGTAATTCATCCCATCCAAAAATAGATGTTTAAGACAGGAAGAATGAATCACTCTCTGGGGGTTGGTGCACGTCTCTCTGTTCACTGATGATAAAAGAAGTCTAGACAATTACCTTAACCTAGACATCCAGCTGTAAGACACCTTCAGCTGCGTGAGATCGAGCTCTGCTTTCAGGTCCCTAAGGACCTATTTCCACCCCCCTGTTCAAATGGGAAGTAGTTTTCTGATTTCACAGCAGCTTTCAAGCTGAAGTCACTGACAATCAGAATCTCAGTGAGCCACATATGGCAGTTTTACCATAACTGAATGGCTTTTTAATGAAAGGGTTTTTTACCCTCAGTCCCATCTGGGAGTTATCCATGAGAAGTTGATGGTGTTTTGAGGAAAATTTCTTTATTTTACTTGCTGAACCATTGCCACCATTAAATATTGCTGCATAATTTCCTCCCAAGGAGTCTGTTGTGCGTAGATAATATTCAAAACGTGGTCCCCATTGATTACTTTGATTGAACACATGCCACACATGATGTTCTCCATGAGCAGGAGTACAGCTCTTCAGATGGTGCCTGCAGACACTCTCATTTGTGAGTTCATTTCTCGTGGTCTGAAATTCATCTCTCATCTTCTCTCTTGCCTTCCTGTGAGCTCATTTGTTAAAGTATTTGGGGAAAGGCAGACAGGGAAAGGCAATGGATGACTGCAGAAGGCAACAGAGCACCAAGATCATAAGGAGCTTCCACAGAGCCCTGGAGAAGGAAACCCCAGTGGAGGCAGCTGAGAGGAGGGAAGGCCTCCAGCACTGGACAACCAAAGAGCTGGAGTTGCCAGTTGCCAGTTCCCAGTCCACCACTGCAGTTCCTCACTGCCCACCTTGCCCCATGGAGGTGACCAGTGCAGGAGCAAAGCTGCCAGAGGAGTCCAGGGTTCTTGGATATTGGCTGGTCCCCCTTCCAACCCACCCTTAGAGCAAAGGCACCTTCAGCTGGTGTTCCCATGAAGAGTTCAGCGAGCAGGGGCCAGCACAGCCCAGCTCCAGCCCTACGTGGTTGTCCTTGATTCCAGGACAGTGGTTCCTGTTCCTATTGAGTGCAGAGCACATAGGTGAGGATGATGATGTCTACAAGGGGACAGAGGATTCCCTGGCAGAGGTGGGCAGATGTGTTACTCCATGGGCAGGGTGAACTGGTGGAGAGGAGACTTCAGGGTGCCAGTCTGTGATCCTAAAGCTTCCGTTCCAGACAGGTTGAAAGGTTTGGAATGGAAGATTTAGGACCACTACAGCTTTGGCATCTCTGCAGAGAAGAACATCTCAGCTCATCTTGAAATATATGAAGATTTAATTCCTTTGATTTTCACTTTTAGATTATTTTTGCCCTTGCTGTTTTAAAAGTTCAATTCAACATGGAAGTGCAGTCCTCAAGGAAAATATTTGGAAAACATATTGACCAATATGGTTAGTGGAAAACATTCCCTTTTTCAAGAAGTCTTTTGTCTCTCTCTTTTGGAAGCTGGCAGGAAGTTTGGATGAAGCCTGGAATGTTTGGGGGTTTTATGTTTGTTTGGTTTGGTTGGTTTGTTTGTTTGTTTTGCTTTGGGGTTTTTTGTTGTTTGCATGTGTATGTGAATTTTCTAGTTGCCAGAAGAAAAATAATTTGCCCAGTGATGTTACAGGTGCCTCTTTGCTTCCCCTGCCAAGACATCTGCCCACTGCTGCCTGCAGGAGTCCAAGCCGAAGCAACGGATGTGTTTCTCTCAGGGAGTTCCCTGCTTCATCCCTCGCTGTGTCAGAGCTGAACACATCCTGCCAAGATTCAAGCAAAATATCCCAGGAAAAGGTTGAGATATTCACCGAGCTCAAACTATTGTACAAGAAGTACCCTGGAGCGAAAACAGAGCTGCGAGACACCATCGCACCGAGTCGCCTCCCCCACCCCGGCAGGCACCATGCCGTACCAGACAAACTCCTCCAGATAGGATCCAGGCAGGGATGTTTGCTTAACACAGCAGCTCTTTGAAAAGGCAAATAAATGGACAGTGAAGCTACACAGACGTGTCACTGTGCAGCGATTTCCGTTTAGCATTTACGTTTAGTGCCAGGAAACCCTGACTCATGAATATGAAATCAGAAGGAAAGGAAGAAAGCAGTTGTTCATTATTAGAGCTTCGAATTGGGCATGTGGTGGGAATTAGCATTAAAAAACATGCAGGTTAAAGAGAGAGGGGCTGGCTCTGATGGTCCAGGAGGCTTGAAGAGCCTGGCTCTTCAACCAGGGGGTGTGCTTTTGTGGGGGCCTCTCTGCTCTCAGGCTTTGCCCATGAGAAGTTGCTGCCAGAGAAGAGCCCTGGAGCTCAGGGTTACCATGATGAGGCTCTTGCTCATCTTGAAGTGGGGGAAAGCAGGTCCTGAATATTCTTGGAAGTCCTCCAAATTTACCTTCAGGTAATGGTGAGGAAAGGTGGGGAAGAAGAGACGCTTAATTACCAGAAATAAGCGAAATAACTGAGAGGAACCTCCAAGAAAACAGATCAACCTCAGATAGAAATCCTGAGGTCTCTAAAAGAAACTCACCTTTAACTGAGACTCAGTGAGGTAAAAAATGAAGGAACCCACAGCCCTGATGCTTCTGCAGATGGGATGCCTGTCTCTGCCCCTCAGCTGCACTGTAGAGCTGAGAAAAGGCTCTGAGCCTGGGGTGAACCTGGCTCCCTTCAACACAAGCTATCTTCCTTCCAGCCATGAGCGTGGATCACCGTCCTTCTTTCTGCACGTATTTCACCTTGAGAGAGCTGAGCTTGTTCTGCCAAGGAGGGATGTGGGTCAGAATCACAGAATCATAGAATATCCTGAGCTGGAAGGAGTCCAGAAGGGTCATTGGGCCCAGCTCCTGGCCCTGCACAAGACAACCAACCCTAAGAATCACACCAGGCACCTGAGAGTCGTCCAAACTTTTCTTAACTCTGGCAGGCTTGGTGCTGCAACCACTTCCGTGGGGAGCCTGTTCCAGCGCCCAAACACCCTCTGGGTAAAGAACTTTCTCCTAATGTCTCTAAGAAGAGTGATGCTATTGCAGCAAATATTTTTGATGGTACTGGGAAAGAAGAAGCAAATAAACACATTGCTGCAGGGTGGCAAGGGTTGTTTTCCAAAGCAGCTCCTTGCATCAAACCCTGGGAGCAGCTCAAGGCAGCAAGGAAGTGTGTCATCCCCTCCAGTGCCTTCATCTGAAGCCGCCCAGCTGTGCTGTATAAGTACCCCTCTGTTTCCTTGCATTTTGGTAATTCCAGTGCTCTTAAAATACGACAAGAGCTAGTCTGTCAGCGTGGGGCACCGCAGCCCGCAGTTAATGGCAAAGCATTTGACTGATACCGCTGGCCTGGAGGATGCAAGGTGCCAGGCAGGAGGTTGGACAATGGGCTGGGTGGGCAAGTGGGACCGGGCAGATCTGCCAGGGTGCTCCTCACCCAAGTGTCCCTGTGCCACCTCCGCCCTCAGTGACAGCACTGGGTCGTGGTTGTTTTGCAGAGCCAGGCTTTGCCCCAAGGCCAGGCCATGGGAAGCTGCTGGCAGGGCTCTGCTCCACCCCATGCAGCTATGACAGCTTCAGAGAGTCGTTAGCAAGCAAGGCGCGCTTGATGTGAATAATTAAAATACCTGCTGTGCTTTTAAATAGTTCAGAGCCAGCCTTGGAGCTGCATGTGTGAGCGATGGCTGCTGTCTTTGGAGGAGGCCAGAGGAAAGAGGAGGGCTTGATATCCAGTGGAAAATTCAGGGCTTGATGCTGCTTCTGGCAGGAGGAGGGATGATGCTGGCAGCTTCCAGAGGGATGCAGGCAGTCCCCACTCCTGAGGGAGACTGGAGGCTGACACAGCTCTCCTTGCTGATGAACAGACATCACAGCACAGAACTCTCCAAAGTCTCCTCTCTGCCAAAAATTTGAGCAGCAGTGGAGCTCAGCACCCACCCTTCCAGCTGCCCCAGGGCTCTCATGCTGGTTCAGCTCTCCAAACCTGTGGGATGAGGACGTGGAGCAGGGGAATAGGGACAGCCCCACAGCCTTGGGGCTCTGTCAGCACTGGCAGCGTGGGGCTCCTCAACTGAGCACACACAGGTGGGGTCTGGGGAGGATGCGTTATCTTTTGCAAAGATTTCCCCAAGATATCAATTAGACACTGAAATCAAAACAATTTCTGCATGAACAACTAACAAAGAGTTCCCTGCAGTCTCTCAGCAGCCGGACTCCCTCTGTTCCTACCCCCAGCTGCCTCAGAGTTTGTATCAGAATAGCTCTGAAGGGCCCCGTGCCCCAGCACGGAGGAGCTTCATGGAACAGGGGAAGATATCAAACACTGTGGCTGTGTCAGTTCTGCTGGAGCGTGGAGCTGTAAATCATCTCTTCTTGTGAAAAAAAATGGGTTTCTGGGCAGGGGATGGAGGGAAGAAATGACATTCCCCATGAGTTAGTTTCAGATTGAATTAAACCGTTGTTTGACCACAGATATATATCTTTTATATATATATATATATTTATATATATATTGCTGTGGAGAGCCTGGACAATTCCAATTTGGGGTCACTGTGCTGTGATTTTTTTTAGTTCTTTTTTTTTTTTTTTTTTTTTTTTAGTTCAGCCAATGAACCAAAAAAATTGGTTATTTTCACAGCTTTGCCATGATTACCTCCAGGGCAGGCAAAAGCGAAGGTTTTAGTAGAGATGGGGAAAAAAAATCTGTTTGGGGGCTGGCACAGTGAGGAGAGAAAGAGAGAAAGAGAGCTGTGTGCTGACAGCTTTGCAGCAGTGTGTGAACATCATCCTGATGTTTGGTCCATTCCCTGGTCCCACGTGGGGAGTGGGAGCTGCCACCTGCACCCCTTTCCTGTGGCCCTTTGCCCATGAAAGGCCAGGGCTCTTGAGCTGAAGATCAACAAATTAATCTTCTTCTTCCCCACTGCAGAACATTACCCATCTAAATATTTCCTTTAATTTCGAGCCATGTAGAGTTTGAAAAGCCCTTCAAGTTCACTTGGGCTGATGAATTGGTAATTGAGTGTACCTGGATGTTGGTGCCGGCTCTGCCTCTCTCTGCATTTGTATCAGTCCGTGTTTGTTTTCTCCAGCTGTAAATCACTCAGAACTTGGAGAGGCTTTTATCAAATCCTGCTAGGAGCCAGTCGTTTTCCCTTTCACAAACACATTGCTAATGCCACGTGGAACCCACCGGCTTTGCTGTTCACTTAAAGACAATGAGCATGGTATTAAATGGGAAGAAAAAATCCTTAGCAGCGAGGGAAAAGGAGGAGGAAAAAAATTGCTCCTGTCTCTCTGGAGTTTGCTCCTTTGGTATAATATCTGTCCCATTGATCTCCTAATCTCCTCTGCTTTGAGAGCCTGATTTATTGCCCCACACACCCTTATCCCTCCCCCTGGATGTTACAGCACATGTTGTTCTCAGCTTCTTCAGCCACCAGCAGGTTGGCTGCCAGCCTTGGTCCCACCTCACCAGTGCTTCCACCTCCTGGGCTGCTCACCTGTGCCCCTTTCTCCACAGTCCTGGCCAGCACTGGGCATGGAGAGTTAAGCAGGTGGTTTAAAGGGTTTAAGGGAGTCAGGGTAATCGTCTTAAGGTCTCTGGGTTCTCCAGTGTGTCCTTGGTGTTGACCTTTCCAGTGGCTTTGACAATACCTGTCCCTCTCCATCAGTTACAGAGGGACCACAGCTGGTTCCCTTCCCACATTGCCCATATCCATGGCTCAGTCCAGTCAGTGTGCTCCAGCACTGACTGATTTGGCAGAAAGGAATTTCAAACAAGAGAGGTAACAGTCCTGATCTGCATTTCTTGGAGCTGCTCTGATCCCTCACCCAATGGAAGAAGTGGAGGAACAGCACCACGTGCTTGGCATAACCCGTCCACCCAGCCTGTGCTTGAATGTAGATTTTTCAATGAACTGTTACGTTCCTATTTGCTCAGTGGAAAAAAACCAGCAAGTAATATCCATTGAAAAAGAAATGTGAGAACTTTGCAATCTGTGTGTGAATGTTTTCGTGAGCATAAAATGAGATGAAGTTTGCCAAAGGATTATTCATTAGGAATTGTTAATTCAGCTCTAATTGCTTGGGTCTAACTGTTCTTAGAAGGGCTGTGTGACATCTTGGTAATATGCAGTTAAGGTCAGAAAAGTGTTGGTAGAAATTACTTCATGTTAAGTCAAGCTTTTCTTTGGGTGTAACGGGGCTGGTCCTGCTTAGCTTAGAAAGAGCAGTAAATGATGCTGCCTGGTTTCTTGTTGGGCCTGTGCAGTCCAGTTAGCTAATGGAGGGTGAGTGGTGCCTTATTGACTCCCACTTTCTCTGTGGAAGGAGTAATTAAATTCACCTGCAGAATCCCCATCTTCTCATGCGTGGCAGCGTGCAACTTCCCTGCATCTCAGCTAACTAGATTAGAGATTACGCATGCTGATGAGAAAGCACCAGCTAGAAAGAGTCTGGCTTGGCTTTCAGATCCCAGCTGTTATTTGCAGGATTTATGCTTAGGGAAAGCATTGGGGTTTTTTTTTGTTTTGTTTTGCTTTTAACCTGACAAACTTTGTCTGGAAGCCCAGAGGAACAAGCACCAGGGAGCCCCGCCGTCTGTCTTCCAGCAGCATTTTCTGAAATGGAGCAACACTTCAAAGTCTCACCAGCTCAGCCTTTCACTTCACAGAATATGTGCCTGTCTCTAAAATACCAGGTTATTTTTCCTTACCCCCATAATATTCCCATCCAACATTCACTCTCCCAGAAATCACCAATCCAACGTCCACCTATCTGCATTCAAACACCTGTCTTGTGCTACTGCCCTTCTCCTTCCAATTTAGAGATTATATTTCATTACTGACCTCCAACTACCTATTGCCTCCCGGTGACACTTCACCCTTGTCTGCCTGATTGATTAGTCTATTATGCTCTGCACTCTTCCTGATGACTTACAGATTGCCCGGTATCTGTCACAGGCTTCCTTTTGTTCTCTAATATTCTTGGAGTTTTGGAACACCCTCCGGCTGCCATTCTCTCCCCATATTCCCTGACCACCACCTGCCTCTCTTATGAATGTCTAGTGTGGAAAAAGGAGAAGAAATCTTTTGCAAAATAAACCCCTACCTGCTGTGAGTTCACACGTATGCTGGTAAAACACACTTCTAAGACTCTGTCATTTTCAATGGGGCTCTTTATTTCCTTTGCACCATTTGGAGGTATAAAAATGTCACTAGATCAGGCTGTGATCAGTGACGTGGCTTGGAAGGCAGCTTTCCCTAGAAAATTTCCTCACCTGCATAAGTCATTGAAGCAGTGACAGAGAGGGAGCAATGTTGTGTTTAAAGATGTGTGTGGGTAGGAGGGCTCTGTGTCTGCTGGGGGAGAGGTCTGGGACGTGTCCCAGATCCATCCATCTCCCTGTGCTTGTCAGAGGTTGTCCAGCTCTCCGATATTGTTCCAGGCTTGTCCCAGCTCTGTCCATCACTCTGACATTTAATTAACTGCCCCATTCTCCTGGATCTTGCACTGGATTTGTGTTGTCTTTCTGAAATACCTCTTAGGTCATGTCTGAATATTATAACGGGAGGAGTAACAAAATGGTTGTCACTAATATTGTTATTATTGTTACTGTGTAGATGATCATAAAACAAGACATTGAATATCACAAAGATGAGTACTGTTACACTCAGTGTCACCTCTTCTTGCTGTACTGGTTGTTTGGCATCACAGGTGGGCAGGAACTGACAGCAGTGGGAAGCAGAGAGCGCCCTGGCCAGCCAGGCATCCAAAAGTCATAGAAAAACAATGAAGGTGTGGGAACTGACCACAGAGAGCAATAAAATCCCACTTAAGATTTAAAAAGACATTCAGGTGTGACAAGGATTGTTAAACTTATTAAAACCTGCACATGCTGGGTGGCTGGTGCTGGTGGTGGCAGTGACTCCTCACTCCTCCAGGAGCTCTGCATTAATGTTTTGTACCATCTGCCCTGGGCATGCCCAGAGCTATCCATCTTCCTTGCATCTTTTTCCATCTTTGTCTGGCCTTTGTCCCATTCTTTTTACGTCAGTCCCAGGTCCCCTTCCAGCATTCCACACAGTCCCAAATCCACTGGCAACTGGGTTTCTTTTCCCTTTTAGTTACTCTGTTGAGCAGCTGCTCTCATTTGGACCTCCCTGTGGTCTTCTTTCCCTTCACTTCTGCTTCCTGTGTCTCTGTGTTTGATCCATGGCTTAAGCAGCTGTTCTGTCCCTGGGATGGCTTGGTATTAATCAAGCCATCAATCAGTCTTTTATCCCCTTTGTTGAAACTCCCTCTTATGCTTTCTCTTTTATCCTTGCAGTTTAAATACTGGCCTTGGTGACCACCTCGTGGGATTCCGAATGCCGTGTCCAGTGTGCCTCCCAGCCCCTGAGGACAACAACTAGGAGACCTTCAGGACTGTGGCTGGAGCCAGCAGTGACACACAGGCTCAGAGGTGAGGGGTGGCCTTGGTGGCATCTCTGGAGTGAGAGGAGTAGCTGGTGTGAGAGAGCTGCCTGTGGGAGAGAGCCAGCAGGGATGGAGCAAGTCTCTCTGGAGAGGGCTGCAGTGCTGGGAAATCCTCCCCAGGAGTGGATGGTGGAGGGGAGGCTCCTGGCATTCATTCCCAGTAGGGAAGAGTGTGATGCAGACACGGACAGGGAGCTAGGGGTGTGTTTCTCACATTGGTGATCACAGGGTGGTTCCTGGTGGGACTCTTCTCCGAGTGCTGACCTTCCTGAGGAATCCCTGAGTGGCTGAGCTGAGGCTGCTGCACTCCTGAAAGCGTGGCAGCAGTGCAAGTTATCATGGTTGCATGCTTAATTTTTATTTTTTTGAAGATGGAATTCACATTCTTTTGAGATTTAGGGAACAACAGAAAAAAGCACATTATTTCTCCCCTGCAGATGAGAAGTGCAATGCATGCCTCCATCCCACCTTCTACAAAATTCTGTTTTACAAAGCAGAAAAATAACATTGCGTTCATGTTGGAGCTGTAGCTCAGTTTTCTAAGACCAGATTTTGCACCATGTTCCCTGTTCAAATGACTAGCTGTGCTGGGCACTTTGAAATTTTCTCCCTCTTCCTCATCTCCACCTTGACATTATGAAAAGGGTTTTCATCAATCCATTGTAAGAAGGAGATAACTTTTGTATAAAAGTGCACGGTTGACAGGGTTGAGTTTTTTGGGTAGTGTGTAATTTTTTTTTACACTGTTATTATTTAAAATATGCTTTCTAAGAGGACAAAGGGGAATAGCTTAATGGAAACAAATTTCTGTAGCAAAATGTGCAGCTGGATAAAAAAAGATTATTTCTGTTATTGCTTGGTTAGACAGGTGAATTTCGAATTTGAGTACAAAAGGTGCTAAAAAGTGTGCCTCAACTTCTCTTCAGTGTGCTGTTGAGATTGAAAAGAATAATTTTTGGAGAAAAACTTTTCTCTGAGCCTCTATTCCCAGCATTGTCAAATCTTTAGCGGCGGCCTTCTCCCACAGCTATTATCATGTTTTCACCTTTTCTTCTTCCACCTCATTTGTCCTTTTTTGAAGAAAATGTAGTGCTGGTGAAAGGCAGGCAGGTCTGTGGGCTGGGACTGATCTGGAAGAGAGGGACAGAAGAGCTGGAGGGGCATGGGCATCTCTGGAAGCCAGACCAGACCAGGGATGCAGTCCCAGGGAAAGATAGACAGCCTGGCCTGGGGGAAATAATTTTGAAAGCATCTACAAGCCTACAGCCCATAAGACCACCTTTCCAAAGTGACTTTTAACCAATTAGGAACCTAAGCATCAATGAAGATAAGCAGAGCTTGGGTGCTCAGATCCCTTGGGGCAGACACAAATATCTCAGCAATGCAGACAGATAGACAGTTTGCCCATCCAGATGGATCCAGACCCAGAGCCAGGCAATGAATTACAAATATAAGTGCCAAAACAGCAGGCTTGGGACGCAAAGGACAGAAGACAGTTGTGTTATTTGCGCTGATAAGCTCTGCGTCTTGTCTGGAAGATGCCGGCATCAAAGGCTCCTGCAGGGATTTCACAGTGGAGTGTTACACCATCCAGCACTGAGTTACCTAAGATGTAAAATGGGCCTTGCAGAGAAAGCCTTATGCCTGCCACAAAGGAGCAGAATAAGAGTTTGTTTTGAGAACTATTAGGCTGAATAATTTGCGATTGATCTCCATGGACACTGTGAGATATTGCTCCCAACAGAGCAATGATTACCATTAGTGCCTCAGCTCCCTGCCTTCTTCCTCCTTTTTCTCCCCAGCCTTTGCAAGGGCTGGGTCAAATGCTACCCAGGCAGCATGAACAATATTTCCTCCTTTTTTGGTAATCATTGTCCCTTCTATTCATTCCTCAGAAGCCTTTTCACAGGCAAGAGGTATTTTCAAGGGTTGTAAGCATTCATCTCAATGTTCATTTTTATGCCTATTCTCCTTGGAAGAGCTGGAGAACTAATTTACTTTATTAGACCAAATGAAAGGAGCTTATGGAGGTAGCCTTGTGCAGGAGGTCAGGGAGCTAGAGAGGAGAGACCTCTTGAAACTGCTTTGGAATTTCTTGCAGGAGCTGAAAAGTCGCTTTTGCTGTTTAGATTGGTGCTGTTCTCCCTTGCATTGCGCTGGCTCCGTTTCCAGCACTGAGTGCTGAGGTCTGCATGGTCCCATCACTGGTCGAAGGCTTAGGAGCAGTAACAACTGTAAGTACCTTGGATTGGCAAGCCTGGAGGTAGCCAGGCTCACAGCACTGGGTTGCTCTGCCAGGGAGGAGGTGCCCAGAGGGTTCTGGTGAAGGTTCCCACCATGGGGAGCCCCAGCCAGCCTATCCCAGGCCACAGCCGACTGTGCAAACCCTTCTCCAAGCAGCTTCATGCAGTGAGCAGATGTCTAAAACCCGTCTCCTGGGCAATTCACTTCATTCATCAATTAAATTGTTTGCTGTGAACAGTTTGGCCCCATCCAGCTCCAGGATTTCAGCCTTGTAATTTTGCTGGCAGAGGACAGTGGTGCCATGTCCGTGAAATCTGCCTGCCAACTGCTTCCCCTGCTAAGCATTTTCTAGGCTAACGATCCCGAAAACCTTGCCAGCAGCCCCAGCTCTGTCCCTTTCAGGGCAAGCCACTCATTTAAACGTGAGCACATCTAAATGACTCCATCTGCTAAGTGACGTTGGTAGAGAAAAGATTATAGCAGGAGTTAGTGCTGTGTCCTGGGGTTGTAACCCTGTTATAAACTGGGCTGGGAGAACAAGGGGACTGTGAGGAGCTGAGGCTCAAAACCACCTGGGTGACTGTCAGCTTGATTTATTTTCTTGCTCATTAGATAAATTAGAAAACTGGCAAAAGGAATCATCTCCTGCTCTCAGCTGCTTGGTAACCTGCCACGTGGAACGAGATGCCAGCTGCAGGGAGATTCAACTCCTTCCCACCCCCCTGGTCCCTCTCCCCAGGGACACAGGATGGGACTTGGGTCTGCTGGTGCCACACATCTCCATCATCCTGCCACCCTAAACCACCTCATTGACCCATCTGGCCGATTGCTGGCGACCACTAGAGTTTCACTTTTCTCTAATACCATTGATTTTTGAATAGTAGCTATTCTCTAGGTGAAAACAGCAGCACCAAATATTGTTTTTGAACACTGAGTTTGACCTCAGAACTGCTTGTTACCCTAATTTTACAAATCAGACAAGCTAAGGCAGAATAATCTGTTTTTTGTGGCTGTATCATCAGGCAGGACCTGCTGTCCTTCAGAGCTGTTGCTCAACACTTGGATCTTGTGGCTTGTGACCAGTCTGCCTTCAGCAGCTGTACCCCTGCTTATGAACCAGACTAATTTTTGCCTGTCAGAAGGATGAATCTTAATGGTCAGACTTGATTTAAATCCCTGGGTAAAATTCACAGTCTAGGAGGTCAGGCTCCATTTACAGCGCCTTGTAACCTAAAAACTCACTGAAATATTCAGCCTACATAACCAAATGTTAAATTTGGATCATTTAAGCCGTCCTCAGTACCTTTAGCTGCGTCTGATGCACTCCTATAGTGCGAAATGAGGCCACTGTTATACACATTGTATTTACACACAAGGAAAAGCTTCCAGACAGGATGAGCTATTAAGAGACTGCAATGCATTTCTCAGCCAACGTGGAGGAATCCCCGCTGCAAACAGATGCTGAAACCGGGGGAGAACCAGGGCAGGACCTCCTGGGAAGGAGACCTGGGGGTTCCCAGCTGTGCCAGTGCAAGGAGGTGGAGGGGCAATACCTGCCCTGTGAATGATGGCTGGGGCAGATTTCTTCTGCTGTCCGTGTCCTTTCTTCTGCTCGTGGGACTTGTGCACTGCCTGCACAGGATCCTTGTCACCCTGTCCCTGGCAAGCATCGGGACACACGTGTCCCGGTGGCTCAGCCCCCTGCCAGGTGTGCGCCCATGTGTACAAACGCTGCCGGGAGGCACGGGGCGGAGAGACGGCGCTAATTCCTTCCTGTCATATGCAAGGAATCGGCTTACGGCCCCGGAGCTCCGATTACTCTTATCTTAGCCTACATGATGCTGGCCACATCCTGAAATTACCCGGATTTTTTCAAAATCCAGGGGATAGCTTGGGCTCACCCGACCGACGTGAGCAAACTCCAGCCCTGCTTTCAACCCCAGCAGGTTTGATGGGCTGCGAGTCAGTGCAGCAGTTGGGGCATGTGGTTTGAACCTCCAAATGCACCTGATGGGAAATGCCTGGGTGTGATGCCCAATCCACCTGAAATACCTGGTGGATTCCCACATGGAGCAACACCAACAGCCCCTTCCCAGCCTCTGTGCAGAGTTGACTGCTCAAGGCAGACTCACCTGCTGGGATCCTGGCAGATAACATGCCTCTGAAATGGCCAGCCAGGGAGAGATGCTGTCAAGCAAAACATGAAGTGAAATGTTTGGCTGCCAGGATTAAACTGTGAGTCCCACCTGTCTGCTGTGGGACATGTGGCACTGTACCCTTCACCCACCACCGCTCCCCATTCCCCATCACTGCCTGCCAAGCCCACCCTGCCTGGAAATTAGAGTGGGGAAATCAAAGCCCTTCTCCACCCACTCCTGCTGTGCCTCTCAGCCACTGACATTAACACTGAACTGGCTGACATTAGCTTTGAATGGATTTTAATAACCCCCTTGTGAGCCTGAATTACCCACACAGCATGAGGGCCACTGAGAGTTTGGAGATCTGGTGATGAGCAGGGCACTGGGGCCAGACCAACTCCCCAGGCTGTGGACACAGGGCCAGACCCACTCCAGGAGCTGCAGTGGCTTCTGCAGCTGCTGGTGCGGAGCCCTGGCTGTTGCCTGGCCCCTGGAGAGCTGCTGCTCTGGCACCTGCTGCCCACAAATGTCCTGCCACCAGCAGCTCTGCAAGGGGCTGATGAGCTTCCCAGCACCCGGGATGCTGGTCCAGGTGTCTACCACCATGGGATGTTCTCCCCTCTGGGGTAAGGTATGGCTGCTGCAGGGTGGGGAGAACCCCCAGTGCCATCAGTAGGAGCAGCCCCAGCCCCTACTAGTGCTTGACATAAAATAGCAGCCTTGGTTTAGTCACCTCTGTGCATGGGATGCTAAATGAGATCATTGGCCCGGCTGGGAGTCTGGACTAGAGTGTGAAAATCTAGCAAGAAGATTAAAAGGTGTCCCCAGGCAGAAGAGGGTATTTATCCCTTCCTTTGTGGCTGAGATGCACATGGTGTGGGAGTCACAGGTGACCTCCCCTGAGCACCTGCACGTGGGAAGCACCGTGTCCCCACAGGGACTCATCCTGGGGACAATTCCCTGACCAGAAAAGCTCCTTCTGAGATACAGGTGGACATATCCAATCTCCCCTCCTTCACCAGGAAAGGGCTTCCTGCCCTGCATCTTCACTGCCAGCCCTGCAGCTCCTCCACAAAGGGAAAACCTCTCATTTTTCTCTTATTTTACAAGAAGGAAGGCTAAAAGAGATAGTCAGGTGGTTCTCACTTCTTCTGGGATATGCAGGGCCTGGAAACATGCTCTGAAGTTACTTTTCCTCAGTTAAAGCTTACAAGATTAGAGCAAGTGATGGCCAGTCACAAAGCCACATCTCCATTTGGGTGGAGAGTGATGATTTCTAGCTGCCATTGAAATCCACAGGTGTTTCCAGTATGGAAACAGGAACATCCACAGAGATAAGGACAGGAGATCCCAACTGGGGTGGGCCAGCAGCTTCTCCCAGTCAGGCTCTACAGGGGCTGTGAAATCATCAGGCACTTGCAAGAACTGAGTACTGATAAGACCCCCTGCAAAAAAAGTCCATGATAATGATTGAGTTATATTTAAAAGGCTCCTTCATACCAAGTAAATGCAAATAGTTTACTAAGAAAATATTTCCCACTAAGATATTTTCTACATAAAATGCTAACAGATTGAGATTATGACTCTAATGATTATTTTTATTGCCGGTTTACATTTAAATGGCATATATTTCCCCCTACTGTTCTCTCTCTTTGGGTTAAATCAATAAAACCTATTAAGAAGATTCTTCTTCCTCTAAGATTCCTCCCTCTCTTCTTTCTGTCTCATCTCCACTGGTGCCCTTTTTATCCACCCACCACCAGAGATTTTTCAGAGCTGCCTCCACGATATTGGTGCCAAGGATTTGAACATCCCCTTTGACAGCGTGGAGTGAATCCAGTCTTTGCTGAGATGAGGGACTGCACAAGGAATTCCAGTGTTGTTCCTTTTCCTCATCTTGGGCTGCATTGCAAGGAGAGGAAGTTGGAGCCTCTTCCCACCCCCTTTTAACAGAGAAGCTATACCTGTCTGTATTCCTGTACCTCCTCAGCTATGGGTGCTCTTGTGCTCCTTCAAACAGTGGCTGTGGCTCACCAAGGAGGTGCAGGATTTCTGTTTGGAGAGGAATTATCCTGGTATATACGCAGCGAAAACCATTAAGACGCTGACCTTTAAATTGGGCTTCTTCCTGCTCATGTAGGGAGGAGGTGGGTTGAGTGCCCAAATCTTATTCATTTTAATGACAAATCCCTCACACAGAGGCTTTGAAATGCTCGGCATTAATGCAATTCGCCTCCCTCTGCTGCAGCTTGGCTTTGCTGTGCAGGGGATGTCTCTGCTTCCCTCTCACAGTGACAGACCCTATAGATTTGTTCTGTAACTACTGTGCCCAGGTACCATTGTGTATGGATTTGTCAGCTTAAGGCAATGCTAACACAGGGATCTCCATGCTCCTTAATCAGTATCACTGACCTTTCTTCCCTCCATTACTCTCAGCATCACTTTTTTTTTCCCCCAGCTTAATTTGCATAGGTCTCATGTTATCTCTGTTTTTGCTTTGTCCCTGTTATCCCATTACCCTGGATAATCAAAGTTGGCTGTAATGGAAACAGCAGAAACAATTTGCTTACCCTTCTATTACAAGATATTCCCTCTACTAAGTCTGAGAATACCTGCAGTTCTGTGGTAATGCTAATTAACTGTGCATGCATATAGAAAGTAAAGCAAACGGCACCAGGATCCTTTGGGATGGTGGGGATTTAGGAAAGATGAGATATTATGCTCCTCTTTCTCTGTGCTTCACTGTCCCTACCCTCCATGGAAATTGCTTTGCACTTATAGAATAAAATGTAATTCATGGTGGAGGAGTCACTGACTCTGCAGAGAGATGGAGTTAGAAGGAGCAGAGTTCTCTCTGCTAGTAAACCCACAATGGAAACAGTGATCCTCCCTGATGTCTTGCTTCTTGTCTATTCCCAGAGTGGGGTCTTTTCCCCATGCAGGTCCCCCTGCCTTGGAGCTCAGAGCAGAGCTCCAGCAAAATACGGATGGAAAACCTCCTGCCCAGCCTCAAGGATTGTGTGTAAATAAATGCCCGTGGCAGTGCAGGGTACCTGCTGTTGGAAGTGGCTGTTGTGCCCATCAGGATGCTCACGTATCCTTCACTCATCTTGGGTGGCTGAGACAGCAGCAGCCTCAGAGCAGGTGAAAGGCCTGGGCAGAATAGGAAAGATGGCAATGAAAAAAGAAAGATAGACTGGGAGGCTGTCCCAGCCATCCCTGTTCATTCTACACTACATAGTGCCTCGGGTTCTGCCCATCCATGAAGGCACGTGGGGCAATCTCCCACATCAGTGTGCAACATCCTCTGAAAGTCTCACATGAGGCTCTCCTGCGTGTCAGCTAAACCAAGAGTGACTGACACAGCCAGGCATGCGTGGAGGACTGCTGAGCTCTCCATGCAGGAGAAATCCCACTCAAGTCCACCCACCAGCTCCTTGCTGCTTTCCCTGACTCCTCTGTCAGCAGCATGGACAGACAACCTCCCTGCACCCCTGCGGAGCATCTCAGAGTGGCCCTGACACACTGGGCCCCTGGGTATGGACCCTGTGCTCCAGGAGGGTGCTTAGACAGCCCCTGCACTACTCCTGCCCCTGAAATTGTGAGGGAGATGTTATTTGTGCTCTGATAACCACAGAACCTTTGATGCAATACTCATGTTTGGGATTTTACCACATCTCTCATCCTCCAGGTCTGTCAAGGAGCTTTACGCAGCCGTGACTCAGAGAGAGGCATCAGTGGAGACAGTCTGTAGATACAGCCAGCAGCTGTCATGTGGAGGGCATTAATAATGTATATGCATGACCTAGGAGCTCAGGACCCTCCCTGCCTGGATGGTACCAGCTCCTTTAAAAGATCCCTGCACCAACTTCTGGCCATACCAGAGGGCTGGGGTTACACAGGCATCGAACACATCTCTCTGGGATAAATAGGCAGTAAAAGGGCTGATGGGGCGAGGGCTTGGTGCTGCATGTCTCTCCTGTTCTGCTTGAGCAATGCAATAACTCCTTGCCTGTCACTAAGACCTTCAGTGCTTGCTGCTCACCATCACCCTGTGGGCAGTTTTAGGACTGTGGGTACAACGGTGCCTTGATCTGCTCACAAACCTGATGATGTTTAAGATGCTTTGAAACAGCCGCCATGGTATTCATCATTTAAAGCAACCCATGTGCAGGTTGTTGGTACAAAGGGCTTTTGAGGTGCTTGGGTGAGGCCAAAGGGATTTTCAGGAGCAGTCAGGGCCCAACCAGCTGCACACCAAGGGCGTGAACAGAGCCATGCTGTGCCTTGCAGGTGCATTATCCCAGCAGAGAGCTCAGTCCTGAAACACTTGAACCTCAGCAGAAGTGAGGAGACTCAGATTTGAGTGCTGGCTGAGGTCAGTCGCAAAATCCAGCCCAGCCATCTGAGATGTTTTGGTTCTGATCAGGCAGCACAAGCTCTAAGTATAAGAATGGGTTTAAAAATGAAAATATGGATTTGACTTGTAGGAAGGGATGCTTGGGATTGGAGATGGAACCATGTATCACTATGATCAGTTGGGAATTTCGTGTTGATTTTACATAGCTGAGTCAGAGGTAAACTTCCTATTAACTTCCCTGAGTGAGTCTATAAGGATTTGACCCTTAAAATGAAAGATTTGCAGTTACCAACTCCAGCACAGCTGTGCTGGTGGAGTTCAAGAAGCACACGGAAACAGCCAGCAGCTCTCAACAGCAATTGCACTCAGCACTGTTCTGTCTCCTCAACTCCTGACATCATTTGGGGAAAAAAAAAACCAACAAACAAGCAAAGTTTGAATTCACGGGTTTTGTTTCTCTGCAGTTCAAAGGATACAAGAGCCTGGTTTTTAATTGGCACTGAGTTCTTCCAACTGGTACACAGGGCAGTCCTGAGACTGACACCCAGCCAGGCAGGAGGAGCAGCAGCCAAGAGGGAGAGGCTGTTTGAAGTCCTGGGTGCCTGCCACCCATCTGCAGGGACCAGAACTCTCCTCTAGATCTGGGGGCACAGGAGCATTGCTTCATTTCTGATCATTAATGCATTGGTCTCTTCTCTGTTTTCTTTCCACTGATCTTCTCTGTGCACAGTCCAGGGAGAGCCAAATGTTGAGTGGTTTGTGCTGGAGATCACAGTGCAGAGATAATGAAGCTGTTTTCTTACTCTGTTTCCTCACAGTGTGGCTCAGCCTGGCCCCATCTGTGCAGATGCCCTGCAAGAGTGGGCTGCATGTCCCTGCAGAGAGGAGCAGGAGTATCTCAGGCTGTGCACACCCTCACCTTAGCCCCAACACCTTGGCCAAGTGGAATTCAGAGTCTGTGGAATGCCAGAGCTGCTGGGATGAAGGGGGTGGAATTCAGCCAGGAATGGAGGGGTTGGCTTTCTTGGCTTTCTAGGGGCGCCAGGTCTCAGTGAGAGCTACAAGCCCTCTGACAAGGGTCACAGGGTGTCTGTGGCACTGTGCAGTGACACATGGAGCACAGATTTACTTCAAGCACAGCTGGGGTGGGGAGCAGTGACCTGCTTCAATGGGCACTGTTATCTTCCACCCCAGTGGGATTTGGAAATTCCTTGTTGACTGAGATCCAACTGAAGCATCTTTCCAGGCTTTTTTCTCCTCTGTCCAGGAGCAGGAAGGCTCTGTGTCTTCTGCAGGCTCTCTGAGCAGTGCAGGTCCCATTGATGATTTCCTTAATGCTTAGAATGAGGTCCCACCTGCTTTTCTCTGCAGGTTCAGCATCACTTCCACCTTTCTGGTTGCCTGCTTTTCTTGACCTCACCTCTTCCTTGGCGAGCTGGCTCATGGCTTTGCATCCTGCAGACTTCCTCACCCCTCTGTCTTTTCTGCTCATTTGTGATTTGACCTCAGGAAAGCACCATTACAGGTGCCCTCTGCTCTGTGCTCATTGTGCTCCATGCCCATACCTGCCTTGCCTCAGGTGCCTTTATCATTTCCACCAGCACAGTCTCAGTAAATCCTGTGCAAGACAAAGAACCTCAGCAAAGCATTGTCACTCCACCTGGCCCACGCCAAGCTGGAGCTGTCAGTCCCAAAAGCTCAGTGGGGTGGATATACTTATTGCTAGAAAGCTTTATATTTACCATGGCCTTTCTGACATTACAGTAAATGCATTTCAGAGCCCAAGAAGTATAAAAATAAACTGCAAGAAAATCAAGACAGCTAATTAGCCAAAGGTTACTGCTGGGCTCTGTGACTGTCAGCCCTTTTGAAGTTCTCCTTTACACAGGCAGATGTGTGTGCAATGCTGCTGCTCCTTTGAATAAATGTCTTGGTTTCCAGAGTGGCTTCATATCTGGATGTGACTGAACACATGTGAGGCCTGTCACAGCGAGCCTGGGCAGGATAATCAGAATCCTTTAACCCTGCACTTCTCCAGTTCTGAAGAGCACCTCATCTTGTGGAGTGGCTGATCAGTGCTGTGCTGCCTCCCAGCCCCTCGTGAGCAGGAGTGAGGTGAGGAGGGGCAAGAGAGCTGCCTGTCTGCACAGACAACCCTCTGTCCTGGAGATGCTCCTTCCCTTCTGTGTCCCTGTCCTCTGCACTGTGCTCACAGGCTGCTGAGGCTTGCACTGGTCACCCAGGGTTTGGATGGTGCCACTGGGGTGCAGCTCTGTGGGAATGAGGAGCCTGGGAAGTGCTGGAGCACATGCTCCAGCCTGTCATGGTCTCACCCCACATGTCCCTCATTCCTCAGTATCCAATCTTTTCCTGAGGATGAGCATCTTGTATGGAGCTGCAGCTGCACCAGAAGGGACAAGAGGAGTGGGAGTGGGGGTCCTGGCTGAGCTGAGAGCTGAGGGAGGGATGTGATTGCCATGCCAGAGGAGAGGGGCTGAACTGGTCATGATGGTGGCCCTGGTGGACTTGGATACTGGGTCCAGAGGAGTGTTTTGCTCATATTTGGGCAGGAGAGCCCTGGAGCAGTGATGGAGCTTGAGCCATGTCCCTTGAGCCCAGCCATCCCCTGTGTGAGCTTTCTCCCCCTGTGCTCTGAACTGCTCCACGCAGGGATCAATGAGAGTTTGGACACAGTGACCTCAGGAACCACCAGCATTATCTGGTGCTGTCCTCTCACCTCTCCTCTTAGGTTTTCCCTTGTTCTGCTTTCTTTGGGCTCCATTTCCCCTAGGAAAATCCCTTTTGCAGCTCCCTCTTCCCTCCCTGCCAGTTTCTCCTATCTCCTCCTGCTGCCTCACTCCTGCTCACAGCTCGTGCGAGTGTCATGTGTTTGCTCAGCATCACTCCTCCTGGAACGTTAATTTGCTGCTCATTTCCTCACAGACTTTACACCACGAGTTGGGGCTTTATGTGCATGTGTGTGTGTGATTCAATTAAACAAAACACAATAAAATCAGGGAAAACAGAGGGAGACACAGACAGATAGCAATTCCCTGCTCTCTGAGGGCTAAGCTTGTCTGCCTGTGAGCTCGGCCCCAGCATGGCTTTCTGATGTTGCCACATGGATTTGCTTGTAGCAACTCTCTGGATCTCATGCTTGGGGTTTCCATCCCTCTGCTGGGACCCTGGGACAGCAGCTGCTTCTTCTCTGTTGTCAGAAGTTGGGACTGCTTCGTCACACGAGGTGAACCTTGAAGGAGCTGAGTGTTCGTTTTAAATAAGCCCTGAAATGCTGAGGCATCTCCAAATACTCAGCCTCCTCCATCCCTCCTTTCCCTCTCTACAGCGCAGTCCCAACAGCCCTCAAGATCCTCCCCAGCCACTTCCCTCCTCCCCATCCTGCTCTGCCCCTCTGGGGTGGCAGATTCCCCCTGTGCTAGGACCAAGCTTTCTCCCGTACCTCACCTTTCCCTTGCAGTGCAACCTGAAAAGCAGCAGCTGTGCTGAGCAGGGCTTTGCCTGGCTGGTGAGCTTCCCTTCCACTGCTCTGTGCCCCTCTCTGTCATGCTCTTCCCTCTCTCACCTCCTTCCTGCCTGGTTTTCTTTCCCCTTTCCCCCTCTAATCCATTCATACTGTGAACGTATGCTTTCTTAGCATCCTTTGCTCCCAGGCTTTTCTCCCTGGCAGGTTTCTCGCCTCTCCACGTGCACGTGGGTGTCTCTGTCTCCTGGAGAGCCTCTTCCTGCTCTCCCAGCCCTGGGTGGCTCCCTGGCTCTGCAAATTTACTCTGAGTCCAGCCTCTTCCCCCGGCTGCGCCGCTGGGCTGCAAATCCGACACCTAAAGTGGGTCAGTGCCAGTGGAAGGAGGTGGTCCCGGGAAGGGCAGAGAGAGAGCAGGCGTCAGATTACAGGGCGGGTGGGAGAGGAGCAGGCGCTCTTAAAAAGTGAAGATTTCAGGGGGTTTTAAAATGCACATAAAAATGTGATTAATGACATCCTGGCACCCAACGCCCTCCCCTTAGGAAAAAACAGCCGAACGGACCCCCCTTTTCCTGATAGCAGCCCCCACCTCGCAGAGCCCTCCTGGGGATGTGAAGGTTCCACTGTGCCATCGCCCCTGGCTTTAACACCCCTCTGAAGTCCTGGGAGGGGCCTTGTGCTGCTGAAAGGGAAAGATCCCAAGGAGGTCATCCCTGGTCAATGCATTAAGGGCTTGTACTTGTTCAACAGGGTAATTGCATCCTGCCCAGACACCCACCAGCCACCCTCAGGGTGGGCTCCAGAAACATTTCAGAGAGATTCTCCATGCCTGGAGCCTCTGCTCTCTGTCCCTTCCGTGTCACCTCAGAGCTCCTTTCACAACAGAGAGCTCCTTCTAGCCCCAAAGGGTGATCCTTATCTCTGCTTGATCCAAAGCTTCATGGAACAGCAGGAGGAGGTGCTACTCCCATGCTCTGTGTCATGGCAGTGGTGGTGGCTGTGAGGTGGCACTGTCCCTGACTCCTGTCTCTGGTGACTGTATGCCCAGCAGAGGCAGGATGGATGTTATGGCACATCCCACTTCAGTTGTGGCTCCTGGCTTCCACAGGCTGAGAGTGTCCCATCACTTAGCCTGTGTGGACCTTCTTGCTGAGCAAAGTCAAAGGATGGGGCCAATGTTCCTGGTGTGCAAGAGAAGGGAAGGAGCTGCCTTGAGGAGCAGAGAACCAAGTTCTCTCCACCTTCCTCCTGAGTTTGACCAACACCTCCACATGGGGACCCGTGGTTCCCGAGCTATTGTCCTCATGGACCACACGTGTCCACAGCACAGGAATAATTTTTAGCTGACAGCAGTACTGCAGCATTTCCTGTGCATGCAGCCAATGCACCTGGAGCCATTCCCAGATGTCTCTCCTCATTAATGCCCCCTTAGCAATTTTCTGAGGACCAGCATCCATCTCCAGCATTAAAAACAGTTCCTTCCTCTTTGATTTATGTATATTAATCCATGCCAGCAGGCAAGAGGCATGACATGTCTACATAATATATTCATTACTAAATTGTTCTGTTGCTTTCTCCTCCACCTTCCAAAGCTACACCTTTCTTATTTCTCTGTAACATTTGAACCTGCATGCTGCACTCAGAGACAGCTTGCAACATGAAGCAGTGGGCATCACTTGGGAGATCAGCCTTACAAGTCTGTGCTTCCTCTCCAGTGGCCACAGTCAGGCTTTGGCAGAGAGAAAATCCACTCAGCCCCATCTCCCAAGGCATGGCTGCTCCAGAGCTCTGCTCAGGGTAACTGCTGCTGTGGGCAGGGCTGTGGAAGGCTGTCAGTCCCACATCCCTTGTGCTGATCATGACACAGGACAGGCCAACTGCATGAGCCCGCTGGCAGCTGTGCCTGAAACAGTGCCCAGGCAGGGCTCCAGCCAGGGTGAGTTTCTTCTGCAGTCATTCAGATGCTGGCTCCAGATCAGTGGTGGCTCATGCTGTCCAGCCCTCTGATTCAGGGACCAAAACCCAGATGAAAGAGTGTGACTTCCACCTGCTCAAGCCCTGCTCCTGGCTCTGGGTTGGCAGCCACCTTTGCAGCTTGTTGATACTTCTGTGGTGCCTTGCTGTTCCCAAAGGACAGGACAGATCAGATTTAGCAGCCGGCTTCTAGTGATCTCACTGTACTATGGCCTGGGAAGAGAGGAGAGGAAGATCTCAGGATCTTGGCATGGGGCTGCTTTAATTTTCCTTTCCCATGTCTGTGCTGTATGAGAACTCAGCCTGCTCTGCACCCTCAGGACAGCCCGAGGCCTGGCAGCAATGCCCTTCATCCCACTGAGATGCACCCTGCTCCCCATGGCAGTTTCTGCAGGCCCATCTCCCTGCCCTGGTCCCTTGTTCTGGTAAAGAAGTGGAGGACAGGCAGATTTGAGGATCCCATCCCTGCACTTCCCTCAGTGCATTTATTGCCTGTGTCCTGACCTTGCTATCAGCACTGTGACAGCTGTGATAGGAAAGTGAGGTGGTTATCTCTGTCATCCCCCTTGATAATCCAAATCCAAGAAGTCCCTGCAGCTCATACGCCTGCCTACCCAGCTGCCCTGGACCATTCCTTCACCTCTCAGCAGTGCCTTCACAGGGACTGCTGCCCACTGTGTGCTGGTGGGCTCTGTGCACGCCCTGCCCTCTAATAAAAGTTGTACTTTTCTCTGTTCCTTAAAGGAATGGAAAGAATGGAAAGACAGGCTTGCCTGAATGGCTGTGCCCCTTAAAACACAGCCAGTCCCATGCCTGCCCCTCATCTCCACCCAGGTTTCTCCTCCCACATTTCCCCAGGCCTCCTGTCTCCCTAACCATAAAACAGCAGTTAGAGGAAAAGACTGCAGCTAAAAAAAAACCAAACACTGATGGCATCTCTCTTTGCAGCCTGGCATAGCTGAGCCTGCTCCAAATCACCTTCCTCTCTCTTGCCCACAGCTGAAAGGATTGCCCCCACTTTGCACTGCCCACACGTCCCTGCTGTGGCTCTGTGTCACCACTCCCAGGGACCTCTATCAGGGGAAGCAGCAAGACATTAGCAACTTAGGGAGCTCAAGTGCAGCTTAAAAAATACTTGTGTTCTTTTGGTAAATATGAATTTGTCCCAGTGGTAATAAGGCTGGTTTTGTTCAGCAGGCTCTTAGCAGTGATTATTGCTGTTTTTCAATTTAAAAACCAGACGGTCTATTTATAATGTATAGTGTGTGGACTGAGATTTCTTTTTCCTTCTCTTTAACCCAGCCTTTAAAACGTGCTGTCATTTCCACTACTACAGTCCAAGGAAGCAGAGGGGTATCTGTCACCTGTAGACCCCATGGGTGGAATGATAAGTAAAACATAGTTCACAGAGCAAGGCTGCAGAGATGCTTTGGGGAACTGGTGAAATGTGCCAGGAGGGAAAGGTCTGTGGTGTGTTTCTGGTGGGGTTGGAAGGGCTCTGGACACAGGTGCTGAGTATTTGGACTATTCATGGTCACACTGCTGTCCATCTTTTTCTGTCTTGCCCAGAGTAGGGGGTGATCAGTGCTCACATCAGCACCACCCACAGCACAGAGACAGCGGAAAAGCCAAGCTCCAGTCTTGGCCTGGCACTGGCTCCAAGTTGGCAAAGACCCCTGAAAAGCAGGCAATGCCCAAGGGTGCTGGGGTGATACTGGGAAGGATGGTGGTCCCAGGGGTGCATTAAGGGATCCAGCAGAGCACTGGGCTGACAAGCTCCTGCAGGCATTATATGAACATCTCTACATGCTTTGGGCTTTGGCCCAGCGTTGGGCTGGCACAGCCCTTTCCAGGCTAGCAGCTCTCCAGCCCCGTGTGCTACTCAGCTCCAGGGCTGGCTTGGATTTGCCAGTGCCAGACATGAGGAGACACTGGGCACTGAGCACAGAAATGCTGTAGGGCAGTTTTGTTGTGGCAATGCTGAAGGTTCTTTTGGATGCTCCCATGCAGGATGTGGGGGCTGCTTTGGCTCCTCTGTGCCTTGCTCTCTGTGCACAGTCCAGCATCACCGAACAGCAGGAAATTTCACACTTGCATGTGAAGGACTGAGTCCCTCATGGCCAACTGCAGCTCACCTGTTGTCCCAGGAAGCTTCCTGAGGCAGACTTTGCTGCAGACAGGTGTTCTGAAGGCCAAGTTACCTTGTGTTTGCAGCCAAGCTGGAGGCCACAGCCCTGCTGCTTCTGCCATGCTGAGGCTGCTGTTTGTTGCCTTTCTTACTGCAGCTTATCTGACAGCGTTCTTCTCTCCATTTCCCCACACAGCCCCTTTTACTGCCACCGTTTAGTTATTTTCTTAATTAAATATAGATTATGGCTCTGGGAATATGGGATTATTACTTATTCATAAGCTACTTAGATTTTAAAGTGTGTGCAGAGTAGGGCTTATCACATGTCTGTGTCTGCATCATTCCCATGGCAAGAGCCAGGGTGAGCTCCTGTGGCTGCCAGGCCTTCACCCAAACCTTGCTCCTCTTCTCTCCTTGTGACCTCTGCACCCAGAGGAGCTCTGCTGTCTCTTCCTTGCTATCCTTTTTCCAGTCGAGGCTTGCCAGCCTTTTCCCAAGGAAACCATTCCCCCTGCCCTCTCCCAAGCTGTTCCAGCCCCTCCATTACGCCTCTGCCTTGCCCCCTTCCCAGGGCTGTTGGCAGCTCCCTCGCGATGCTTTCCCAGCCTTCCCGCTGTGCCAGCAGCTGTTTCACCTGCCCTCCACAGGAGAATGGGGACTTAGCAGGAAGCAGCTCTGCAGGAGTTGCTTTTCTGCAAAGTTTTCTAGGAAATTCCTCCCAGTATGTGGGTAATTGTTGGCTGAACTGCAGCCCTCCTGAGGGGCAGGAGGAGGAGGAGGCAGAGGAAGGGGCCTTTGGCAAGCTGGTGGGAGAAGCAAAGGGAGGAGAGTATGGTGGGAAGGTGGATGCTGTTGTATACCCATAATGTTTGTCCAAAGCTTTGTGCTCCTGCAGTGTGCCCAAGCACAAGGGTTGGGAACTGCTCCTTCCACCCCAGGACAAGCAGCAGCTTCCCAAGACTCTTCTTCTGCCTTAAAGAGTGGAGCACTCCGACCTCTGAGTAATAATAATAATAATAATAATAATAATAATAATAATAATAATAATAATAATAATAGTAGCAACTATAAAATCATCTGACCTGGTTTGTGCACACCAGGGTGGACTTCTGTCCAGTTTTTCTGTCCCCAAATAGTGCCATTAATGCCTGGTGCTGCAGGGCTTCTTCCAGTCTGCGGGCTAGCCCTCAGGTGGGAACAGGGCAGCTCATCACACACTGACCTGAAAGGAAAGAGGGACCATTAAACCCCAGTGCTCATCTCCCCTCCATCCTCCTGCTCCAGGGCTGTCCCCAGGGCTGCAGCAGGGGCCCAGCATCTCTCAGCAGGTATCCCTGCTCTCACCCTTGGGGACCCATTAGCATTTTCATCTTGCTCCTTCTGTCTTCTCCTCTTGCTTCTGCTCCTTGCCTGGCTGAGATGGCCGTGTGGGGCTGTGTCTGTGTGAGCCAGTCTGTCACTTCCACCTGCCACTGTCCCCATGGCTCCCATGTGGTTCCTTCTGACTGTTTTCAGGACTAATGCAAAGTTCTGACTTGATAGTCCTGAGGTCTAAAGACCTTTTGTCAACAGAGCAGATATAAGACAAGCTGCTGCCAGATTCCTCAGAGCAAAATGATCTTGATAAATTGGAGAAATGGCCTGAAATCAATACACTGAAATTCAATAAAGTCAAGTGCAAAGTGTTGCACTCAGGAAGGCAATATCAAAATCGCAGATATAAGATCTGGAAGGGGGGAGGGACTGGTAAGCCAGCAGGAGAGTGGCTCTGGCAATGGGCTAGCCCTCAAACTGAGCAGCAGACAATAACCTGGTGCTTGAGAAAGGGAGAGCAAAGGCACACCTTCCCCACAGATGTATTAATAGTTTCAGATAGAAGGCAGCGAGGTAATTTATTTGGCTCTATTTAGTGCTAGTGATGCATCAGCTGGAGACATATATCTCCAGGCTTTGGCATCACAACTCTAAGAAAGACTCTGACAAATTGAGTGAGTTCACAGAGTTTTGAAAACATGCCCCGGGGAAGATGGACTGAGAGAGTTGGTTTGTGCTCCAGGACTGAGACAACTGGAGGTAGGATGTGTAACATTCATCAGTGCGGAAAAAAGCAGTTAAAAAAATGATGCTGATCAATTGGTCAAGGGTTGGACAAGCTGTAATAGGCTTAAACTGCAGCCAGGAGGTCTTGGGTTAGATGTTCAGGGAAAGCTTCCTAAGGACAAGGCTGGCTGAGAGCCTGTGCAGGCTGTAAAGGGGGTGTGTGGGAGTCGTGTCCCCAGGAGAGCTTCAACAACCAGCTGAGGAAGCATCTGCATGGAGGTCACCTCCATGGCAGGGATGAAGTTTCACCCCAAGCAGGATTAGCCATGTCTTTGGGATTACCACGTTGAGACAAGCAATTTGCTTTCTCTTGTCTCATGTCCTCTTATCAGCCATACCAGGGGCACCTAGATATATCTACAAACACATTCCATTTATCCACTTCTCACTTTGCCTTATGCCGCAAACTCGAAGAGCCAATAAAAGAAACCAGAGACTGAGGTGGTCAAGCCAAATGTCACTAATGATTCTTTGCTGTCTGGACCAACCCCACTGATTTGGTGTTTAGTAATTTGGTGGCTAGCTGCCACTCTCCTCCAGATCAATCCCTCTCAGTTGCATTTTCTGATCATAATTAATGTTTGCTGTGTAATTACATTGATTTTTTTTTATGTGCTCTGAGAGATGAGGGGAATCCTTAGCCCAAACACAAGAGGGAGGAGGGGGCATGACCTGATGCTGTGCTTAAGGGGAGAGCAGTGGGGGCTGCTCCCAGGATGTGCAAGGAGGAATCTGCTCAAAAAGCCCGTGTTACACGGGGGTGTTGCCAAGCTGCAGTGACAAGGGGCAGGACACGGAAATGTTTGCCCTGCTGCTCCTTTATTCCCTGCCCAAACTGCTCAGCTGGCCCCTGCTTTCTACCTGCCAGCCCTGGTTGTCTGCCGCCCTGGCAGCTCTGTTGCCATTACCGAGCTCAGCAGGAAACAGGGTTTTATTTATTTACCAAGTCACAGTGGGAAGAGGGATTTCAGGGCAGCCTGAGCTTCCCAGAGCTGTGAGTAGTGGATAAAACCTCCTCCAGCTTTGTACAGGGAGGCTCCTGCAAGGAAGAAACCTCAGCCTGTGCACAGCCGGAGCTGTGTCCCTGCTGCTCCTCGCTCACTTGTGCTACCAAGCAGCTTTGTCATGAGCATGTAGAAATGTAAGAGGCACCTGTAAGCCTCCCAGGCTGCTCTGTGCTTCCTGAACAGCCAAACTGTTACAGCCAGCACCTGCACAGCAAGCCCTGGGAGATGCTGCAAGGAGGCAGCTTTCAGTAGGCAGCACTCAAGGCTGTCAAAATCATGAGGATTTGGGTGGCAACACCAGCAGTGAGCTTCAGGATCCTCTTACTTGTGATAAAAACTACCTGGGCGGTGCTGGGCCTCCAGACCTAACAAGGAAGGAGCAGGATTCTGGGCTTTCAGCCATCTGGGGGTATCTGCTGCCTTCTGGGTTCACTGTCCACAGCTGGCAAGGCCAGGGCTGCAGCAGCTCCTCGTGCCTTGTGCCACAGCACGGGTGGTGGCATTTCCCAGCCACATCTGGGGTGCTGCGAATGTGCAAATGTTTGTCAGAGCAGGAATGAGCAGAGCAGGTCCCCACAGCAGCTGTGTAAATGGCAGAAGGGCAGTTCGTATTCCTGCTGCCAACAGCCCCCTTGGGCTCAGCAAATTCCAGAGCAGTGGTCGCTGCTAGGGCACACACTGCTGCTGCAAAGGGCTGCTGCAACGGAGGGACCAGCCTTGCCTGTGCCCTCCTCGGCGAGCAGGCAGCTCCTGGGCTAGAGCTGGGGGCAACCACAAGGTGGATGCCCAGCAAGAACTGGGGTGCAAACACTGCCCAAAATGCTGACGGAAAGGCCAAATCCCCTTTGCCACCTCCTCTTACTGTAACACCAAAGCTGGGCTGGCAGCCTAGCTCTCCACTGAGTGCCAGCAGCATTTGTTCAGGTGAACCATTGCAAAGTCACCTCTCACCAGCTGATGAGTTTGCAATGGTTCACCTGAACAAATGCTTTCCCCCTTTAAAAGGGAGGTCTTTCATATTTTTTCCTCGGCACCTTGTTTTCCATCACATGTTAATTATGTGCCCTCCAAGGGCCGTTGTTGCCTGAGCAGTTCAGAGGAGGCCACACAGCACTGACTCAGCTTTGCCCAGATGAGAATGCTGTGACAATCACTGCTGAAAATCAGCCTTGTTGCGCACAGGTGTTATGAAGCAGCCACAGATGTTAAACAATTTTTTCAATTAAAGCCCCATAAATTAAAAAAAAAAAAAATGAGGCTGTGCTCTGCAGAGACAAAGGAACAAGCTGTCAGGGGCATTGTGCTGGGCACACTCGCCACTCTGGGCAAAGGATGCTTAGTTGGTCACACAGTGCAGTGGCCAAACACCTGTGAGGACTTGGTGTTACAGAGGTGGTGCAAGGAACACTTGATTTCTCCACTGGCAAAGGCTGTCCAGCCCTGTTGCTCCCCACTCTTCCTGCCTGGAGTTGTGGAGAGGCAGGACCAGTCCTGGAGCTGCAGTCATTGGTGACCACTCCTAGCTTTGAGTGGATATGGCAGGAATTGGGAATTAGCCCTTTAAGTAGGCTGAGAGCCTGTTGGTACAACAGAAGTTTTCTCTTTGGGGTTTGAGCGCCGTGGTGAATGGAGGTGGCTCTCCCTTTTGTGTTGTGTGCGTGCCCTAAATGCAATTATTTGGCTCCTACCATGTCTGATATTATTGTTCTTGCTATCTTTGGTACTTTTATGGCCCCATCACCATAGTAACTGAGCATCTCAAAACCCTGTGAGGAGGGAATAATATTATTCCCCTTGTAGAGCTGAAGGAAGAGAACAACAGCAGAGCTCAGAGCTGGAGGCACAGAAGGACTTGAGGCCATCCATGGCTGGGGAGTTTGGTATCACACTCCTGCTTTACTCCTTAAAACTTCCAGTTTTAAGCAGTCACACTAAGTTTTCCTAGTCAGTCCCAGGCCACATTTCCATCCCAGTTCTCTTCCTCCTTCCTTGAGCTAGTCCAATACCAGCCTCCCACCTCAAGCTGCTCCTTCCTGCTGCCCCCTTGCCCTGTGCACCACCACCTGTGGGCACTGCCCAAGGCAGGGGAAGTGTTGGTTTGCTCTGCTGAGGATCTTTCCTTTGCACAGACTATTTGAATGCATCTCAGGCCAACCCCTGCTCAAACTCATCTTTAAATATTGAATGAAAACTAGAGTAACATCAGAGCCAGACATGTCAGATTTTCTTCATTTCTGACCTATTCCAGACTAATTTCCACCCTGGGGGTTTAGCTGTTTCTCTTGAGAGACAGCTGACAGAGAGTCAGAAAGAGGGATTTGAAACCAAGTCCTCAGCAGCACAAACTAAAGATTCAACAGGTAAGGGCATGCCAATGTGGTGGCCAAAAGATTGATGTGGATTTCCACCTACCTGCCTCTGGCTGTTCTCCCCTTTCCCTGGGCACTTTCTCCCAGTGTGATGAGACTGCTCCCCTCTGGCTTCCTCTGCCACCAGTTCATGGCTTGTGGTGCTGCCATCACACTCCCCAACATGTCATCTCTTTACTGCCTTCCCTGCCTCAGGTTGTTCTGGAATAAGACAATCTTCAATTATTTCTCTCTTCCGCCCCCCCCCCCCCCCCCCCCGCCCCCCTTTTGTGCAATATATCATTTTTTAATTAAAAAAATGCCTTGTGGAAGTGAAACGGGCTATTAAATGTTTTGGTCCATAATTAACATCAAACCCTTGACTTAAAATCTTTATGGGTTGAGTGATCTTCATTAGCTGTTGCACGGATAACACTGCACAACTCTTGGTGACCCAGGGGCTTCATATCACCCGTGTTCCCCTTCCAAGGGAAAAAACCCAGGAAGTCCTTGCCAAGGACTCCGTTCCATTCCCAGCACTGTGACCCACCCCCTGCTCCCAGCAATTCCCCGGGGGAAGGATATCAAAAGTGACAGTGGGAGTCCCACCCCTCTGCCCAGGGGAAGGCAGGATGTGATCCTGGCTCCTGGAGGGAAGTTATCTCCCTGCACAAATCACTGCCTGGCAAATCCAGCAGCGGCGGTGCAGATAACACCGCGCTCACTCCCCCGGGCTTGTCACGGCGGTGGCAAACCCCATCGTGGTGACAGGCAGCTCAGGGGGAGCAGACAGGAGTGGGCATGACTTGCTGGGGACTTGGAGCACGTTTCTCACCCTTCTTCCCAGCTCCCAGGGGAAGGGTGTCAGCTGGCAGGCCGCCGTGCGGCTTTGTGCTCGTGTTGCGCCTTGGAGACAAACGCTGTCACCGGGGAGGGCACAGCAGGGTCCTGTGTGTTGTCCCTGCACCACAAGCTCAGCAGGCACATTTCAGCTTGTGCTGGAGGTGTCTCCAAATCTCTGCCCAGGGCAGGCTGCTCCCATCTCTAGCCCGGGGGTTGGGTGCTCAGCTTTAGCATGTCCCGGGCACATGCTTGCTACCATCTCCAAAGGACTTGGGGGTTGAGTTTTGAATCCCCTGGTGATTCTCAGCATTTGCTGTAATAAATTAATAGCATTTCATAGCCTGGATCACCATCCAGCATTGGCTCTCAGCAGAAGTGACACATCTGTTGGGGCTGCTGGCAAATTTCAAGCATATTTCCACCCACACTCTAAAGGTGGAAATAACATTGGAGTTGAAGAACTGGTCTTTGATCCTGCCGGATTTTATGGATGACCAGCTCTTGTTTGAGCTGATGAATGCAGCTGCCACCTTGCCAATTTATGGTATTATTCTTTCTGGGCACCGCTGCTGGCACATTCATTATGGCCATTGGACACAAAGTGACAACTTCCATATTCTTGGCTTTCTGAATGGAGCTGGAGTTAGGAGATACTGGTGTTCTCATTAGGTCTCTGCTGTGTACTTAGCTATTAGCCTGCTCTTGCTAAGCAGCTCTGGACTGTCTTTCAGGCTTTGCTTGTACACGAAATGAGCTGTCAATTCAAAAACCCTTGGCTGTATTTCATAGCCTGGCTGTCACTCAGGCACCTCATAACAGCGAGGACATCAGAAGCAAGCACTCTCCGAGGTATGAGAAGGTGGTCGACTTTCACCACTTTTGTATTTTTCTCTTGAGCCTAAAATGAGTTTTTCCTTGAAGGGATCTTGGTTCACCTGGGACACAATCCAATTGCAGTCCCCAGTGCTTCATTGGCATGGCAGCTTGGCCATCCTCCGTAATCCATCTTCTTTCTCCAGCTCTTGTATGAGGAGGACCTGAGAAAAAGGCCAGGCTGTGGAGGGGACACTGCTTGGGACAGCACTGCCCCGTCAACATCAACATTCAAGGTGTGCTGCCTTTGTGTCCAGAAGTCAGACTGTGCCACAGGCACAACTAAGGATTCACAGTGTGGGAAAAGGAAGGCAGAAGCAGTCTTGGCTCCGTGGACTATGTTAAAATGACTCCAAGTCCCAGTTTGCTGCTGTTGTAGTGTGGAAAAGAACTGGCTCCATGTTCCCCATGGCAGGGATTGCCTATACCAGAGCATCCTAGAGGGAACTGGAGAGATATTTTAATAATATAAGTATTAGTTGCATCCCCAGTCCCCTCCTTGAGACTGATGCTGGGCAGTGAGGCTGAAAATTAATTGCTTACAGGGTTTTAATTTTTTTCATTATTTCTTCCTTTTTCTTCTTTTTATTTGATCCTCATCTCAACTGTATTAAACTTTAAATCAATAGAATATGGGATATACAACAGGGATTCTGCCAGCTCTCTTCTGCTCTCCTCCACTTCTGTCCCAGCCCTGTGGGTCAGCAACAACGATTTCTGCACACAGCCAAGAGCCTATGGAGAAAACAAAGCTGGGAAGAGTCCATTTTCTGCTGCTTTGTTTCCAATCCTGCCCAGGAATGGAATAAACTCAAACAGGCACTGTTTCAATCAAGTTACCTTCTGCTGAGTCAGCTCCATTTAAAACTTGGCCTTTCCAAAAACCCGCAACTCTCAGAAACCCTGGCCAAGATTCTACGGGTAAATATAAAATGAATTAGGAGGCAGGTTTTTAAAATAAAGGATTGCTCTTGGAAGCCAGGGGTGATAATAATTCCTCAGGAGAACACAGAATCTCTTCATCAGTAGCCCCAAGGTGCACGCTCAGCAGCACAGTGGAGGTGCTAGTGAGTGGATGTGGATGGAGCTGCTCTTGGACACTGTGGTGGGTCCCCCGTCCCGGCCACTGGCACAAGTGGGGGCACAGCTGGGTTGGAAGGGGACCTGTTTTTGTTTTCCTTTTGTCTCTCTGGTGAGCTGGCTGAAAAACATCTCCGGGCAAGTCTGTGCACTCGGAACTGGTGATTCAACCCCACCCGGCTGTCTGGAGGAGGGAGATTGGTTTCATTGTTGTTTTCAGTGAGGACATTATCAAACAGGTTTCGTTTGGATGGTGTCATTTCAGCTCGACTGTGCGACAGGGCTGGGCTGCTCCGCTTCGTTTGTGTCACAATCGAGTGACTGAAAGAGATGAGAGGGGGAAAAGGAAAATCAATTTTGAAGTATTTCTTTACTGCAAGAAAAATAACCCAAAACGTTGACTTGTGGCCCCAGTCTGCTACCAGATCAAGTTTTGCTATCTTGAATCCTCTCACAAGCCAGAATGTCTGGGATTTGTCCAGGCAGCTGAAGGGATTGCTGCAGGATGATCTCACTTTGGACAATGCAGTAGCTCCAGGCTCATGTTGAAGGCACCACAGGGGCATGGAGAGGCTGCAGCCCTGCCCCAGGACAGCCCCCTCTCCCCATGGATGTTTGCTAGCCTGTCCCCTAACAGCATTTGTGTTTGTAGTGACAGAGCCCCTCCACCTCCCAGGTAACCACTGCCTCGCTCCTCGAGCCTTTTTTGTCCCCAAGTCTAACCTGATTTCTCTTGCTGTAATTTAAGCTGATTATTTCTTGTCCTGTCCACCATGGTCATAAAGAACAGATAATTCTCTTCCCCTTAGAAGCAGCCTTCTAAGCACTTGAAAACTGTTATCACATCTCTTCTTCCATCATCTCTTTTAGGCAAAATAACCCAGTTCTTTCAATCTTTCTTTGTAGGTCATGTCTCACAGACCTCTGATCATCCTGTTTGCTCTGTGCTGCCTACAGCAGCGCCACCTCCTTTCTGATATGAGCTGCCAATACCAGCATCTACTCCAGGGTAGACCTCACCAGCCCTGAACAGATAAGAAAGATGATTTTGTGAGACTCCTAGGCCACTCTGCAGCTCGTATATCCCAGGGCTCTGTCTGCCTCTTGATGCGACACGGATACTTTGTGTTCAGCTTGTGACCCACGATAATTCTGAGACCTTTTTCTGGGGAGCTGTTGCTTGTGGGCTTGGTGTTTCCCATGAGGTTTTGAGGTGAATGGCAAAAGGCAGGAGTGAAGCATCTCGAATGAATGTTGTGTTCTCTTGTGTCTGTCAGTCTCTTGCAGGTGCTGATTTTGGTGTGTTCATGCATTCAAAGCACACTTTTGGTCAGGCTTTTGACTAGGCTGTATGTTACCTGAGTTACATGTAACTCTGTCCATGCTGAAGAAGGGTTATTGATGATCCTTTCAGCTGCTGACTTTCATTACCTCATAATTTCTAGTGTTTTATCTCTTTTGTGCATGTCCTTTTACTGTCTAAGACATGCTGGTGTTTAGCACTGGTTAATCAGCATTTTATGCAAAAAATACAAGATTTTCAATTTTCTGTAGCCAACAGAGCATTGAAAATCCTGTCTCCATCCCTCAGGAGCTGTTTTTAGAGTGAGCTGAGCCTTTTTCCATGACTTGACTTTTTTTTTTCCTTGGAAACTGGAGGTTTCTGTTCAGAAGGACTGCATAGTGGAAAGCTGAAGGCTGGTCCCTGAGGCTCAAACCTAAAGGGACTCAGTGCAAGGACTCCAGATGATCCCAGGAGAAGCAGTTCCACCACCCGGCCACGGAGTCAGTCTCCAATGAACATTTAAATCGTTTTTGCCGTGTGGAAAAGCCCCGGAGGTGGGGCAGCACTGATGCTGCTGCTCAGTGAGGCAAAGGGGCGAAGGAGGAGAAGGAACCCCCCGTGCTGCAGGTGAGCCTGGGCCAGAGCCAACCTGTCAGCAGAGCTGCCTGATGGCCTCTCCTCCTCCTCGGGGGCTGTCCCAGCAGGCTGCAGCTTTGTTCTCCCGCAGGCGGCAGCGCTGGAAATCCCAGTCATGCGAAAGGTCCCGAGGGGAGGGAAATGCAGGTCACTGCTGGGACAGCCCGGGGAGCCGTGCCAAGGTACTTGGGCTATGATAGTAATTAATGTGGACACCGCTGGAAATGGCAGAGCTGGTGCTTCAAGTAGAGTGCACGGAGGCAGGAAATGAACCCCATCGGTTTTTTAAGGTGTCAGCTGTTTCATGGGGCAGCTGCAGAGACGGGAATGACTGCACCTCGTTTGTTAGGCTGGTCCTGTCCACAGCTGGCAGCTGGATGCAAACACACTCCTCCCATGCCGTGGGGTGGGCCTGCCTTGCTGCCTGCAGGGAGATGGCCCTGGGAAGCTGGAAAGTCCCAGTTCAGTGAGTGTGTGAGCAAGACTGTGGGGTGGCAGTGGATATTCAAGCATTCAACCAAAAGGTGTGTTAACATGCAGGGTGATGATGTAGATGAGGGTCTCTCTGTTGCTGTCTGCAGCTATTCAGTCCGTGCTTCCAATAGGTCCCAATTCAGCAAAGCATGTTTGACTGCAGCTGAGGGCACCTCAACCTTTGATTTCAACACCAAAACCTTCTCCTGCAGTGGAAGAACCCCTTTTTGTCCAGGACCTGAGTGGTATTTCTAGCCACTTGGGAAACCACCCTGTTCCCAGTGAAATGCAGGTGTCTCTTGTCCCCAGTTCCCACAGAATCAGTGCACAGATTGTCGCAGAGTGGGTGTTTTATGGTCTGGCTGCTCTCTCCCTTCACAGTTCTAATTAAGTTGTATATTTTGGAAGTAAAAACGTCCTGTTTGATGATATTGGTCAGGAAAGCTCTCCAGCATCTCCAAGTAAAGAGCAGGGGAGAGGCAAGTGATCAAAGGCAGGCTCTAATGAGCTATCAGAGGCAAGCCCAAGGTCAGTGGGGGCAAAAGGGGCATTGTCACTCTGGCTCGTGATGCTCAGCTGGTTCCCTGCTCCTGCACACTCCCATCCCCATCACTGTAGCTGAGGATTTGGGTCTGCGCTCCCTAAACACACCGTGGTGTGGAGAGACAGTCCCTGCCACGTGGGCGACAGGCTTTAAATCCACACAGTGGAGAGGAGAGATGCTCATCTCCCTTTAGGGAGGGGACAGACACATGCCAAGACCAACGCCCTTCTCCCCAGAGGGTGAAGGAAGAATATCGGGTTGCTCTGGAAGAGCTGGAAGCACTGCAGGAGAGGCAGTGCTGGGAGAGGCACGGTCTTGGCAGCAGGCAGAGATCTGGGGCACTGATGAGAGGAAATCTAGGGCATCAAAGAGCAGAGATCGGGATAATCAAGGAGAAGAGATCTAGGGCATGGAGGAGCAGAGATGTAGGTAATGAAGGAGCAGAGATCTGGGGCATCAAAGAACAGAGATGTGGATAATCAAGGAACAGTGATCTAGGGCAGGGAGGAGAAGGGGTCTAGGTAATCAAGGAGTAACAGCCTAAGACATCAAGTGGGGTTGCTGTAGGACATGAAGGAGAGGGGATCTGAGGCACCGAGGAGGGCCATGCAGGAAGGTGGAGACAGGGCTAATGTCTAGCCCCAACCAGCATTTCATAGTCCAGGGTAGAGGGGAACAAACTTCCCCAAGAAACACTATGCAGCATAGAAAGCTCCCAGGGTTGTTCAGGACAGATGAACCTGGCAGCCCCAGGCTGCTCCAAGGAGGAACCCTGGAGTTGCTTCAGCCAGCAGGAGGGAGCCTGCCCCTCCCCATCAGCAGGCAGCAGCAAACATGGTCTGTCTGAAAAACAGAGCCACGTTAACAGTTATTGATCTATAACTTTTAACCAATTTCTTTTTTACAATATTGGATTGCATGCTAATATTAGCTTTTTATGGTTGGCACTAGGCAAACTCCACTCCATCAGCGAAAAACAGCTCCTGTGGGCCAATCTGCACCTCCCATTGAGCTGAATGATAGAGGACTGGAACAATATTTTTTGACAGATCAGTTCCTGTTCAGGGTAGCGGTGGCTATTATGCAAATTGAGCTATAAGAAGTTTAAAAGTCTGGAACCATTATATTTCTTTATTTCATTAACATCAATGCAAGCAGGCGAGTTAATACAACAGAGTGATCCCTTTCCAAGGCTTGCACAAAATGGTCCCCCCATCATTTAACAGGACTGCTGATTTCCCCTACAGGTGCTCCCAGCAGCTGTACTGGGGCACTGAGGCATTTTTTGCATCATGCAGCTGGGTGAGGGGTGGGTGACAAATGTCTGTGAGCAGATTAGTGCACAGGAATCCTCTGCCTGAGCTGGCAGATGGCTGGGAGGGCCCTGCTCCTGGCAGCAGGCAGACATCCAGGAGGATGGGGGACAAGTAGGGGATCCATTAGAAGGGCCTCATTTCCCACTGCTCCTTGGGGATCTGCTCCCCCACCTCGGAGCACCTGCACAAAATCTCTTGTGTGGTTTCCCCACCCCTCATGCTCTGCATGGGCCATGAGAAGCTGCTTGGGCAGAGCTGCCCTGGAGTCACAGAGTGCACAGAGGCATCAGCACCTAGGATTCAGGTTTACAGGGCAAGGCAGCAGGAGAGCACGGTGTTAAGCCCATTTCCTGCAGCTCTGGTGCTGGACGCACACATTTTCCCAGCACATCAGCAATATGAGGAGCTAAGCATTGATATAATACAGGCATGATGCTATAAAGAGCAGAGATTAGTGCTCCAGCACATGCCCTGACACCCAGGTGGTGGCCACCCTCCTCCTCTTCCATCATATCAGCATCATATCAGCCAGCCACGTGCACACTCACACTTACTTATTTGCATAAATCTGGAAAATAAAGATCACGTCGTGCCACACTAATGGATCCCAGCACTACAATAGCTCCGTTATAAGTGCTGATGTCTTGGAGAATTACTTCTAAAGACTCTACCTTTTAGTGTTGAAACTTTTAATTGATTTTAAAATACACAATCAATCACAGTTAATCAAGGAATCATGAAGAAGCTATCGTACCCAAATACACAAAGACAGCGTATAAACTACAATTAATGACCACTTAAACAATGGGGGGAATGAAAATAGGATTATTTATTAGTGTTTATAGACAGTAATGGGTAAAGTAATGAAGCAGTAGCATGCTGGTGTGTTAGAAGCCAAAGTTGGTGATACTTCAACACCAAGTGGTCATAAGTGACTTTTCAGTGAATGGGTCAATGGCACAATTTAGAGCAATCCTTTGCAAGGAAGGAGATGCCTTTTCCCCCTCCTCTAAACACTACCATGGCCCTGCAGCTGCTGGTGGAGGTCATCCATCCTGAAGGAAGGATGTAAAACATAATTCCTGGGTTCTCACCACAAACCCCATCCCTGTCCTAGGGCCAGTCAAACCTATCAGGTCCAGCTTCGCTCTATGGCAAGGGGATCTGTAGCCCCCCAACAAAAACACCTCTGGGCTGCCTTCAGCCAAATGCCCATCTTTCACCTGCCAGGGAGTGGTCTGGCCTTAGTGTTAGGTGGAGTGGTTAAAACCCAGCTGAGTGCCCTGACCCATCCTCAGAGAGCCAATTCTTTGTGTCTCAGGGTGGCAAGCAGCCTGATGGGCCAGAGAAGGGTGAGCAAAGCAAGGGCTAGGGGTTATTTAAGCCTGAGCCAAGGACAGTGAGCTTGGGCAGGGCAAAGGAGGTAAATTCCGTGGAGGCATCTTGAGGCCCCTGAGGTCTGTCCTTGTCCACAGCTCCAGGTGGTCTGTCCAGGATTTAGTACAAAAGACTATTTTGTCTAAGCTGCCTTTATTCCCACCCACGTAGCAGGAGCCTTGCAAGCCCAGAGCCAGGCACTGCTGAGGCACACACTGACACGATCCCACCTGGGCTGCCTGCACACCCAGTTTGCTCTTTGATGTGCTGGACAAAGACCTTTCTGTGCCTCCAAGCAATGCCTGCAGTCCCCAGGGACAGTCAGAGGCACAGGGGTGTGGCATTCACACGGGGAGCAGTGGCAAAACCCCGTAATACAGCCCTTGCTTTACTGCCGTGCAGTTTGCAGCTTTGCAACCACAGCTGTTTAACTCTCTATATCATTAAGTAGCACCCAGATCTCCACTCCTCCCTGCCTGGCACGTGGGTGCAGTGGGGAGGCAGTGATGAAACAACTCCTGATAAGGAGAAGGGGAGATTCCAGAGGAAGGTTTGTCCTGTTGCATCATTCCCTGGAAGGCCAGTGCCACCTAACTCCAAAAGACACCAGCAGCACAATCCACGTGCTGGTGTCCCTGTAGAAAGGTGGGGACTGTCCCCCCTTCCCTCCTGGGGCAGGGGTGTGGGGATATTCTTGTGCTCAGATCTTTCTGCAGTGAGATGGAGGTCTCATGCTCGACCAAGGGCTGCTTTTAACACTGGACTTAAACTGCCGTTAGTCATCTCAGATCTCTGAAAAGGAGCTGACAGCAAGTCAGCCCCCATAACCACATCTTCCCTGGGGCTTTGGTGGGGGCTGAGGATGCTGCAGCCCCTCTCTTCCAGCCCTGGCTGCCAGCAGCCACCCTTCCCACAGTTTTTGTGCTCGCTCGCATGGATCAATGTCTTCCTCTCCTCCACCGTCTCTTTTATTGCCTTGCAAGTTGGCCCCAGGATGTTTTATCACACCACAGCACATAATACAAATGAAAAACAAAGGGGAAAAGTTTGAATCATTTTTTTAATATATTCATCCCTGTGCCGGGGAACAATGATCCATCTGATTAAATCCGCATGCTAGAGTTTATTAAACCAGGTTGGCCTCTCGCTTTCTCTCTCCTTTAGGCAGGGACAGGCTCATTAAAATGAACATGCTCTGCTCCCTCCCCAGTGCAATCCTGCTTCACACAGTCCCTGTGCTGCTGCTATCTCGGAGACATCACCAGGAGCTGATGAATAGGGCTCTGCAGCTCGGTTTTCCCTGGCAGCAGCACACAGCCCAGCCCTGGCGTGGCTTTTTTGGCAAGGGCAGGAGATGCCTTCACCCTCACAGCTGATGGGAACAACACACATCCAAGGAAAGGCCCCTTAAAATTGGAGGGAGGTGGGGGGGGGCAGGGTCTGGCCACCTCACTCCAGCCCTGCCCCAGCACCTGATAGGTCATTCACCTCCTCCTGGGCTGTTTCCCATCTGTAAAATGGGTTTCACGGGCACTGCTTCCCCATTAGGATAATTAATAGCTGTAAAGCACTTTGGATCCTTCACTAAGAATAAACCCATCAGCAACGACAAGGTGACAAGTGGGCATCTAAGACACTCTCTCCCTGGGGCCAGGTCCCTGTGTAGGCTCCTAAGGCTGCCAGCAGCTGCCGTCCCTGCAGCTCCAACTCTCCTTGGGCTACCTCAGGAGGGTCCCCAGCCCACCCAGTCACCCTCAGCAGGAGGCATTTCCAGCAGGTTGGAATTTCCTGCGGCTCCTCTTCTTCCTCGGGAGCCTTTCAGAGGCAACCTAAGTCTGTTCCACCCCGGCAATAACAGTGGCTTAGGCCCTGTAATCCCTCCTTTACTTGACTTTGGGTTATTTTGAGCAGGAGATTAAAGGAGATTATCTGCATCACCTGAGATGCTGCACTTTCTGTCTCTACCCCCTTTCCTCCATCCCCAGGGGCTCACCCAGGCCCAAGCAAATAAACCCCTCCCTCCTTCCCATATCCTCTGCCACACTCTTGTCTCGAGACAGCTGTCTGTCCACAGGGTGCTGCCATGTGGTGGTCCTTCATCAGCCTTGCCTCCTAGATCCAGCTCTCACCTGGCTGCCCATGTGTCCTGCCTCCTGAGCCAAGTCCAGAGATGCTCCACAGGAGGGGAAGACAAAGGAGGGCAGCCCAGCACACTGTAGCACTAATTGGGATTAGTTCTGTAGGCTTCTTGAGGAGGAGGTGGTAGCAGAGAGGATAAAGAAAGTCCTCCTTTGGGCACTAGGAGCTTGGCAGGCTGGGCTGGGTTCAACAGCAGACATTTACTGCCACAGCCAGAGGATGGAGAAGGATTGTATGTTTGGGACATCCCACACTATTAAAAAAAAAAATCCAAATAACACAGGAAAAGCACTGGGAAATGTCTGTTTCATGCCCAAGGAGGAATCCCCATCCCCTGGCAGCATCCAGCCATGGGCAGGGAGATCATTTCCATGTTCTGGGGATCACGTGCTGCTCTCCAGCTCACTTCAGCTTGGATTTCGCAAAGCACTTGGTGCTGGTTCGAATTCCTCGCAAACCCTTGCTGAAATCAGCGGCTTAATTAAATGAAGGTCTAAATAGGCAGATCTACGAGCAGCCACCAGAAATGTTAACTTACCTTCCTTTATGACTGAGAGATGCTCAAACGTCCCAGTGGGGAGAGGCAGGTACCCAGGAGCAATTGTTCCCCTGGGAAGCAAACTCCCACACGTGGCATCACACCAGCATGTGTGACCTGTGCACACACTCACGGCGAGCTCACACCTTCACGGGCTGTTTTTCCTCATTTCAGACAACACCAGCCTGGAATCCATCTGCCACCCTGGAAATTAATAGCAATCATTAAACAAAAAAGAGCTGGCAAAAAGAAGCCTGAGGTGAAAAGCAGCTATTTCTGCCAGAAAAAAAATTAAAACTATTTAGACATACAGAAAGTCATTTATTACTGTGAAGTCCTCCCTCCACCTGGGGTTTAAATCTCATTACAGTTTGTCCAAAACAGATGTTACCCTTTTAGCAGTAGATTATTAACAATAAACTCCAATCCTCCAAAGAGGCTAGGTGTTTTGGGTTCACTTGCTTTTTCAGCTTGGGTAACCTCCACAGGAGGTGTTGATGAAAAGGACGGGCAATCCAAACATTGGCATAGCTCCCTGCTTCTGTTGTCTTGGGCTCCAAAGTTTCTTCCCACTCTCCATATCTTCTGGACAAGCAGTGAAACAGAGGCCCAGAGAGTGGTCACACACCTGGCTGAGGAGCAGACGGGATGCTGAGGAAGGGCTTTGTGTGCTGCAAGCCCACACTAGCACACCAGTAGGTCCTACTGCTGTTTTTCCACCACTGGTTTGGCTCTGACCATGTGCCCAGAAAAAAAACGTTTTCTTTTGGAGTCTAGCATGTGCACAACCCATTTTTCACAAGCTTCTCCGCATCTGGCCACGCACTTTTAAGTAGAAGGCTGTTTGGTTGAGCTTTAGGCGTGCTGGCACTTAAAAGGAAAGCCAGTGGTCCCTCATACCTGTAGTTGAGTATCCTCTATGGGCAAAGATGGACTTTGCTTGTTCCCACCAGTGCATGGGCAACTCCAGTGGGAAATCAGGTAGTCTTGAGAGAAACATTGTCTGCCACCATGTTTAACCAGCCTAGCCCACAGTGGATCATTGTTTCTTTGTTCTGTTCAGATTTAGCATAATAAAGATACCTGCTCAGGAATCTAGGAACCTTTTAATCATGCTGTAAACATAATCAAATGAGACATTAATATCAGCTCCAAGCACATACGGCCATCTGGCCGCCCAGTCACCTCCCTGACCATCTCAGGTAGCAGGAAGCACATTCCCAGTGTTCTCCAGAGATGCTGCTAAGTAGATGTTCTCAGAGTGCCTCTCAGCATGCCTGGGAAGGCAGTGAGAACCAGCTGTTTTGGGACTGTTGATGGTGAAGCCAGTACCAGCATCTCAGGACTGCCTCAGAAAACACTTTTTGCTATGAGTAGAATTTTTCCTGCACCCCGAGGGAAGCATCAAGAGCTCTCCTGGGCCATGTATGTCTGTGAGAACTTACTGCTGGGAGAGAATCTTTCCCTCAGAACAGCACATCTCAGGCCTTCAGGCTTTACAGGTTATACCCAATCCCTTCATGGAGCCCTGAGGGCCCCAAGGGGAGCCCCAAGAAAGCAGTGTGCTCACCTCCCTGCAGGTGTAGGGTGTTCTTGGGATGAATCTGTTGCACATCCTTTCACGTTGTGTCAAAGGCATGGTGGAGTAACTGCAGGGGCTGTGCTGGTGGGAAGAAAAGGCTGTAATTCATGGCTGAAATTAGGCCATTAAAGAGCAGCTGAGGTGAATAAATGCACACAACCATCTTGTGGACTCTGCCTTCTGCCAGAGGGTACAGTCACTGCTGTCTCACATCCCTGTGCCTCCTCATGTGCTAATCTGCACCAGCCCTTCATCCTCTCACTTCCATCCTAGACCCAGCTGGAGCACAAACCTGCAACATCCAGGCCACTATCACCACCGGGCTGAGACCACTGACCCACCTCCCAAATATCCCAATAAATGGATATTTGTTTGTAGCCTGGGTATCTGACCCATGAGGAGTGTCCCATTTAAAAAAAAAAAGAAGAAAAAAAGGTGGGTGCGTATTTCCACTGCTGAAACAACAGACCCACAGCCTGGTAAACTGTTTTTCTGTAGAAACACAGCATCTGTTTGGGTTAAGAGGGCAGGGTTGGAAATGTTGATGAGGACCTGAGCTGACTTAGGGAAGGGTCTCCTCCAAGGATGGACAAAGGTGAGCTGCTCCAGCAGAGCCACCTGCAGGAGCAGGGCTGTGATGGGTGAGCTGGACGGGGAAGGTGGTCACGCTTGGTTTCCTCTGCAATGCTGTTATCCTGAATAAACATTAGATTGGTTTTGGAGGGCTGCCCAGATGATCATTAACCTTCTCCTGGCCCATGACAAGAAGCCAACTTGCAGCACTGAGCTAAAATTAGGCTTGTAGGGCACTGGGGCTTGCCAGATATAGCAAGATCTGGGCAGAAACCCCCTTCAGAAAGTGGATAGCCAGAGGGTCCAGCCTTAAGCTGGGCTCCCTGGCTCCAGAGGACAAGAGCTACGTCATTAAAATCATAAGATAACCCGGATTGGAACAGACATCTGAAAGTCTCCAATCAGAAAAGCAGGACCAGATTCCAAGGCAAGTCAGTGAGAGGTTAGCAGAGGTATTTGCTTACAGCACAGACATAACAATTCCTGTGTGCATGACACATGCCGATGGAAAGGTGAATTCTGTTCTGCTTACCCAGAGATCACAGATGATTACCAGGAAGTCCTTCATGAGCTGTGTGTTTTCTTGTCCATCTCTCAACCCTCAGCATTACAGCCTGTCTAGAAACTGTTGCTCTGGCCAGAAACCCCTTCACAGGGGAACGGCAGGACAGAGGGGGAAGTGTTCTTCTGCAAATACAACCATAAAAAGAATCAGAGCGAAAAACACACTTGCACCTCTAAAAATAATTTCTAACAACTCACCATTTCACAGATCCATCACCAGATTTTCCCCTGTGTAAAACTGGGTTTTCCCATCTGGGAGGCAAAGGGTTATGAAGGCTTCCTGCAAAAATAAATTAATGAATGGAAGCAGTAAAGCCCTTTTCCAAATAGCAGCAAAGAACTGAGCGAGGGTGACAATGCAGGGGGGACAAATCTCAGCTCAGATTGTCACTGCTGAGGAACACCAGCAGCTCCACATCTCAGCGTGGGGCTGGCTCCCTCCATTGCATCGGTGCTGGAAAAACATCCTTTGATCTTCAGCACTATTTACAGGGGAAAGCGGGGCTCTTGCTTCCACACCAGACCTCTGCTTTTCCCCAGCCTGCCATCAGCATAACCATCCCATAATGAAGCTGTGATTCAGAGTGATTATTTCTAAGGAAAAATCCCATCAAGAAAGTATTAGAGCCTTTCTTATTGCTAGAGTCGTACCTGATCAGAGCTCTTACCTCTCCACATCCCCTCAAACCTTTTTTCCCCTTCACCTTCCCCTAACTCTCTCCCTCTCATCACATTTCTCAGCTCCTTGAGGGCTCAGCTGCACTGTCAGGGGCTGGAGCTGATGTTCCACCGCCGCTTGTGCCGATGTTTTGGAAGGCTGGTTTAATGCACAGGTACCCCAGCTGGGCTTAAGAGGTTGCTCACTAAGAAGATCATTTATGCATTTACTTAAACTCAGCAGAGGCTTCTGCTCAGCAGCCCACAGCAGCATGAGATAGGGTTGTCATCTCAACAGACCCTGGAAACCAAACAGCATGAGATGGATGTAAATTACTTCAGACTACAGCTGAGTAACAGCAGAATAGTCTTATTTTCTGGAATCCCAACAATTTGTCTTAAAAATATTGTCATTTTAAACCAGAATTCATCTTGCCATAGAAAGAAGGGTTCTAAAAACATTTGTGCAAACAGGTCTGTTCTGACCATTCCCAGGCTGCAGCTCTGGCCTCATCTTGGCTTTTGGAGGCCCAGTGGCTTTGAACTAGGGCTCCCCTCAGACACTGCAGCACTCAGGTTTACTGCTAAATTAAATGGGATTGAATATCAGCTTCCAGTAAAGATAGTAACTTTTTCAATCAAGGTTAAAATAGGAATAGGCCAAGGAGAGATTGGCCCCAGCTCCATACAGAGCCCATGAGTGTTGGTAATATTGGTAATATTGATTGACATACTGGTAATATTACTGTCCCTGCATAGAGACTAAGCGTGTCATTTCTCTTTGTTTCTCCCAGTGTCTCCCAGAAAAGTTATCTCTTTGCCATCCCTCCCACCTGGATGCTTGTCATACAGTCTGGGACCTCCCAGAGTCCCAGTAACAGCCATCCTGGATGCAATGCTGGGCACTTCTCTCTCAGCCTCCCCTTCACCTCTCTGCTTCATTCCTTCTTAATTTCTCCTCAAACCTCAGTGGAAAATATATCTCTTCTCTCTTGCCTGTTTTTCTTAAATAATAAATAATAGCAGGAGAGAGAGTAGAATTGACTGGAGAACTCTATTATCTAACACTGTGGGGCATTTGGGAATAAGGTTGGGATGCACAAAATGTTGCCTAAACCCTGTCAGTGAAGGATATTAAGGACCAGGATGTCTGGATATAAAATGAACTTGAATTTTATAGGCCTGAGCATCCTTACTATCCAGGGAGGTTCTGACCAACATCACCCAGCAGGAGTCATGGAGCAAAGCCCAGGAGTATGAATGAGGGAAAACCTGCCTGGGAACCTCCTTTCCCCACCTGACATATACAGGATGGACATTAGCTATTTACAGGTGATTTCATCGCTGTTAAAAGTTTTATCTGCCATCTTGGAGCTGCCCCTCCAGATTATCTTACACATAATGAAGAAGCAAGGTTTACTTTAAAATCTGGTTCCTGTTAGCCAAATTTCCCCTCCCCTCCTCTTTGAGTGACCAAACACTCACATTTGTAATGTACCGCTCCCATTTTCCTCTGGCTCTCTTTGTATTGGGGATATTTTTTTTTTTTAATAAAACAGCCAAAGTGGCTGTGAAAGGGGGACTAAGAGAAGCTGGAGATGGAGCAGTTAGGGAGAAGGAAGTTATGGAGATGCAGAAATGCCAAGGAGAGGAGCACTGCTGTGTGTGTACACACGCACACCCATGCGTAATCTTGCCTTCCCTCAGTAAATGTAATCCACAGTTTGAAATAACTCATTCAGTAGAATAACAAAATTAGGAACTGAGTGCCAGCTCCCTTCCCAGCCCCCATGGCTGCTTTGTTTGCTTCCTTGCAGCTGCTGCTCTGGTTTAATTTTCCAAGATGCCATTAGTTGGGAAATGGAAGCAAAAACTTCCCAGCCAGCTTACACTGGTTTTGGAAGCTCCAGCTTTGCCTTTTCCTTTGTACTTGCTATGGGTTTTCAGCCAGGATAAAGGATGCTGCTGCTCATCCAGTGCAGGCTACAGCCTTGAAATTCCAGCCATCCCTCTTTGCTGCTGGGTTGTTGACAGGGACCAGGGCTGGAGAAGTAGAGGTGGGTAGGAGGGAAGCATATCCCAGTCAGGGCTGAGGATTAACAGGGAGAAGCATGGATCTGGTCAGAGATGTGGATATCAGAGGCAATGTGCAGGAGGGGCAAGGAGGGAGGGTGCTGTCTTTGCCCCTTTTGCTGGCCTGTTAGCCACAAAAACCCAGCATCCTCTCAGCTGGTCAAGCCATTCTGCCTCCTGAGAGCAGAAGGAAAGGGAATTACAGCAGTGTCTGCAGGGCCCAGGTAGCTGTGCAGAAATGGTATTTCCTGGGTGGCTACCATGACCAAGATATCTCTGACTGAGATTAAACCCATCATTCCAAAACATTTCTATTGTTATTTCACACTGTCTTCATTCCTACCTTTTGCTTGATTCTCCAACAGCAAATGAAACCTCCAAATTGCCACTTTCCTGGTTGTTTTTCATGTGAGAGTTTTGCTGGTTTATTCCCAGGTTTTCTCAGCTCTGTGGGGGTTCAGAGGACTGGAAAAAGCTATGTGCAATTGTGTTACAAGGAGAATAAACTCAGGACAACTGGGCAAAGATGAATCAGGCTTGCAGGAGAGTTACACCACTAGACCCTTGCGGGATGCTCAGCGCTGGTGTTGCTTGGGCACACACCCACACCCACCACGGGCTGGGATGGAGGCTCTCAGAAGCCAACAAGATGAACAATTATGTCTTTTGTGCAAAGAAACAAGACCCACTTCTCCACTCACCAGTCGTGTCCCAAGAATCTAATAAAAAGGGAGATTAACCCCTCTTTCCTCTCTCACATCTCCTTAATGCTGTCATTTTATTCACACTTTGTAAAGCAAATAAACCAGCAAATTGGTTGCTTTAATGAGCTGAAATTAAACTCGGGCTGCTGATAAAATGCCATTTCTCCTTTCTGTTGTTAGGAAGGACTTGGCTGATAGGCAGTGTAAGGGAAAGAAGAGAAAACATACAGTGGGAGCCTCACTGAATGTGTTTGAGTAATTTACTGTTGCTCTTCTTCATCCCCAACACCTCCAGTTAAATGGGGGAAGCAAAAGGGTGCTACAGGGGAAGGCTGTAGGGGATCAGCCTGGCAAGATCTGTGGGGAGTCTGTCTCTGCTCTTTGCACATGGATGGTCCCACTCCATTAATTCCCTCTGCCCACAGCCTTTCCCCAGGGAGGAGTGACTGGAACATTCCTCTGTGAGGAAAAGGCTGGTTTGGCTCTGCAGAGCCTTCCCAAACCCAGGCTTGCCCAGACAGTGTGGCTGGGTCACAATGAGAGATAGAGGAGACAGATGAATGCTTACTGAAGAGAATATGCCAAGTGCATCCCTTCCTGCTGCCTGTGCTCAGTGTGGGTTTCCCTTGCCTGCAGGAATCCCCAAGTCCATGGAGGAGGACAGGGAGATGCTGGAAGTGCCAGCCTGAAGGGACAACTGGGACAAGCCATTGCTTATAGCTCTGCAGGCCAGGAATACCCTCATCCCACACCCTTAGGGGCAATACCCATCCCCACAGGATGCAGGAGGAGCTGGACACCAGGCTGCTCCCTGTGACAGAGGAGAACTGGCACACCTAGAGGGGAAGACTCCACCTGCAACACAATGTGTGTGCTGGGATTTTCACCCTAAGAAGAAGAGCTCAGGGCACTTTTTTCAGTCTCCCACCACCCTGTGAAGTTCTATCATTATCTCATGGTACCAGAGAGGAGGCTGGAGTGCAGAGAGGTTAATTGAGTTGTCTAACACCAGAGGGATGCAGCAGCAGACGTGTTTCAGTCTGGCACTGCAGCCCTTGTCTCGCTGTGGGGGTGGCAAGGTGGGGACATTCACCTGAAATCTCCCGGGGAGCACAGTCCCTCTTCCCTTCCTCACTGGCTCCAAGGACTCAGCTGTGTTAAAATGGACTTCCAGGTACTGGCAGAGCATCCCAGGGCAGTGACAGCACACGGAGGACAAGGTGGCTGGAAAGTCTCATGTGCAGAGAGCTCATGTGAGAGAAGGTCTTGTTATTGATGTAATAGAAACCTAACTGTCACCAGGGAACAGACTCATTGTTCACCATCCAACCAAATAAACTGTTTTACTGCTTATTATTACTGCCCTGCTTACCAAGGTACGAACTGAATGGTAAACAGGGATCTCTGCAAGGAAATCTCCTTCCCTGGCTGGAAAGGAACCTGGTTTCTTTGGGACAAGGGTCAGAGTGGCATCTGCCTCTAAACAATCAGCCCCACATGATTTTCAGGTATGTAGTACCAAGAACACTCCAGCCTGAACACTGTGAAATGATTTAGACTGGGTTTATACTATTTTTCAGATTTAATGAAAGACAATTTGGGTATAAGATGTGGCCCTATCTCCTTTACAACTTCCCAAGAAAGCTCCAGTTCTTACCAGCTATGTTTCCAAGGAGTATAGGTGGTGTCTTCCCTGAGTTCTACAATCTGCCCTTGGACAAGAGAGACAAACAGTGTTCCCATTCCAAAAAAAATGTTTAAAGAAGGATTTTTCTAGATAGGCCATGATGATTTCTGTCCACTTATCGGCAGCTCCTTCTCTGCCCCAACATCTCACTGCATCCATCCTACCAGCCCAGAGTTCTGTTTGACAGTAGAGATATCCACAGATGATGCTTTCAATATCTTGTGGAAAAACATGACCCAGGACATGTTGGTGCTCATGCATTTCCCACCTCTCCCCTTTTTCCTTCCTGTTTCCCTAAAAAATCAGAAAAAGAAGATCTCTCAATGGAGATACATGCTTAGTCAAAAACTTAGAGGGGAAAAAAATGGAAAATGTGAGCCAGAAATGAGTTTCTTTGTGTGGAGTGAGGCTGCTGGCAGCCCCACAAATTTGTGTCTAGTGAAGACTTTTCCTAGTCTTCAAACAGCTGTTTCTGGCTGGGTAAGGAAGATCTTGTCCCATCCTCAGCAAATGCTCTTGTTATGCCACTGAATGTGTGCTGGTTTTCCACACCTCTGCATCATTTCACCTGGGAGGGAGAGAGAGGCCTTGGTGAAAGGCATCAAACCCCCAGCAGGGACAAGGACACTGGGTGGTTCACAATCTCACCAGTGGGTTTTGCAAAGAGTGCCCTGAAACGACTGCTCAAGTTCCCAGAAACGGGACAAGCGTCTGATGCTGGGCTGTATCCCAGATGCCACATGGCAGTGCAAGCAGAGAGACACGGTGTCCTCAACCAGCACCCCTTGTGTGGGCACTGCTGCTGCGCACACCAGCACATGAGACAGTCAGGATTCCCCTCAGCAAAACGCTGCAGCATCAAATCTACATCAGAGCGAGTTGTCTAGACTTCATCTGCTCTCAGCGGAGAGGAACAGACACTTCTGGGGCATCACTCCTCTCCTCCTCAGGTAGACACCTAAATAGGTCAGACAAACAGTGCACTGGATGTGCGTTGGTCTCTCAACTGCCAAATAAGTGATGCTGGACAAGGGCTCAGAGGGTGACCTCAGTGCTCAGTGACCACCTCCCCTTGTGCTGCCAAATAGTGCTGGTGGCAGCCAAATAAGCCAAAAGCTCCTTGAAAGGTGGTTGCCAGAATGAGAAGGCGAGTGCCTAACTAAGAGGGGAGTTGGATGGATCTCCAACACCTCTGACTGTCTTTCCTTTGTGCTTAGTTTGTGCTTGTGTTTTGTTTTGAGCAGGTGAGCCGAGGGATCGAGCGGGGACAGCTGAACACACGGAGGCACAGGGAGATGGGGACCAGCACCAAAATGTGCAGCAAAAAGAGAACGAGGAGAAGTACTATAAAAAATGAGAGGAAGACTTGTCTCTAAGCCTGAACAACTCCTCTGCACAGGCGCTTAACTTCATGACTCCCACCTCGACATGCCAGAGGCCTGGTGATGTGGGACCAGCCTCAGCCACCAAGACCTTGGTAGCAGCCCCTGGCTGCTGGCTGCCGAGTACCGTGGGCGCCGAGGTTCGCTTTCTCCACGGACGCTTCCCTCCCGTCTCCGAGCCATGAGGAGAAGGGAGAGGCAAGCAAAGCTGCCGAAGGAGCACTAGCCCACACCTTCCCAGCCCCTGTCCTGTTCCCCACTTCCAGCAGACCAGGAACCCCTTCTCCGTGCTGCCCTTCCAGATGGCAGGTCGCCGGTGGGCCGTGACGTCAGCCCTCTGCATGTACGTGGCGGCCGTGTCTCTCCTGCACGCTGGCGGGGTGCGGGCAGACTGCTGGCTCATCGAGGGGGACAAGGGCTTCGTCTGGTTGGCCATCTGCAGCCAAAACCAGCCCCCCTACGAGTCCATCCCCCAGCAGATCAACAGCACCATCGTGGACTTGCGGCTGAACGACAACAAGATCAAGAGCGTGCAGTACGCCTCGCTCAGCCGCTTCGGCAACCTGACATACCTCAACCTGACAAAGAACGAGATCTCCTACATCGAGGACGGTGCCTTTTCAGGACAGTTCAACCTCCAGGTGCTGCAGCTGGGTTACAACCGACTGAGGAACCTCACCGAGGGCATCCTCCGGGGCCTGGGGAAGCTGGAGTACCTCTATCTCCAGGCCAACCTCATCGAGACCGTCACCCCCAATGCCTTCTGGGAATGCCCCAACATAGTGAACATTGACCTGTCCATGAACAGGATCCAGAGACTGGACAGCAACACTTTTCGGGGCCTAAACAAGCTCTCTGTCTGTGAACTCTACAGTAACCCCTTCTACTGCTCCTGCGAGCTGCTCGGCTTCCTGCAATGGCTGGAGGCTTTCACTAACATGACACGCACCTACGACCGGATGCAGTGCGACTCCCCGCCCGACTACATGGGCTACTACTTGTTAGGCCAAGGCCGGACTGGCTACCGCAATGCTCTGAGCATGCTCTCTTCCCTTTGCACTGGTGGCTCCTACACTGTGATCCCTCGTTTTATCCCTCCCAGGTACCAGGTGACCACGGTGCCCTCCGAAAGCCCCTGCTCCGAGGAGGAGTGCTCCTCCGGCGACGGCACGACACCGCAGTTCTCCCTGTTCACGCCCATCGGTGAGACGGAGGTGCGCCCCAACATCCAGGTGAAACACCTCAACCACAACTCGGCCGTCCTCACCGTGCAGATCCCCTACCCCTTCAGCAAGATGTACATCCTCTCCCAGTTCGAAAACGGCTTCTCCTCCATGATCACCAAGCTCAGGAAGAAGGAGGAGAACATCACCGTGAGCAACCTAGTAGCACAAAGAGATTACACCTACTGTGTAGTCTCTGTTCACCAGTACTCCAAGTACAACCACACCTGTGTCACCATCACCCCCACCAGACCCAACCGCAAGGAGCCAGTGCCCACCCCTTCCACTGCCACCCATTACATCATGACAATCCTGGGCTGTCTCTTTGGCATGGTGATTGTCCTGGGCGTGGTGTATTACTGCCTCCGGAAGAGGCGCCAGCAGGAGGAGAAGCACAAAAAGGCTGCCGGCAGCATGAAGAAGACCATCATCGAGCTGAAGTATGGGCCAGAAATGGAGACCACCAGCATCACCCAGCTGTCCCAGGGACAGATACTGGGTGGGGAGACAGTGACCCGCATCCCCTACCTACCCTCTGCTGGTGAGGTTGAGCAGTACAAGCTGATTGAGAGCAGCGAGACCCCCAAGGCCACCAAGGGCAACTACATGGAGGTGAGGACGGGTGAGCAGCCTGAGAGGAGAGACTGTGAGCTGTCCCTGCCGCCAGACACCCAGGGCTCTGTGGCTGAGATCTCCACCATTGCCAAGGAGGTGGACAAGGTGAACCAGATCATCAATAACTGCATCGATGCCTTGAAATCCGAGTCCACCTCCTTCCAAGGGGTGAAGTCAGGGGCGGTCTCCACGGTGGAGCCTCAGCTGGTGCTCTTATCAGAGCAGATCCCCAGCAAGCACGGATTCCTTTCCCCCGTCTACAAGGAAAGCTACAACCACCCTCTCCAGCGACACCACAGCATGGAGGCGGCCCCCAAACGCTCCAGCACCTCTTCCAGTGGCTCCATACGGAGCCCCAGGTCCTACCGCTCCGAGGGATCGGGCCACAAATCTGAAGCCAAATACATTGAGAAGACATCCCCCACCACCGACACCATCCTCACTGTGACACCGGCCGCGGCCATCCTGCGGGCAGAGGCGGAGAAGATCCGCCAGTACAGTGAACACCGGCACTCGTACCCCAGCTCGCACCCAGGGGAGCAGCACGACAGCATGGGCGGGAGGAAACCCTCCATCCTGGAGCCCCTGACCCGTCCTCGCCCCAGAGACCTGGCCTACTCCCAGCTCTCTCCTCAGTACCACAACCTGAGCTACACCTCCAGCCCGGAGTACACCTGCAAACCGTCACACAGCATCTGGGAGCGCTTCAAACTCAACCGCAAGCGGCACAAAGACGAGGAGGAGTACATGGCAGCCGGCCATGCCCTACGCAAAAAGGTCCAGTTTGCCAAAGACGAGGATCTCCACGACATCTTAGACTACTGGAAGGGCGTCTCTGCCCAGCAAAAGTCCTGAGTCCTCACACAACTCGTGACTTAACACACTAACTGGACCAAAAAAGAAATCCGCAGCAGCTATTTTTATTCAGACTGTCTTTGAAACAAAATAAAAATTAAAAAAAAAAAAAGGGAGAGAGAATCAATTTAAAAAAATAAAAGAGAGAACAAATAATGAAAAATCTATAAATATTCTATATAATATATAAAGTGAGATATTAAAATGTCTTCACGTTGGTGAGACATGCACCAAATTTGAACACAAACTTTGAAAAACAAACGAACTGTGGAGTGGGAAAAAAAAAAAGTTTTGTTTCATTTTGATTTTTTAAAAAAAATAAGAAAAAAGAAAAAATTGAATATAAAATGAAAATGAAAGAGCGGGCAGAGAGCTGAGGTTTGGCGTTTTCCAATATTGCATTGCATGAGTCCCTATTCCGTGATTTTGTGGATTCTTTGTGAACAGTTTGTGTTCTTCCTTCCTTCCCTTCCAAAATCAACAGCGACAAAAACAGCAACAAAAACCAAAAAGAGACCAGAAGGAGCTCCATCTTTTGGGCTGTTTTTGCAAACGGAGTCTTCCAGTTTAGACTTTTACCCGGTTGAAGGCCCGTTCACATTTTCACTCACTAAGAGGTTTTACCACACATTGCATTGTAAACCGAAGTCGTTAATTGTACAGAGAAAATTTCTATATTTGCAATGTTTGCTGTATAATGAGAAAGAGAGAGGAGAAAAAAAACAATACTACATCTACTAAAAAAAAAATATATATATATATCTATATTCACCTGTTTGTACCAGGTTTTAATCATGGATTTTAGAGAAAGAGATGGAGTTTTATTTGAAGGACTTTTTTGTTGGTTGGCTGGTTGATGGGATATCTTTTGAAGGGGGGAGTGTTTGGATTTCCAAGTGTTTGTTTCGATTTCTTCCACCAATTGTCTGTGTCCAAGTTCTCATCACTTCCAAGTGCATTGAAGAAAAAAGGCTCATACCCAGGAAAATAGAATCCCTCACCTTCTTCCAGGTGGGAGACCATCACCACCAGGAACTGGGAAGGGGATGAGAAGTGAAGGGCTCTTGGCTAAGCAGGTGTCACCATGCAGTGGGATTTCTCCTGCAAATCAAAAAGTATTGGTCTCTGCCCCTAAACAGATATGTCTGGGCAGTGGTGGCCCTTGGGACCAGCCACCAAGGGGTGGATTATCCCCCCACTTTCAAGGCAGGGTCCAGTGATGAGTTAGAGCACAATTCCTCTTGCTGCTCTGCAGAGAAGGAAAGAATGGAGGGGTGATTTTACTTTTGAGGTAAAAGACAGTCAGCATTTACAGCTTGCCCATACTAAGACACCCTGGGGAGCCCCTGACCAGCCCTTGGCACTCAGAGACTGGAAGGGAAAGTGAAGGCTCTGTGTCCATGGGTCCATCCAGGAAGCCACGTGCCCCTCAGCCATTGGTGTCCAACACTGTTCCAAGACTCCACAGCTTTTTGCCCCATCTCTAAAATACTCACATGAGGTGAGAACGGAGGTGTGGAGGCCATGAAGGTACTCCCAGGCCACACTGGTGGCCAAAGGACACTGTTTTGTCCTGATGAGCTCCAGCTGAGTCACAATCCCCTGTGTTTCACCTACCCCAGGACCAACCCAAAGTGAGGGCTTCATAAGGGTCTGAGAGCTGCCCTGCTCCCAGGTGAGTGTGTGGGAATGCAGGGAGCCAGCACACTGAGGTGAGGTGCTAAGCTCCCCAAATGCAGCCCTGTGAGGCCCTGCTGCTTGCCAGAGTTTTTTCCCTTGCATCCTGCTCACAAGTCGCTTTGGATGGACACCCTGAGTCCTGATGGATGAGCACTAGGGCCTAGGAGCAAACCATATCCCATCCTGTTATTTCAATATTTCAAAGCGATTTTGACAGGTATTCTTGCGAAAGGTTATGTTTGTTCAGAAAGGAGCTGAGCCAGGAAGACACAGAGCAGGCTGGGAAGTGCACGAGTTCATTCCCCGTGGTTATTTGTGCAGACAACAAACCATTAGCAGGATTTCATAATAAAAGGCAGGTAATTTCTCCAGGAATGCATTCAGTCTGAGCAAAGGCACATTCCTCCACCTCCTCCAGGTGCCCCAGATCCTGCCCACAGCACACAGCTTTCCCAGGGCTGTGTCTTGCTAACCAGGCAGTGAACAGGACCTGGAGGGGGGAGTTGAGAGTCACCCCTCTTTAGTTTAGTGTCATCGTGGCAGGTCCCTCCCCAGATCTCAGCTCTAGCACCTGGACCAAAGCAAGCCCTTCAGCTGAAACAGCCTTTCCTTGCAAACCCTGAGTGCCTCCTCATAGGAGTGGTTTGGGTTGGAAGGGACCTTAAAAATCAGCTACGACTATAAAATAAAAAGTCATCAGCATTTAGTTCCAACTCCCCAGCCATGGGTGAGGATGCCACCCACTAAATCAGGTTGCTCAAGTTCCCATCCAAGAGAAATAAGAGTTGGTCAGCAAGCATGGATGATGGAAACAGTAGTGGGGCCTCCTGACACTGTTTCATGATCTCACAGGATTCCTTATCAAGAGGCTGGGGTGGTCCAAAGGGATGGCAGCTCATTAATTTGGGCTCAGATGCTCCAGCATTATTAGTCACTGACAGACACCCAAAGAACTTCCTCAGCTGATCTCTGCACTGAGACTATTCCCACACCAGTTTGGAAATGGCATCAGGACCATCCATGGTCTGGCAGCAATGGCCCAGCCAGTGCAGTGTGGATCCTCCTTGCTGTGGAGGCAGCAGCCAGCTCACTCTTTAGCTGGGACCACTCATTTTGCTCCTCTGCCTCTGTTTCCTCCTCTGCAAATGCTTCCTTGTGGCATTGAGGGCACAGGCTGGCTGGGGAGGCTCAATTAATTAATTGGCTGTCTGTGAAGCCCATTTAGCTCCTAGAATAAAAGCTGCTATCGAAATGCAAAGTTGTTAGTGGCGTAAAACAGCAGGGGCAGATGAAATCAAAGCCTGATTCTGTTTTCACACCAGGATTTCACTGGTCATAAACCAACAGAGACCGACACAGGAATGTGATACAGCAGTGCTGGCCTTTCTAAATTAAACACTTCCCACATGCAAGGTGCCTGCAACTGGAAAAAAAGGAGAATTAGAAAAAGTCTAGGCCCCTCTATCTCCAAGGCATCTCTTAAGGCATCACCCAGTACCCCATTGGGAGGTGGGGCCTCACCACAGGTCTCCAGATGGCTCCTGGACTGCTGAGCACCTTCCAGCCCCTTGCCCTCGCTCCAAAACAAGGTGCAGTCCTGGCAGCCATGGTCCACATCCCTTGGCAGGAGATGCCATAAAGTGAGCTGTGAAAAAAAGACAAGAAAAGGGAGGAGGTCCCACTGTCCCCAGGGCTACCACTCCATGGATGAGCTCCAGGGCTGGCTCTGCACAGGTCTGGAGATCCCTGCCCACGGCATCTTCCATCCCTCCAAGGCAGCTGGTTTACAGACCCCTCTGAGGATGGAGTGGGGATTTCATCACCTGTGACCTGCTGGGTGTTTTGTTCTTTGTTTTGTCTCCTGGTCAGTCACCAAAGCTCTCAAGCTGCTTCTGCAAAGAGAAGTGATACCTCGTCCAGCCAGGCTGCTCCTGCTGCCCCAAACTCATCCAAAGGAAGAGAGCTTCCCACCAAGCAGAAAGGAGAGGGCACAGGAAAGGTGTATTGGAGTGAAGAGGTGGGGAGGCTAGGGAAAAAAAAATACAGTAATCATAGCCCTGGGGCCATGTGGAAATGCATTCTACTGATGCCCTTTCTGTGTCCACAAAACTGCTGCTGTCTCAACAACCTGTCTTCAAGGGCAAAACCAAGGCAGCACTAAAAATCCTTCCTTTGATCCCTCCCCCAGCACCCCAGCAAGGACAGCTAGAAGCTGTTGGAGAGTAAATCCAAGCCCACATTACCCATGGCTCAATCCTCACTCTGGCCCAGAGTCAGCAAACGACCCTGCCATGTGTTACAAAGCCTGTGTGGCATCTAGAGCCTGGATGTTATTTAAAACCCTGTAAATTAGGACAGAAACATCCCTTAGTATAGGCATGCACCATTTAAGGCCAGGATTCCTGAGGGCACCTGCCAGCCCTGGTGTGCACACCGGCTGTGTCCATCTGTTTCAAAGCATGGCCTGTGGGAAGGGCCACGTTCACAGAAACGTGGAGCAGCACGGGATGGCAGTGGTGGCAGTGCCTGCCCAGCTGCCTCCTTGATGCAGCAAAGCACTAAGAGGGGAGCTGGGGGCTGCCTCCTTCTCCAGAGCTGGTGGGTATTGGAGGTGTGAACTGCCACCCTCCCTGCCCAGCATTAGAGTCTCCTGATGGCTTCAGCTGAGTTTGCCATGAAACCAGGTGCAGATCCCACGGGAGGGGTCTGGGAGGGTGCACGGGGGCCCTAAGAAGGGAAGGTGCTCCCATGCGCCACCCTGATCAGACAGCAGACTTCCCTGTCTCTGCTCAAATCATACTGGTGCCCTGCAGTGCCTCCTGGCTGCTGGCACCTTTCCTAGGACTGCCAGGGAGTTGTCCTTCTCCCAACCCCATTGGTACCTATGGATGAGCCCATGCATCAACACCTGGGAGATGCCCAGGGCTGCTGGAGAACCAGAGGCAGAGCAGAGCCCTGAGCCCTGAGTTCCCTCATTCCCAGGAAGTTCAGCCAACTACCCTCCAAGTGCTCCCCTCTGCCCATTTTTGAGGTCAGTCCTTCCCTGAACCAGGGTCTTGGCAAACCCAAAGCTCGGTTGCCCGAGAGCCCCAAACTCCTCCCGGCGTTGGACGCGGCTCTGCAGACCCCGGGAGCCGCCACACACCGCCCTGGCCAGGCTCCGGCTGCCTGACAGGCTGTGGAGCAATAAATCACCTCGCCTGCAGGAGAAGGGGGTCAGCAGGGGTGGAGGACAGTGCGGTGGAAGTGGCTCCATCTCACAAACCCTTTTGGCGAGGCGGGCTCCGGGGAGGCAGCGGGGGATGCGCTGCGGGGGATGCGGCTGGACCGGCCCCAGGAGCGCGGATCGATCGGGGTGATTGAAGCCAGCACGCACTGCGTTGGGCTATTTTTAGCACAGCCAGCAGAGCAGGAATTTGGGAGCCCAAGTCAGAATTTATTTGCATCTGTGAGTGCTCATCAGGGGGAGGACCAACAACAACAACAACACCCAGTGCGGGTGCAGCAGAGCCCTGCTGCGCGTTTTGGGACCTGTTCACCTTGGCTTCAGCTCCTCTTCGGTGCACATCGTGTCCCTCTCCTCTGCAGTGCCCTCTGGGGACAGTGTCACCCTCCTTGGGACAATGTCACCCCCCCCCCCCCCCAAAGTTTGGAGCTGTGAGCAGGTGGATGCACATGGACACAGAGCAGAGGAGAGGGAAGAGGATGGACTTCAGGGGATGAAGGGTTTATTTGGGAAAAGCACTGATCCTACCTAAAATGCCATGGGTGTGTGAGCAGGCCTTGTAGCATGGCTGCAACACTGCCATGGTCAGGAAAGTGTGGACCTCAGAGGTGCCCCAGCCTCTCCTCAAGCTCTTCTCTCCCTTTTTCCTCACCAGAGGCTTTCCACCATGAGCCCTGGGTCAGTTTTTCTGGGTAAGTGTTCTGAGATTAAATTGTTCCCCAGAGAGAGGAATATAGCACATTCATTTCTTTCACCTCCAGCCCCCGGTGCCAGCAGTGCCCAAGGCACTGAAGGAGGTGAAGGGGCTGGTGGGCATGGCCAGTGCTGCTGGAGAAACCAAACCAATTCTTTGGCTTGGAGCAGTGACTTTGGCTTCACCTGAATTTCCTTAGGCTCCAAGTTTTCATATCTCCTCTGTGTCACAGCTTCTGTTTTACCCCTCTCAGCCAGCTCACCAGCACCACCAGAACGGTGGTAGAGATTATACAAATGCTGCCTTGAGAGTTTTGCTCAGTCCCACCTTCTCCCCGCCCAGAACTTAATGGAGGGAAACCATCTGACCCAGAGTGCAGCCAGTTTTCTGGACTAAGTTTACTCTGTACAAGGGATGAGAAGACACAGAAGGACCAGGGATGTGGATTTTCATCACATGGGGAGTAGCCCAGCAGGAGGCCAGTTTTCAGTTTTGTTTTGCTGCCCTTTCTTTTGGTTCAAATTGGATGTGAACATGCCTGTACCCATCCCTCTGCAACCTCCCTGTCCCTGCAGAGTAACCAGAGGAGCCTGCCAAGTCTCCAAGTTTGTGTGTGTGCCTTTTCAATAATTCAGTGGGAATGTTAATCACAGGGTTGTGCTGTTGTTCCTGTACGAGCTGGATCGCTTCTCACATCCCACCTACATCTGTTTTTTCACACTCAGCTCAGCTGTCTGGCAATAGCCATTTGCTGCTCACCTTTACTTGCCTTGCCATTAAAGAGCTCATTAATGTACTCCATCCTTGCTTTCTTTGGGACGAGAAGATTTCCATTTCTGTCTTTTATCAGCTTTCACACGGCTTACATCCTGTCCTCCCTTCACCATGCAATGCCCTTTCCTAATGAGCTCTTCTCTCCTGGTTTGTCTCATCCATTAAGATCTGTGAGTGTTGTCCCCAGCATTGTCTTGCTCATCTCCTGGGCTCTGCTCTGGGTCTGTCATATTCCTCCGTGTTTTCAGCTGTGAAAGGAAGCAATCAGCCCCACACACAACATCCAACTCGCTTGCTTTCCTAGCAGCCCTCCAGTCTGGCTCATGCCACCACAGCATGCAGCCTTGACAGACTCCTCCATCCTTGCAGAAGCCCCTGGCTGGCTTGACCTGATCTGCAGAAATGTGATGGAATGCCTCAGTTTGTGTGTGGTGCTTGCAGCCTGTCTCTGCTGGGGGCCTCTTAAATCTGTTCCTCTCTCTCATAAAAGCATTGCTTTTATGCAGCAGAGCTCTCCTTGGGCATCTCCTGCCTTGCAATCAAGAGCTCCTAGCCCATCCAGACATGGGAGGCCTCTCTGGGCACTGCAAAAGCTCCTCTGTGGTCTCACAAGTAAACACTGGCACTTTTCATGTGATGCAGCTAAATTAATTAATCTTTTCCCACCACATTTGGAGCCAAGACACAAAGGTTTCCATTCCCTGAGGCTGGAGCTTAAAGTCTGCTTGTCCCAAAAGTGCCCTCCTGCCCCACCGGGGATTTGTGTTTCAGTAAGATTTGGAAGAGTGGCAGCAGAGCAGCTCTTGAGAGTAGCTCCAAGGGGTGCCAGAGCCAACAACCCCCTGGAAAAGTGGCCACAAGCACAAACAATCTGCCACCATCCAGCTGAAACATCCCTGATGTGTCCAGCTCGCTTAGGCTGACAAAGAGCTTGTGTACACAAAATCAGTTGTGCTTTGGGTTTTTTCCCCAGCCATCTCAGGTGCTGCAACTTATTACCTCTCCACACAAACCTTATCTCAATTACATCCTAAGATCATTCTGGCTGTAACAACACTCCCACCCACCACAGGGGTTGCACACACAGACATCTCTGCCTGGGAAATCCCAGGCAGAAGCACAGCAGTCCCAAGAATGACAAACCCTTCACGAGCTGACAGCTGACAAGCCCCGAGCTGCTCTACAGCTGCCTCCAGCCTTGCAGGGTGATCACAGCTCCTAAAAGACAGATGCAGACACCAGGGCTCTGGGCATGACATGCCAGGAGGCTGGCAGCAGATGCTGGGGAGGGCAGGTGCCTGGTAAGGCCACTCCAAATGTATTTCTCTGGCAGAGCTTGCAGCCAGGGAGGAGGACAGTGAAATGAGGGGTGGGCTGGCTTCTGATCTCCCACCATCTCGCACTCGGGTCCTGAAGACCAGATGTGTCCCAGCACAGTTGTCAGGAGTGGAGAAGTAGAGATGGACGTGCTGGAGCAGATCTGGGGGCTCCAGAAACCACCTGAGATGGTGAAACGCTTTTGGGTACTGTTGTGAGGCTCTTCTGGCTGGGGTGACTGAGAAGTCCCTGCCCCAGGGTGGCTTTGCAGAACAGCACACCCAGAAGAGCCCACCTGTGGCTGTGAAGAACTGATCCATCCATCACTGCTCTGAAGCTGCCAGGAGATTGATTCACCCACTGGAGTGAAGTCTGAGCCAGTCTCACTTTTCTGCAAAGTCACAGACATACACGGGTGGAGATCCCAGGTCTGATGAGAGAGATCAGCATTAGAAGCACAGCACAAAGCCCTCAAGAAGAAGAAGAAGAAACCAAAACATCACAAGATGCCAGCAAGTGGGAGGAGACAGCTTATCCAGGGAGCTAATTTAGCTGGAAGGAAAGGGAAAGGATGCAAGATGTTCCCCTATTAAGAAAGAAAAACAGCATGCAAGAGCAAGGAACCAGAGGTTGCAGTGCCTGACAGAAAGTGATGTGGATGCATTGGAGTTTAAAAAGCCAAAGCAGAGCTGGGGCAGATTCTGGACCCAGAACAAAGGCTGTTTCTACCCAAGCTTGAGAGGCAAAGGTTAGGATGAGACTTGCAGAGACCTGGAAACCACTGAGGTGGGTGAATTGTAAGTGGCACTGCGTTTAATCTGAGCAGAATGCATGAAACCAGATAATGTAATTGAAAGGGTTATTTAAACTGAGTATTCAGAGGGAAAAATAAAGCATAGGAGGGAAAATAATAATACTTAGCACTTGTAATGTGCTTAGCATCTTCAAAAACTGGTCAGCCATTAACTTATTGCTCCTCTGCTCAGTCCAAAGGCTAATAAAAAGGGATGGTTCATTTAGTTATTTCACAGCTGAGCTTCTCGATAAGGCATGAGGAAGTGATTGCTGCTCTCCAGCATGTTGGTAAATAAACAGTTGGAAGTAGGAAAATACAAAATCCTCTCAGCACTTGGTCACAGCTTCATGCTCGGCTCCCTCCTTCCTCACCTTGAGTTTGTCCAGACCAGACCTGTGACAGGGAGTTTGTCCGGAGGGCTGGCAGGGGAGCGTGCCATGGATGGGGGCCAGGCTTCCAACAGTTCCAGCACTTGGTGTCTCCTGCCCAGGAACTGCCCCGTGCTCATGTCCACAGGAGCAGGGATATGGAATCTGCAGGGCCCTTGTCTGTGGGTGGATGGGGTGGGAAATGTGGGCTCAGAGAGTCCCCACCTGTGAAGCCTGGTGGCCTTGGCAAGCGCAGAGGCTGAGGGAACCAGGCAGCCTTTTGGACAGCAATGAAGAGGAAAGCATTTTATATTTGTTTTACTTAAAAAGCAAACTGTTCCTTTTGTGTTTGATGAGCAAGCGATTTCATAAACTCGGCAGGGAAAACATGACACACTTGGTGATTTTCAGCTTCTTTTCTTGGCAGCAGCACTGGAGGAGCAAAGAAGTGCCCAGGCAGCTGCCCCACACACACTCCCCCAGCTATCTGACGGGGGCCAGGGGTCTGGAGGCTGCTCCTGGTCAGGCCTAAAGGGAAGCAGCCAAGAAGAGGAAGTGCTTGTCAGGATGAAGCCATTCAGCCTGACTCCCGTTCAGTCCCAGAGTGAGTGAACAACAAACCTATTGCATGTCAGGTTCTGCCAAGGGCTCCACATTGTGCTCCAGGTACAGTCACTCGCTCAAAACAAGCAGCCACTGGTTTTGCCACCCACTTTGTGATGGTTTCTGGCCTTATCAGCTTAGACACCCATTACAACATTGGCCTCATCACTCCAGGGAAATGGAGCTGCACAGATGCTCAGCTGCCCCCATACAAGTGCCCTGGTTTTTTATGCTCCAAAAGGTCTCTCAGGTCTCTCAGAGATGCTGCTCCAGGTGTCCCAGGCCCATGCCAGAGGGACGTCTCCATAGGGTCCCACTGGACTGTGCAAGGTCTCCAGCTCAGTCCAGGCTGCTGGGAGAGCAACCAGAAGAAGGCAATGACCTGCCGAATTCCAATCCCAACAGCAGAGACAAACTCCTAGAAGATGTTAGGGAGCTATTTTCCACCTCACTGTTGGGTGATCCAAGAGGGGTCCTGCTTCATAGAAGAGATGCACAAGAATTCATCTCTGAAACATTTCTTGGGATAAAATACATCCCCCCAGGGCACAGGGCTGAACTTGGCCTTTCTGGGACACATCCAGCAGTGGAAAGGCCATCATCAAAAGCCTTTGGTGGAGACAGGGTTGAGGAATCTTACATTCCTCTGCCTTTTTGCCCCATGCACTTCCTCCTGCTCCCTCAGCTGTGCTTGTGGGTTCTGTGCTTTCTTTCTCTTTCTTTAGGTTTTTTTCCTCTTAAATGAAACATTCCCCAGCTCTGCTGTGAGCACAGCCCTGTGCTGAGAGGATGAGCCAGGTGGGAGCAGGAACAGGTGAGCAGGGACTCAGTGTTATCCCTAAGTGCCTCTGCCCCGAGGCAGGTTTTGCTTGAGGCAGGCATTCAGGTCAGGACCTCGATGATTTACAGTGCAGGATGTGTCCTCCTCATCATCTGGGGGACCCGGGGAAAGCACTGAGCACAGAGACAGCAGCAGCCTTGATGGGCTGCTTAAACCTTTCTGACGGGAGGAAATTTGGGATGCGCTGAAGACGCCTTGTTAACTCCTGTGAAACGCTCGCGTAGAGCCGGGCAGCAGCTACACAGTCTGTGCAGCCTCCCCTGCCTGCTCCTGGCATAACGAGGCCCAATGGGTGTGTGTAAACAAAGCAAGCCTCTCTCTCGCTGGACCTCATGCATCATTTATAGCCAGCTTTTCCGTGGCACAAGAAACATTTACATATGCCAGCATTAATTCCGAACGCCACTTCAAAGCCATCTCTGTCTAATGAACCCCGCGCGCTGTGCACAGCAAATTCCACCCCAAAAATAATTAGCAACACACGCCACCAAAGCGTTACAAGGGGAACGCAGCACACCACCTGCTGAAGCAAAATGAATGCCTGATTTATTTATTTTTTGCCACTTTTTAGCAATATTCAGGCACTGACTCAAAGCTGCGCTCTGTTCTTTGTAGGGAAGCGTAACGTTCCCACTCTGCTTTCCATTCTTAGAAGAGATTGATTTGGGAGGGTTATATAGAACCATAGAAAGGTTTGGGTTTAAGGAACCTCAAATACCATCTAGTTCCAACCCCCTCCCCCCCACCATGGACATGGGCAGGGTTTATGTTTTTCTTACATCACAACTGGACAGAGCTGTGCAGGACCCTGCTGATTTCTCCACGCCAGAGGTGCCAGCTGGGAGTTAGGGTGCAGGCAGCTCTATGGCCCTTTCTCTGAAGCTGCACGAGTCCCAGACTTTTGGGATGCTGTCACCAGCTGGCCAGCCACAGGCTGGTGGCTGGGAGAAGGACAGGACTCACCTAATCTCCCCCTGGTCTGACATTCCCACAGAGCCTTTAAACTCTGAGTGGGATCAGTCTCACCTAGAAAAAAAGGAAATTGGAAATGAAATCAGGAGTCAAAGGTTTTGGTGCCCCTGCCAGCCACGGTGCTCCCACCCTGTGCTGGCTACAGGCAGCCCTGCTGCGAACAGCTCAGGGGACAGAGCTGGCTGCACTGAAATTATTTCTTTAATCTGTGCCAGAACTGCCCAGCCCAGCTCACAACAGGAGGAGCAGCATGTTTAGCTCAAAGCCTGATGTGGTGGCATTGCCATGGGAGACCCAGGTCACAGACCACGATGGTAGAGAGATGGAGACCAAACTTGGAGATGGCTGTGGGCACAGGGGGACCAGCTGTGCCAGAATGGTGCTGGGATCCTGTATTCTCCTAGTTCTGTCCTCCTGGAGTAGAAGGAAGGTGCTTTGCAGGGCACTGCTCTCAGCCTGTGTGTCTCTCCAGCATCAAACCATGGAATTCAAATTGTCAGTCTCTGCCTTGTTAGGATGCAAGGGGTTAAACTGTTCTTCCTATGCAAATTAAGCTTAATTAATCCTTTTCATCAGTTGCAAATATACCTTCTGAACCCTATTAAAAACATGAATATGCAAATTCAGACCTTTTTTAATACTCATTTTCAAGGACTTGGAGTCAAGCTTGATTATTCGATTCCCGTTAACAGCCTGTAAAACCTGGTGCAAAATTTAATTTCCATTTTAAGTTACAAAAAAAAAATGAATCTGTTGGTAATTAAGCTAATTACAGTGTTACACTAAAGAGGAGACAAACAAGGAGGACAAGATCATTCATTACATTTAACACTGGTTACAGGACCTGGGGGCTGTCCCGAGTTAACTGTGAAGCCAGGAAACAGCGGTGATATAAACAGGGTGTGTGTGAGGAGGCCATAACTTTTGGGGGGCCTGGTGCTTTCCTTACCTTGGGAACAAACCTGCTTCAGTCCCATGAGCCATTCTCCTCCTTCTGTTAAGGACAGAAGCAAGGAAGAGGAGGTGCAGCCAGGCTGGAGGCACACTGTCTGTGTCCTGGCATCGACACTGTGAGATCTCTGAATGGATCAGGAACATGCTTGAGGTTGGAGTTTCAAAGCAACCTTATCTGCCAGAGCTGAGCATCCTGTGCAGGTGAGATTTCCATCTTCCCCGAGCACTTTCTCTGTGTGTGGAGTGCAGAGGGGAGGTTTGCTGACAACTCCCTTTGCACTGGCAAAGCCATCAGGGAAGAGACATGACAAGACTCCGCAGAGACATCTACAAACTGCTGCTCCACAGCCGCACTGGGGAGCAAACGATGACCAGGATGTGAGCCCCTGTTTCTCACGCCCGTGGCCAGCAGATGTTGGGACATGCCAGCCAAACCAGCTCAGCCCACACCACCCAAACCTCCCTTGTGGTCACCCATCAGAGCTGGGCAGTCAGTGCTGGTAGCTCTCAACTTGCCCATCAACCATCCCGTGCCTCCAGGCTCTACCTGCACGTAATTTTAAAAAAAGCAACGCTATAAACCGTCAATTATATTTTAACACCACAGTGATCTCTTAAAATCAGTCCTCAGAAAGCCCAGCATCTATTCTGCACTTGGTGCTTTCTAGTGAGTTTGCAAAGTTAATTTGTGCCTTCCCAGAGCTGTAATCCTCACCTCGGGATGGCAGCACAGCCTGGTGGGCTCAGGTGAGGACTCCCACGGCTGGGGTGGCACACATCACACAGGAGGTCAGGGCTCAGTGCCAGGATACCAGTGCAGGACACTCCGAAACTGAACCAGAATGCTGGCATTACCTGCAGACACCCAAAGAAATCCGACACCGGCAGGACAGACCCGCCCAGGGCATTCGTGCTGTCTGGGGAGCTTTTCTCTCTCTCTTCTCATCTCGGCGCAGCCGCCAGGAGGGGCAGCTCGGCTCCCCGTGGATTTGGTTCATTCCTCGCCATCGCCTCCTCTCCAGGGCTGTTCCTTCCCCTGGCAGGACTCAGGCAAGAGGAGCTGTCACTTCGGAGCACGCCACTCTCGGGCAGCTCTGCCTTCAACAGCGGCGTCGGAGCAGGAGCCCATCACGTACACACCCAGGGGCTGCAGCGTGACTCCCAAAACTGAGCTGAGGAAAGGCTCAGGCACATGAAAGAGCTGGGAGAGCCCAAAATGAGCTGAGGAAAGGCTCAGGCACACGGAGGAGCTGGGAGAACCGTGCTGTGGACAAGAGTGAAGGAGGGACAGCGGGATTTGCCATCACCCCGTTGTGTACAAGGCTGTGCACGGTCAGTGGGGAGTGGGAGGCACCTCCAAAATGCAGGACCCAAGTGACATCCATGGTCTCGTTTCTTTTAGGAAGGCCTCTCCGTGTCAGTGGTTATGGAGCAGCCTGGCAGATGAACCGGTCACCACCAGCAAAGTGAAGAATCTGCCATCATACAGCACAAGTGTCATTCAGCAGTTGCTCCTTAAGAGGAAAGGTTCATCTGCCAAACTGCAGATGGAGAACATTTCCCACCATGCTAATACCAGAAGTTTCTGATCACACCCGTGAAGTGTGACAACAGAGATGATGAGGGAAACCCTCTCACCCTCTAGCCAAGCCCTTTGACCTGCCTGGTGCATCTTGTCAACTGTATCATATTTTGGGGGGAGTCAGGGATGCAGAATTACCTTCTCAGTCCCTGCAGGCAATCAACTTGCTCCCCGAACCATGAGATATGATTGCCCTTATTACTTTGGCTTGCATAGCAGTGAGCCTTGTTAATGGTCATAAAATTATCCAGCCCTTATTTAAATCCTACAGCCGTCTGTGTTTCAATGACCTCCCGATGGTCTCTGGCTCTGCTCCAGGTTGAAGAAGCATTAGGAGGACCAGGAAGGAAAAAGAGACAGTGGGAGGATTAAAGAAAAAAACCCAGAACCACAACAAGCAACAATCAACAAAGAGAATTCAAAGTGAAAGAGGGAATATTAAAGAGAGCTCAATCAATCAGCTGGAGAGTTCAAAAAAACATAACCTGTCATGAAGAGAAGGAAGCAGCATCAGGTAAAATTAGCAACACTAATAAACTCATCAGCACTGGAGCCAGGGCCAGGAAACAGCACAGGGAAGATGAAGGGGTTGGTAAAGGCTCGATCCCATATTGGGGAAGCAGAAGAAAGCTAACACAACGTAAGGGAATGTGCCTTGGTGGAGGAAGGTGGTTTGGGTGGAGACCAAAGACATGGGGTGCTTCCGAGACCTTCAGCAGCAAGAAGCTGCCTTTGTGCTCCTTAAATTACATGGCAGCATTTTCTTTAAACTGTATTTTTCTTCTGTTTTGTTCACTGTACTTGCTCTGAGGGAAAACACACACAGAAGGAAGGCTGGAGACCCAGACACTGTGGGTGGAAGGAAGAGGAGGGGCTTCTGGGATGGCCTGTCCAGGGCTGGACTTTGGCCAGGGATCTTTCTGGAGCAAAAAATCTCCTCTTCCTTTTGGATAAAAGACCGTTCCCCTGTCCTTTCAAATAACATCTGTAAACCCCCAGAGTAGCAAAAGATTTTACAATAATAATCCCCCAAAAGAGAAACAAGAACTGGAAAACCCCCAAGCAGCCAAGAACTGTTTTAATGTAACCAAGTTCCAACACAGATTTCCATCAATTTTGCAGCAAACCTGAGTCATGAAATTAAAAGTAGCATCAGCATATTTCCTATTAGCTATGGTTCCTTTTTCAGAACAGATCATACATTCCTACCCTATTTTTCTAGACACTTGTGTCAATGCGATATCATCAGATGCCGTTCAGTCTTTCCTCTTAGCCTGAAAAAAGCTTTCCTGTTGGGAAGGATGGGATTTTAATATTTAAAAAAGACTTCGTGAAAAAGCTTGGCTGATTTTTTATTTATTTATTTATTTAATATCCCTCCCCTGATCAGAGTGGGTGCATTTTGTAGCTTTTAAATATCATGCAAGTTTTAGCAATGCCGTTATTAAATCTGAATCTGCTGTCACAGCAGGCAGCAGGAATGTGATTCACACCAGCACAGAGAGCCTGTTCCGTCCTCCCCTGCTCCTGTCCTTAGCTACAGTCACCTGGTATCACACACAACCATTGTTTTCCCAACACCTCTGAACAGCTAAAAGCTCCAACAGAATTAATCCTGCCCTGGCTGTGCCCTCTCCCACCTCCTGCAGCAGAGCCCAACAGGGTCTGGCATCAGCTCAGTGATGTCTGAGGAAGGCTCTTGCCTGTCACCCCCGGGGTTTATTTTTGCCCAACTCACACCATTCTCAGCTGCCTCTGAGCTCACTGCTGGGTTAGGAAATGAAAAGGGCAAGTGCTGCTCAGTGTTTGTTTGGAGTGAGCAGAGGGGAGCAGTGGAGAGCCAACAGCAAAGGCTGGCACTGCAGCTGTCCAGAAATGGAAGTGGCTTCTTCCATCCGTGCCCTGTTTCTTCCATCCATCCATCCATCCATCCATCCATCCATCCATCCATCCATCCATCCATCCCCTGCCCTGCTCCTGCCCTTCACTCTCTATGCTCCCACCTCCCTTATGGCTCCAATGCTCTTACCCCTTCTCCTTCCCTTGTTCCTATAGAGTTACATGGAGAAGATCCAAAACTAACATCTACAAACTTCAAACTCCTCATGGCTCATCCCGAAAAGGTTCCTCTGGTTTCTTCTCAGGCATCACACACTTCCAGGACAACACGAACAGCACGTGACAACACCAAGTGCCAGAAGACACAAGCAGGAGCAAAAGGCTCCAGATTCAGAGATGTGCCCTTAGGAGAGGCAAAAATCTGGTGAAACCTGCCTTAGCCCAGAGCTCTGCTGCTTTCTTGACTGCATGACAGTACCCAACAGCTCCGTGCCCGTTTGGTGTTTGTATATGCACACAGATGGACAGGGCTGATTTGTAGCAGAGCAGGGACTCACAGGCAGTTTGAGTGAAGGGAAGCTTCAGGCAACACTGCAAACAAGACACACACACACACACACACAGACTCCTGCAGCCATCCACCAATAAATCATATTTTACAGCCTACAGACCATAAACCCAGCTAGCATGCACGGAAACCCAGCGAGCACACACACGCTTGTGAGCGCTCCCACCTTTCTCCTCCAACCAACTGCAAATTTATTATCCAGCTCCCAAGATTTTCTAAAAGGATTTTCCACAAACAGGGCTGGAGTTTTGCAAGTGATCAGCCAAATCCAGATGGGACTCGAGCCTTCACCACCTGGGGTGGTGGCAACTGGGATCTCTTTGCCCTGCCCCAGGAGGCTGCACTCATGGGAGGAGGGATTCAGGGGGTGACGAACACGGTGGGAGCGCCTTTGATGGGCTGCTGTGCCAATGTAGCTCCTAAAGGAAGGAGCAGTCACTGCGAAATTCAGTGTCACAGTAATTCCTTGCAGCTCCCTCATGGCTCAGACAAGCAGGAAATGACAGTGGCAGAGATGGGAGCTGCCATGGTTATGAGGCACAGAAACATAAGTTTGTGGCTTCACCCTGAATTCAGTGTTGGAACTAAAAACTGGGGAGTCTCAGCTCCTCTTCTCCACGGCCCACAAGTGGCCCAAGTGGCTTTGCAATGGTCACACCTCCACGTGAACAACTCCCAGGCTTCCACGTGTGAGCCTTAGAGAAGTCAAGCTTCCTGAAAGTCCCAGTGTCATGTGAGCCCTGTGAACTCACTGTGCAGCAGCATAATGCCATGAGCAGGGCAGGGATGCTGCTGGCCAAAGCAGGACAGTCACCCAGCAGCTCCCCAGGCCATGGAGAGATGCTGCACCACACCAGCACATCCAGCCAAACACCCATCCTCACCACACACCTCTCCCAGCCATGCTGCCATATTAAACTTAGTTGAACAAATCAGTCTTGCTGGGAGAACAGGGAGCAGAGCAGTAATTCATGTCTCCTCCCCACCGGAGGCATCTCGGAAGCCTACTGTGTGTTCTCTCCCAACTTATTATCCTTTCCCTCTCGGGAGGCAACTTTCCAACGGGCAGAACGTGTTTTTTCCCTTGTCGCTCTCCAGCATCGCTTCTCGCCTCACCTGTGTTTTGCTAAGATAGAGGGTTTATTGTAAACTTATTAATTACTTCATTTCTCCTGCAAGGAGGCAGAAGAAGAATTTTCCGCGGCAGCCGGGATCCGCTATTGTGCTGGTGGCGGAGCTGAATGTGGCTGACGTCATGATTCATTTTCCCCATGACTGGGGAAGGCGACTCTCCGTGCCATGCCGTGCATATGAATCAGGCAGCCTTCCCCTGGCACAGCATGCCCAGCAATTCATCTTCCACCAGGACTTCTTCAAGCAGAAGAGAAAATGACAAACTTTTGCTATTGCGCTTTCCCTGCAGAGAGAAGAGCTGGGGAGACGGGGGCTGCAGCCTCCCCAGATCTCATGCTTGTCCCTCCAACTCTGATCAGCAGCAGGTGGGGGTCAACAGCAGATGTTTTCCATGCCTGTAGATGCATCAACAGGTCTTCAAGTGACTCCAGCAAGCCTGGCCAACCCTGCAGTCACTGCAAGTATCTCAGCTAACTTTTAAGCCTGCTCACTGCTACCTTTTCTCCAAGCCTAGGGAGTGTGTTCCTGCTGAAACCAGGGGGAAATCAATATACACAGAAATTTAGAGCAAACTGATTTGGTTCAAGGCAGTGTGGGTTGGGAGAAGATGATCTCTGAGGTCCCTTCCAACCCAAACCATTGATGATTTTTTAACTCTATGAATGCGACTTGCCTGGAAAAACGGAGATAATGATGTCCTCCCTTTGCAAAGCACATCAGACCACTGATGTGCTCATCCTCTACATGTGGGAGAGCACAGCAAGGCACAGAGGGCATCCCAAGTAAGAGTCACACACCCAGTTTGCAAAGTGACACTTTATTGTTATGACAGAAGAGCTACATCCATTATAACACAAAATGCTATAACACCAGCATTGAACACAGCCCAAAATGCTCCTTTTCACTTTCTACAGTCCTGAGATAACCAAGAGCCCTGAAGTCTGGGTGAGGAACAAAAGCATGGCAGTGACTGAGCCACAGAGATGTCAACACAGGTACAGGGGCTTCAAATGGCCATTTATGGTTGTGCTTGTCTGCTGAATGATGGCAGACTCAGGTCACTGATACCTTAAAAATAATTTCAGCCTTGCTGAGTGATGGGATGTTTGCAAGAGCAAGAGACTTTGCTTGGGTCTCTGTCCTCAGGGACCAAGCCCTTGGCTCCCATTAGAAGAGGACAACCATGCAGCAGGAAGCACCAGCCTCATGCAGGCTTCTCTCTTTGTTAGGGCCCAGATTTAGGGAATCTTTTTGGGAAAAGCTGTGAATAGTGATGCTGGGGCTCCTCAAACCAGCAATTCCCACTGTATTCCCAGACAGATCCTGAGAATCTGGGTAGTGATGAACACGTGGCCCAGTTCAAAGGCAGAGATTGGATCCTTAGCACGGGAGAGCCCTGGGATGGAGCTAGACTTGCCCTCCCACAGGAGGAAAATAATGCTTTTCAGAGGAATTGGTGGGATTTGTGACTCAGCATGAAAGAAAGGGGAAGAAAGAGTTCCCTGCAAATCAGAAGCAACCCAATACCACAAATGAAGGGCGGTGGACACGAGAATTTTTCCTCGCTACCTCAAGTGTCCTACCCAGAGGGGGCAAACCCTGGCTGGCAGCTGGCAGTGGGACACTAAGCAATGGTCTGGCGGCTGAAGAGGTCGAGGGTGAGGGCGCTGAGGAAGGCTGGGATGCTGTCCTGGCGCAGCAGGTGGAGCTCGATGAGCTCCCGGATGGTGCGTGAGAACTCCGTTTCCAGAAGCTGCATTTTCCCACCGGAGGAGCTGGAGGCCTAATGGGGAAGAAGAAAAAGCCCATTAATACCAGAGGGTTTCAATCTACCTCCTGTGACACAGCAGCAGTGTCACCCTGAAGCCTCCTTTGGCACAGATCTGCCTGTCACCAAGGACGTGCCATCTGTTTGGCACATGGCATTCCTGACTCCTGTGTTCCCATGTCCCCATGCAGGAGCCCTGTGAGCTTCCCTGCTGACAATTGTGGTGTTGGGGAGATGAGGGGTTTGACCATCCTGGAAAGAGCCTGAGCTGCCAGCACAGAACAGGGGTGGCCACATCAGGGTCACTGTCACCAACACCATCCAGGGTGGCAGGAGCTCTGCACAGGGGTTTTCTCGCCATCAAAACACTTATTCCTGAAGTCACACCACTTCTGTAGGAGGGAGCAGACCTGTTCCTAATTAACATAACTCCTTCCCAATGAGTACTTATCCACCCTGCATCCCTAAAGTGTTTAAATCAGCCTGGCAGCACACACACAGCCAAAACCTCCAGAGGAATTATTCCACAGATGCTCTCAAGAAAATAAGGAAACTCAACATGTGGGAAGACATTACAAATCTCCTGTAACATATAAAACAAGCAAAAAAAAAAAAAAAAAGAAAAAAGCTAAATGCAAGAGAAATAAGGAATGCTTGAAGCCTCTCCTGCCCCCGGAGGCACAAAAGTGGCTTGTTTATTAATAAACAGCAAAAACATCACAGTGCAAATGCTAATTTTTTTTCCCCTGCCATTTTCCTCTTCAAAATACTCCCATTTCTAATTGCTTTGCAGCTCTGCTTCCTGTTGGAGCCGAGGTGGGACAGTACGGGTGGCGTCAGGCACGGCTGGCAGCCCTCTCCTCAATCAAAGGATGCCAAGATCCAAAGTGGAGGATTACCATGTGAGGGGAAAATATGGTTTTACCTGCTGAGAGCCCCATGGAACATGCTTCCTTCCAATTTCATGTTCTCAGGAGCCTGGACACATTTGATTATATACATTCCATGTCTGGGTCACTTTGGATTGTGAGGAGTGCAAGGTACAGAGGATGCCCCCGTCATCCCCAAGCCAGGCAGGGAATCAAAACAATCAAAAGGTTTCCACGTGGGAAAGTGAATTAGCTTTTGCTCAGATCTTTGTTTTGGCTGGGTTGTTTTCCAGCAGATCCCATGCTTTGATCTGCTGCTTACCGGAGCTACCTGATGCCTCCTGAGCACCTGAGGTAGCCCTGGACCAGATCAAAGAGGGAAGCAGATGAAGGAGCCAGTTGGAGGCACCAGGAATGATGTCAATTCCCAGCCCACATAAAGCCTAAGGTGTCAGAGCAGAGCAGCAAGCACAGCAGCTGGGTGCTGTGGCAGCAGCACAGGTTCTATTTTCCAAATCCCCCCTGGATTCAGCTGATGAGAAGTGCCAGTTTTGGAGGAAGGTCCGAGTATTATGAATGCATCACTTGTGTCTCCAACTCTCTCAGTGCCGAGTTGGATTCATCTGAAATGGGAATTCAAGCTCCGTATGAAATACACAGCCTCCCTCGCAGATTTAAAACACTCTTTGGGCACAGAATTAATTTTCTAAGAATTTACAAGCAAATCCATTAATTGGTTTACTAGTTTAATTAATTAAAGTAAATTCCTTAAGAAATTTAGCATCCAGTGCCAGACCATTTGCTTGTGTTTTATGACCTCAGAAACAGAGCAACATAAATGTTTTAAATTTCCTTTACTTTGAGCTCACTGGTGTCGTGGGTGAAGGCTACATTTGAATATCTTCTCTTTTTTTATGAGATTAATGATAGTTTCTCTCTACTATTCTTCATAAACAAAATTTCCTCCAGCAGCAGAGGCAGAAGAATAATGTTCAGAGAAAGTTATGTGGACAAATACGTGCTTCTGAGAAGATTGCTATTTCCCATTGAGTTTCCTCAGCTGTCAAGGGAGGCACCACCCTCCCTCTCACCCCCATGGCCTCTGTCTCCCCGGGAACTCCAAAAAATCAAAGAAAACCCCCAAATGCTTCCAAACCCCAGACATCTCACCCAGGTTTCTTATGATTGCTTCTGTAACAGGCACAAGGCAAGAAGGCAGCCACTTGGAAAAAAAGCAATTCTTCCTCTGCCGGGAGATGTTTACATGTGAACTTAGAGGATGGATGCACTTGCAGTGCAGCTCATTCAATCTCACACTGCCTTAAAAAAATGGAGAAACTTTTTTTTTTTTTTTCCCTAGGAGTGTTTTAAAATTGCTATCATTGTTACTTTTCTTATTATTTGTTTTTATTGCTTTTTTTCTTCACCCATCTGTTCATAATGTAGTATAGACTGGTATATATAGATAGATTTGCTGCTTTGGGTTCAACAGCGGGAGTACCTCTGCAGCCTGTGCTTTACAAATAAAGTGATTATATGAAATAATAGCAATATGTTCCCATTAGTTCACAGGATTTCTTTTCAAAAGCCAGCCTGCACCCTGCCTGGTGCCCTTGCTGGCTGAGAGGGAGTGCCCAAGGCAGGAACAGGAGAGAGCAAGGGATCAGAGCAAGGCAGGGGGATGCACAGGGGTGTGCAGGAACTGAGGGGGAGGACATGGGGGGATGCTCTGCTGAGTGAACGCTGCAGGGTCTGGTGTTCCACACCATTCTGGATCAATGCAGAGCATGAATGTGGTTCCAGCTCTAAAAATGTATTTCTGAAAAAAAGAAATATTAAAATAAGAAATTTCCAGCAGTTCAAAGCTGCAAGGGCACTCGAGTCCTCCTCTTCGCTGTTCATAGCAAGGATTCCCTCCACCCACTTTTAATTTTTTTTTTTTTTTTTTTTTTTAAATAAGAAGTCTTAACCCTCAAAGGCAAACTCCTGGACACAACTCCTGCTGACAAGAGCTTGCAGGTGCCAGCACAGGTCAGCTTTTCACAGCACACTCCATGTAACACAATCACCACTCACTCTGCTGATACATTCCCTAAAATTCTAAGTTTAGATGAAGCCAAAAGCCACCCCAGCCCATCCACGAATAAAATGCAAAGCTAAGAGGAGCATAATCAAGTGTCACTTATCCATGGGGACAGTCCATGAGTGGGGATGAGATGAGAGAGATCAGAGCACGTTCAAACCCAGCCCCAACTGCTCTGTGCCCAACACTACTGACATCACTGCTATAGTGTGTTGCTGCTCTTAAAGAGAAGGGTAAAAAAAGAAAGAAAAAAGAAAGAAAAAAGAAAGAAAAAATAAAAAAATCAACATTTAGAGTCAAACTGAATACACAGGATCAAAGAAAAAGCTGGATCTGTGAGTACCCCCATCCACCCCAGAGTCAATGCAAGACGACACTTTGGGGACCACCATCACACTTCACCCTCCCTTTCCCCACTGTGCTGGGCCACACAAGTGCAGTGCTTACTAGAAATGTAAATATTCCCTCCTAAACCTCCGTTTCCCTGAGCACAGAGCAGCAGCTAATCACTATGAGAATACCATCTCTCAGGTACTCTGTACATAGCCCCATATTGGTTTCTTCTAATTCATGGGAAAAGTCTGTCTGGCTCACTAAACTACCGAGATTCAGGTCTCTGTTATGTTTTATTCAGATCTCAAATACTTGCAAAGGGAAAGATTTCAGCTTTCGCTAAGCTCTGTTGCCAGTTTAGTCTGATTTAGGGACTATGGGGACCTTTTCTAGAAAAGCAAAGGAAATCACTCTTTGCCCAGTGTTACTGCACACCCAGCTCTGCTGGGGTGGGTGGGATGTCACTCTGGTTGTAGGTTTGAAGGGTGACAGCCTGTTTGTCTCCTCGCAGGCTGTGCTACCCCACAGCAACCAGATCGGGGGCAGACCCCTCTATATTGTAAACCACAACATCACTGGTCTATTTGGCACAGAACCACATGAATTTGGAGTGGCTGCTCCGAGAAAGGAGCTGTTAGCACAACTGTTTCTTTAGGGGAATTGCGATCAGCAGCCACGTGCCAGGAGGAAACATCATAAATCTTCCTCTTAACCCTGGAAACCGGTAAATGATTCAAGGCTTTGTAGTTCAGATATACATGCAAAAATCTCTCCCATAACCATCAACATGGTAGAAAAGTGGGTTCTTCTCTCCATCTCAGTAAGGAGCAGACAATGCAGATGATGTGGAGGAGCAATAGATGTTCCCAGATATCCCTGCTGGGGGTGGACCTGCAGCTGGATGAACTGGGCTCACAAAACTGCAACATATGGACTGTAACAGTCTCTCTTAACTACTGCCACTTCAATATAACATGTACAGGACTTCTGGCTGCACTGACCCTGCTGAGATGGCTCTTTGCACCCATGCTGCTGTTGCACACAAGCCTTCCCTGAAAGCCAAGACCCAGCATTTCCTTCTCTGCTTCTTCCAGCAGCTGAGGGCAACCTATGTGAAAAGCCGTGACAGTGTCTCCTTTAGTCACTCACGAGCTACCACATGGTTCAGAAGTGCACTCTCCCGTAGACACATTCAGGTTTTAGTTTCTTGTACACCCATTTCCTCTTCTCTCTGGCATATTTTGGTAGCTAAAAACAATGGCTCCAAAAGTGCCATTGACTATAAACCAGCATGCAGCATGACTTTAATCACAAAGGATGCTTCCTGAAAAATACGGGTTGAGTGTAAGACCCAAGGTCATGTAGACCTTCAGACCCTGGAATAGTACTGAAAAGTGGGTGGCTGCACACCCCAGGGAGAGAGCTGACATGGGGACTTGGCATCATGAGAAAGTAGAAATGCAGAAACAGGGAAGGGAGGGCTTCAGCATTCTATACAACATGAGATTTCAAAACAAAGTGAGGGTTTTCTACCTCTGATTTCCACACTGAGAAAGCACAACTGCCTTTGGGGATGCAATCCACACAGGACATGTGTTCCTGCAACTTCAAACACACACCTCCAGTGTTGCAGGTGGAGTTCCTGAATGGGTTTTGGCAAGCTGACAACAGGGATGGTGGAGCTTTGTGCCAGGCACAGCAGGCAAGACAGCTGTGTCTCAGCTTGGGAACAAAGAAGGATCAAACACCTCCAGAGTGTGCAGAAGGATGAAGTCCAGGGCTTTGGCAGGGCTGTCAGAGCCATCCCTTGGCGTGGTGACAAACCTTTCTTTGCAGATGCCACTTGGCCACGCTCTATGGTAGATGGTGCTTTCCAGTGCTGAGATGTATTAGGGGTCAAAAGGAGTGAGTGAGTCATTGCCTGGTAACATTTACCCAGTGAATGTATCTCGAAGGCCCCATCTCATCGGCTCTGCTCCTTCCATAAATCACTGTCTGTGCTGTGTCCCCACGGACACTGAGCACACACAGCTCCCATGGGCGCTGAGAGAAGGGGCACCACGGCTTCACATCCAACACTCCACTGCTTCTCCCTGCTCTGTGCACGTCCACAGGCTGCTCCAGCACTGTGGGCCATGCTGTGGCCTCTGTGCCTGAGTTCTCACTGCCCCTTTCCCTTCTCCTTGTGGTGTTCCCCACCCTACCCTGAAGAGTGCAGTGCTGTCCACACCAATGTGGGTTGTGCACATCTCCCCACCATCGATTTGCCCTTTGGCAATTTGCCTTCATCTCATGAATCCCTCAAGCCTCCTCTTCACGTGGGGCACTCACTCCCTCTTCCCAAAGCCTTCATGTGTCAGCAGAAGTCCTCAGGGCTAGCTGTTCCACCTGATCACCTCCCAAAAACTCCACAGCTCTGTGGCCGTGTGTGCCTCAGAGCCTTGGGCACACTGATGGATTTGAAACCCCCTCAACTCCTTGACACCTTCCCCATGGCACCCACGGCCTCCCTCAGCACCCACTAACACACACAAACCCTGCCACAGTTCCAACAAACCTATTTGAAAATTTCCTTTAAGAAGCTGCTGGCTCTGACCTTTAAATGAGAAAATCCTTTTGTTTCTGCCTCTTGCTTCAGATGCCAAGATTTTTCTAAATGTCAAAGGCCGCCTTGTCCACGTGCAGATGTTGAGGGGGGAAGCAGTGATGCTGAGTGAGCTGGCACCCTCTCTCTGGGTCTGCACAGCTCATAAATCACCACTTCAGATCACCCTAGACAGACAGATAGACGCAGAGCAGCCAAAAAACTGGAGTGCCCAGAAAAAAACCCAAGGAAAATATGTGTGTGTATGTGTGTGTGTGTGTTTGTGTGTGTGCACATGCAGAAGCTGCCTGCTGAAGTTATAACCCAAACACGAGGTTTTGAGATTTAATTGCTCAAACTTGGCTCTCTCGGGTGATGATATCATTATCAAAATACCCCAATTGAGTTATGCCTCACCAATCAATCTCTCCTAAGCATCATGCACTGCTCAAATACCAGGTCCCCAGGTAGCCTCTAAATCACTTTAATTACAGGCCGTTCATTTAAAATTAGGGAAATATTAAGGAAAGAAAAAAAAAAACCCCACAAAATTGAACCACAAGATGTGCTTATGGCTGGAAATATTTATGAGGTTATTTAGCAAACTGTTTACTGGTTTCCTTCTTTTTTCCATGGTAACTGGCAGGTTCCAGCTGGCCTGACAGGATGCCTGCCCATGGTGGCTCCCACAGGATGTGCAGCACTTGATCAATCAGGTCACCTGCCTTTCACAAGTGACCATTCCTTGTCTGCAGCAAAATTTCTCCCCCCCACTTTTAATATCCTCATTGTAACCCAAAGAAGAAGAGCACTTCTTTATAATAATTGTTTCTTGCCAAGACCTCTGACCTCTGTGTCACCAGCTTGGTATATACAGTGAATTTATGAGGCAGACAGGGATGGATGCCTGTAAAGAGCCTTCCAGGAAATGTAATGAAAAAGCTGCTTTTAGCTGCTGAGCAAAGAAAAGCAAATGCCTGGCCATGCCAAGAAGAAAATTGAATGCTGGGATGAAGAAAGTGAGAAACAGCCCTGTGTGCACTGAGATTTATAGCAAACATTTCCTTTCTCTTTCTTATTATTCAACACTGAGATGAACCACAACCCTAGAATGTCTTCGGAACAAGAGGTCAGCTCATATACTTCCATCTTAATCAGAAACACGACCCAGGCACTGTGTACACGACTGGCAGCAGCGGTGGGGTCCTGGATGCTGCTCCAGCTCTGCAGCAAAGGAACGTGGAGCGGGGTGTGCTGCACCAGCCTCTCCCCACAGCTCCCTGTTTTGATCTAAGCAAAGCTCTCCTGCACCTCACGTCAGAAATGAAACATAAAAAAGAGCAGGGACATGTGCTGAAGGGCTGCACCCCTCTCCACGGGGGAAACCTGCTGGTGTTAATCCTGGGGGACAGTGCTCTGTGCAGCAGAGGGCGAGTCAGCACCTTCTTTCAAAAGGTTTCTCCTACAGGTTAATGCCCTTTAGACTGTCAAATGCGATGCCATAAAAATAAGATCAAAGGCTTTAAAATAAGGGAAGCGTATTTTTTGATTCATACTATTACTATTTTATATCTGAATATTCCTATAGAGCTTTTCATCCTGGAAGACAGGTCTTTGAACTGCTGTGATTTCACCTATCACTGAGGAACAACCCCTGGGGTAAAATGTGACAGCTATTATCAGGGTGCATTAATGTTACTGAACAGTTCAGGACAGACAGAGACAAATATATCCAATTTAAATCATAGGATTGAAGAACTACTGCTCAGTGTGGATTAATACCCATGCATTTTCCAAAAGTGCTTTGAGAGTTTTTAGAGAACAAGTGCTGAAACTAAAATTCCCTGTCTCATCTGTAGGATTCATTCAGGCTCCCGTCATTATGCTGCAAATTGAACATTGTCAAAGAGGGAAGATGGCAACGTAAATGATTCACCCACAGCATCTACTTTTGCATCCTGATATTCTGATGGGATGTCCACACCAGCCACCAAGGAGACTCACCCTGTGGAGATTTGCTGAGGCAATGCCTAAAAATGGTTCCACTGAACACATGGCTGGTGAGAGTAAATCACAGCAGACTACTCACATCACAGAGAATGGAAAATCACATGGGATGTCACTCTAATACTGGCAGCCGGCCGTAGTTGGAGCTTGAGCTCATAAAGTTTAAGTTTTTAACAGACTTCAGATCTGCTAAATAGCGTCCACCAGCCAAATATGCTTATAGACATCAAGCATTAAGGTGTAGAGATGGAAACAAGGCACAGAGCTCACAGAATTTTTCCAACCCCTATCCATATAAAAACCCAAACTACGGCATTAAGCCTTTAAAGCCAATACCTCCAAAAAATCTCAGGATCTGTACAAATCAGTCTCTCCTCGATACACAGGGAAGCTGTGCTGATCCCACAGCCATGGCTATTTCTGACCTACAACAAATCCCTTTGGAAAGAGCAGCCAAATGTGTGTTATCCCAACTGCTGTCACACCACGCGCGGCAGGGCTGGACCGCTCCGGCCATCTGTGAGGTGACTGTGTTGGACTGGTCAAGCTGCAGAGTGAGTAGCTAACAAGCATTAACAATATCTAGCCCATGTGTTCTGTCTAGTAAAATGCCAACCCATCTGTCTGTAACATCAGCGACTCCGTAGAAGCCATATGCAGGAGAGACATAAATTAGGGAGAGAAAAATCTCCCGTTACTTCCCCTGCAGTGACTCTGCAGTTGTCACTGGGAATGCGAGGGACTGGGTGTTTTTTAAGTTCTGTTTTTCCAGCCAAATCTCAGGCTCACGTAGCTCTCCAGCCCTGCCATCCAGAGGCTGTTTCTGGTCTGCACCTGACCCTGGTGTACACCGCTTGGGACAAAGTAAAAACTAGCTGCAACTCAAACCAGGTTCCAAACCGCTCCCCAAGGGGAGCCAGAAGAAGGCAGAGAACTTGAGGGAGATACCAGGGACTGGCAAGTGAACCCAGCACACAAGAATCCCTCAATTAGACAGGGAGCTCATTAACCAGCCAAGCTGCTTAGCACATTCCTCTCCATTTCCCTTGCTGGAAGCTCTCCGAGCTGGAAGGAACAGAGGAGCAGTAAACCAAGAACATAGAGTTTCTGGAACATAAGAAGGAAGCACCTATGGGAGAAATGCAAAAAAAAATCATCTGTGTGGGCTGTAATTAAGACTGCCTGTTCCCAAGGCAGGGAGATACTCCACTTGTGAACTGCAGCTGGGGGCATGAGGTCTGTAAAAGAACACAAAGCAGCAAAGTTTGCCAAACCCTGCATCAGTGACAGATGTCTGGAACCACGGAGAATTTTGACAGCAACTTTTGTGCCTGGGATATAGGCACCCTATCCCCAAAGCAAACCACTGCTCCCCAAGAGGCAGAGTTTGCTGGAGCTTTCATCCCTCACTGAGTCACACCAGACACACACCATTCTGCTGCTTGACTGCCCCTGCATCTTGGTCCTGCTCAGAAGCCTCTGCTCTCCTGTCTCTGGATTAGAGCAAATCAGCAGGAAAATCCAAGACTCCCCTCGGAAGTGCCTGCACATGACACAGAGTGAAAATAGGTCATACAGATTTCAGGACTCACCACCTGCCAACTGGAAATGAATCCCTGAGTTTGGAAGCTGGGCATCTCACCTTGCATGATATGGAGAGAGAGTGCCTGGGTCTGGGAATGGTTAAATGAGCAGAGGACACATGCCTGGGAGGCACATCTGGAGTAACTGCTACTCTGCCATGCTGCAGATGCCATTATGTGATTAACGTATTTATCCTCATCATCTTTTTGGTATCCTTCTGGAAGTCTTGCCATGAGCACGGTGGATGGAAGGCTAAAGAACTGAACAAGATCCTGTGACCAGTAATGGCTCAAGGGACTGTAAGTGATAAACTTAATGACAAGCAGACAATTAGAACCTTAGCTCTGTGGCTGAGGGATGGGACAGTATATGGAGCATGCCCGTTCCCGGCTCATTGAGTTTGCAAGGCTTGTGGGGGAAGGAGTAACAGATGGACCTGATGGCAGATTACAGCTGAAATTCTCACCATGTTTATTCATTACCCTCTTCTAGCTCTTGTTTGTCATAGTCTGGCACCCTGGGCTAAAATGCAGGTTCGAGCCTTACATCAAGGAAATTGGTGACACTTATTAGTCACCTTTGCACAGAGCCAGCGCCAGCGCTGAGCAGACCAAAGCCACCACCCATCTAAGAGCAAGAAGAACTGGTCAATGATTACCCCTTCCTCTGGCACCGTGTGACTTGCTTACAGTTAGGACCTACCAAAGTGGAATTTAAGTGTTGGCTCTGGGAATACCATTAGTTGCCATTGCAACATCAATAACCAAATGTCACGACGTTAGCGTGAGTTGAGGAAGGTGCTTTTGCAGCTTTTTTGCTGGCTCACATTTTCTTCGTTTTTCTTCGTCTGAAATCGCTGTCATCAGCACGACTGTCAGCAGGACCAAAGTAAGCCTGAGTTGTCAGTACCCAGCGAGTCAAAGAAGGGAGCTGATTCTGAACATGCAAAATTCTTTCCTTGTGTCCTCAAGAATGAGTTTTAACCCTTAGCAGCTCACAGCCCGGCTGTGGGGAAGCGCATTTCTCAGACTGCATCTATAGCCACAAGTGGAAGCTTATCCTGAGAAGGAGATGTTATTATTTTTATCATGGAGCTGATCGATACCAGTAATTCTGTTTGTGGAGTTTCCCAACCAGACTTGTAGTCCACAGGAAGGAAACCTTGAAGAACAAGATAGTAGGGAAATAGCCAGTCAACTGGCTTGTGCAGGTTGGGTATATCCAGCTTTCTTGAAATGGGCTTTTAATGGTAAAACCCAATGTGAAACAAAGACACACAGGACTCCTCTCTCCTTAAGCAGGTCTGATATGACCGCAAGAAGAAAGCCCACAGCTCAAGAGACAGGTAAGGACTGAATAAATAGGAAGATTTCAGTATTCACTGAAACAGCAGGAGAAATTCTACTGTATCCCTTGAGGGCTACGACGCATTTCCTGAAAGCTCCTGCTGTTGCTGCCTGTGCTGTCATTTGGCACTAACCTCCTGAAGAACGTGGCAAGACAGCACTGCTGGTTCTCATGTCTGGATGAACATGCTGCTCTCCCCGAAGGGAAAAGGAGAGGTTTTGTGTTTAGCGAGTGCACCATGTTCCAGCAGCCTCCAAGGAATCTGCCTGGGGCCCCGGGCCTCCCCATCTGACACACATCTGACTGGTTGTCTCTTCCTGCTGGTGTTCCTGCACTGATGTGCTGCCATCCACCAGTCAGCTCCTTTTGCTGCAAGTGCAGGGGGGGGAAGAGATTTATGCAGACACCATGTATGCAATTATGAAAACAGAAGACAAGACACCCGGATATCACACAAACTGATGCATTTTTGCTGGCAGGCTTTTTGCATGATCCGGTAACAGCTGTCATGCTCCAGCTTCTCTCATCTGAGCTCTGCTACCACTTCAGCATCCTTCCACATTCTTTCAGAGGGCTTCCTTCCCTTCCTGGTGCAGCCTGCTCCAGATGCCACAGCAAAGTGGGCAGTAGTGTGGGATGCAAAGGGGAGACAGCACGGCTGCTTTTCATAGCAGCACTAAAATGAAATGCTCACTTCTTTAGGCAAGATACTGCTCATTAGCAGTGACCTCGAGGCATGCAAGCTGCTCAACCAGCAATCTCTCCCACTCCAGAGCTCTTTAAAATTTGCCCTTTTCCTGTGCCAAGTCTTTCGGCAAGCTTCCCTAAAGCCCAGTAGTGATCTGCAGAGACACACACACGTTGTCCAGTGCTTTCTGGAGAAAGGTGGTGGTGGGGAGCTGGTATGGAGCTTGGACTTCATACCTTTGTCCCCTACCCAGCATAGCATTAAGGGAAGGGAAGGACAAGCCTACAAGTTTCCCTGCCAAGTCAGCTCCTGCTGTGAACTCTAAAGCCTGGGAGCCTGTTAGTGCCCACATCCTCCTGGTTTTCAGCACTCCATGCTATGTTTGCTTTTGTAAATAGATTTAACCTTTCTAAAATTAACAACAGAAAAGAACTTCTCTTGGCAGAACACCAGTCTTAGAAAGATGGAGGAACACATTTTCCAAACACTTCAAAACTGCAGACTAAAGATATGTGTTAGTCTCTGCAGTGCATGCTGGTTTTGCTCATTATTCTGAATGTTAATACATTAATAGATCCTCTCCTGATTAACGGCTGCACCAGGCTCTCTTTCTAGGAACACATATGGCTCCTTCTTGCCACAATATTGGAATAGAGAGCCAAAATATTTAAGCACTGACACTAATAAAAGATTTTATCATCCCCATCCTGGTGTAAATAACTCAGGCTGGAGCCAGCTCTTAGCTCTATATGCCTATCTTTCAAAAAGTCCTTAATCAAATATGAATGAACTGGCTGAGGCCCATCTTAAGTAATTGGGCTGTTTGTGGTTACAATGCTGCAGCAACAAAGCCACTGTGAGATCCTCTCATCTCACAGGATGCTGTGGGCCTGGCTGAAAGGAGCACATACTAGTTGGGGTTTTAGAGCCAGGTGTGTGTGCAGGGGCTGGTTCTGCCTGCAAGAAAAAGAAACACATTTTTTTTCTTTCCCCTCACCTGCAAGGTTAAAATATTGTCCTGAATTAAGATGACTTTCAGGGGACGCCAAATGCTTCTCTCCCAGATGTCTACACTCAGCAGCATTTTTCTCACTTGCTGAAGGACAAGGGAATTACCCAGCACACAGCCCAGAGGGTATGGTAAAAATTCTGGTAGCGTATGTCAGGCTTGTTTGGAGTTGTAGGTCAATTGCCAATACAGAATTGCCTAAAAGATCTGTTCCTCCCTCATTTTTTCCCATGCTGTGCCATTACCTTTCCTCTCTGCCAAATGTCCAGCACTAATCCTACCTGTCTAGTGCCATCAGCTGCTAAAATATACAGCAGTTCCCACTTTGTGCTACTTGCCATGCTGATCAGACCTGTCACTGGCCAAGAGTGACACAACATAAAGGCTCAGAAAACCCTGAAATTAAAAAAACCTCTTTGTACATTTCAATGAGTGAGACCTGCAAGGGGAGGGACTTCAGGCTTGTACTCCAGAAAACATCACTACAGAGCTGAAGCATGGTGTGAAAATAAAAGCCCTCCAAACCTGCTTTCACACATTCCCCAGCGAGCCCAGAGGTGTTCCTGCTGTGACCCACCTAACAATGCTCTTGAGAATTGTTTTCACAAGCAAAAAATACAAACGTAACAGCAAAAGAGTCAAGAAGTATTTCTTCAAATGCCTCGGATCTAGGCTGTGCTCTAAACACATTGTACAAAAGCACTAATATATATTCAGATGTTACAGAAGGCCACAGGAAAAGACCTCAGCAACCACTGAACCATAATACAGAGCAGGTCCTGGCTAAGGTGTTGGGATTATTTGAGATCACTGACCTTGTCCTGCTCAACCAGACTATTTTACAACTCAATTTCATTAATTTCTGTATATATAGATGTACATGAAATACTTAACATTCTTTCTTGTGCAAGAACCAGACAGAAAGCAGAAGACGCAGATGAGAAAATGAGCGGATGAGCTCCCTCAGAGGTTTCACGGACAAAGATGTTTAAACGAAGTAATTTAAAACCAGAAAGAACCTCACAAACACAGTGCTTCTGAGCATCTCATTTCACTTGCTTGTTTTCAACTACATTTGAAAAAAAACCTCAGAGGAAACCAAACCACTTTAGCTGCTGCTTCCTCATTCCTGATGTCCTCTGGAGAACATCACCAACCTTTTTCTCCTACCAGTTACACATCAAAATTTCTAAACCAAGTAACTCTACAGCAGTGAGGAGAATTGACAAACATTATGTAGTCACTGCTTGTCGCACCTCTGAAGGGCAGGGAAGCACCAGCATGGCCTGAGACTGACAGACAAGAAGAAATGGGCTTCCTACGCCAGTAGGGCGACACAGAGCCACACAAAGGACTTGGTGCTCGACACGGGGCTGAAGGGAACGTGTGAGATGTGGGATTAAATCTTGCAATAATCAATCCCAAACTCAGTGGCACGGTGTGGGGAGGGAATGCCCACAATAAAGCTGGCAGAGATGCCCAGGCACCTGCAGCATCCCCTGGGCACAATCCCAGCCAGGGCTCAGCCTGCCTCGGGAAGGGCCCTTCAGTGTGCACAGGGCTGCTCCAGCCCAACAACCAACCCATTCATCCCCATGACTGCTCCTTTCAGGGCAAGCTGACACATCCTTCCCACAACAGAACCCTGCAAATGACTTTATTTAACCAGGAAAACAGATTTGTGTTGTTTCTAAAGACAAATGAATCTAGTTTTGGGTGCAGAGGGCCGAGCTGGCCTCATCTCCGTGCCAGTAAAAGCATCGGGATTGTGGAGGAGACTTAAGAGACTGTGTTTACTTTCAGTCTCCCATGGATCATAACTGAACAGAAAAAAAGGGCTCACACAGCACAACAGATCAGGCTGTAACTGTAAAGGAGTTCAACACTTTAGAGGCTCTTTCTCTCAAGCTTTCAATGATTTTATTTGAATTTAGTGAAATACTTCCCACAGTTTACTGGTCTGCAGTGAGACTGGGGCCTCTTGGGGAGACGCAGAAGATTTCATAGAAACACAGAATAGTTTGGGCTGGAAGGCACCTTGAAGATCATCTACTTCCAACTCAAGTGGGATGCTGCCCACTAGATCAGGCTGGTGAATGAAGGTGCTTCTCTTTATTATTTTGTCACTTTTCAGTCCCTACGTAGTCCCAGATGTGGCCAAGCTCTGCCCAAAGATGCAGATATTTCTGGGCTGGATGTTCCTTCCTGTGTGCTCCAGACAAAAGGGGAATGGGGAAAGGAGTCCCCAGAGAAGCAATGAGAAGTGCCCAGGGTCACAAAGCAGGTCAGCAGCAGAGGCAGGAGCCATGGACAGATCCTGTAAGTCCCCACAAAACACCCAGGCTGTGGGGAAATCTCTGCTCTCTCCAGTGCAAAGGCAGAGGCAAATGTAATGACATGGATTTATCCTTAATATGCTATGCAGTGAGGCACAATTCTTTACTTCTTAGTGCCCTGTTATTTAACCTTAATGCTCCACTGACATTATTTTTTTGTATGGAATGTTATATATGTGTCTGTGTACAAATCTGCAATGTTTAAATAGCACAGATCAGAGGTGACCTTTTAAGTTTGTGCATGTGGAGATTCAGACAGCGTGAGGGTTAGCTGGGAGGATGAAGTCATTAAGATGCGTTCTCATCTAATGTTACTTATGAATTATTTGTAAGATATTTTCTCACTTATTTTGTTATAATACCCCCACATACTCACTCACCAACCAGTAAAAACAGCTAACCAGTGAATACATGTTTCGGAAGTCTGTTTGCCTATTTTTCCTTTGTGCTGCAGCTGCTGTTGCCATGCTGTCGTTGCTATGTTTTCCTTTTTCTTTCTTTTTTCTTAAGAAGGGAAAAGGAAAAAAAAAATCTATTCCCTAAACATGCTAGACTGAGTTCATGGAACAAAATACCTGAGGTAGTGCCTAGAGGAATGTAACATAATATGGCTGGAAGAGCATCATAGTGTAGAAGAAAGCCTTTTTGATCCTAATGTACAGATTCTTCTCTGAAAGAGTTAATGAAACTACAAATATCATTTACATCAGGTAAATATCACTAAAAAAGAGTATTAATATAGAAAATTGTCAGGGAAAGATAAAACTCCATGCTGAATAGGTTGATAAGGAGGTAGAAGGAAAAACAGATTTAAAAGAGTAGACGTGGCCAAGTTTCATCTGGAAGACAAGAAAATGAAGTTGCTCAATAAGCTTCTAAAACAGTTCCTAAAGCTTGAAAGCTAAAGTTTCTCTCTGTGGGACAGCCCTGAGAAATACAAATGCTCTTTCCAACGGCTACAGGTCCAAGGTGGAAAGTTTGGTTCTGGGTTGTGGGTCCCCAGTTGTTGCCTTCTGCCTCTGGTCATTGTATGACGGGCAGGCAGAGCTGGCCAGACTGGGGTTGGGGCTCAGCAATTAAGTTCTGAAATGACAGTTTGGGTTGTCCATTCCTTCTTTGTCCTTCAGCTCCAGAGGAACTTGGACAATTCTTCCATCCTCAGTCCCCTGCCAGTCTCCGTGGAGGACCGTGGAGCAGAGTTGGCAACATGATCACAAGAATCGATAGTTTCAGCCCAGTGACTGATGATTTAGAGCACAAAAGCCCCTGTGAGATGGCAAAGTGACTTGGGTGGCTTAGGAGTGTGGAGAACTGTGAGGGACCAGGAGGACCTGTGAAATTTGGGTCACTGGGCAATGCCACAGCAGAAGAAATTCGATACAGACAAGTGCAATGTAGTGCATGTTGTTCTGCCAATTTAAAGAACTCTTAACATGCTGATGTGTTGGAAATGATGTAACCTCTCAGAAAAATAAAAAGCCAAGTGCCAGCGTGGCCAACTTCTAGACAATTTCTCAGTGTACAGTGTCACTCAAAACATCAAGTAAAATGTTAGAATAAAATGTGTTTGAAAATACGGCTGGGAATACCATGTCATGGCTTTACACAAGTTGAGAGCATGTCCTGAGCAGTGAGTCAGCCTTGGTGAGTACAGTACAACATGAGGGCAAAAAGATAAATTAGGTTTTCCTTGTTTGAGGCACGTGCTGTTTAACCTGCCTTTCTTCTCATCACTGACTTGCATCTTGGGGTCACTGAGAGAAACATTAAGGGCTGCAACAATTTACTGCAGAATTAAGACAGGCCACAGTAAAAAAAGGATGGGCAGGGTGATGAATGCTGGGTCAGATGCTACACTAGAAAAGAGACTTCCAGTATTTCAGGTACTCTTCAGCCATTACCCTCCTTGACTGTGGTGGGTGAGAGTTACAAAGTGCAGCTGGCTTCAAGATGCCTCTTTCTCTTCATGGAGTTTGGCTGCATTAGCTGCCGTTTTTCTTCATGGAAAAACATGTTTCCATAGGTCAAAAAAACCTCCAGTCCTGACCTGTGTGGGGCAGGAGGGCTAATCCTGACTGTAAGCTTAAAGCACAGCTCAATCAAGATCAGTTCTGTCATCCACTGTGTATTAATTATTCCTGCCTTTACCTACATCCCATCAGCCCCAGACTTTGGGGTCTGACAGAAACCTCTTTCCATGAGGACTGCCACTTCCAGCCAAGCCAAAGAAATCACACAGAGCTACGTAGTCCCATGATTAAGAGCTGTGAGTCAGGAGCTTCCAAGTTTATTCCTCACTTTGGATCCCAGCATGAACTACACAAGTAGCAGCATTTCTCTGCATCTCAATATCCTCACCCTCCACTAAAACTAATAACAACTCCTCCACTGAGCAGGCCTGCTGTGAGAATCAATTGGTATTTGTAAAGGCCTTTGAGAAATGTAAGGCACAGTCTGTATGTGAAAATTATTGATATGATTCATTACCAGGCATTCATACTCTATTTATGCAACTCCCAGTCTATTACTAAATATATTGTCCATTTGAATATTGAAATCACTGCTGCTAGTAATTTCTGCTAATGTTACACTGGTCTTTCAGAGGTAGCTTTTTTGACTTGAATGGGAGAATTGTGGAGGCAGTGAAAAGGAGAACAAATGCCAGAAGAGGAATTTAAAAGAGGACAACAGCTCTGTGCAGACGTCACGGAAAACAATAAAAAATCCATTTAACAAATAACTTTGTGCTAACACTCCTGATTCCTCTTCCCGTTCTCTTTTATCCTCAGCTGCATTTGTGTGGAAATCTGATCTCCATTAGCCTTTGTCTGCAAGATGAAAATGAGCAAACCTGAGTGCATTGTCTCTCTCCAGACAGACCACCTACTCCTCACACGCTGTCTCAGGTGATGCCTGAGACCCTCTTTGTGACCAGTCTCCTTTTCAGAAAGTGAGGATGCTCCATGCAAACCATCATCCTACAACCCTCAATCACCAGCTCCAACTTTCCCCTGCCTTTTACTTTGCCATGCTACTGAAAGCAGCAAAATCTGGGACTACTCGGAGAGTTTCTGAGAAGAGAGAGCATATGTCTATACATTATATATTTATTCACACACTGAGACATGTTCTCACTCCCAAGACACACACGGTATGTTCCGACTTTCTCACTCCAGCATGTTTTGCAAATTTCTTCTCCACCCCCTCTATTCCCTTGCTTCACTTTATCAGGATCTTGTTTAAGGGAAATGCTGCTTACTGTAAACTGGAAACGTTAACATCAGGTCAGCAGATCATTTATTTAGACACAGCTGTGGGACAGGGAGTGATGGGGCACAGCTGTTTTCCTGGCTCAGCTTCTTTTCCTTCCAGTTGGAAATTTTGCTTTCTTGCTGTGGTACTTCTACTCACTCTTGGTGCTGACAAAATGTTGCCAATATCCACGGTGTGGGAACTCAAGGACGATTGATATTTCATTTGAATCAAATGCAATGATTTTTGTTTGTTTATTTTGTTTTCAAAGCTTGATGTTTTGCAATTAAACATGTCAAGACACGGGCAAAGTTGAGATGGGAGTTCTTTTGTGAAAGGCAGGAGAGAGAAGCACAGAAGTAGAAACCAGAGCAAACCAGCAGTGAAGCCAATAGAAATCTGCTTCTCCTTCTTCTTAATACATTTTTTACAAGAAGTTGAGATCTTTGATTACATTTTTGATTGGGAGAGACAGGCATTGCCCTGCCCAGTGCACAGTTAGAAGGAAAGGAGCCTTTCATGTTCACAGATATCAGACATCAAAACAGCCATTCCCAACTCTTAAAAGGATCAGACAAAACTGCAGCTCAAACTGTGCCAGGGTACTTTGGTGCAGGCAGGCTCCTGGTGGAAGGCATTCTCAGAGCTGTAAGAAATCCCGTGGATGCTGACACTCCTGTTGAGTGTGGGGAGAAATACGGGAAATTTCTTCCAGAGAAGTCCAGGTCCATTGTAAGGGTGTTTCAAAAGGAGCAGACTGAGAGCCATGACAGCCAGGCTGCAAAGAGACCTGCCAAAAAGGAGCTCCTGGTGGTAAGGAATGGGCATGTGCTCCATCAGAGGGTCCTGGTAGGACAGCTCAGTGAGGAGAGCAGCCAGCCAAACACAGGATTGTGCAGATGAATTACATCTCTCCTTCTTGAAGATTCATGGGCTCCCTGAAACTCCCAAATATGCTGATGCCCAGTTGCAGGACAAGAGCACTGACAACCAGCTCCACCTTGCAACACAACTGGTCTCTGTCTTCAGAGCTGCAGAGCCCCAGTGCAGCCTGTCTGTGTCTGTGGCCTCCATCCCTGGCAGCAATGATCCAAATGGCATTAAACTGATCCCAGGCCCAGACTGATAACAAACATGTTGCAGTGGATAATTGTTCCTTCCACCAAGGCTGCCACAGATTTTTACCGTGTTTTTCCCTTCTAATACAGCAATAATGTCAGACCAACACAGTCTGGAGATTCCCACAACTCATCCTCAATGGTGCATTGACACCCAGCCCTGCATCTGCATTAAGGATGAGAAGAGCCATCACTCAGACTCTGAGCACTGGGGTAAGGTGAACACGTGGATGACAAAGAGCTGCCTCCAGCTCAGGACAGACACTGCAGAGGTGCTGCTGGGAAATTCAACCCTATCTTTATTGAAGTGCCATATCTATCTGGGAGATAAATAGCCCTTATTTCCTTCTGCACACACGTCTGCTACTGATACACACCAGCAGTGGATTTGAACATCCCTTCTGCTGCTCCGACCTGCAGCTGCTCCGAGGTCACAGGTCTGAGCCTTTTCCCTCTGATACAGGCTTAGCTCGTGAGATCCCAGCCCCTCTTCCAAGGGTGTAATTCACAAGCACACTTCCCATCTGGATCAGCTCGCAGCAGCTTGTCCACTTAGCACAGAGGCAGGTGAGAACACGCTGTACTCCAGTGCCGCCTCGTATCGGCTTGTCATTAAACAGCAGATACGCTGCTATTGATTTCAGTTAGATTCCTGTTCCCAGCAAACTCTCTAGAAACACTTATCCCGAAGCCTGAAGTGCTCCTGAACACACGCCCTCCTTGTTTTCTACTGTTTATTGATGCACTCAGGATCTCTCGGTGTGGAAGGCAGACCGGAGGAATGCTGCAATCTGATTTCCTCCCCAACATCAGCATCGGGATCAAAGCAGCAGTGGCAGCACAGCCATTCTGTTGCTCTTGTGGCTTTTTGCTCTGTGAGACATGTAGACCTTTGATGGTGTTTGAGGCTTTGATTTCACTGGCTACACTGATTTGATGACACCACCAATTGTTATTTTTTAATCTTTACCGAACAACAGTGAGCTGCTAAAGCTCGAGCACAGCCCCATGCAGTGATTAGCTGCATGGTGGAAGAAAAGTAAGATTCCCCCAACACTGAGGCCTGAATAACAATGAGGTAGATTAATTTTTCTAGGAACGCTTTCCTGCAAAGCAGCCTTCAGAAAAATCCATGGGATGTTTGGTCCTGTGGTTGATGAGAAGAAAACACGAAACAGTTCATCCTGCAACCTGAAGAAACATTCCTGTATATGATCTCAGAGTTGGAAGATGAACTCGAGGCATGGAAACAAACAACACGTGCCATGGACTTGTGCAGAAGTCTCCTCCCGAGTACAGCTGCCTCCCGTTGATGTCACCCTAGATCCTGCTCACCCACGTGCCATCAGAGCACACTAAAGACAAGACCCCCTTGTCTTCTGCTAAAGACAAGCAGAAGCAGGCTGCTCTGTATTCTCATGCTACAAAGAGGGGAGAGTGAGAAAAAACCAGGAGCAAATGCACATCTCTAGATACCCATGATATCTAAAGGGAACCTGTGTTGGTGAACAAAGGAGAGAGGCAGGAATGGATGCAGAACCAGGGAGTTAACAGGCACTGGCTGGGCATGTTCAGCTCATGCAAGCATTACCCCAACCAATTTATGTGTAACTACCTTAGCTGAAATGCCACTTAATTTAAAACATCCAGGAAACAAAATAATGTCTTCAGGGTCAGGTGAGGCCAGCTTGTTAAGGGCAGGACAATTTTATTTTCTGCTGCCTTGCCACCCATACTAATGGTCCCACCACAAGAGCACTGTCAAGGTGAAAGGAGTAGTCCACAATTCTGGACTCAAAACAGCCCGTGATGTGCAACCAGACCATTGGCAGCTCCCCTCTCATGGCTGGTACAATCAAACAGCCCAGCTCCCAGTCCCAAATGCCCACCCACCTGCAGGGGCTTCTCGTGAGTTGGAAATGAGGACAGAAACCTTAGAGAGGCAGTTCAAAAGATGAGCCTGTGGTTCCTCTGCTCTTCAGCCAAGTGGTGGGCACCAGAGGAAGGGACATCCCTCAACAGCAAAATGACACTCTGAATAAAGAGATTTACAAACCACATTGGATGACAATGGCTTAGGAGCCCCTCTGCCCTGGGTTCCTGTGGTGCTGCTGACACACACTGAAACAACTGAGGAGGCTGAGGGCAACCAAACTCAATCCACTGGTGTCAAGGGACACCTGGGATCTCGGAGCAACATGAGCCATCAATGTCTATGTGGCCACCTTCTAATATTCTCCCTCCCTGATCACAAATGGCCATTTCCATAAAGGCTGAGGGATCAGAGAGATGAAGGTGCCGAATGAAAAACTCCACAGCACCATCAGGAGACAGGTTCTGGAGTGCCACAGGACTGTACCTGGTGAGCAAGCAAAGCCCTGAGGCAATGCCCAACCCCATTAAAATAAAGACATACTTCTCCACATGCTGTGCTGCCTTGTACTCATGCTGTTCCTCAGTTTTTCGGTTTGTAAAAGAGAGGAATATTTGCTGTACCTCACAACAGTCCTGGAAGGCTTAATTCATGTTTGTGAAGTGCTTTCAAATCTTAAATTGGAAGGCATGAGAAAGCACAAGTTGTTATTATAATTGCATTATTAAGTGCTGTTAAAAAAAAATCAGCTTATGTTTCGTAGAATTCAGGTCCTTCTTCAGACTAGCTTTATGTCCCTTGACACATGTATTTGACAATAACCCAAATAGCCTTGATCTTTTATTCCCAGCAGGGTTTTCTTTATACCTTAATGAGGTCTCTTTTTAATCTTTTTTCCAAAGGATAAACACCTCATCTCAGTATAACCAAACTCTCTGAGCTGCTGTGTGTGAGCCTGGTTTCCCTCTGCCAGACCAGATCTGCTTCTGTAACACCAGTCCACAGAAGGGTCCAGACTGGTCAGGACGGAGTATGGGACATACCCCCCACAAGATGCCACGATACACTTGCAGATTTGCAGAAGGTATCTCTAATTTTCTGCCACATAAGACATTCCTGCAATACTCAACTGCTCCTGAGAGCCATGCCAGGTTTAGTCCCAAATACAGCAGTATTTTTAGCCCTCTTGTCCATAGCGCCTCATATTCAACCTTATTTCTGTTGCTTAGCAGAAGAGGCTTCTGGGATATATTCGTGACAATATTTCTGTCTTGAGACTCCAATATTTCACTTCCCTTACCCTTACCATTACCAAATCACTCAGAGATCTACAGCCTTGTTGATATTGACTTTCTTCTCTCCTCAATCCTTCTCTCAGGTTTCCTTTTTTTCCTCTCCTATCATCTGCAAATTGCATCATTTTTATCTTTCGCTATGCTGGAAATCTTATCATGAAAGAGAGACTTTTCTTTTTTCTTTTTTTAATTAGTACTTGGTAATATTACCAAGCTGTGAGTTTATGGCTTTGTAGATCTTATATTTTTGACACTAATTACTCACAAAGGCTTTTAAAGCAGCATTTCAACATAGCAACTGGCAGGACTGTAATTAAGTAAGAAGCAGCAAAATTTTTTTTACATTTCAGAGAAAGTCTCTAGCATTCCTGCCCTGTATCACAGCTCAGCCCCTGGTATTGCTCCAATGAATGAGACCAGATGTTGAAAACGTATTACTCCCAATGCACACACAGCTCTCCCCACCCTCACCCAAGCCCTTGGCTGATGTATTAATAGTGCTGTCAGCACAGAGCATCCACAGGGATCCACCACTTGCCTATTGCCAATCTGAAGCGCCTGGCTAATTTTAGATTTGTGGTTTCTGCTACTTGTGGGAGAGTGTTTTCCCTCTGTTCAAACCTCAAAGACTCATGTTGTACCGACCACATGACTGCTCTTGATTTATTTCCTCCCCACCCTATCCTCACCAGGACCCAGAAGGAACATGGAGGGATATACTGGTTTCCATGCTGATGCTGGATGTGCTCCCTGGAAGGTGCCAGGGCAGCAAGTGCTCTCATGATATGTTTGTAAACTAGCTGTTACGGAGATGATCAATTAAAGGCGTCTCAGAGGGGAGAGTTTCATTCCACTGGCCTAATTCATTTTCAAATTACTCCAGGATGCTGCCTTTTACTATTACATTATTTGTTCTGAAACTCCAAATTAAGATTTTATAGTGCTATTAATTTTTATGCAGAAATTACCATTAAAATCAATGTTTTCTGCTTAAAAGTTGACAATTGGAGATGACTGATTGCCCAGCCTGTTTCCTACTGCTTTACTGGCCTTGGAAGTGGATGGGTCCATCTCTGTGTGCTGCTAACTCTGAGCAATGTTTTCACTGCCCCCTACCAACCCCTGAGCACATCCGAGGGAGTTGTGACATCCTCATCAACACATGTGTCTCCAACACCACAGGTTGTTTCCAACACCTCCTGGAGGATGCAGATCCTCCTTCTGCTAACGAGCCAAGGGCAGTGATGGAGCCAGGTCTCCAATGCAGGTTGGAGCTCTGCCCTCCCTTCTGCTCTGGCAGGGAGAGCTCAGAGCAAAGAGCATCCCTGGCCATGCCAGCTCCTCTTGCTGCACCAGAACAGCCACCCAAGCAAGGTCTGCACCTGGGGTACCCCCCTGGCCAGGCTGCTGAGGTCACTGCCCCCCTGCTCTGTGCAGTCCCTGAGCTGCCTGTCCCCATCTGTGGCCTCCTGTCCTGTGAACAGCCTGAACACTGAATTGTTGGGTGCTTTGTACAAGCCCCCTGACTTAGGGCAGGCACCCCCATGCCCAGCAGGGACACCAGTCCAGTCAGAGCGGTGCTGGCAGTGACAAGGACTATTCAGGGGAAAGTGTTTTTACATTTTACACTACATCAGGAGCACTTGACACTGATGCTGGCAGGGTGAACAGCAGTACCACTCCAGGAATCACTCCCAGGAATTTTGTTTTCTAATTCTGAGGGAGCCTTCAGGGAGCTGGGCAGCAGGTAAGGGGCAGAGGAGAACATACAATGACAAAAACATAGAATGGTTTATGTTGGAAGAGACCTTAAAGATCACTCAGTTCCAACGCCCTGCCATGGGCAGGGACACCTTCCACTGTCCCAGGTTGCTCCAAGCCCCATCCAGCCTGGCCTTGGACTTTCACCCATGGGGCAGCCACAGATTCCCTGGGCACCCTGTGCCAGGGCCTCATCACCCTCACTGGGAAGAATTTCTTCCCTATATCCCATCTAGTTCTGCCCTCTGTCAGTTTGAAGCCATTCCCCCTTGCCCTATCATCCTATGCCCTTTTAAGTCCCTCTCCTGTGCTCCTGAAATTCCCTGTTAGGTACTGGAAGCCTGCTATAATGTCTCCCTAGAGCCTTCTCTTCTCCAGACATTTTATTTATTTCAAGACATCTTTTCAAATAAACAAAAAATATTTGCCCATCCTGTGGGAGCCAGAGGGAAACAAAAGAATAAAACAGAAGGGAAAAAAGTTTGATCCTCTAAATACGAGGCATATTAAGCAAAACTGAATGTGATATGTAGTGAGTATCTGTGACAAGAGCAAACCGATCCTGCTGTTGGAATATTCATGCAAATAGGAGCAATTTCACTATGATTAAAAAGGCAATTAAGTGAAAAAAACGCCAGCAATTTCAGAAGCAGCCTGTGTGTCAGTGAGGCCTCCACGCAGTGCTGAACTGACATTTTGCTCACTTTCATATTCCATCAACGAGATACTCACTACTACAGCTTGAGAGTACTGATTACCCCAACTGGAGGCAGATGCTCTTAGAAAGACTCCAGCAAAGTCTCCACGAGGCCCTTCACAGGCCCTGCACAGAGAGGGGGCTGTGCCAGCATCCTGCCTGTCCCACCCCCGTGCGCTCCAGCGCTCGGATGAAAGGCTCTGGCACAAAGAGCATCCACGGAAAGAAAATGGGCCCAATCTGAACATTTGCAGCCTGTAACACAAAAGCGTGTTCAGGGAATGGAGCACAGGCAGAACTGGAGCTGCTGCCTTCTCCACTGTCTGCTGGTGGGATTGAGAGCATTTTCACCACTGCAGTCAGATCCAGAAGAGGGGGATGCTGATGAAAAATCTTCAATTACCCATAGGATAATTGATAGGACGCAAAGAAGGAGTGCAATAGCTAATAATCCCTCACAAAGCAGAGGGACTTAGAAGTAGCATCTGCTGTTGACACCTGAATGCCCAAACAACTTGCCCCCCCCCCAGAAGAAAGCTGAGACCAATGCACTGGGCAAAACCACAGAACCGCCCATATTCAGAGCTCTTCAAATCCCAAACCACCAAAGATCTCCATGTGACGACCACGTGCCCCAAGCAGCTGGTGAACTAAGTGTTCAGTGGGCTGGCTGTCACCTTCCAGAACCAGGCAATCCATCCCCACGAGCACAGCCTGCACACACCTAGAGGCATCAGCAAATTCTTCCGCAGTAGCTGCTGCTCCATCAGCGCTCCAGCACCCGCACAGGCAGAGCCACTGCAATATGCATGAGGTGGCTTCAGACTGATCCCCGTGCAAGCTGAGTGTCCTCTGCTTGTCTTTGATGATTAACTGAGCACCAGGCTCACCCTCTGCTCAGGACTTTCTGTGGGTGAGGTATTTTGCAGCAAGTCAGAAACTCAAATATATTTCCTGTCCAGCAGATACTGTCTACTCTTGAGAGCAAATTTTATTGGATTTGTAATCCCCTTTTCAGTTTTTTCTCTCCCCTTTTAATATTGTCTTTTAAGCCCTTTACCAGGAATTCACTTTCAGAAGGCCAGCAAGGAGCAGTGGACAGAACCTTTGGGTTTAAAAAGGAATATGCACAGAATGTTAATGCAAGAGAAATATGCAGCACTCTGACCCCTTTCAATTAAGGTGTCATCTCCATCACCTTTAGCTGTCCTCAAAACTTGGATGTGCCCTGAAGCAAACAAAGAAAAGACCCAAGAAATCAGTGCTGTGAGCTGAACTTGAGACATTTAACCATTCATCTCCTCAAATGACACGTGCTGTGACTGCCTTTACTTACACAACCTCTCTAGACCAAAGCCAGTGCCAAATGTTGATCAAGGGCAAGCAAAAAATGAAACTGGAACTGTTAAACAGAAGACAAAAGGTGCTTAGGCAGGGATCTCACCACAGAAAACTGCAGCCACTGGTAGCTGGAGAAGCACTGGCACTTCCAGGTGAAATGTGGCACTGAATGAGGATGGGCTACAATTGTCTGGATATACATGAAAGGCAAATCTCAACCATCCAAGGAAATTTGGTATATGCCCACATCTCTCCTCCTCAGACCATGAATCCAAGCTGCAGAGAAGATGGGTAGGGAAAAAAAATGTTCCTTTTAATCCACCAAAGAGTAGGCTGAGAGGTCACGTAGACACAGGAGGGTAAGAGCAAAGCCCTCACTTTTCTCCAAAGGAGATGAGGCCCCTGCAGAGAGGAGGATTGCAGATGCCTTCGACAGGTTCTCCAGCCACATGAGACTTCATGAAAACCAGGAGAGGCAGGAAGGAGCAGCACATGCCCAAGGCAAAAGGCAAAGGAGCAGATTTGGTGTGGAGCTTTTGGGAAGCATCCCTGTGGTCCCCTACTACACCATGTCCTCTTTGCTTTCAGCTGAACAAGACAAGACTTGAGGTTCACTAGAAGCAAATAAAGAGTCATTTTTAGACCACTCTAGCAGGTGAAAATACAGGATTACAAGTCCTTTGTACCTCCAGAGTTTGGATGAACCAGACTTCCCTCCTGTAATCAAGGGTTTTGTGGACCTCTGGGGCTCCTGGTGAAACATGTCTCCAGCCCTGCAGCTCATTTCAGTGCTGCAAAGCCCTCTACAAATTGAGAGGTACCTGAGGTTCACCAGGGTGCCTCAGCCCTGCCTTAATTAACAGCAACGACAAAGGGAACAGCATTTCCCTGGCTTGTCAGTCTCTGGAGAAAAGTAACTGAATGAAGTGATGTGTGAAAATCAGTTTGTCAAAAAAAGGAAATGGAAGAAACTCTTTTCTCTTAATTAGCACCACTGGAGATTGGGCTGGTGAGGTCTTTGTGGCTGCGCTGCTGATTGTGGCTCTGTGGCCTGAAGCTTGCCCTGGGTACAGCAAAATAGCCCAGCATGGACAACACGAACTCCATTCATTCACACACATTCTCTTTCCAGCTCTCCTTTGATGACCATTCCAGCATGATCTCCTCTACAGGTCAACACAAGCTCCTTATGTTTATTTTTCATGCTGTCTTTCTAATTCCTCATTTTGGCACCATCTCCCTGTACAGAGCAGCGAGCAGGATGCTATAGCCTCCCTGCATCATTTTGCTTTATGTCTGCAAACATCTGCACATGCAATTAGAGGGCCAACTCCTTTTATGTCCCTAAATGAGTAGTCTTAATCACCGCCATAAGAAATTAAACCCTGGCTGGGCAGCATAACTCAGCAATGCAATCCTGAGCTGGGCTGGCACTACCTGCCTGCAGGATCAGCCCTCGGGAGAAATCTCCCACCCAGGAGCAAGCTCTTCAGGCTTTTCTTCTCCGTGGAGGCATTTTCACAAGTCCAATTACAGGGAGGCAGTTGAGATGCTTCCCTGCTGTGCCCAACGCTTTTCAGAGGCTTTCCAGGGTGCTGAGAGACCGAGCTCCAGGCGCTGGTGCTGCCTCACAGAGGTGTTGGTTGGAAGCAAATGGCTGCAAGCTGGGGTTTGGCTGCCACACTGCAGCTTCCTCTGACATGGCTGAATGAGTTATAAAGGGAATTGTGTGATGATATCATAAAAGGTGGTACACGCGATGGATGCCTGCATTCCTCCAGAAACACATCTCTTTTCCCCCCTCTCTTCACCTTTGGCCTCTCCACCAGCCTTTAATGTGTTGCCCCCTTTTTTCTCCACCTTTCTCTGTCATTTTTCCATCACCACAAAGTGCAGACACTCACAACAAGCCCACTTCCATGAAACCATCCATGTTCCACAGATCCCACCAAAAGAAACAGCCCCCAGAAGCTTGCTGGCACCTCCCTCAGCTGAAGAATCATAGAATATCCTGAATTGATACGGACCCACAGGGATCACTGAGTCAGCTCCTGGCCCTGCACAGAACAACGCCAAGAATTCCACTTGAGAGCAATGTCCAAACTCTTCTTGAACTCTGGGGCAGTGACCACTGCCCTGTAGGGGATAGCTGGTCCCACATCCAACCCAGCTCTGGTGCGGCACCATCATGGGCTTTCCACCACCTCTTCTTCCCACCTGTGCCTGCTTCTGCCTTTCTTCCACCCTTCCTAAAGTTACCTCTTGCTTCCATGTCCACTTCCCAAGCAAGATTCCTCCCTGAGCAACCTTCAAAGCCCATAAGGCCAGAAAAAATTATGGCAATATAGTGCATCTAGACCAACAGTAGGAAGCATTTTGTCCCCTGGAAAGGAGCACAGTTGGTTTGATTTGTGTATGTGCAAAATATTAACTCAATTTTCCACTTCATCGGCCCCGGTGCCTGCATGAAGCCTCTGCCTGTTCTCAGCACTTGGGTCTCGAGGAGTATTTTGTTCACCTTGCCATTAGATTTTATGGCATGCATTCCAGTGACCATTTTGGATTCCAAAGGAGTGCTCAAAATACACACAGTCCTGATTTTTCTCCTTTAGATTTATGGTCTGTTCTTCCGCTATGTAGCTTTAAGTCATTTTATTTCAAGCAGGAATATTTTAAAAGAGTAATCTGTATGTGCATGTCAGGGAAAAGAATTAATTACTGTTCTAATTAAAAGGGCACTGTTGAAAATAATCCCTCTCTTTTCCTGCTGATTTTGCCCTTTTTCTGTAAGCTTTACGTTTTTGCATGTATATGTTTCTCAAGTAGTTTAAAATTAACTGGGCTTATTTTATTTATGCAACAGTATCAACCAGGAGTTGTGCATCAGCAAAATGCACATTAAGCTGATGGCAAAGGCAAACATCAATGATTTTGTGTAGGTCCTAGCTAAGTAGTTGTTGTTATTATTATTATTGCTGTTGTTGTTGTTGTTACTATTACATAAAATCCTGGATCCTTTAAAGAAGCCTAAAAGGCATTCCCTCTTCCCGAGGCTGCACTTCAGGTTTAAGACTCTGAAATGTGTCAATTAAATTTTGTGACTGCAATGTGCTTTAAGAGGCACGTCCCTGGAGAACCTCCTCCTCCCCGAGCGGCACAGCCCGGCCATCAGGGCTGGTAGGATGGACCCAACCATGGCTCAGTTCCCAGCCTGGGGACACCACAGGCCTGGGGTCCCCCTGCACTGCCTGTTCTCCTCCCCATGTGGCTGGAAAGCTGGCTGTCATCCTTGTCCCCATGTCACGGGGTCCCCAGGCTGGGCTGCTCGGCCATATGGGAATGTTGGCTCCGTGGAGCGCTGCTTCCACTGGGGATGGGGACAGCTGGATGGAGCCACCTGGCTCTGTGAGCTGCCAAGCTCGAGCACAGCTATCAGAGATAATGTCAGCACAGCCTACATGCATCTCCTCCTGTTTTGCCTTAAGGGAGAAAAGGTTTCTTTAAGCACAGCTTTATGGTAGTGATAGACAGGGAGAGATGGGAACGGCACAAACCAGCACACTAGTCCCAGACATAGTCCCAGACATTTCCTCCATAAATGAAGGAGGGAAAAACCAGATTAATCCCTGGGAAGGTGTCATTACACAGAAGTATCTGGCCATCAGAATGCAAATTAAGTCAGTCATTTGAACCTAAAAAGACTTGGGAACACAAACTGGGGAACAAGCAGGAGTTCATGGTGGGATGTGTGGAGTGATCCACAGAGACCTGGGATTATGTCACAGAATGGGTAAGGTTGGAAAGGACCACAGTGGGTCACCTGGTCCAACCTCCCTGCTCAAGCAAGTTCCCTAGAGCACCAGCCTCTGCATTGTGTATCCAGACAGCTTTCAAATGTCTCCAGAGAAGGAGACTCCACAATGCGCCATACCAACCCTATGGAAAGCCTCGACACACTGAAAGACTTGCCAAGGCTTCCATTTTAAATCACACAAAATCCAAAGTGTTCCACCCAATCTGAAAGGAAATCCTGACGTCCCAATCGATCTCTGCAACTCTTCTTCCAACAATACTTAAAGGAGAAAGAGAGAGAAGAAAAGGAATACTGGACCACTGCATAATTCAGCGTGTTTTGACAGTCACCTTCGGGGCATGTCACACTCGACTGCTCATCATTCTCAAAGATGGATATGAAAGAGGTTGGAGAAAGGGACGCTGGATGATATAATGAAGAGGCAATTAAAGAGCACAGAAAACGAAAAGACAAACCAGCTGCATCTTTCTCTAATTTACAGCACACGGAGCAGGCAGTATGACTGATTCATACATTCCTCATCCTGCGGGAGGAGAGTATGTATGGGGAAGAAATGATGTGCAGTGTGAGGAGCACAAACTACATGGCCTCTGTTGACATGTCACTTTGTGACACCTTTCCTTCTTCCCAGGCAGATGCTTGTGGAAAAATCCATTAGGGTTTAGCACTTCCTCCAAGCACTGATGGTTTAATGAGACACCACGACACTCGCTGTAAATGCAGACTCAATTTTTGCACAGAGCTCGCAGTAGCAGGGGAATGCCTGCACTAAAAGGTGGAGGGACTTTAGCACAATGACCTCCACATGCAGGTTCAAACTTAAACAAAAGTAATTTATAGCTCAGAACTGGTAAAATACTGCCTGCTGGTAATTTGCAGTAGATCCTCCTCAGGTGATGCCTTGGAAGAACAGAGCTTTCTCTCATTTTCTCTTTTCTAAATGTTTTTCAGGCAACTGCTCCTTATCTTATCCACTATCACCCCCTAGATGCTGACAGTTCACAGTCAAGTATGTCAAATACATCTGTCTTTCCAGGGTATTGTAGCTGTATCCTGACTGGCTTGATCTTCTGTGAAAATGTTAAAAATATCATAAACACACTGTTTTACTTAACAAGGAAACAGAAAACATGGGGAAAGCCAAGGATCGGTGTGAAATAACTTGTACTCGAATATCTTTAGAGTGTTGTCTGCAGAAATATAGATGATGGAGAAAAGAAACCATGCTGGAGAGATCTGGGTGGCTGCCCATAAATCCAGAAGAAAATTAAGTCCCCAAAGCTCTGAAAGTTGCCATTGCTCTCCCTGAAATGAGCAATTGGGTAATCAGTGTTAATATTAAACAGCTTGTTATGGGAAAAAAAAAATAGACAGTTTGAGAGATGCTGCCTTTCAGCACCAAGAGACAGTCAGAAAACCTTGGACTAAGAAATGGGACATTTTGCTTGTTCCTGAGCTCACATATGTAACTACGTTAACCGTGATAATGAAATACCAGAAAAAGGGGGTCATGCCAGCACTGCCTGCCCCCTTGCCTGGAAATGCCTTAGCTCTGTATTGTGAGCATTTACTGCCTGGGGAAGCAAAGGACTGGGTGACCCGTGGCAGCAGTTCCTCCTGCCTGATGCCATCTGCTTGCACAGCAAGTCCACCTTGAGCCAGGTTCCCTCCTTTTCTGAGTGTGAAACATCAATTAGAGACTGGATATGCCAAAACCTGAGCTTACAAATGCTATTAACATTGGACAATTTTTGTTCCACAGCCATATATACATAGAAATAATAAAATACATATATATGCATGCTTGCCACGTCAAGTTTCCCTTGCTAATTTAAGTCCAGAGCCCTTTAGAGACCACCAGCAAGTAGAGTTTGTTCAGATAAACATGTCACTAAACTGCAGTGCATTAAGTTGAGGACTTTCTGGGCTAGATGCAAGTTCGGTGGCCTCTGGAAAGCAATGCATCTTTTCCCAGCAGGATGAATATTTGTTTCCCAACCACTTGACACTAAAGGCAAGATTTAAAATCAGTCTGAAACAGTAAGATTGTCTATTCTGAGACTTACACAGTCAAAATTATTTTGGGAGGGCAAAGCTGGAGGCATAGATGAAGCAGAATACGTTAAGAAGTGCAATTTTTCTTTCTAAAGTGGCATCTGCATGCCATGGCTGGAGCAGTCAGGGTATTAGCATGAGGCCTTGGGGAAAATCATCAGGTATAGCCACTGTATCTCCCAACAGACACAACAACACTCATTCCTACACCCCCATGGATGCTCAGGCATGTTCCAGCTATCTCTGGCAAAACCAAGTGTTTCAATGTATTTACCCTCAGATGGGTGTGACTCTGACATGTGGGTAAGCACCATCACACACACAGTTCCCACTGCACTGTGTGGAGTTCACACAACTGGCAAACACGGAGATGGATTCATTCCCTGCCTTTCCAATGGTTTCCTGCTGGAGCCAGTTAAGGGCAGAGACATGGCTCCTGGTGAAACAGCATTTTGTGCCATCAGTATTTATAAGAAACCTGGAACTAAACTAGGCCTTTATCAGCAGATTACAGCCTTTATCAGCAGATTATGGCTTCAGGGGCTGGGCACTCCTGAACGTGAAATAAAAAATTTACTGACTTCTCTGTCCCTTCCTTGCTCCAGTGGCCTTACAGTAGGTGCACTTATCCCACTCAGCTTTCTTGGAGGCTATTAATTTTTGGCTGCATGCACGGGTCTATCACAGGCCCATTCATAACCAGCCTGCAGAGCACTTGGGACACCACCAGCCACGTCCTTGAAAACGAAGGTCAGCCACATCAGGACCTCTGAGCTCCCTGTGCATCACCACAATACGGCATAACACCGTGCCAGGGGCAACAGCACTGCTCCATGGGCCCCTGGTCCATCTGCCTGATAGAACCAAAGGAGAAAATGCTCTATCCCCTCTCTCCCTCTAGCTCAGGGCCCTGCTCCCTCCCTGCAGCTCTGGAACAAGCGCATGTGCAGGCCGGTTCCCAGCTCCCAGTTTCACATCCACAGGCGCACGTCTGCCGCTCCTGAGGAGCCACAGCTCCTGCAAACGCAGCACTACCTGCCTGGAATTGAAAAGCTGGACATTACCACCCCGTCCAGCTCTGCTGACTTATCGTTTTGCTATCACCTGTGCCTCATTATCATGCAGTTTCTCGCCGGGTCTTGGCTTTCCTAATACATTCCCCTGCTTCCTGGCTCTGCACCTCTCTCTCCCCTTCTTATTAAACATGGGTTAGATGCTATCTCCCAGCTCTGCTTGCTCATCCCCCACCTTCCCTCTATTGATTATTTCCTGGGAGCTCCTGCCGGCTGCTCCCCCAGCACCACGTTTGACCTTCCCCGGGAGGAAACAAAGCCCCAATGTCAGGCGACTCGCAGAGACGCAGCAATATGAAACAGCCACTTCAGCTCACTCCCATTTCACAGACAGACAGAAAAAGATGGAAAACTTGGTCAGAAAAGCTGCAGAGGGAAGAGATCAAGATACAGAATTCGAACTTAACAGCTCCTCCCTTGCTCTGAGCTGTTGGTGCATCACTGAAGCACAGCTCACTCCAAGTGTTTGCCACGCCCCAACCCGCCTCCTTCCCTATTTTATGGAAATGGTGGAACTCTTTAACTTGCACAGTGACTGGCAGAGAGAAATCCTGGCAGCTTAATGGCATCCTGCAAATTCATCATCACTTGAGCTGCCAAGGGCCTTGTAATGACCATCCCACATACTCCGGCAAGGATGAGCTTGGAACTACACACTAATGGTCTCAGGAATCTTTGACTTACATTAATGTAGCCTCCCCATTTTTAATGCATTCAGAGCAGAGCACAGGAAGAAAAAGGAAAAAAAGAAAAAAACCAAACCACCAAAAGCAAAAAAAAAAAAAGCTTCAGAATCACTTGGGTTTCTGCAAATCAGATGAGCTGGAGGGAAATATCCGGGACGTACCATCAAAGGAGGGGCAGGAGCACAGCGGGAAGGTACAGAACTGACGGCAGCCCAGCTCACTTACACTGCTGAGCTTGTGCAGAGAGCTCACACACAAAAGGAGGAACTTTAAATAAAGATGAAGCGGATGCAGTGACATTGTTGCATGGCCAATCAATTCCACCTCCACCTCAGGGTTCACCTGAGAGAGAGAGACCTTTCTAGTGGCCTTTTCCAACCCTTCCGTTTCTCGCCAGCAGGTCTTTTCATACTCTTATCTGCTCTATTAACCCTTAAAGCTTCCCATTGCTCTCCTCCCATTTGTTATGTCCATGCATTCCCTTAACTCAATGTTGACCTCTCTGTTTCTTGCTCCACAAACCCTCTTGGTCACATCTGTGCTGAGGGCACTCCTTGGTCTTCTCTCCTTTCAGTGATTTCCCCCTTTCTCACACTCAGTCATCATAATTTCTATGTCATTAACTGCCAGGTTTACTTCTCACCTTATCTGTTTTATCTCTTGGCTCTCTTGCTTAGACACCTCAAAGGCATCTCTCAACTATTTCCTTAAATGTGGACTCTACTTTGTGCTTTTGGGGTGGTTTGAACTTGGAAATGCTCAGAAAATCCCAGCACTCACATCTTTTTGCTTCCTAATCATTCTATGTTCCTCTTCCCCATCAGTACTAAAAACTTCATTATTTGGTTGTTGGTTCCCCCCCCCCTTGGAATAATGAATATCCTAAAGGATTAGCCTTAACAGTTAATGTACAAGTCCTCTGAGATTCAGCTTCCTGTGCACAGGTTTGTCTAAGCTCAGTGCAAACAGCCTGGCTGTGAGACACAGACCCCATGGATTGCTCCCTCCTTTGGGCTGAGGAAGGGACCAGACAATCCTATGTTTTAGCTCTTTCCCCTGTCATTCTGCTCTAAATGCCTACAAAATGATGGATAGATGGATGGATGGATGGATGGATGGATGGATGGATGGATGGATGGATGGATGGAACTACAAGCATTTACTGGGTCTGACACTGGAAAAATGCACAGCTGGCACTTTCTTAGGGTACGAGAATCACCAGTACACAAAGGCAACTTGTATCAGAAAAGAGCAAAAATTATTAATAAAGACTTCCCTGCCAAGCAGCTTTAAGCACCATGGGACACATTTTGTCTCTTCCTAATGCATTCCTCTGTCTTTCACTTGCTGGGTAAGACCATTTCATGACCAAGAGCATGAACTGCTGTGTGGATACAGAGCCTGTGAAACCATCTGTGTAAAGTTATTCCGGACACCAGAGACCTGCTTCACTGACCCAAACTCACAAAGATATCACCCAACAGCACATATTTTCAAGCCCTTAAGCTACAAGTCACTTGGCTCCAGCCTATGCTCTTTGAAGGAGAGAACATCTGTAAGGGAGGAAAGGGCAGAGGGGAACCCTGCAGCCTCAAGAAGGTGATTTTATCAAAGGTGGGAATGGATTAGAACTGCAGCTAGTGCTGTCTCATGGGCTTGTAGAATTTAGAAAGATATCCAGGTGACATCATATGATTTAAAAGTTAATTAAACTGAGTGATATAGTATAACAGCCCCAGGTGTTTATTTCAAAAGCTGCCTGTTTCCGCAGCACTTAGAAGGAATAAATGGGGCAGGGGGAAATCTAATAAAAAAACCTTCTGTGTGTTGCATTAAGAAGTAATCACACCGTTAAATCATTCTGGTTCTGGAGCATTTCTAATACCTTAAAATCCTGGCAATTCTCTCCAGCTCAGGCCTGTTTCCATCATTGTGCTGTCCCCCTTCCCAGAGCTGGCACGTTTTTCCTTTTAAGAACCCCAGGAGAGAGCTGCAGAACCCAGCAGCCAGGGCCTCGTGCACAGGCTGTGCCGGCGGCTACACCTTGGCTGGAAGGCACATCAGATCCCTTCTGAGCACTAATGGACTGCCTGGGCTGGCACCATCCCTCTCACACAGCTGCTGGGATGGAAGGGAAACAGCCTGGAAACAGCACTGGGCACGTGGCAAATGCTGACAAACCTTAGGGAAAACAGGAGAGTGGCTGGAATGTGAGGTGTGAGTAGGGAGGAGCAGAAGGATCCACAGGAAAAGTCCTACATAAACTGAACATTGGGAGAGACTGCTTTTCTCCCTCAAAGACATTTTATATGGAAAATTTAACTGTAAGAAATTTCCCAGGGAAGACTGAGGTACAACAGCTTCTGTTGCTTCTTGGGAAGTCTCGAGCGTGGGCATTTCTCCTTCACAGGCACAGATCTTTCCCCAAGACCATGCTGATGGAGAATCCTGTTTTACATGACATTTGTCCCACATGCCTCATTAATCATCTGACATCAACAGCTGACTCTCTTCCGAGTTCATCACCTTTTATTCTGTGGGGTCAAAAATCCTCTAAAACTTTTGAACTTCAGACCTCAAGATCTGTGAAGTCCTGGCCAAGCAGCATCTCTGTGCAGTGTAAATCCGAGTGACACAGTATTTGAGCAAGAGCAGGGACATGGAAGTCTCAGCAGTCTGAGGTGAAGTAAAAAGAAAGAAAAGAGGTTTCAGTATCATCAGTGTCACCAAAGGCCCTGAGTTATCTGAAAGGCATCGTGTCTAGGAAAGTTCCTCTGCATTCTGAGGGAAAGTCCACTTTTCCGTAATTCCTCAGGTTAATAAATGGCTCCCTCTTCTCCCTACAGCCTCTCTTGTTACCAGTTCTCATGCAGCATTGCCAGAGCCTCCTTTCACTATTAATACCACTCACTGTGAAATGTAATTACCAGCTCTATCACAAAGCGTCAGGCACATTTATCCACTGTACACCCTCGCTGACTCCAGATCACATCAGTCACTGGTTGGCTTGTTCTGACAATGCTGTCCAAAGGAAAAAGTGTCTGCACAGGCTCCCAGCTAACTTAGGCCGCCTAAGTGGAGCATGAAGTTTGTTCTGGGGGCCCAAAGTGGGTTCAATAGGCAAACACAAAAACAAGATGCAAAAAGAGATACTTAAATTAATACAGACTGATGATTTAAATCCAAAAGAATGAACGATGATAGGCAGAGAGATGTGTTTGGCTGGAGAAGATGGATTAGTAGGCGCTCTAGAAAGCAATTCAAAATGATAGGGTGAAATTAACGGCTCCCTCCTCTAGGCTGACACAAGCAAAATCCCTCCTTTGCTTTATGCTTCAGCTCTCCTCATTATGTTTTGATTAAAACAGATACAGAAGAGCTCACTTACTGTCCCTTGCTCATGGCTTTCTTCTCCTGCCTCCCTCTTTACACCTCCTTGCAGTTTCCACCAAGCACACAGGATACCCAGAATTCACATTGCTCAGCCCTTTGTCATTTGGTGAAGCTGCAGCTCTCACAAAGGGCAGAGACTCAGCCAGACGTATCAGCTTTAGCTTCGCTTAAAAATCCTATTAGTTAGAAGAGAAAATAACATAAATTCTTACTGATATCCAACTGACTCTTCTAGTAAGTGCTTCTAATTCCGTGGGGCTAGAGGCAGCTTTTCCTGTCCTGTCTGAATATCAAGTATGTGCTTTGAAGGTGGTACCTTCACTGCACTCAGAATTCCTGGAACTGTTTAAAAGCACACGGCCTATGCCTATAATGGGGAACTGATAAAAGGTGAATTTTATTTACTGGTCGAGTGTTACCATGGGGCAATGAATACTGAAAGAGAGCCCGAGAAATGCAACTCAAAATACTGCCGACAAAATAAAATAAGAATTATCAGCATAGTCGAAGAGGAAAGAAGTGGAACTGAGAGGATTAGTTATGTTAACTGCTTATCTGTCCCTGAGTCTCCAGTGTTTAGACGGCGTTGTCCAAAGCCAGCTAATGATCTGCACACCTAGGCACAGACAGGGAAGAGTTGTCTGTGAGAAACCAAAGTATTTTAGAGTTTTCTTTGTGAGAAAAAAAAAAAAAGAAAACAGGAAAGGAGAGCTTGCAAAAACTTTCTGGTTCTAAAAAACCTGAGGATTAAAGCGCTGCAGATGAGGAAGGAAATGAGGTAGGCGTCTTTCAATTAAAATAAAGCACAACAGTGTGACCTGCTACGGTGTGTTTGTGCTAGGTACACATCCCAGCAACACCCCCAGCAAATCTCCGTGCTCCCAGGACCATCACTGAGCTTCCTGGAGCCTGGCTGAATCTAAGGTGCCTCTTTCCACCTGAATGGGCTCCTCAATTTCAACCAAATGCAACTGGTGGGGGAGAGGAGAAGGAAACAGCTGAACTTCGAATCTTTCCCACGCTCGCACCATTCCGGTGTTGCTTTCAATAATGATGAATTTGTGGATCATCTTCTTCTAATCTCTCACAATAACGATGCTTCCTGCTTTGATTCAAGCCCTTTTAAGTGTGATGGTGGCAGATGGCAGGCTATTACACAGCATGGTCACACAGCAATAGGAGCAGGAAGGATTATCCACAGAAATAGTGACTCTTCAAAATCAAAAAGGTGAGGGCCCATGGAAGAGCTGTGGTTTTACTTTTACACCTCAAATCAGTTATTTGAATGCATTATGAATGCTGTAAATACACCCAATGGATATAATGAAAATACATTATTAATTGACACTCATTATTAATGAAGTTATAAATTCACAAGTGATGGAGCCATGACGGTGTGAGGGAAAGGTCATGAATAATAACTGGAGATGAATAATATATGCACAGTTAGCTCACAGGATACTATGTTCATATGACTGTAGTGCCTCATGTTTATTTAACTCAGCAGTGCATTGACTTTTTATTCTCTGCCAGATAATAAGAGAAAGAATTACAGGGACTATAATCTCTATTAATTCAACATAACGGATCACAATGGACAGCTGATACTTCTGCAGGGATGCTCCTGCATCTTAACTAATACTAAAATCCTGGAATCCTCCTCTTCTCCATTGTGCTCTTCCTCTCTGACATCATGCTTTGCCTCATTCATCCACTGCTGGCACATGGAGAATGTCACATCTGCAAAGTCACAGCAGACCCAGAGATAAACTCCTGACCAGCCCAAGTGGCACATGAGGGTGACTATCAGTGGAGAAATACCAAAATCTCTGGGTCACGTCCCAGTGTGACAAACAGCGGAAGGCAAGCCATGTGCTGTGTGCACATACAGACAAATTTGTTTTGGTTCCATCTGCTAGGACTAATTTGTTAATTATTAAATAGATAATTTATCATCTCTGCTTGCTTGATCCGTGTTTATTACCCACGGTCTGAGGCAGAGAGTGCTGTGTGAATAAAGATGGGATTAATTAATTACGAAAAGTTCAGGCAACTGCAAACTTGCAGTGACTGCTTCCAGTCCCTGTCTACTCCTGAACAGAAAGGAGGCTGGGGAATGGAAAAAGCATCAGGAATTCAAGCCTTTGAATGTCAGATTTCCTCCTTTGCTCACAAATTAACCACTTCTGGATGATGGAAAGCAAACTCCATCTCTTAAGACTTCACCTCAGCACTTTCTAACCAATTCTCTTGAAAATCTCTGGATCCAGCTACCCTGTGAATGAACAAGTGGTTCTCCAGGTCAGCATCACTGGGTCATCCCTGTCCCTACAGAGAATGGTGTCACTGTCCCCTGGCCACTGCCATCCAGGAGGTCTATAAACCACAGCCAAAGCAAAGGAGGTCACCCACCTGGGGCTTGGGGACCCTGGCTCTGCCTCTCCTCTCTCAGCTGTTTGATCCACTGGTGCCCATCCTCCTCTCCAGGTCCTCCCATACTGTAAAATTCATGGTTTTGAGAGGTTCCTTCAGCAGTCACTCCCTCCTCACTGCTTTAGCACTAGAAATCTGCACTTGTCCCTTGAAGGGAGTCTCAAGACTGGCAGAAGAACCAAAGCCATACTAAGAGGTCGAGACAAGTAGGAAGCAAGAAGCTTTCAGGAACATCCTGGAACACTGAACCTTGCAACCCTCAGCTCTTATGGTAGAATGTAAAAGGAAAGACACACCTGAAATCCACCTCCTCTCACTACTGAAAGGTGTTCACCAAGGTTCAAACAACAACATTTCATGAGGAATATCAAGACAGAAAAAAACTTTCTTCCGAAATATGCCAGCCTATGCAACAGGCTACAGATGAAATAAACAGCAACCTTATATCTTGCCTAAAGATACAGGAAAGATCCTGAAATTCAGGGACGCTGAGCTGCAAGAAACAAGAGAACATAATTCACATGCTATCAACTGATGCTACAAACACACAGGTAAGGGATAACTTCCAAGGCGCCCAGCACTCAACTCGCCAGCTATTCAGTCTTCTGAAGGGAGACATCAAGGGAAATCAAAGGCAAGAGATGGTAAGTTATTTGATCAAAGACACTTTTAAGGTTAATGGACAGGCCAGAAACAGCAATCATGCCTCCAGTCATGCAGTGAGAAAAATAGATACATCATGTTTGGTTCGTGGTAGGAAAAGATCTTCCCCATGGAACTCACTTAGCCAGTTCTTCAGGGATTTTCAGGTGAGTTTTTGGGTAACTGTTGCCCTGCTATGCCTCTTTGTTGCTGCATATTTGTTCCCTCAGTGCTCATGACCAATTTAACAAGTATTTTGTACCAACCAAAGTTTTCTTGCTAAATAAATTAATTATGACAGAGTAAACAAAAACTTTTTTAAAATGCATGTTTTGACGTGATTACATCTTTAATTGGCTGGTTTAACATTTGAAATTTGATTTAATTTTAAACTTGATTATCTTCACGGCAGGGTCAGGCTGCCAGAGACACAAACGAGCACTGAAGCCTTTGGCAGTCCCAATGCAGCTCCCAATGGAGCCCACTCTGTACTGCAGCACTCTTCCAGCCCCTTCCCTCTTTTATTATTCTTATTTAAGAAAGGAAGATCAAATCCAGGCCAACAGCATACATACGTTTCCTAGCACTCCATTAGTAATTTTAAAAGGAGATGGTGGCTCTGGAGTCCCGAATATTAATCCCAGCTCTGACAGCTTCTTCCCCTAATTGTCTGAATTAAATCTCCACCCCACCTCAACTGTCCTTACCCATAAAACGAGCAAGGATAACGAGAAGCCAGAAAAGTATGCCAAGGAGTGGATAAATTATGTTTGGGAATTGCTTGAAAGATGGATGCTGTGAGCTGGGACAAAGAAAGCCACTGCACTGTCATCTCTGCGACAGAACCCACATGGCATGATGAGTCTGACGAGGTGACAACATCTCCAGCCTCTGGAAAAACCAGCCTGAGGTGGGTTTGCATTCTGATCCCTACTGAGACATAGGAAAGCCATTTTCTTTCCAGTAGAATTACTGAGTTGTTAGTTGCCACAGATTTCTCTTTCCTCTTCAAAAGAGCCTTTTGCACTACTCTGCTGCTTCCCAGTACTAGTATTTGTACTCTCAGGTGCTCTGCTCATCAGCACTATCCCTGATTTCTCATAGGTTCCCAAATTGTGGAGCTCAAAAGAACCGTAAGAATCAGCCAATCTAAAAACTGATGAAAGGCACAAGCTGGTGAATTAAGCAAAGCAGTTCCTGCATCAGGCTCATAATTACCAGCTGACTTAGAACATTTCTTGTACGAGAATATCCCATCTTCATTTAGACACTTCAAAGTGATGGCAAATCCCCTACGTACTGAGATAAATAGTTCCAATGGCTAATTACCCCTGTTGTAACAAAAGCATTTCCTTATTTCTAATCTTTTCTGGTTTCTACTTCCAGCATTGATCTTGTTATGTTTTTGTCTGATAGATTTAAGAGCTCTTCGCTGGCCACAATCTCCTTCCCATATAGGAACTCAGACTATGATCAAGCTGCTTATTAACCTAGCCTTTGTTAAGTTAATTAGAAGGAAATTCTCCAGCCTCTCACTGGTTTTAGATCTTGAGGTGAGGCAGCAGAAATAGAGACTGCTCACCAAGGATTTCCCATGTTTTTGGAGAGAACAGGTTAAGATAATGTCTTGATAAAATAGAGGCCTATGTACCACATGCTTTATGCTGTCCATCCCATTTTTATGTCACTTTTCCTGCCTCCTCTTGTCCTGGTACAAGCTGATACAGGAGGTGATGCTGGAAGCTGATTTCAAGCTGAATTTGTACATGTTGAAGTCACTGACCCCACCTCAAAGGAGACAGAACAGGACTGAGATTCCAGGAGATTCTGCTGGAAGACCCAAAGGAAGCACTCTGCTTTTTTTTGTCAAGAGGCTGCTTGCTAAGTCGGCCCCTGACACCTTTGAAGGCCCTTCACCAGCTTTTCTCTCTTCCCAAGGCTGCTTTGCCCTCTCCTGCCTGCGTGGCAAACAACCCACACAGTCATCTCTTCCCCCAATGCCAGTGGGAACTCTTGGACTACTTTTCCCCTCTCCTCCCACTTCTCTCACACACGTTGTCTTCTCTTCACTGTCTTCTTTGCCAAACTGCCTCAAAGAGTGCTTTCTCCCTTCCCTTCCTCCTTTTGCTTCACATCTTCTCTGTGGGAGGGCTCACAGGGCTGGTGCTCTCCTCTGCATCCATACAATCCCTCTTCTCAAATCCTGCTCTGAACAGGAGCTGTTTTTCTGATCCCTCAATGAAACTTCTTGGTTCCCAGCACTGGGAGCTTACATGAGCACAGCTCCTGTGTGAAATACTCCAAACCCAGACACACCCACCACACCCTCTTCTCCTTTCCAGCCCTTTGCAACACTCCTGTCCTGTCCAACTGCTCAGCCCTGCTCTGCTTCTTGGTGCCCTCTGAGCAGCACTGTAAGCACCAACACTCCAGGGCAAAACTGCTTTGCTACCAGTAGGATCTCCAAACAACATCATCTTTCTGTGACTCACTTGCTGGGAAAGGAAGATGGGAACAGCTGTGCTGTTGCCTCGAGACTGATTCCTCCATCCCTGCGCTGCTTCACAGTCACAGAAATATTCCTCCTCAAGAAGTATCTCATTCTGACTTATGCTAACCACTGGCTGACTTCATTCATCATTGATTGTCTCCTCTCTGAGAACCAGAGTGCTGCTGCAGATGCATTTTGATTTGCTTGAAATTGAGTGGTGATGGGGGTTTCATTATGCCCGTGTTAGTGCTAAACAGCAGCATGTCAGTGGTGAGGGAGCACAGTGCCATGGAGGGGATCTGGTGGGAGAACAGTAGGCTCCACGGTGGATATCTGGGGGTAAGCAGGGATGGAAACCCACTAACTCATCTAAAACTGGAACTACAAACCAAGAGGTGTTGGGTCATTAAACAGCGTTGTGCCTCCATGAATGAGGTCAAAGTGTAAAGAAGGAGGATCCACCTTGCCACACGAAAGGAGAAAACAAGAGGGAGACAACAATTAAACTGAGGGAGTTGGAAAGAGCTCACATTATTCCCCTGTTATCCTACTCTGATTCGTGGGAACAAGGCAGACTTGGGAAAAAAGGTTGGGGCCATCTTGGTGTAAAGAAAAGCAGGGGGAAAACTGAGGAAAAATTGTCAGCAGACAATAAAGGATAAATGCAGAAAACATAATTCCTGCCCTTTATTTTCCCTACTGTCTTTAGCACCTTCTCCTGAAAAACAATACCCCAAGGCAACAGTCAGGAAATTGTGGGGTTCAAACACTGCTCAGCTCATCTGTGGGGCAGGACCCAAGGGTACTCTCAGTGGCTTTCTCTCCCTACAAGCAGTACCAACCCCAACACACTGCTTCCTCCTCATCTACTCAAGTGGCTTTATTAGGAGTTAATCTAGTGAGGTAGGAAGGAACTAATGACAAGCAGCAAGAATGAAATGAGCCATCCCAGGAGTAGGGTGGTGAGACAGGAGATCTGGGCTCAGCCACACCGTGAGGGGTGACATGCACCGGTGTCCCCTAGAAAGGGAAGACTCAAGTCCTCTCCCCTCAGAACAAAGCATGATGGATCCTGGGCTGCTGGCAGCAGGACACAAAGCTTGGATGGTTTCTGTGTTGTTCATGTATCTGCTCTTTAATAGGAATTAGATAAAGGGATAAAACCCTTCCTGTTGAGAAAAACTACTGCTCAGTGTCAATGATTTTCTGTCACTTCTTGCCAGAACTCTGGGTGACAAAGTCTGGCCTGGGGACCTCTGGGTGAAAAAGTCAGGTCTCAATTGACTTGTATTCTGGCAGTGAATGCTGTCTAGTGGTCTTCTGCCCACTGGCAAAAGACAACTTTTCCCATCAGTCGAGGCCATGATTTATTAGTACAGGGGTTGAAATTCATTACAATGAGCTCCCCCATCATCACCTCCCAACAATTGTCTTGCTGCTCTGCTAATTTCACCAAGACAACCTGAGAAGAAACCCAAAGCCCAGCCCCAGTGAGGCAGGAGGCTCTCAGGTACATGTGTCTGTGTCACCACAGTTTGTAACTGGCTGTTGTGGCACTTGGAAAGGTGGCTGAAGAGACAGAGGCTGTCGCAGGTGCAGAACAAACTTGAAACCTGTGCTGGTGGCACAGCCAAGGCTCCATTGTGTCAAAAACTCCTGGATCCAGAGTAAATGCAGGAGGCTGTTACACATCTCCCACTGAGGCCTTTAGGCAATAGCAGCACAGGGAGAAGAGAGAAACCAGCTCCTAAGAGTTGGTTTGGACCAGTTGTGAGGGTATTCTGGGCATAAATTTTGATATATTAATGAGTCACAGCGGTCACATAACCGGCCATTCCATCATTTCTTCCTCTCTAACAGCCCCTTCCGGAGATCTAATCTCAGTAAAATGCTGCAGGAGCCTCTCAAATGGTCATGTTTTACTGCTGTCAGTCTATCACTGGTTCCTCATGACAAAGGGCCACAGGGGAATAACCTCTTATCTCGGAGATCAAAGTCCTGTGTTAATGACCGGGAGCTGCCACTCATCCAGTGCTCAGACCACCCGAGGAAGCTGCTGCTCTGCCCAGCGCAAAGCCTGGTTTGTTTACAGCAGCAGCATTAATCTGGAGGATGGCTTTTCAGTACAGGCAGCTTTTATTATTTATTTAGTACCAAATATTTATTATTTATTTAGTGCCCAAAACGCAACAGGTCTTCGTGGCGACATGACAGAGTCCATTCCTTGAAATGCCTTCAGGCTGATAAAGAGAAAAACCCTAAAAGAAGATGAATGGGGCTGAATGGACAAGAATGGGCTTGAAGAGATAAAGTACTCAAATTGCTCCTCACTACTCACTCACAAAGCTATTTTGTACAGCTTTCTATATGCATGGAACATATGCAATGGGATAGCTCCTGTATTTGGATGCAAAATGGGGAATTGAAGGGAAAAAGGAACAAGTGGCTGTATGGAATCCAAAGAGAACAAGTAGGTGGAGAGGTGGGAAAGATAAGCAGCCTGAAGTCTCTTCCAGGCTCTCCTGGAGGCACTTGGCCATATTAACAGTGTCCAATCTTCCTCTGGATCCAAGGCTCCCCATACAAAGCCCATCCTGCTGCTGCACTTCATGTTGGACTGGTGGATACAAACATTTGTCAGTTCTTATCCAGCTTTTGTGAAGCCATGTTATCTTTCTCTTTCCCATATCTCAAAGATAAAATATCGAGGAAGACCAGTTAGAGAACCACTGATCTGGTACAGCCTTCCCCAGAGAGCAATCCATGCTTTTGGACTCCATGAAAAGAGGGACTTAGTCTGAAGCTCTCAAGACTTTTACATTAATGTGCTGAAAAGAAGAAATTCCTGAGCATGTTTCTCTATTTAACATGGTGTGTCTGTCTTCAATCTGTAGATAAACAGACAATGTATGAAGATTTAAGGTAAGGAGCAAAAGGAAACATCATTAGGATGTGATGTGGCATGTTAGCAAAGGCTAGGAAATAGAGGTAGGTAAACCTGAAGGTTTTTGACTTAATAATCAGAATTATTATTGCTTTTTTTGCCAAGGAAATCTCCTCTTTGTAATGTTAACTTGGTCCTTCCATATACCACTTCCCAGCAGGATTCCCATCACATGTGCATCTTCCAGATGAGCACCTGGGGGGAATGGGATGCTTTTGACATCAGGAAAAGCTGCTCAGTGCAGCCATACTGGAGCCAGAGGCTGCTCTGCCTCTGCTCCAGGTGTGTGCCAGTGCACTGCCTCTCCACAAAGCACAAATCCAGCATGAAGAGAGGCTGCTGTACACGAGCAGGAGCATGAGCTCATCCAGAGAAGGTGTTACTTCTGCTGGCATTAGGAAAGGTGCATGGAAAGCCATCTGCTGGGAAGGAGCACGTGCCTGGCTTTGTGAGGATGCTCCCTCCTCTTTGCCACTGCTCTCATCACTGCTGAGTGGGTTTCAGGCAAGTGCCTGGCACTGGCTGCTGCTCTACAGGAGCATCAACACCCCATCATTGCCAGTCCCTCTCCCAGTGATGCTCATTCCTTCATTTCTTCAGGTTGCCAAATATTTACTGACTGTGCTGTCCTTCACCCTGTGCACAGCTGCCTCCCACCCTGCCCTCTCCAGCCTGTCCTGACTCTGGGGACAAGCCCAAGATCAATGATGTACAGAGATCTGTGACCATGCTGTCACTGCCACCTCTCTGCCTCTCAGCCTGCAGATGGAAAGAGGCAGAGGAGGAAGAATAATGAAACAGAAAAGAGAGGCATTGCTTGCAGAAATTGTATTGCTTCTGCTCCAAACATTAAATACAACAGCCTACAGCACTCCCCTGGGGACCTTCTCCAAATCCATGCACACAGACTTGGACATTTCCTGGATAAAAGCTTCCGTGCCTGGGTTCATTTCCACTCTAACAAGTCCATTTCTTAAGAGAGAGACTGAGCTAACAGAAGGCAAGGTTGGATTTGCCTTAATGGATTTGGGAAGAGCTGGGGGATTGCCAGTCCCCCTGGTCCTTTCTACCAGCACAGCACCCTCTGCTCCCACAAAACAGCCAGTCTGTGCTTTGAAGGGTTATGCTGCTTCTCCAGCATGAGAGAAGGGAAGCTATGGCTGGGCATACACCTCTCAACCCTACAGAAGAGGGAGCAGAACCAGCACCCATGGTAGCACTTAATTGAAGATACCACAATGCCAGGCAAAACTGAGTGTTTAGCTCTCCAAGAGAGCTGCATGACCTTTCCTGTATGCCTGGAGATATTTAACACTGCACAGTTTGGGTAAAGAGGGTTTGTAAAAAGGGAAAACAACAACAGAAATCCCGGTTGTCTACACCGACAAAAACAGACAGAGAAGGCAGAAGAGCAGCAGTAGATTTTCATGCCTTGATGAAAAGACTGCATTTAAGTAACACAGAGCACCACGTTTCCCCCTAGCTCCACAATGTTGCTTGTTGAAGGAAATCCGTGTGGTTAGCCTGGCAGGGAGAACACATCCCTGTGATTTTCACTGAGCTAATGGGAGCCAACAACGTTACCTGTAACTTGGAGGACAGCATTCCCACCCATCCCAATATTTGCTTAATAAAAGGTCAGCCCATTATGCCGCACCTATTTGCAAAATTAAGAGCCTCTCTCCAGCAGCTAAATGCTTGCTTTAGATTTGGAATTACTGTAATTAAAGTTACATTGTGCTCGGATTGGTGCCAATCACTGGGGAGCTCCAGGCGTGACCCGCCGTTCCTGGCGCCATGCGCCTGGGCGTCCCACTCCATTAGCTCCAGGGAATTAGCTGTCATTAACGAAGAGATGCACACTCCTTCGTGTTGTCAAACCGCAATCAAGCGGGTCACAGGTGAAGAATAAATACTTTCAGAACAAGCCCAATTACACCATTTACATTTCATTACAGAACCTGTTTAATCCACTGATGGGCTCCCAAAGTTCTTCTGCCTAATAAACAGCATTTCAGAGGAATTAATAGGCCCTGCAAAACATGCTAATTACACTCTTTTGCATTGCATTTGCAATATTGATTTTAAAGTTGCCACTTCCCTCTCCTCCACTCTCCTTTCCCAGCCCCAAAGCCTTAACTTTCAGCAAAGTACACTCAAACCAACCTAATTACTTGCGAGTTTGCAAGCTAATGCATCTCTCTTGTCAAAGCTCAGTTCCAGCAAAGGCCAACATTCAGGGAGGGATTTTCATGTCCATAACTTGTGCACAAGTTCCTCCAGACAACCACTGGAAACAGCTGCTGAATAGCAATTACAGGCAGAGAGCAGGCATCAGCAGAGACTTTGCCATAGCAACGAGCCTGGCTGGGCCCGCTCCCCAAAGACGCCTCCTCCTCCTCCTCCTCCCAAAGACCAGAGCAGCGGAACAGGTACAATGACAACACAACCACCACAATCTCATTTTGATTTGAAACCCAAGCTCTTTGATACTCTCCTAGGCACTGAACTGTTTAAAAAACAAAAGGAAAGTTTATTTTCAAATTGCGGGTTTCAGCTAAACCGTTTGGAAGAGAGGAACAAATCAACCATGCTGGTGGAACACGCCGGCTGGTTGTTTATTCACCCTGGCTGTTCTGCTCAGCTCCTGCCGTGGGCTTTCAGTTCTCTTCCTCCTCTACGTGCTCATCTCCACTTCTCTGAAATCCACTTTCTTTAACCAGTGGTTTTACTTCCCAACCTCTGACTTCTTGCACTGGCTTGGTGGCTGTCACTTACACTTGGGGTTTTATCCCAAGCTTACTGACAGCTAAAAGCTTTTGGAGGAGGAGATGGGAGAGGGACAGAGTGCTTGTGGCGCTTCTTTGCAGCACCTGCAGGTTGGAGCCAGCAAAAAAGGACAGTAGCCTGCTGTGTTTGATTCCTTTGCTAATAACAAAGCAAGAAAGGAAAGCCAAAAGAAGGTCTATCAGAAGATGGTGAGCTACAGAGCAGCCATCCTACCATAAGGGCTGACACCTACTCCTGCTTCTCAGAAACTCTCACCCACAGAAGCTTTCAAAGGGAAGGGATACAGAAGCAAATACTGCAAAAACGGATGTAAGGAACAGTCAGAGTTTAATGAAGACAACACATGCTGCTCAGCCCTACTGTCCCCTCACTAGGAATTTGGGCATGTCCCCAGCTGCACTGAGGAACAACACAAACACAACCCATGTCCAAGGATTTAGTCTCCCGAGTATCCAGTCTGTGTGAATGTTCATGCAGGAGCAAGTCACTGCACGAGTCAGAACCTTTTGTGTTTGCCCAGCCATCCATGTAACCCTCTTTGTGAAGTCAGGACCAGGTGCTGCTCAGTGCCCCAGGTGATGCAGGGAGTGCTGTGCCCTTCCACCGTCTGGCCCAGGAGCACAGCAGGAGAAGCTTCCACCCCTGCATGCCCACAGTCCTCTCCTCTAATGAACATCTGCCTCACAGGAGGCAACGCTGCAAGAGGCATCCAAGTCACGTGGGGAAGGCTGGCTGTAATCTTGTACCATTTTATACCATTTATTTATCACATGTATGGAATTTTTTTCTGCCTCTCAGAGATTCTGTAGGGATTTACAAACAGGAAATGCTACAAATAATACCTTGGGATTTCTTCCCCCTCACAGGCACCAAACTGGATTAGTTAGTTATTGTCTGGAAAACACTTTGAAGTATCACTTAATGCTCCTAATCACACAGGACCCCTTTAACACCATCTACCAATGTTAGCACAGGCTGGAAAGGAGATATAAATACCAAACAAGCTTTGTAATTACACTGCAAATACATCAATATTTGTCAAGAACTACTCTTAATCTCATAAAAGTGCCACAAGAAATCAAGACCTATGAGCATTTCTGTATCTCTTCCGCAGGGCAGACCCTTAGGCAATGCAAAATCTCTTGACCGCATACTGTGCCCACGGATGCCTCAGACAGGGGTGTTTTTTACTGCAAAACCTTCTGACAAACCTTTACTGCAGGTTTTCCACAGCAGGGCTAACCCAGACCAGCCCTTGCACAGTTTGGAACAGCAAAGATCACAGGACAAGGAGAGTTTGCAACAGAATGGTCAAGACCACCTCTAATTTAAGCTGACAGAAAAGCAAATTGAGAAGAAGATATAGTCAACTATTTGAAGTTTGGCCCTACTTAATCATCCACGGAAAGCAAGAGCTCAGTTGCCATCTCATTGCGCAGGTAAGATTAAAGACAGGCAGAAGATTTTTACCCCGTAGTTACAATGATTAATGTTCCGAAACAGACATATAGTTTGAAAGCACTATTACTGGAAAAAGAAAAGTTGTTGCCTCATATTCTCAACCCACTATTTTCCCTGGGCAGTGAGCCAGCGGCTGAAGAATAAGGAAAGTTTCTATTTTAAGAGTTTTCTTGAATTGCAAGGTTTGGTAATGAACACAACTTGTTACCGTCCCCTTTGCTGAGATCAGGGGCAAATGAAAAAGGTGTGGATGAGTGCTCTGCTGGGCACTCTGTCCTCAGTCAGACTTGGAGGAGGAAGACTGGTGATATGCTCCTGACAGCTGTCCCTCCATCCCAGCTGCCCTGGTGGCATCAGAACCACCTTCATTCCCTCACTGCCCGCAAAGAACCAGGAGCTGCCCTGCACAAGTTTGTCTGCTGCTGTCAAGAAAGATGCAAGGAAATTATTCACAGAGTCCCAGAATGGTTTGGGTTGGAAGGAACCTTAAAGATCATCTAGTTCCAACCCCCCTGCTATGGGCCACTGAATTCAAAGAGCAAGACACAGCAGCTTTGACTTTTTATACAAGATAGGACACTATATAAAGCCACCGATCTCATAATGGTGACATAATGCACATTCTACAGGTGATCATGCTGGGAAAAGAAAAGGTGTGAGCTTCCATGAAGCCAATGTTCCTCATTAGTTGCTGCAATACTTCTGAGAACAACTCCTGCCAGATCTGGGATGCAACATGTGTGCTGGCACCTTGCTAGGAGACACAGGAAATAAGTTGGAATAAGTTCCTGCAAACCCAGCTTGTGGTCCAGCTGGCCACGGTGTGCTGCTCTCAGTTCCTATTGTACCTCATCATGCCCCAGTGTAATTTAAATAGTTCACTGTGGGAAGTGAGAGGAGAATATATTCCATACGTTTTGTTTCCTGCTTCGTCTCGGGAACACTGATGTTGTGAGTTGTTGCTCTAAAACCTCTGTGAAAAGAAGCCCAACATGACCTCCTGCATCCAGGGCTTCCTGCTATTATAAACTCAGCAAAACAGCATGCTGTGTCCTGCCCATGAGGCAGACAGACAACAGACTGTGGTCTAATTAGAAAAGACATCCTTCCCACATTATCCATAAAGCTGCCTCAGCCTACAACTAAGGACAAATAAATAACTGTCAGGGCTAATAAGCCCAGAATCATAAGAGGAGGGAAAAAACTGAAATTGGACCTACTCAGATCTCAGTTATGTGATCACAGAGAACGTGTGGTAACAACTGTGAAGACAAACAAAACCAGCTATGGTTGAGCCAGCTCCTCTTCAGCAGACTCAGACATGCTCCACCTCAACAGATTGTGCCAACCTCTCGGCATTTCTCTGAATTTCCAAACTAATAAGAGACACAAAGTGCCATAAGTGATTAATTGGAGCACTTGAGCATCACAAGAAGACCATCTCCATTTCAGCATGCCAGGACACAACAGGAGGGAGGACATGAGGAGACATTCAGTGTGGGGAACTGGAGAGAAGAACCCTGAATGATGAAGTTTCTGAGGTTGGGATAAGCTCTGAGGGCTGGCTGTATCAGGAAGCTCTTTAGGACAATCTCAGGATCAAAGATGTCAAAGGGATGATGTCTAGAAGCTTTGTGCGCATTACCCATTTGGATCACAGCCTGTCATTACTCAAGTCCTGAATCTGGAGCCCTTCAATTTTGCATTCCCTCTCCCCACATCTCCACAGGAAGGGACAGACCAACTCCAGGCACTCTTCTGAACTTCCCTGGAAGCCAATTGTGTTGTTCTTACCCTACCCCTATAATTTTACAAAGCAAGCTTCTCTGCTTGTTGCTGTGGTTGAAAAAATTTTAAGAATCTATAGAAAGGATTAACTCCAAGTGACAGTTTCCAACACAACACATGAAGAATAAGTTGGAGTTACCCAAACTGCCTCAGTTTAGTCTCTCCATTCCTTCCTCAGCCACTGAATGACAGCTCAGGAATCCATTCCGAATTAATTTTCATCCATCTGTTTCACCTTTATGCTCACAGATCTGAGGCAGGGCACGGGCCCTGGACATCTGCAGAGTGTTGGAGCAGTTCCCACTGGGAGCCTGTCCCTGCCAAGCGACAGGGGAGCATCCACTGGGACAAAGCAGTGCCAGCTCCCAGCTATCAGTAGCACTGTGAGTCAAACGTCACCTCTCGGGTGCAACCATGCTTGACAGAAACAAACTGGTGTTTCCAGTGCTCTCTCCTGTTTGGTGAGGGGAAAACAGGGGCTGGACTCGAGACCAGGAGGCTGCTCAGAGCTTTTCCCACAAGAACAGTGACAGCAGGAGCCACCATATGGGATGAGACAGGGAACAACTTTGCCTTGGCCTTGTTGATTGAACAGCACAAATCAGGCTGAACTTGGGGCCCATCTGCCGACCACTGATCACAGGCTATGGAACCAGGACACTGCCCATGAGCTGGCAGGACTACAGGCATGGACAGTGGGGAGGGAGCAGCATCCACACACTCATCTGCTCCTCAGTTCCCTCAGCTCTGCTCCTTAGCTCTGTCCTGGAGGGATCTGCCCCTGGAAACAGCAAGGCAGTGCCACATGCTGCTGCTACCTCAGATCACTGATCAGCCTGGAATATGCATCTTTTGAACCAGAGAGCTATTTCTTCTAAAAGAAACATCTCCATGCTGCAGAGACTCGATCCTCACGAGGTATTTTTCAGCTCTTGGAGGCCAACAGACTTCTCCTGCTCTCATGGCTGCAGTGTTTGACAGAAGCAAACACTTTGTGAGGGTCTGGAGCCCTGGCTGAGCAGAGGTCAAGAAGAGAGCTCCAGGTGATGGAGCTTCTGCCCTGCCCCAGCTTCTTCTGCCCTTTAAAAAGGTCTGAGCTGGGCCCAGAGCCATTCTGGTGGGGTACAAGGAGGCAGCCCTGGGGCAGTAAGGGGACAATGACCTCAAGAGACACAATCCCTGTTAACATGCACTTCATTCCACCACAAAGGCAAGCTCAGCGTGACACCAAGGACTCAAAACCCTCCAGCTTTTGTCCCTTCTAATTTGTGGGTGCATCAAAATGCCAGCCAGAAACTTGGAAGCTGATAAGGTGGACATCCATAATAGAGAAGGTGCTAGATGCACCAAGGCAGCAGATTACATCAAAAGCCCTAAGTCAGACTTGGTGCAACTGCATCTTGGCCTCCAGGACACATTTGCATCCTTGGCCCATGCTGAGGTGGCAGGTTGGGGTGCCTATCCATGCCAGGTACGTTGATTGCCTTCTGCAAATAGCTTATCCGCAGAGAACTGGACTAAACCCAAACTCATTTCACATAGGTCACTGAGCAAGAGGGCAGCATGTAATGACTTCTCATCTCTATCTGCACGGGCTGGATCTAAACCACTGATCTCTAGCACCATTGAAACTCCCCAGTTTCAGCCCATCCCCTCAGTTAAAGGACGTCCGCTTCCTGCCACCACTCCCCTGGCACCTGTCAGAGCTAGCAGAGCTGTCCCTCTGCAATGCCTAAAGGAAATTTCCCCTTTCATAGGCTCAGTTACAAAGGAAAATCTCAACATCTGCCCATGTGAGTCAGCTATTTCTCTGAATCCCAACAACCTTGGCAGCAGGAGATGGCTGGGAAAGGCAAAACCAGAAAGACAAAAAGGGTTGTGTCCCAAATAAAAACAAGTCCAAACACTTGGGGAAAAATAAAAAAAAGAAAAGAGAAAAAACCCATTTAGCTTTGTAAGGCAGTAACAAGCAGAGCAATATGTAGCTTCAAGGCTACATAGCCAGGTCAGAAAACCCTCCAGAGAGAAAGAAATAGGCCACAAAACTCTGATATTACTTGCTAAATCTGCTGCATTACCCAAAATTTGTGGGGGAGGCCCCTCTGATGGCTGAGCCAGCTGGCAGCTCTCCTTGGACAGGTATTTATTCACATGCTGATGGGCTGTGGAAGCAGCTCTGAACTCTCCAACAGAAGATGAGATGTGAGCAGGATGCCAAGAGCTGCAGGTGATGCCCCCACCTTCCCAGAACTCATAGATCACATTGGGTCTGTGACAGAGGCACCCACTGCTCCAACAGCCAACATCTGGCTGCCACCCCTGCACTAATGTTTGCAAGATCTGGAAATCTGGAGAACAGCGATCCCCAGTCTGCTCCCTCTTGGATCCACTGATGCCCATGGTACAGGATCTTAAAGACCATTTAGTTTCAATCTCCCTGCCATGGGCAGGAACACCCTCCACTATCCCAGGATGCTCCAAGCCCTGTCCAACCTGACCTTGGAGACTTTCAGGGATGGGGCAGCCACAGCTTCTCTGGGCACCCTGTGCCAGTGTCTCACCACCCTTATGTTAAAGACAAAAATTTACCTGTGCCTGTAAAACCTGCACTTACAAATCTGGTATAATGAGAGATGGCTTTTGCAGATGATTTTTATGGAGGAAAAGTCTTTGAGGTTATTCATCCCTATCCTGCTCAAGGGAAATCATTTCAATATTATGAGCAAGAGCACTGCTGAAGAGAACATGCAAAAAAACCTGGAAAATGCCTCATTTTATCAACAGAAGCAAGGTCATCCAAACCCGGAGATGACGACATTCAATATTAGCATCTCCAAGCAGGGTTTGAGCCTCTTGGTAACCATCCATTCCCCAGAGAAATGTCTTCCAGTAACTTTGATGTGAATTAATTAGGTTTGCACAGCTGGTAAGTGCCATCTGCCTGCCACGACTGTGCTGGAGAGTCCACGGGATGGCAGAGGATGGCTGTCTCATCCCACAGCACCTGCTGTTCCAGCACCCCTTCCGGCATCCTCCTGTCCCAGCATCCAGCAAAGGGAACAAATCAACAGGGCACCATGCAAAAAACAAAACTGCCTCATCTCTGACACACGCAACTTTCTCATTCAAGACCTGGTTTATTCTCATTTCCAGGAACTCCACTTGTTTCTGCTCCTCCAGCCCTAAACAGTTGTGTACAACATTCTAATGAGGTCCATTCCAGTGATATAAAGGGCACATCCACAACACTGCTCAATTTATTTCTGCTTGGAGCATCCAAGAGCTGCCTCTTAAGGAGTTTGAGAAGATCTATTAAGAGTCCAGCCCCGACTGGTAAACAATGTCCATTTCTGGACTGGCACCATCAATCCAATCAGCAAAGGCATTTAAGGACAGGATGTACAATACTGGAAAATGAAATTACTTTGAAAAGATTCCTCCTTGCTTATTTGCCAGCTAATGACAGAACCAATGCCAAGCACAGGCAATCTGTGCTAGGGTGTTCAGAGAGACAGTCCTTATGCCGAGACATCTTTTTTTGCCTTCTCATCCACCTAAACACAATCCCACACATTGGTCCTCTCCCTCACTTGAGCCTGGGAACACCTCCAGAGGCTTCTCCAGCAGTAAAGAGGCAGCAAAATTCCCAATGCTGCATGATCAGGTGCCTTGTTTTGTCTCTTTTTATAAAATGTCATTAATTCTGCACTTTTGGCAAAGTTGTTTTGTTGTCTTCCCCCTGTAAATATTTGCTGTTGAGAACCATTTGCAATGTAAAACTTCCCTAAGGAAGAGGAGAAAGGCTGATGCTCTGATGTATTTGATACTTTTCCTTATGTCATCCATGGTGTTTCCCTGCTACTTTTACACGTATTTTCAAGAAAGACTGGATGATATTCAGCATGCAGAAATACAAAAATAAAAAAAGAAGAAAGGCAAGACAACTCAGCAAGATAAACTCAGAGAGTTAAGCCTAAGTTTGGGAGATCCAGGCTCAGTTCCTTGCTGTGCCAGACTCCCTACAGGACCCTCCTGCCCATCCTACAAAGAGATTAACAACATGCCTTGACAAAGGTACAGCCCCACAGCCCTCCTGACAGACCTGAGAAAAGCTTCCAGGGGGTTTGTCCCCACCAAAGTCCAAAGGAGCACCATTAGCCACAGCCTTTGACTGCTCCAGCTGTGTTCCACAGCATCATCCAATCACACCTTGCACTCTGCCCCATCCCTTCCCTCCTGTGAACTTCCATGTAATAATTGAAAAATGTGACAAGCCTAACTTTAATCATGTTTTAACTCGGGTTGGTATCATTAATCTTGCAGCCACTGATGGGTAATTTAATTAGGGTGCATTTGTAATGAATTACAATCATCATTTAGCGCTATTGTTCCTCACACTAGCAGAGGGGAGTCAGAAAACTGGCACAGTTGATCTTCTTAATTACACTCACACACTATGCAAGGCACCACCAGCCCCAGCCTTTCACTGCTGGCTTTACAGATAAAGGAACATCAGCACCAGGGACCCTCCACGTTGAGCCAGGCAAACATCTCCAGGCATGTTCCTCACCAGCAACTGGTGACTACCAGGCCTGGGAGATGGAGCCTTTGATGGGGGAGGTGTCAAACCCTAAGCAAGGAGCTCACGGCTGAATCAGAGAGAAAAGTACACAGCCAGAAGAGAAACTGGGTTTCGTTCTTTCTCACCACCTGCGAACATCTGACACGCGTTCAGGTGTGGCAGGACACAAAAGATGAGTCAATGGATGTATTCCAGAAGGATCCCAACTAAAGGACTGGCTTTATTTAAACACGCTCACTCGATGGTGTTGTACAGCTGCACCAAAGCTACATGAAAGGCTGTAGTCACTACTGGTGATGGAAGGAGAATATTTGCCCCAGAGCTTTAAATCCACCTCTACACAACAATATCAGATAACTTCCAGCCAAAACCGCTCATTTCTGCTCAGCTCCTCCACTGCTCCGTGCAGGATGCACAGCAGTGAGTGCATGTATTTATTTCAGACATGACTTCAGTCTGCAAAAGAGGAGCAATCTGTTGCTGTGGCTGAGCGCCAGCCCACTTCCTCCTCGCTATCTCTGTGCAGAACAGACAGACTCCACCACGGATGCCGTGTGGTGCCATCCCTCTTTGGCAGCCAGGCTAACCTGCCTCTCAACTAAACCCTTCTTAAGAGCTGCTCAACTTTTGTTGCTCTCAGTGAGGCGTTTTATAAAAATTTCTATTTGTTTTTATATACATATGATGTGTTTTACACAACAGTTATCATGCACAGGACAAAAGGAAAGCAAGCCCTTTGTATCTCCTCCAACAGGGTGGTCAGGATCCCCCTTTCAGTCTTCACTCAGAAGACATCTGGATTTCCAGATCTCAGGGCAAGCAGGAGAAACAGCTGTTCCCAATATTCCCCAGCTGGGACACCCCAGTTCTGGCACATTCCTGTGGGGAAGCAGAAGCTAGGTCAGATTTTTAAGAGAGAAAAGAAACATCAGACTCTGGGTTCCATGGTCTAGGAGAATGTCCTAGGGGCAACATGACTTTGTGTCTCCCCTCCTCAAATATATTCACTGAAGTTCCACAGAAACTCCATCTGAATTGATTAAAAGTGTCCCGGAGTGCTTTTTTCCCCAATTAATTTTGTCAGGTATCATGGAGGACTCCTTCCTAGATGTGTGGAATTTGCCTGGAAACCAAAGAATTCTTGGGCAAGGAAAAACACTGGGCTCTTGCCAAACCTAGTTTTTAAACAAAGGCTTGGGAAGGAGCTTACCAATTTGGACTGGCAAACCATGATCCCATGCCAGCAAAATGAGCAAGGAAAAGCTATTAAAAACATGTGCAAATCCTTTGTGATAATATAATATGGGAAGAGAAATAATTTGATGTGGCTCAGGGCAGAGGACAACCAGGCCTCTGTTTTGGTAATGCTTTTTCCAAGAGTTAGCAAAACCTGGATAAAGTTCTGGACAGTAATGAAAAGAAAATAGAGAACAGTCTGGATTATACAGTAATGCAACTTTTTAATTGGTGGCTTATACTTATCTGAAACATTGCGCACATTCTTTAAGACAGGCCCAGGAGAGTACCGCAAAGCACTAGAGAAGGCGAAGAAAGAGGTTTTATAAATCCCTCAGAAATTCTGGGGAAACTGTATGAAGGGACAAAAAACAAGAGGCTCATAAAAGAGGTCTATAAAATATCAAGATTATAATAAGGGAAAAAGGAGCACTGCTCTTTGTTCTGAAGGGAAAAACAGGAGAGAACTCAGCTGAAAAAAATACAATGTAAGGACTTTAATTTTCATTCAACATGTGTTAATTAACCTGTGCAACCATGGTTGTTGGGGAGCAGAAGCACAGAACTTAATGAAAATTGGAACAGACAACAACATCCCACTTTCTAAATGGTATTTCTGCCATTTCCATTTTGCTTTCGAGAACGGGATATGGTCAAGAGGAAGTTCCTTTTAATCATGTTATTAACAATGCAGTCACTGAGCAGCATTTAATTATATTTTCCTAAGTCACGAGGAGCTTCTGCGGCATGCTCACAGCTGGGAGCTTAGATGGCAAAACCCTTCTGAGTGACTCTTCCTGGAAAATGTCCTGCCTGCTCTGCCCCTGCTCTGCTTTAGGGACAAGTGAGGAGCAGGATGGGTGTCCTGTCCCGGCTGCCAAGCACAAAGTGGGGATGGAGCACAGCTGGAAACGTGTAACTGCCCTCCCCGTTCAACTTCAGCATCAAACCCTTGCCATCGTGTCCCAGCCTGGGACACTGCCAAGCCAGAGACATGCTGCAACTCCACACAAAGTTTCAGGCAGATGCCTTACTACCTGCTCCCATCCCCTGCCATTATCAAAGCTGAAAAATACAGGGGGAAAAAAATTCTTTTTATCGTTGGGTTGCTCGCCAAATGCAGAGTCGGCGTTTTCGATACGTTGCCATCAGCATTTCTTTGTCAGTCGCTTTTCTCCACTTGCTTTCACGTAGTGAGTGAAAAGGATAAAATACCTTTTCTAGCAAAATGATTGTGAAGCCACTTCAAATTAGGGGAGGGATGCAGGCGCAGGTGCAGCTCTCAGCTGCTGCACTTGAAGATGAACGGGGCTACAAGCTGGCAGCGTCGCTCTTGGGCTGCAGAACCTCCACTGCAGCAGCTCTCAGCCCTTCCACTCTCAACTCTGTGAAATCCTGACTTCTGAGAGCTGACATCACTCAATTATTTTCTCTGCTGGAACTGATTTTTTTTTCAGGGATGCACTGGTAAAAAGCACACAGTGCTCATGAGATCTGCTACCCCAAGTGTAATTTTCCGTTTGTAAATAAATTTTGGCCACCACCCAGTCTGGGTGGGATGACTTGGAAGCAACTGATATTTGAAATCTCAACCATAGCATGAAAATAGTCTTTAATGAACTGTGCATCAGAGGGAAAAAAAGAATTGGCTGCAAAATAACAAGTGATAACCATTGGAAAAGAAGGCGAAGCATATGCAGGAGGAAACTCCATTAAAGCAGCAGCCATGCAATTAAAGATGGATGTGGGAAATGCGTGTGTGAGCAGTTCACGGTGCTGCTGTGACCCACAGGCCCATTAACTCTGGAGCACTGGTAAGCTGATTAGCTCTGGAGAAGGATGATGGCAGAACTCATCAGCTAAGCTTGTTAGCTGCCACAAAAAGTTGGTGTACCTTGGAAGCTTTGCAAAGCAATTAGCTTGGGGTGGGAGGAGGCAGCAGAGCCTGCTACAGGAGATGAATAACCCAAAGCAGTCACTGCGTGGGCACGAGCTCCACATACAGATCGACTGCCTGGCAGAGCTGGCAGTGGGATCTGCCTCTGCTGGGGTGTGGGGAAAAGACCCCCATTCCAGGGCTCAGCAGCTTGCAGCCTGTCAAAGCAGTGCCTCAGTCACAGCCCAGGTCTGCAGCCTCCTTGCACAATATAGTTAAGCCTCCATGGTTGGCAAGTCCCTCCAAAATCCCTGTCTGCCATGGCTGAGTGCTCCTGGATGCTCATCATGGAAGGCCGGGAGGTGGATGCTGTCCTTGTGCCAGCCCAGCCCAGCTGAATGTCTGCAACTCTCCCCAAAATACCTCTTGACCAAGTTTGCTTTAAATAAAACCAGAGGAGCAGGGTAACTCAGCCCAATGGAAAATGACATTTTTCTCCCATCTGCCTTCAGTCTGCACAGCGATGCCCTGCAGCCATTCAAGAACAATAACTCCTGTCTTACTTGGGAAATAATTTCAAAGAGGTTCAGCTCTAAACACCTCTCCTCCTTCTGCAGTGGGACCCCACTTCAGCCACAGAATCACAAAATCATTTTGGTTGGAAAAGACCATCAGGATCATTTGGGCCCAACCACTAAGCCAGCACTGCCAAGTCCACCACTAAACCATGTCCTCAGGTGCCACATCTGCCTGGTGGGGAATGTGACCTGCGCTCCAGACATTTTTATACAGCAAGGGAACCATTTTATCCCAACTTAAAATGGTTCACACAGCTGCTTCACATCTCCAAAAACTGCACAAACCTACTTCCACTGCATGCACAAGCTGAAGTAATAAAAAAAAAAAAAAAAAAAAAATGGAGCTTTGGTCTTTGTGCCAGTTCACAATGGCAGCAGTCTTGTACATGTCAGCTTCTGTTTGCCTTTTTTTCTTTTTTCCATAAAAACAAAACAGAGACAAGAATATCAAATATTAAATCCCCAAGGAATATAAATATTAAAAAAGCTTTAATCACAAACCCACAGATTATTTAGGCTACATGTGGCTGTAAGGGTGTAGCAAATGCCTGTAAGGGTGTGGAAAGTTAATTCTTTAGGGTACAACCATAGAGGGAAAATACGTGTTTTTAACTTAATGCTTTCTAATTTCCAAATGCCTACCTGCAAACACTCATTGTGAATGCATGGAGATGTCTGATGCATTCATTATGTCTGTTTGGTTAATCTGCTTTTACACAAAACTAAAAGAGATTAATAAACTTCCCTAAATGCCCTACCATTGCCAGCATTCTTCCCTTTCTGAAAGGCTTTGCTGCAAGACTTGATTTGATTAAAAAACTTTTCTTCAATTTCGATATCCTGAAGTCAAGGTACTAGATGGCAATCTTTGTTTTTGTTTCAAAATAAGGAAACTTTGCAGTTGCAGAGTAAACATGATGCAAGTATAACTGACAGCTCAAAACCAGATGGCAAATAAAATTATCTCAAAGCATATTGTTATTTTTTACATTGCATTTACAATTTTCAACATTCGTATTTGGCAACACTGCTGTCCCTCATTTTATGTAGGTTAAAAGTGAGAAGCAGCCGTCTGCTCACTTCAAAGTTAAGTATTTACCCCCAGGTAGGATCTATTTATGTGCATTTAACCAACTATTTATAGTCATTTGAAAACAGAAGGTTTTCATGAAAAGTGCTGGCATAGCCTTCCCTATAACTGCGTTGATAACATGTTCTCTCTGTTCCCACTGGACCTTCTAACTTGATAACTCCTTTGGTAAAGATGAACTGGAATGTGGGGATCTGTGATATTAAAATTTCTTCGAGCAACCAACCCCTCTGCTTCCCCAGATGCTTTTCTGCTGCTTGTAGCAATAAATCTTCCAGTCATGCAGCGAGGCACCAAGGCACTCATGGCTTTTATTAGATAGGCTTCTAGGGCTTTGGGAAGTATTAATAGTCCGTCAGAGGAGGCACTGACACTGATCTCCAGGTAGCCAAGGCAGAACATCTCAGTGTGATGGGGCTGGTGATGAACACGGGACAAAAGCACAACCAGAGTGTCACCCATTGACATCATCCCCCTTCATGCCACGGATTTATTCTCCCTGCTGTCCTTTCTAAGAAACACAACAGTCACACGGCGAGATTTCTAAAATGAGATCTATGCCCCAGTCCCTCAGCAAAGCAGCAGCAGGAGCAAGAAAAACAATTTGTTTCTAGAAGCTGATATTCAAAACCCACCTCTCTGCTCTGCTCACTGCTCCACCACTGCAAACAGGGCCTTTCTAGCTCCCGAGCCTGACTGCACAAAGATCCACTAGATAAAAAACCATATCTAAATGAGAAATGCAGCAAAAAGAAATGAGTTTAGACAGCTCCTCCCCTCTGATCTGAGCTACAATAATTATGCCCACATCACGTGAATTCATGGCTGCACATCCTTAGCATAGCTCATTTTACCCAATAACTTCAAGATCCTCTTCCAGAGGCTCATCTCTCTCCTCACCCACCTTTCCTGGTGTCCAACTCACCCATTTCTCTTCACCATCACAGCTTTCCATTGCATAGCCCTTCCCTAAGGCAGGTGCTCCTCGGCAGTCACCCACACACCTTGCTCCGTCAAGGTTTGCAGCTTTGATGCCCAGACAGTTCCACCCATGTGCCCTCCCATGCTCTTCCCCATGCTAAAAAAGAGCCTGGAAGAGACTTTTGGGAGCAATCCACGCAGACATGAACACATTCTTCTTGCAAATTTTTCCAGACGTCCTCCTGCCGAGAGAGCTCCAGAACTCTGGCAGTGGATCAGGACAGGCAGGTGACGCTCTGGCTCTGTCCCTCTTCCCTTCTCTGGCTGCCAGGTTCCTGCTGTGCCCTTCGACCTACCTCTATTCCAATTAACAAACCAAATGAACCAACAGCCACAAGTGTAAACTTATGACACTGTGCCAGCTGCCACCAGTTCATTCACTCATGGGCTGCTCCTTCCTCTGTGACTCCTTCAGGTTTGGCTTTTAGGCTGTGAGCTTTCTGGAGAAAGCATCTATCTCCACTTATCTTTCCTATAAGTGCCAGTAGTAATGTGGTTAATAATAGCAGCTAACCTTTGGCTGCTAAAGTATTAGCAATGCCACCCATAAAGCTGTGTCATATTTAGTGAGCTGTCAGAGCAGCAGCATCATTAAAAAGCCCAAGCACATAACTAATGTATGTAAAGCACTGCAAGAGATAATCATTTGGTTGGTTGGTGATTTATTCCAAAACTGGTGGAAGCAAAGGGCTTGGCAGTGAGAATTGCTGAAGGGAGGGAAGCAGGGCAGGCTAACACTCACACTGAAACGGACCTACCACCTGGTTTGCAGTAGCAAGTTCTGGTGAAAGCAGTACATGTGTTTTTTGAAAATCAAATGACCCTTCATGGTCTGTGGACTCACTCTCCTAATGATTTCTGCCTGGATTTGCAAGCTCTTTTTTTCCTTCTCTTCTCATTTCACATCAGAGGGATGTCAGGACTTTTGCTGCCTAGTGTTAACTTTGTGTCTGTACATGATGTTCTCACTGTGCTCAGTGGGACCCGCAGGCTTCATAATTAGGGCCGGATTCAGGCAGCACCAAGCACACTTGCAAAGATTGTCTTCAAACCCAAACTTCCCCACTCCTTCCCAGTGCTGTCCCTCCCTCCCTCCCACCACAGCTCTGCAGGCTAAAGGAGATTACTGAAGAAAAAAGAGACGCCTTCCCCTCCTCACAGCACAGTGAACCTGGCTGCCTCTCCCGGGGCAGTAGCACCGGGCTGCAGCTCCTGAGCTCTCCTGGTCCTGCATTACTCAATCTCTTTGTAGCCTCTCTCCCCGTGGAGCTGAGACCCTCAGTCCTTCCTGGGAACACCAATTCCCTCCTGCACAGCCACGTCAACCTCTCTGCCCACCCTGCCTGACCCACAGAACCCCAAACCTGAGCCTCACAGGGCCCAGCCCGCTCGGCAGCTCCCATGGTGGCAAGACAAGACCTGTTGATTTCTGTGGTTTCATGTAAGTGTGAATTGATGAGCTACTTCAGGAAGCTAATATTAATTCCTGGAATAACGTGCAAGGGCTGCCTGGCTGATTACCCCTCATTCCTGTCTGCTTACAAACAATGATTACAGGCTAATCTCAGCACTCTTGGAGGAGCTGCGGAGAGTACCCTTCATCTACTGTAATTATGTTCCAGCTCCCTTGGAGCTGGAGCTCTTATTCACTCCTAGTGTTATCTGCAGTCTAATCTAGTTGGCTGGAATGGAGGTTAAAATTACTCCAAAGAGCTGTAGTAACCTCTTGCTATAGCTCCAAATCCTAGCTAAAGAAACCAAATTGTTTTGTGATGGTCAGACAAAGGCACAGGATGAAGGAGAGAAGGATCCAGCACATGGCAAAAGCGAGTATTGCTGGCACTGCCAACAGTTGACATTAATACAACTCAATTCTGTTTTTTGCAGAGATGTTCACCCTGCTGTATTTCCTTCAGCCTCTCAGCAGGATGGAGACACAGCAGACATCTCTGCAAGCTCTTTTAAAAGAAAGCCTTTCCCCAGAGGGACCTGGTCATACAGTCTCCCCAAGCTGCTCCTCCACACTTCAGTGAGGCCTCACAAGGTGCTACAAGGCAGTAAGTGTCAAAACACCACCAGCCTTTCAGATGTGATGGGAAGGCTTATCTGCTTCCAGAAGTTTTGTTCTAAATATCAAAAGTCAAAGACAGTGTATGCCTGATTTAATCCTGCAAAGGCTTCCAGGCAACTTCACTTGGCCTAAAAAACAATTCTAGGTAACTGTGCAGGTCAACAACTTCTAAATCCATTTTCTGATCACGTTATTTTCTCTGCTATCTATAGATTAGATTTAAGGATGAAATTCTTTGCTGTAAGAGTGCTGGGCACAGGTTGCCCAGAGAAGCTGTGGCTGCCCCAGCCCTGCACGTGTCCAAGGCCAGGTTGGATGAGGCTTGGAAGAACCTGGACTAGTGAAGATGTCCCTGCCCATGGCAGGGGGGTAGAACTGGATGGTCTGTAAGGTTCCTTCCAACCCAAACCATTCTGTGACTCTATGAAATTATATTTAACTTCATATGTTTCCCTTCAACATAACTACAGTCTAGAACATCAACATTGCCTGCTGTTCTTGCTAGAAACACACGTGGTTTTACAGCACTTCCTTGTGCAGACACAGCTGAGACCCTCTGCTCAGGCACAGAAAAGACCTCTCCCTCCAAAGCTCTGAACAGGATCCTGTGCTGCCTTCCCTTGCCCCGGGGATGGTTCAGGATGATGGTAACGTACTGGCAACCACAGCAAGGGCTGTCCAGCAACCACAGCCTGCACTGGGGCTGTCAGCACAGGCTGAAACCCTGACCACTGTCTCTTACTCACTGCTGCTACAGGCACCTGTGAGATTGAACATGAAAGAAACTGCACACGTTGCCATTTGGGGGGACAGGAACCCACCCCTGTAAACAAAGCAAGGGCATGTGCTCCACTGATGCCTGAAGCACACGAGGTTTAACTGCAGCAATCTGGGAAATGAGACATCTCTCCCCATGATCTCCCAGAAGGCAACCTGATACCTGGGCTGCCAAAGGTCCTGTGTTCTAATTAAGTGTTAAATCTAGTTTGTTGGTTTTTTTTTTTAATCTAGTAAGATGTTTCTCTGTCCTACAGTGCCGTCAGTCTTTGCTGTGCTGTAATTCAGTAAGGAGAACAGTTAATTAAGTTTGAACAACAGTGTCTAATGACTTCTATTTAAAGCTGTTCATGAAAAAAATATTAGAAGCCCTTAGAAATTACCTAACTTTGGAAGCAAACATGGTATCTTATGAGAATAAAACATAGTCCTGCCCACTTGCACTTTGAAGTTGTGATCTTCTACCCCAAGCAGTGCAGTGGAGCAAGGCATCCCCTCCTGCCCTACTGCTTATTTTAGATTTAACTCATGATGAGAACACCATGAAAATAACAAAATGTCCCTGGATGCAGGGACCCAAATGAGTGCTGGCAGCATCACTCTTAAGTGCAGTTCCATTTAAATTGCTCTCAGATGCTGGAGCAATGCAGCTGCTTTGCGGAAACCTGTGGAACCTGGTGGGGAAAGTAGATGGAGAAGCAAACAGGTCCTGAAGAGAGGGGAAACAGTGAAGAGACAGCAAAATGAGACAGCCTAGAAAACCAGAGAGCAGTCCAAACAAAGCAGCATCACCCAAGATCCCAACAGGAGAAGACAACCTCATTACAAGTGGCTTGGGAAAGGAGCTAAGGAAAAGAGAAGGGGGAACAGAGGATTACCTATTCTGTTTAACCTCTCAAGATCTTAATCCTTATGTTCATCTCTAGAATTCAACAACAGGCACAGAGGTTATGCTGAGACACATGATACAGGAACATTGCCAGCCTCTGCACCAGAGAAACTCCAAGAATAAAACACACAGAGATTTAGACACGTCGTTGGTAGATGATAAACACTGGAATTATCGGAGAAATTAATAAGAAGATTGTTTAAATATTAGTCTAATTTAGCACAAAAGAGGAGATCTAGTGCAGCATTAACCTCAGACAGACCCTTTGAAAACACATCCTGGGAGTTGTGTGCTCACTACACCCACTCACCAAAACATCTCTAATGAATTTCCTCCAGCCTCGTGTGTCAGATCAGGAGGGAACCCCTCGAGGTAACTTCCTTCCTAGCCTTGCCTTCTGCTTAATGCACAGACTGGGAGTTGTTTGGATACCAAAAGGGAAGCCTTATTTTTCTTATTCTTCTTGGCAGAGACGAAGTGACAAAGACACCTATCCATCACTGCTCTTGGTGAGCATCACAGAGCCATAATGCAAGGACTGCACCTGATTTATCTTCTACACAGTCCAAATAGAAAGAGACCTCTGGTCTGTCTCTACTCAAACTGCATCTTGCCAACATAATAAATTGAAACATTAAAATGAAAGCTGGTTTCATCCTCCTTTCTGAAGTCGGCAAAGGGGACATGCTGAAGGGAGTTCAGTCTTCCCCTGATGGATTCCACAGGTGCCCCATGATGGGGACACATATTTACCTGGTGGCTGTCAAAGCCATCCTGGATGTCATTTCTGCATATAGCTCTCCCTGTGACTTGGGAAGGTTGCTTAACTCACAAAATCACCTGCAAGCTCCCATACCACATCTCTTATCCTCGGTGCATCATGAATCACCAAGGCAGGACAATATCTGAGGACTTAAAAGTATTGAAATTGTTAAAAAATAAATTAGCTTTAAAATCAGATGCATATAGCAGCAGGCAAGAAAGGAGTAATATTGTAGCCTGACTGCAGGTTTTCAAAAACGATCCAGAGAATATGAGGCCTTAAAACTTATTTCTGTATCAAATAAAACTAAACAAGAAATAATAAACCCCTAGGCAAAAATAAATAAATAAAAACATTCCCTTCCTATCCAGGAGAATTCCCTAAAATTCTTTAGAAGGAAAAAAAAAAAAAGAAAGAAACCCTGAGGATTAGGTTTAATTATTTGGATTTTCAAATCCTCTGTGACAGAGTACCACCAAGAAGGCTACAAGAAAACTCTCTGAGCAATGAAGCAAGGGATAAAGTGCTATTACAAATCCAGAAACTAACTGAACTAAATTAAAAAAGGAGGTATAACACACGATCAATATTCAACATAGTGAAAGATTACAGTGGCTGTTCCCCGAGGATCGGTTTTGTCTAACGTATTCCTCAGCTATTTGCATAGGAGAGTGAGCTGGGATGTGGAGAGACTGCATATGACACGACTGGTTTGGGGGGCATTGAGTTGACCTTGGCTGCTCTGCCTCTTAGGAGCAGTGAAACACTTCATCTTCACTGCGGGTTGTCTTGGGAGATGTTCACTCGCTTTAGTTACAGAAAATATAAAAACACAGCTGTTTAGCAGTTAAGGAGAAACCTGAGAAAGCACAGAATAATGAAGATATTTACTCTTTTCTTGCAAGGTGCCTGGGAAATGATACCCAGAGGAACAGAACGGCAATTTTAAACAGATATAAAAACCCCTCTTTTCTCAAGTCCTGCATTGACCTCTGGAGCTCACTGTCACAGGCTCTCTCGCAGACCAGGAGTTCAGAAAGTCCAAAACTGAATTAGATACATTCAGAGCAATAGTGGTGAAACACATTTACCAAAGCTTATGAAAAACATCTTTTATAAAGACACCAAAAGTTTCTTGGGCAGGTTTACAGCACTGTGTGTTTTGAAATTTGAAAACAAACCATCTCTCTGTTTGAACGAGGGTGAAAAACCTCCCTCTCCCTTGCAAGCTATAAAAATTAACACTTCACTAGGAACTTGCACACCAGAACTGAACACCTGGACAAACTGGCAGAGCCATTGCTGCTCCCAAGTCACAGATGGGGAGTGGGACAGAGTGAGGCACTCAGTGGCAGTGCTGGATTACAGTCAGGGGATCACTGGATTTTTCGGCTATGTGCTCGCCAACAAGCTGCTGTATCTGCTGACCTCACAAGCACAGAGAACCTCACTGGGGAAGAAGAGGAGCTTCCTCAGCTGTTCTTAGCCCTTCTCCCATCCCATCCCACCCCAGATCCGCAGTGCAGAGGAGAACTCTCCAGGGAGCTGCTGTTTCATCAGCACCAGAGCTGGCTATGGATGTGATAGTTACGGACACTGTGTACAGGATGACTTCCCAAACCCCATTCTCTCAGTTCTCTCAGCTCCCTGCAGGGTGATTTCCATGCAGATCTCTCTGGCAGCAGAGCACTGGCAGGCTCTGGAGGAGTAGCAGAGCTCTCATCCAGTTTGGCCAGCAAATGCCCCCTCTCATTTTCATGGCAGGTTGCATACCTAGGTGGATCACTGAGGCTGAGCCTGGCTGCTGTCAGCTGGGAAGGAACTGTGCAGAGCAGGAGGTGGGGAGCTGAGGAAAGCCTGCCCTTCATGGTTGTCTCCTTGGTGTCAAGCCAAGCCTGTGGCCAGCCACCAGCTCCATCCACAATCCAACCCCTTGCTTCCCTCCAGATGACCATATGTGCTTTCCAAATGTTCCTTTGACAGACACATGTCGTCCCCCTGAGCTGTGCATTCCAATGTCTGAACATATTCACTTATGATTAAAAAAAAAAAAAGATTAAAAAAAAATTAGAAATTACTTTAAAACCTGTAATGGCTTGAGGAGTCTCTAGAGTGAAAGGGAGGAGGGAAGGGGGAAACCTGTTAATAAAAGCTGTTAATTAGAGTCAAATTTGCTGCTTAATGTGTCAAGAACTAGTGAGTTACGAGTTAATCAACTGTCTCAGTTCCTTGGGAGAGCAATAAAGCTGAAGCCTGAAAATGGAAGGACAAGGTCAGAGCCTTCAAAGGAGGTATCTTTAAAATTGCTTAATCCTAAGGTCCAAGTTGTGAGACACCAGGACTCGCCCTATCCTGAACATCCTGTTCTATCACTAATCATCAGCATTCCAAGACTTTCACAGCACAGTTATCCTTGCTTTTTACCTCTTTATCTGCTTTACTTGGGACTTTATCATGTGGGACAAAAGGCACAGAAAAGACTGGTAACTCCTCAAACCCTTCATTTTTTGTTTCTGCTGTTCCCTTTCAAAGGATACTGCAAAAGCCCAAAGCAAAAGGCAGAAAAAGAAACATGGAGGAGTTGTAGAACATTCATCAAACCCTGAGTTCAGAATCCAGTGTTCCTTGTGCAAGACCATCAACATCTCCCTACACCATGCAGTCAAAGGAGTTGGCACAGCAGGAACTGCCTTAGAGAATAAATTAATAAAAACATCAGAGAAGAAGGAATGAATAAAGCTTGTCAAGAAATGAAGGGTTCAGAGATGGAGCATTTTCCACATTTTAATGCATCTGGGAGATAGAAGGCAAATGATGGGTGATTTACTTTTGCCATTGAACTATGGAAAGATTTAATCTACTTTCGCTCCAATTTACTCTCTGCAAGTCTAGCCTAGATGGAGTACATCCTTCTTCCCTGTACCATGCCAGCCATCACTACTCTGCCACTGTCATTACTAAGAGAAGAAAAGCTGCAGTTTCTGTAGGACCTCTGCCATCACCCAAGAGCTTTCCCAATGAGGGGGGTGCAAAGGGAGCTGAAAGATAAATATTTACAGCAGAGGATTCCACCAGACTTCCAAACTTCTGCTAAAACAGAAGGCATGAAAAGCTTTTTTATTTTTTTGATTGAGACAGAGTTATGCACCTCGTAGCCAGGCATAAACCCAACTCCAATGAAGCTGTTAGTTCATGAATATCATTCATGACTGGGCATTGCTCAGTGTGGGCACCACAGTGGATCTCAATTTCCTGCTCTTGCCACCACATCTCCCTCTCTCTTGTCTTCCCTGCACAGCTGCCACTGGAAGTCTTAAAAGAAAGGTGCTTTTCCGGAGAGGTTTCTTCTCCTGCCTCGCAACTTCTACTTAGTTTAGGGGGCAAATGTGCTATCTAACTGTTGTGGAGACAACGTGATTCCCGAAGGTTGGGACTTGGCACAGAAAGGGAGAATAACAGATGTTCATAGATTTCATTGCAAAATGTAATTACCTATGGTTTTGAACACTACATACAACATATTTCAGTAAATGTAAAGCAACAGGAAGTGCCCTCTGTGTCCTTGTGGGTATCTTGGGTGCTCCTCCAGATATTACCTGTATTGTCCACACTGCAACATTTCAGCACAGCAAACAGCAGCCTTCTGAAATGTGAGGAACACGAAGGATCACTTCACATGCAGCTAAATAATCTTTTTGGTACTAATTTTCTTGTTCTCTACAACATCCAGGTCCTGAGGGAAAGCAGAGCCCAAAGCTAGCACTGGATGAAAAGATTAGTTGTTTCTGCATTAAGATGCTTGTAATGATTCAGCAACTTCAAGGTATCTTTCTACCAACAAGCAGTCTTTGTGCTTCTTCTATAATCTGATAGTTCAAAGTGACAAATAAAAGAATTTGACAGAAGTCATTACCACCTACAAAGCTGTTGTACATTTGCGAGTACAAATGGGTCAATTGTGCCCCAAACTTGCAGCTTTATTCAGCTGGGGGAATAATCCCATCCTTCTTTCCTAAAAGAAATCTACAGTTTTGCTTCCCTAACAAGCAATCCACCTGAAGCATCAGCAGCAGAGCAAAGGCAGTGTCACACACAGCTCTAGGTGTGATGGTTGCTTCCCAAAGAGCAAGGTGAAGTGCACTGAGGACACTGTCATTGTGAGAGGGACCAGCTATCTCCCATCTGACACCCCTTTCAGCCTCCTTTAAAAGCAGGCACAATAAACTCCAGGAGCAATCAATCCTCTGCTTTTGTTGAAAACTGTTGCTGCACAGAGCAGAACAAACTACAGAAAATCTCAGCAAACAATTCAGCGTCTGAAATTCTTCTTTTCTAACAATTAGTAGAGAGCCTGTGTGTACCTCCTTCCACAGCTGCCTAGTGCAGAGGCAAGTGGAGAGGGTCACAACCTTAATTCTGGACACAAATTGGCTGCTGGTTCTTCACTGCTGAAACAGGGAGAGGAGGTTATGGTCACAGAGTAATGAGCGAGATTACACTGCAATCAGGGAGCTGGAGAGACATGCTGAAGGCAGGGAAAACATCCCCTAAATTAAACCCCTATTGTTCACCTCATCTCTGCCTTGGTGGATAACCCACAGAACTCCGAGCTCCTGCCAGGAGCCTGTGTGAATAATTCCAGAGCATTTTTCCTACCTGTTGCTAACGTGACTGTCTGAGCACACGAGCTTTACACCTCTTTGAGCCATACATATGGGAAGGCAAATTTTCAGCATTCACTGAGAATATCCTCTTCTTTTCCCTTTTCCCAGTAAAATCTACAGTGTTGTTTTTCAGGATGAAGGGGTGCAAGTTGCACTGCAGAAAAATCACAAGTGCAGTACATGACTCCTCAGCACTCTGTGCATCATTAGAGCAGGGTTATTAACAGGGTTATGGGGGGCTGAGGGCAAAGAGCTCTCATCCCTCTGGAGGATGATGTGTGAAAGCAAGGAAGGCAAATGCAAATTTGCATAAGAACCATGCTTGATTCAAGAGGTGAATTAGTGTCTCCTTCCCCTGAGACACTGTGAAGATCCTCACACATGAAGACTACCCCATGGTAGCAAAACCCTTTTCCTGAAGAACAAGAATTGCACAAAGATGGCACGACTAGAATCATCAGTGGACATCTGACTCAAATTCCATGTTGGCACCTGCTGTACAAAAATATGAACACAGACACAGCAACAACTGGAAACTGTAGCTCTCAACATTTTGGGAAACAGAATTTGGGAAATACTGCGTAGGAACTGATGCAATGTGCTTTGTGATCTTCCTTCAGAAGCCTTCGTGTAAGACTGTAGTGGCATCCTGTATCCAGTGTGCTGGGATGCTAAATATAGCCATGCCCACCGAGAACAGCTTCAAGTCCTGTCTTTGAAACTGCTATGGATATCAGCTCTTCCTTCATCTCATTAACACTGCTGTAAAGTGCCTGGCACAAATCTACATCAAATGAATGTAATTACAGGGGAAAATACATTGCATTAACTTGTATGTCTGCCCTTCCCTTGCTTTTTCTGTCTTATTGCTGTACACAATTCTGTTTCTATTTTTCTTCACAATTCATCTTCTTTGTCCTTCTTTTCTTTCAGCCTTTCACCTATTCCTTATTTCAAGCCCAAAGCTGATTGCTTTCCTTTTTTTTTTTCCTAGTTTGATTGATTTATTCTGCACTTACGTAAATTATTTTATACAAGGCATATAAACTGTAGAACTCCCTGCAGAACAACACAAGCACTGCTACCCATGTAGGTAAGGAGAAAAAAAAAGTAAAGTTAACAAAATGCTAAATTAAGTAAGAATCTCTTACATCACACTTTAAAGCCTGCCAAATCTGACTCTTCAGCTGTACTGCAACAGCAATTTTCTAAAACACAGGTCCTTTGCAGGTAAAAAACTTCAGTGTCAGACAGAAAAAGAATCAGAGGTTCTTCCAGCTGCTCCAGCAGGGACTAAGGAATGATGTAACCTTTCAAACAACCAGGCTGGAAGTTGTCAGAAGGTCACTACTGCATGGCCCCAAAACAATGCCATTCTCCTTGCCTACTCTAAAAAAGAAAGGGAAGGAAGATAAGGGGAGGTATTTACTTTTCATATCTCGTCTGAAACACCTGCAGGACTTCAGACGAGTGATCTCTGCTGAAATTCATTGTATTGCTCAGTCCATCCTTGCTTAATTCATCTCATGAAACTCTTAAATGGTACCCAGGCTACAGGCTGGCTCTCTACAGAGATGGGAATTACATCCCTAATTACAAGATATGGTACTGCCCTAATAATAACTACTGTGCTCAAGAAGTCCCCACCCAGGGGAATGAGCCTTGACCTCTTTTAACAAAGACTGCAAAACAGTTGATAAGAACATTAAAGCAAGTCCCTGCTCCAGAAACCAGGCGTTTGCTTCCTCCAAGCGCTCCGGGGCTGGCTGCAGAAATAAGCTTTGAGCACTTCTTTCTAATCTGAGCTGGTGATGGTTGTTTGTCCTCCAGCTCAAACACAGACTTGGCAACAAGCATGCAGAGGTGTAGAAGAGGAACTAGAAAGGCAGAGATTTACCTCCACAGTGTTCACTTGTTTCACCCCACAATCCTCAAACAGCGCCAGGACAAGCTCAGCTTGACAGGTCCATTCCAGGCACTGCTGGAGGAATTATTCAGAATTTTCCTGCATCTTCAGGATGAACCTTCACAACCCTTGGAGATGATGGGCTCCTCTACAAAACATCCAAAAGAGCTGGGCTTTGCTAACCTATCATCATTGCTCCCTGCACTTCTTTACCAACAGCGCCTCTTGCCCTAAGAGCTCTCCCACCTCACACTGCAGCAATCTCAAACTGGGGCCAGGTTTTCTTCTCCAGCACAGATTTGTAGCATTTAACAGCAAACCTTCAATTACCACAGTGCATGACCGTAAAACTTGCTCAACTGGAAATGTTCACTTATTTCTAACCTTGCCTCCAGTTGTCTTCTTTCTTTCGCCCCTGAAGCCATCTCAAACAGTATTCTCCTGGAACCTCTGTGCAGCCTGCCTAGCACAAACCTAAACCATAAGTCAAAATGATTTAAATTATATGGAAATATATATCTCTCCTTCAACACCAAACTGGGAATGTGGCTCCTAATGGGACATCACTACACATTACTCACAAGGCCAAGACATGTGGCATTTCCCAGGGAACATGCACATTCTCCTATTTATGCTGGATGACTTATAAGCAGCCACCAGTCTTTTCCTTTTGGGGCTGTGCCTTCCATATGCATAATTTGAATCCTTAAAGTGAACCCCTTGATGTAGATTCCACCTGCCTCAGAGAAGAAAAAAAAAATACAAAAAAAAGTGTGTTGGAAATATATAGCAACAAGAAACTGGCAGGACAAACTCACACTCCCACTGTGCCAAATTGCAAGTTTAGTAATTCTGTTTTCTTCCCGCTGAGTGGAAGGTGTCATTAGCTGCTGTATTTAGAGCCACAGAAAAGGTTCTTGGAGCAATCCCCAGCCTTCCTCTGAACCAGGTGGCTGCTGACCACAGGAGCTCTCTGCAGCTGGGGACCTTCACCTTCATCTGCCTGCGGTCACCACGTCCATTTGAATGAAAAGGAAATAAACAGGGCAAGTGGCACTGTGTGAAGAGAAACCCTCGGGCTGTGTTGTCCTCCTCGGGGCTGGAATTCATCCCTGCACCACTACAGCCACTTTAAAGCCTCTGCTCTGCATAAAACACTCTCGGGTGCTTTTAACTCAAGAATAGCTTTCCTTCTGGGAGAAGATTTCTCCTTTCGGCCAGTCCTTGTGGAGCACCCATTGAACCAAATCCTCATTTCTAAAGATTACTACAACAATTCAAAGAATCCTCCTCTTACTGTGAGAGCCTTGGAAAGGGAGCACAAAGGCTTTGAAAACGCCCTGCAATCATGCAATGTGCACCTGGGCTGGGGTCTTGTCTGCTGGCAATATTCCTACAGGCTTTTGGGACCATGAGGAGGAATGTGCCCATCCACTGCAGAGGAGGAATGGCAGAGAGTGGATGTGATGGTTCGACGGGATTTCGGATAAATAAAAATACAACCCCATAACCATAGGGGGTCTTCATGATGCCTGCAAGGAGGAGGGAGGGGAATTGTGAGGAATTGCCCCTTTGGTGTGGTAACCAAGGCTGGGAGCACCCTGTGGTTCCCAGAGATGTTTGGGATGGTGGAAGTGAAGACCACCTGCGCTGACAGAGAATTGGGAGAATCTGTGCAAACATTCATTATTTATAAGATAGCTGTCCAGAGGCAAATTGCCTGGAATCCATTAAAGGGAGAAATCCCAGCTCCCTCTGGCAGTTGCCTGACACAGGCCTTTTCCATTGGCAGAAGAGGGAAGGGAAAAAAAATCACTTTCATTTGTAATTAATCTTCTGGTATATAATACTTTTAATTAGGAGGGGAAAAAAATCCAGTGTGCTCTTTGAGAGAGGAAGAAAGGAGTCAAAAGCAAAGCAGCAAGCTCTGGCATCTTGGCTGTAGTTCAGACTTTGTCTTCTTTAAACCTGAGGAGCAGGTGAGCCCCAACTCCTTCTCTCCTCACGATGTGACCAGAGCCCCCCAAAGCTTCAGGGGCTGTTCTGGAGATGAAGAGTGGGACCCTGTGCATACAGAGTTGGCTATTTATCCCAGAAAAGAAAATCCAGGTGAAAGAAAAGCAGGAAGGAAAAGTACTAGAAAAACGCCTTGGACAGAAATGAAGCAGACTCTGTTGGACACAGCATGGGTAAGAAAGGAGAAAAGCCCAGGGAGAAAGAAATACAACACATACATTATCTCTTCAAATTAATAAACCCCCAAAAAACATTCCTTCCCTAACCCCAAATTTCCTATCCCTTCTTTTTCCTAACGTCTCTCTTCCCTGCATTCATTATTAATGCCGCTGGGGGTACAGATTTGCACTTTGGTTTCTGAAAAATTAATTCAATGATTAAAATTTCAGTCTCTGAGTAATGAAAGCAGCTCAGGCAAGCTGGAGATGCCCCTCTGCAGTCTGATGGCCTTTGGTGTGCTGCCCACTTACCCCCTGCATGAGAAGCTTCACTGCAGACCTGGCTCAAGGGGGAAAATATGGTAGGAAAATGTGGTTTTAAGGTGATTAAGTTCTGTTTTTGTGGAGAAGCCATTTCAGTTTAACACCCTACCAATTCTGCATTCACTGCAGAGTGTGAACCCCAGGTTCTTCCAAAGCTCAAGCACTCATGGCTATCCATCCACATGACCCCTTGGGTACGGGAAAATCTCCAAAGAATGTAAATATTAATCAGTGCTGTACATCTATCACTCACTGACACGCTGATTGCAGGCTCAGAGACTTTTGGTGTGGCTAATGCAATTTTCTGTGACACTATGCTTAAAATGAAAGAACAGCAGAGAAAGGCTCTCGGAGAAAGACATCATCTCAACTCAAAAAAAATATCTATTTTCTCATCTGTACCCACGCTAGCAGCAGAAAGAGCAAGACTCAAGGAACCCGTTAGCTGGTGAGGAAAGGGCAGGTGACACAGCACCCGCCCTTGGATGGCAATTTCACCTCATTCCAGAATAACAGAGACTCCCACAGCAAATTCAGTATCAGCTCAAGGAAGGTCCTTTCCCAGCCTGCAGCAGAGCTACCCTTCCCACCAGCTCCATGTCAAAGCAAAAAGTGGGCAAAAGACCTGCATAATTCTCCACCCTCAACTCCCAGCACTGTTATTTTTATTTATTTTAAAATAAATGTGAGAGGGATGTCAAAGCTCTGAGCAGCACAGGGAGCCAAGAAGCTCAGAACCATCTCCAGACTGAGATTAGAGAAGGACAGGGAAGGGCTGGATTTAATCTTACACATTCCAATTTTATTCCTAAAGTGCTAAAAAACAGCAAAATAGAACAAATATACACAAATCCCCCTTGCCTTTTCAATGGCATTTTGCTTCAAGGCTTAGTTGGATTTTTACTCAGTGGAATAAAGACAGCTAAAGTGAACAGGGTCCTTGGGAAGCAACATCTTGGGATTTTGGTGGAATCTCAGGGCAGCACCGGCAGGACATTCCCCACCAGCCAAAGCAGCACTGCTTGTGCTGCCATCACGGGGAAAAGAAATGGACAAAGAGGAACAGGAAGCTCTGCCAAAATCCTCCACGGGCAGGAAAATAGCAAAGCTGCGAAGCTGAGATCTGATTTTTTTCTGAAGCAACAGGATTAGTGACAGCCCACACTGCACTTCACTGGGGTCATGATAACTGAAGGAACACTGAGCGCTGACTCAAAGCCAGCTCCTGGATTCAGACGCTGTGAGGTTGCTCCTGAAATATTTTATCAAAGTTTCTAAAACTCTACTGACTTGTGAATTTTGGAGGAAAAACCAAACGTCTTTGGTAGCTCCAGAAGAACACACGCTGTGCATATCACCTGCACAGTGCTGCCAGGAACAAAAAGCAACGCACAGAAACCTTATTTTTCACCACATTTGCTGAAACTTCGCTGCGTGAATGTGCAGAGCATTGGCTGCTCGGAAAACTCGCTGCTTCTCTTCCTCAAGATGCAGCTTTGTGGAGATTTCTGAATATATGGGCTTTTATGTGCTGTTCAACTCCTGAAGTTTTCCTGAGCTGAGCCTTCAGCACTCGGCCTTGTATCTACAGGGCAGACAGAGCGTCAGGACACGCAGGATGGGCTCCCTCACAGGCTTTCATGTGCCAGCCTTCCCACCTCAGGACAGGTTCATTCATCTTGCTCTTAAGAGTCTAGGTGGTTTTACTGAACCTGCAGCTATGAAATTTTCCCTTTTGAAGAGGCTCCTGAGCAGGATCCATCCCAGCTCTGGCGTTGATGTGCTGGGGGCACAGCCCCGACGCTCTGCGCAGAGCGAAGAGGAAATGGAAATGCTGGAACAAGCACTTTGGCACAGCTTCTTGGCCGGGCTAAAGGTTTATTCCTGGGATGCTGCTTTCCTGCAGACTAAGGAAAATTAAATTTAGCACTTTGCAAATAAATAGGTTAGGGCTGAAAGGACACTATTTAGGAATTTACTGCACACAGCAGCCTCAGAGATTATAGATCCATCACCGTCTATTACCTTGCTAGTTACTGCTTCCACTCTGTCTATCTTCCCTACTTACAGAGTGGTCCTTTCATCAGGTCCTTTCTGTTCCAACTTGAAACTGTCATCACTCTAATGGAATTATATGAAGAAAAACAACTTTAGGCTGCAGTGACTGCCAAAAAGCCAAGGACAACTTCTGTGCTTCCCCAGGACGATGCAGTGAGATTCCTGCCTGACAGAGACATGCACAGATGTCTGACACCCTCCTGAGCAGCACAGCAAGAGGCAGCTGTTTACACACATGTCCAAAACCTCCGGGCCTCCCTGAAACTGTCAGCTGGGCCTTTTCAACACTCACACACACAGCAGGCTTCATGGGGACCAGCAAACTGACAGCTGATGGCAACCCTTGCTGCAGATTCATCATGGCTACGTGGCACGTGGCAGTCACCAAAGGCACCGACACAATTATAAACCCCACCTTGTGCTGCTCTCCACTCTCCACTTCAGAGAAAAATCACCTGCAGACAGTTCCCTCTCCAGGGTCAGATACGTCCCAGAAATGCAAAGTGACAGCCAGCACATGGAACACTCCCCAGAGCCTTCCATTAGGACAGACAAACCCTTCACTTAAAGGTTTAAATTTATGACAGCTCCTCAGAACAAGGCTGAGATAGATCCACTGTTATCAGCTACCTGCTTTAGCTGAAACAGATTAGGGACAAATTAAAAATTTCAAGCCACAGTTTGATATATTCCCTCCAAGACACAGGCAGACTGGTTTGTTTTCTTCTGGAAGCAAAAGATGCCATCAAAAGATAATCTTGGGAGTTGCCAAAGCTGGAGGTCATCCTCAGCTCTCAAATTCCCTGCTTCCCCCACGATGTGATTTAGCTACAAATCCTTGTAAAACAGATTTGACATGAGATACTTTTCGAAACTTCTTCCTCAAAGGGCATTCTCAAGCAATTGGAAAACAGAAAATACATTGGATAAAAAGTCCTGAAACAGTACTAAGTTACGTGGTCACAGCACTAACACTCACATGGGGCAGCAGGAATGGTTTTTGTGTGGAGTTACAGTGATTCATGGATTTGCCTATTTGAAGCAAATGTGAGAACAGGAGAGGTTTTCCTACCATTTTCCCGGAACATGAACAAAGACAGTTGATACATTATCAAATCCTTAATATTATCCTTAATATTAAATTATCAGAGCTGTATCCATGTGAAGCATTAATTCCATAAGTAAAACAGAACATAATGAGCTGAGCTGCAAGCACTGCTGCTCCGTAGTGTCAGGAAGAAATCCACCAGAATCCCAGCAGACAGTCCATGCACAAAGCTCTCCAGGAGGATTTCCAGGGCACTGCTGCATTCTGTCAGTGCTCCATGGACACAGCAATGTGAATGAATTGACACTGCACCACTGATGGGACGTGTTATGATCTGGAGAGCCTGTGTGGCACATCGTGCTGAAGACTCCCCGATGCCGTGAAGTGCATCAAACTCTCAGGAAATGCCACAACTGGATGCCTGATGTGCTTCCAACCCTCTCCAGCAGTAACTGCCCCAAAAAGTGGTAGGATGCCTTGAAGCAAAGTAGAAGGTACACTCACAATAGTTATTATTTTTGCTTTTCTACAAGTGGTTTCATAAAAAAATGACCTGTTTAGATGAGGGTCTTGGGGAAAACCCAAACATGGTACAGACTGAGATCCCACGAAGGAGAGCTGCCTACAAGCTCTTATCTTAAGCTGGCAAGCCAGTTTGAGAGAAAGCACATTAACTGGTTTATGTTGTGCCAACTTCATGGTTAAGAACCATGTAAGAATTGAGCTTTTAGACTGTGAAGTGTGGAAGAAATACAAGGATGATAGAGGAATTGTGTGGCTGTGAGATGCTGGCTCCTGTCTCACTCCTGGTGAGAGAGACAGCCCCTTTGGCTGCCAAAGGGGACCTGTGACCCCAACACCCCATTCTCTGCTCCTCACTAGTCCCTCACTCCGTCATTCCCTCTCACCTGCCAAACATGCTGAGAAAGAGCCAAACACCTCATCACCCAAACTGAATTTAGGCTGAAATCTTTCAACTGAAATCCTACATGAAAGCACAACACAAGCATTTATATTCACAGCAAATAAAGGAGAAGACCTTTATATTAGCCCAGACACACCTTTCAGATGAAGGCAACAGATGTCCCAGGGCCACACCAGCATGAGAATCTTTTGCTGTGGTTCCATACTTGTGAACAATTTTTATACACACAAACACACATCCTCTCCCCTTTCTGAGGGTCAGAAAATCTTCTGCCCCAGCCAAGCATGGGTAGTACCTATATCTCCCAAAAGAAGCGATAAGTCCTAATTATATTTGTATTTAAACAATGTGCTGTTTAGTCAAGATGGAAGAGAGGCAATGACTGCCACCCACTCCCACTGGTGCCTTTGTGCAGGCTGAGCTGTGCTGCCAAGACCTGGGGGCACTCACAGGCTGCTGGGTGCTTTGCTGGATGCTACCACCTGCACCTCAGAGCTGTTTCCTTGAAATAACTGCTTTTCCTAGAGGTCTTTTCACAAACCTGTTCCTGGAACATACAGGAAAAGGTGAAGGAGTGGTACAAAAGCCCTCTTGAAGTCCCTCGGCAGTGCTCTCACTGCATGCCCTCTGCAACACCAACCACCCCTCAGCCAGCTCAAGAGAGGCTTTGGGGTGTTCATGTGGAATCACAAGTGGAGGAAAGGTCCACAGGGATTGCCAAAGTCCCTGACAGCATTTGTCACACAGGGATGGCACAGAAAATGATGCTCTGACAGTCTTGCTCTGCCTTGGAGCATATCAGCACCTGCAGAGAGGCCCAGAACGTGACCAAGGCACAGGAGCTGACCTGTCCCCTCCGTGTCCAAGGACAGCAGACAACAGAGACTGTGGAGCAGCCAGGGAAGACAGCTGAGATGCAGGGTGCCCAGAAACTCCAGGCTTTTCCCCTGCAAGAGGATAAAATCCTCCAGCAATTTCCGCTCCTTTTTGTGTGCAGCTTTGAACAGAACCATATGCAAGCGACCAGCAGGTTGTGGCTGGCTGACACGGCTCTGCATGTTCTGCAAAAATCACAAGAGAGCAGCCAGGGACAGTAACAAGCAGCCAGGGACAGTAACAAGCGTGCATCAAAAGCTGCTTTGCAAAACACCCATTTCATGTGTGCTGCAGCAAGGATTGGTATTCCCCCATCGCCCAGGCTCCAAGGCATTGCCTTTTTCCTCAAAGAGTGCTGATCACACAATCTCTAAGTGGAACATCTTTTGAAACTACCAGAGACTCAATTAAATAGATAGATAGATAGATAGATAGATAGATAGATAGATAGATAGATAGACAGATAGATTAGATAGATAGATAGATAGATAGATAGATAGATAGATAAAATTGAAGATATTTAATGCCAGCTGGAGGTGGTGGGCACCCACAGAAACGAAAAAGAGCACTAGTGCTGCCCCAAGCCCCCCTCAGGATGCACCACGTGCGGGAGGGACAATTTCCTGCATGTGCAAGAAAAAGCTGTCTGCCCTGGTTACATCTGCAACCCATCCACATGCAGCTTCCCCACCACAGGACATTTTGAAAAGCTTCTCAACCCCTGTGAGTCCACGAATTGTAATGCCCTGCAACCAGGAGAGAGGGACAGAGAAAACCAGGAGGTTTTTTTGACGTAGAGCAGAGCCACGTGGCGATTTAGTGGCAGAGATGGGAACGGGAACCCAGGAGGGGCTTTGCTTATGTCCCCTCTGCTTTATCCCTTTTTTAACTCTTGTCTTGGTCTCGCATTGAGCAAACACATTCCCGCCAGCCCACACAGCCCTTTGTAAGCTGTTCAAGCACAGCAGCGGGCGGGCACAGACATCCTCCTCTGCCCAGATCTCCCACAGGGACACCGGGCACAGCCGGCCACGGGAGCGACTCTTCTCCAGCAAACTGCAATCACGCGGGTGCTGGGGACGTGCTGGGGGGCAGAGAAGAGGGAGAGGGTTTTATTAGAGCAGGTAAGGCAAGCCAGGACCTGCTCTGCCTCCTCTGTGCTCTGCAGGGCTGCTGGGCTCTGCCCCATGGCTCAAGGATGGAGTCACAGGCTCCTGTTTGGGGCACAGGCACGACCTGCCCCATGTCCACCCCATGTCCCTCGCTGCCACATCAGCCTGGGTGCTCTGGTTTAATTAAATTCTTATCAGTGACCTGTGCTCCTTGATGCTGCACGTGACTCACCCCAGAAAGCACAGGCTGTTGCTCCTGTTTCATTAAATAGGAGATATTTCAATGAAGGAGATTTGGAGGGAGATAAATTGCAAGCTTATTAAAAAATAGGTGTATTGCAGTAATTTTGTTTCTTACTGTTATTGCAGAATCACGGAATCATTTAAGTTGGAAAAGGCTCTTACGGCCACTGAGTCCAACTGTAAATGTAATGCTGCAAAGGCCACCAGAAGCCCAGGAAAATGGTGAGGTCCTTCAGCTGGGATGGCTGATGCCTGTCACAGCCTGGATGAGGCTATCAGCATTTCTGACAGTGATGGGGGATGAAGTCAGGTGAAGAATTTGTGTGGATAACTCAAAAGCTGCCTTTTTTTTCAGTGCCCTCCTCCTTTGCCAAAGGAAGTGCAGACAGGGAGGCAGAGCTCATGCCAGCACAAGGACGGTGCTGTGGGGAGGGAAAGCTGGGAATACCACAGTGGCACTGCCGTGTCCTTGGGGAATGAGGGAGCAAAGGGAAGAAAAAGTGCAAAAGCAACTTGGTGGTCAGCAGCTGATGATTGCAAAACAAATGGAATTGCAGAGAGACAGCCTGAAGCTCAGATGACATCCAGAGCCCAGCCTCTTCAGGCCTTTGCTCAGAAATTCTGCAGTCAAAAGGAAAATCTTCTGTTAGATTTTTCCAGTATACTCGAGATGACTGGCTTCATTAAAAACAAAAAAAGAAAGAGCCCTAATGCGCACGAGGGAATAGGGAGCTGTTCAGGGAAGCATTTGCAGTAAGAGAGAAACTGTGTAAGGAAGAAGAAAAAAGGCATGAAGAAGAGCAATTTGAAGACAGTAACAAGAATTAAAGTTAGGTCCTAACACTGGTTTGTGTTAGGACCTAACTTTATATAACTACAATATCTGAAAGAAAATTATGTGTGGGAAGTTTAAACACAGGATTTGATGCTGCACCACCACAGATTGCTCAGCAGCTCCTTTTAGAGGCTACTGATTAGTGCAAGCCGGGATGGGCGCTGGCTGACCCTTCCAGGAATCCCAGCAACCATCCAGCAGGAAGGCACCGCGCTCACACCGTGACAGCTGAGCAGAAATCAGCGCTCCAGCAACCACACGGGCAAACCGAAAACAAAATGTGAAAATGAAACGACTTGCAATTAACAAGGTTGAGGAGTTAAGAGAGGCCGACAGTCCCTAATCAATCTCTTGCTGCCTGGCCTGCTCCACCGATGAGCCCCATTGTTAGTTTTGATTGTGTGTGCAGGAGCGTGAGGCGGCGGCTGGAAGAATAGCTCTCCATCAAAACTGTGATTTCCTTCTCCCCTCGAGACTCATCAAGGGTGAAGAGGAGGAGAGGGGAGAAGATAGAGATACAAAAAGAAACAAACAGCTAGAACAGGCTTTGCTCCAAGAGACTCTGCTAGGTTCCTGGAATAACTGAAACTGCAGGTATGCCAAGAATGTGGACTCAAGAATCACAGCTTCCATCAGTGCTGACAGCTTCAAGATGAAACAAGAGCACTCAGGAGAATAAAAGTAATCCCCGCATTAACCATCTTGCTTATTCTGAGCTGCACATCATTCACCAGCGTGCCCTGGCCAGACTGGTACTCAGACTGTGCTGGAATCTCAGCAGACCAGACTCTCTCTGCACGTTTAACCACACAAGTTTTGCCTCTCCCTTTCAGCCAGCAGTTTGTCAGCATCCCTTTGTGTTTGAAAAACACCCTCCAAGTTCTTTCCTATTCAATTCAGTCTCATTTCCCTCCTGAAGAAAAGAGAATTAAACTATTGTATCTTGTGCAGACTGCTGCCCTATTGTGTTTTACACACCTGGTCAATACAAAAGCAAGAGGACAGAGAGGTACCCAAGCCATTGGGCAAGCTAAGGAGGACTGGGCTTCAGGGTGGTGTCTGTCCTTCCACCACACCTTTCTTCCATTCAAAGGAAAGAAGTATCCCATATCCTTTTTACACCCTTATGTTCAGCCTCTGCACCCACAGTGATCTGCATCAGGACCAAGTGCTCACTTTTCAGGTGGCCCTGGAGTTTGATAGTTACAGATCCCCTTACACATCTGCAAACTAATTCTGTATTTAACTCCTTAAAGAGGTGTGCAAAGGCAGCGTGTGCACAGCAGCTTTGCACAGCTTTTTAACTCATCAGGCTGTAGAAAAGCTGTTGATTTTACTTGGTTTTATGACTGTGTTACAAATCCAACAGGACACCAATAAAGGTTTTATTTTGCAGCAGGAAGTGCCAGCCCTGGATCAGGCCACATTCTCAAGCTATGTCAAGATGTTTGTGGTTTTGTTTGCTGTCTGGTATCCTGGGTATTCTCTCTCAAGGAACAGAGCCTATCAACCTGGGGATGCTCTTCAATGAACTACTGCTGCTGTTTGGGTTTTCATTTGAAAAATTTGACAGAAAATAACAACACGGGTGAGACCTGGAAGCAGAGAGAATTCTGTGCTCTGCAGGACTAAGCTCTGAGGATATAGAAAATATCTGCCCAAGGGCAGCCTTTTGGCCAGGATTATTTATGAGCTCAGACACATAACAAGACTGTGACACTGGACAGAGTTTGTCTGGTTTAACTTCCTTCCCAACCAATTTAGACTCAAATAATTTAGGCATGAATTACCAAGAAATCTGAGCACTCCTTTCTAAGAAAGTAGAAGAATCTGAAACCAGAAAGATTGCAAACATTGACAATTGCACAGGATCAGACTGATGACCTGTTCAGCCCAGGATCTTTTCAAAGTGAAGAGCTCGACATTCATGCTGCAATACTGGAAACAGTTTACCTGAAGCATCGAGAATAATCAAGAACAGATTGCTCCCTCTTCTTCAGTCAAGTCTTTATTCCCATTTCCAAAGGATGGACTTGAATGTTGCCAAGTACAGAAACAGCAAAATCATTTGTATACCCAAAAGCCAAAAACTAAGCAGCATGAAGGGGAATTCTCTTCCTAACCTCTACACTCTATAGTAAGGAGTTGCCTTTACACCTCCAAGCAGAGAACTCTGAATGTCCCTCCTTAGAGTAATGTACATATTTAATGTAAAACTAGATGTTATTATTTTTCCACCAAGATATCCTAACTCTTTAGAAAATGCAGTGGCCTCCTGCTCTCAGTACTTTCTTGAAGCCATAGGGTCTATCAAATAAAAGGATTTCTACTCTTTTTCTTTTAAATTGATTGACTTCAAATGCTTTGGCTGGGACTGTGTCCTTAGGCACACAAAAAGGAAAAAAAGCCTGCGATTTAATTTCTTTCCACTGTTTGTTCATTTGTACAAGTGTCTCCAAATCATCTCCTCTTCAAATTTGACCAGCCTTTCTGTTTACTGAAGGACTTTCTTCGTCTGAAACAATTGTCATTGCCTTTCTAAAGACCTCATTTCCTTACTCCCATTCAGGACCCAGGCAGAGACAAGGATAAACAGCACAATGTACAACTGGCCAGGCAATGACAGCCTGATTTGTCACCTCCTCATTCCGAGCCGTTTAAGCTGATCCAGAGGCTCCCCAGCAATGTTGGCTTGTTTTAACAGGTATCTTTAATGGCTTGTTACAAAGGGAGCTGAGGCAGTTCCTGGATATCTGACGGGTGGGCTGGTCCAGACACACCAGTGAAGCATCACACGGAACACGAAGTCTGTGCCATGGCTGGACACATCTAATGGAGCAGCAACAGGAATGGAATACAAAACTGTCAAGTGCCCCAGGAGCTACAATGCATTACAGCCCACAAAAACATCATCAGAATCTAAACTCCTGGTGAGGCGTCTGTAACAGCCTTTCCACAGCGTTTAATTGAAACAATAAAAAGGAGCAAACAAACGGGAGCGAGCTGTGAAGCCCGAGATGTGCCTTCCTGCCCACGCACTCACAGAGGGGCTGAAAATCACTGGGACACCCTTCAAGCTGATGAGCTCATCTGTTGCACCGATAGGGATCACCAATAAATACTGGTATGGTTTCATTGGAATTCAGTGCTCATTTATAGATGCAGTCATTGACATTCCCAGCACAGCACTGTGATTAACCCTTTCACTGGAGCTGTAATCCCAATTAATGCAAACTGGCTGGACACATACAGCAGGTAGATAATAAGCTCCACTATAGTAACAGCACACCTTGGCCAGGAAAATCAAGCATATCTTTCATCTTAATTTAGCTTTGAAGGGGTTACATTACAGGAGCTTCTATTGCATCCCTCACTTAAAATTAAATGCCACCAGCAGTGCTACTGAAATATCCTTTTAAAGTTTACAGCTGAACTACAGAAGCTTGTAAAGTGCCAAGGGACTTCTCTGGTTTAATTATATAGACCCTGTTCCATAAACTGCTCGAATAGAATAAATACAAATAGCATCCATGCTTTGTGACCTCTCTGGGTTAATGAAATGCACACAAACACCCACAGTCTGCTACGGCTCAGAAATTTCACAGCATAAACACACAACCCTGCTGGAAGCTGTAGTCAGGATTCAAGCCTCCATACATACATGAGAACCAGCTGCCTGGACTCAGCAAGGAAATAATTTGTTGTTTATATTCTACTACTATTCAAAGCTGCAGTCAGTGGGAATTGCCTGGGATTTACTGAACAGGGAATAAGAGTCAGAATTGTTCTTGTTCATGTTGTAATTAGCAAATCTGCTCCTCTTGTCCAGAGAGGTGGTGAGGTAAGAGAGGCTGAGGAATTCCAAGAATCAATGACCCACCCTTGGCTCTAAGAAATGTGAGATCTCTACTTGGTGACACTCACCTCAATCCTTGGGACATACTTGGGAATAAACACTCGAGCGAAGAAGAGAAAGCAAAATGAATGTGTAGAGAGAGAGAAATCTGTACTTTAGCATCCCCCCTCCCGCATATAAATTATTTACATTGCCATTTCACCAAGGAGAGTTTCCTTCTACCAGAGACAAGCTCCTGAGCTGCCAGCCAGTTCTCATTCATGTGGCCAGCATACAATTTTCCCACATTTTCTTAACTTTCTCCAAGCATGCCATCTCTCCTGTGGTGCAGAAAAAGCTGCAACTTATACTGTCCAGACATGGCATCCATCAGACATCTCCAGGAGTCTGCTGAAGTTTCATTCATTGAATATTTAACACTACAGGTGTGAGCACATATCTCTGGAGGCGTTAGAGCAGCACTGCACCATCTCAACAGAGAACTGTTTTCAGGATTCAATGGCAGCACCTTAAAACCAACAGAATTATTCTTTTCCCTGGGCACTGAACTTACTTTAGTTGCTGCCATGTGCCTGACGTCATCCAGAACTCTCCTAAGGCAAATCAATATGACTGTTTTGGGGATATTTTCCTAGTTTTACTAAAGATCCTAGGTGCTGTGTTATACACGCCCTCACTTGCTTTATTTGGTTTTTTGTTTTGTTTTGTTTTGTTTTGTTTTGTTTTTTTTCCTGAAGCACTAAAGTTACAGAACAGGAAAACCTTTGTCCTGTTATGTAGAGAAACAATCTTGCAGCCATCCACAGGTGGCACAGAGCTGTAGGTCTGCAGAAACAGAACCTTCCCATTTCCTGCTTGTAGAGTTCCCTCCTGTACTGGACATCTCCAAACCCCTTCCTAAAGGAGATTTGCCCTAGGGAGGATCAGTGGGAGGTAGGTATGATTTTAAGTGCTGTTGTGTTTGCGGAGAAGAAGAAAGTCCTCCCACTGACCTGTAAACTTGTGTTGTTAGCACTTGAACCAGTCTAAAGACAGGATTTAACATCTTGGTGACTTCTAATGTCACATTTCAGCTCTCTAATGCTTTGCCAGCTGGAAGAAAACACAGCAGAAAAACAGCCCCTCTCTCAAGGCACAACCTCACAGCCCACCCAGCCAGACCAGAAGACAGAAGACAGACTGTTATTGCTACTCATCTGTGCCGTTCACATAAATGGCACTTCACACACACCAGGATGAGTTGCTGCTCGAAAGGGATTCCAATTTACATAAAGACAAGATGATGACACGCAGACAAGCTAGAGGATGGTAAAAAAACATAGGGGCATATATCTCATACTGAAGTAATGATGAGCCTTGATGGTTACATAAGGTTTTATTACTGCGGCATATAACTGATAATATAAAAAGGTGAAGTGCCAGGCCAGATGCCTGGGGTATTATGCATATATAGTCTCCTCTCTTTACTCCAGACTTTGATATATAAGTGGGAGAACAGATGTCAACCCTCCTACTTTTTAACAGAGGAAAGGATCTTTACTTCCCTCACGAGGAACACTCTGCCACGTAGCAGGGGGCAGTGATTTTTCCAGCCTAATCACCGAGAAAGAGCAAATACACCCTGGCACGTTGAAAACCACGAACCCAAAGGAGCAAGGTGCAGGCAGGGGTGCACAGACCTACCTTGAAAAGCAGGCAGTCCCCCTGGTGCTCGGCGTAGATGGAGCTGAGCCTGTACTGGTTCTCCGTGGTGATGTCGATCTGGTAGCCCGTGAGTGTGTAGCACACCTTGCGGAACTCCTGGATCTTGGTCTGGAAAACTTCCTTCAGGCGCTGGTTTTTCAGTTCTGCACTCTCCACTTGCCTCTTCAGCTCTGGGTTAAGGGAAGAAAACGGGCACTTTCTTATACGTCACCGGCGCTGAGCCCCCCTTGTGCTGTACTTACAGTGCTAGCCAAACGGAGTGAATTGAAAAGGTTAATTAAAAAGTGAATTAAGCAGGCAGAGTGAAGGAAAAAGCAAGCTGGATGGTTTTCCTCCTGGCCCCAGCAGACCAAAAGATAGCAAACTGGGGAGTAAGGAAAACAGACATGTCTTGGTGGGATGGATTTTTCTTTTGCTCAGCCAGTCTTTTAACAACAGGCTAGAAAAATTCAGAGCTATAGCATCCATTTCCCCAGCTGCACAGGTCCTGTTTTCTACACGGAACCCAAGAGAAGGGTGTTCCTCTACACAAAGCAACAAAGTGGAAAAATGGCCCAAAATACGCCTCTGTGTGGTTGCATCAGGAGGAAGCTGCCTGCAAGGGAAACCTCCTCCAGTGGAGGAGATTTGAGGTAAGTGCTTTGATCTCAAATTGACACACTGTTTAGGAATCCCTCAAGGTTTGGGAAGGGGCTTTTATTGTGATAAAGAGCCTGCAGAGCACCTCTGCCTCTTTGCATTTGCTACCTTAAGTGGACTAGTCCCTATCATAGAGGTCCTGGGAGACTGCCTGCCACTCACCCTGTGTTTTACTGCTACAAAGGGAGCTGCCAGTACTGTGAATCCTTCAAGAGGATACACAACAATTACCATGAATCTTTCACCCAAGGTGCCTTCTGAGTAATTAAACCTCGATTTATCATCCCATTAATTACAGAGATTGGCTTTACTTTAATATACGCTAGAGATGTTTCCCAAGTCAGCCTGTTTTATCAACACTGCAGTCCAGGGTTAGGAAAAATCCTGACTCTTTCTAACAGCAAACAAATAGACTTCCTCAGTCGAAAACCTCTTTGTCATTCTGAGGTTTAAGGCTTTGTGCTGTGATCAGAGACATAATTGCAGCATTTGTAGCCCATATGTCTTTAGTTCAGCTAGCTCGGGTCCAGCAGTAGGACAGCAGGAACTTCAGAGCAAGGTGACTGCTGGAATATGAGGAATGTTTTTGGCTGGGTGTATAGAGCCCATACTAAAACATCATCGCTTCCCAAGTGAGCTGGAAGCTTTTTAGCTTGAGTACTTGCTGGAAAGTGTTTCCATTGGCCTCCCAGGCACAGTGCAGGGAGGATGTAGGATGGAAATGCAAGGCCATGGACTTGCCAGTGACATTCACCTCTGAGCAGCTGCAGGCACACCAGGAGAATGCCAGTCACCTCTCATCTCCTGTACTGCTTTGGTTAGGCACTGTGGGTGGAACAAAAGGATAATTCAATGTGTTAAATTAAAGTGCCTTAAATGTCACTGAGGATGCCCCTGCTCAGAAGTACTTTGGCCTTAATCCAACTCAGTTTAATCCCCAGGTAAGGACAGGAACTCTTTAATGGTTAAAGAGAACTACATGTCCCTTTATTTCTGAGTGAGAGCATCCACCCAGGGAGAGTTAACAATGGCCAGCTCCTTACTTCAGCTAACCCAGCTCCACCTTCCTGAGCCGTTTCTGATGGTGATGTACAAGCAATGATTGCCTTTACTCTGGGCATCCCCCAGCTGCATCCTGCTTTATGAAGGGGAGCAAACCAGTCATGGGGAACATCACCAGTTGGTTCATTAAAACCCTGCTATACAGGGAACCCCACAATTGTAGGGGGATGTAAAATAAGTACAGAATATCCAGACCACCCTTAATGGCCCAAAGGGTTGTGTCTTACACAGAGTCCCTTCTCATGAGCTCAAAAAGGCTCTTTTCTGACCACCCACCTTCCCACTCACTGCAACTCATCAATGTGTGATTAACTCAACCCTTCTCTGGATTATTACAACCCTTTCCCCATCATCTCATCTGGGACTGGTCTTTGATTAATCAAGTAATCAGCCTCTGAAATTGGGAGGTTAATGGGTGGCTCTGACCTGGATATTCTCAGTTTTCATTCAGCTATGCAGCTGTTAAGGACAAAATCCTATATATATGAAAGTAAAAATTCAGTGACCACACTGCAGTGGTAAATAACATTTCGTCACTGTCAGAGACAGCCCTGCCTTTAATATATTGCCCATGTCCAACAGCAATATTTTTTTCCCTAATAAATGCAGCCTAGCCTTGGAAAAGTAAATCTGCCTCTTCCTACTGCATCTCAGAGGTTGCCTTTCCCAACTTTTATAACCTTGGAGGTGGATGGCACCCTAATTCATTAACTCCTTGAACAGCTTTCGTTATTCATGAAGAGTTAGTGCCTTTCCCACTGTTTTGTCTCTCAGACTTGGTCCTGCCAATGGCCACCACGAGCATCCTCACCCCCACCCTGGCCTAATTAAACAACCCTCTGACTCTGCAACAGCAACTAAGTGATGGCAACTGCTTCCCTCCACAACCCTCGGGGTGAGAAAGGGAAAACTTTGACTACAATCAGTCTTTTATGCAAGAAATCTGGGGCTTTCCAGTGTAACTGAAGTACCAGGGAGCCTTCACCCCCGGCTGCGTGCCCTTGCCGCCTCCCGCTGCTGCTCCTGGCCCTCTTTCCAGAGCCTGCGGCAGTGTTGGTGTCCTGGCTGGAGGAATTCATCTGCATGAAAAACCTTCCCTGCTCGTTAGAGATGCCTCGTGTTAGCCACTGGCACAAGGTGCTGAACTCGGGAGCCGCTAATGTCAATGCAGCTGAATGTGCCAGTGCCAGCCAGGGGTGGGATAAAGCCTTGTCATCCCTTCGTGACTCCATTAGCAACTGCCCAACAGGGCTCCTGGAGCTTACGGACAGAGCAGGAAGAAACCCAGGCAGGCACAGGGACACAGTAGGAATGCCTGAACTTGCAGCTGCCCCCGGTGAAAGGTCCACTGAACCCTGACTGTAAAACAGAGATTGCTCTTCCTTTACGCCCAATTAAGCCGCAGTCCTCAGCAGCGCGGCTACAGCCCGGCTGGTGCCTCCCTCCTGCAGTGTTTATCCCCTGGGAACAATTCAACCCGGGGCTGTGCCTGGTTTAACTCAGGACAGCACTCAGCACTGTGACTGCTCCCCTGCTTTCCGCTGTGGGATCTGCTGACACAACCAAGAAAGCACACCGTGAGCAGGATCCATGGAAGAGTGACTTCAGCCGAAGGTAAACTGAGACTTGAGAGAAGTGAGATGGGAAACCCCACTGCTGAAACAAAGCCATTCAACGTGTCCTAAGATATCTTTCATACCTTTCCGCCATAGTTCTGCAGGAAAGAAGCATCCTGCAGGTTCTGTGCGATACCAGCCAGCCCCAGGCCAAGGTCTCAGACACCTTGGGGTGTCTAAAATGGCAAAGAATGTCTATTTTTAGGGTGCCTATGGAGCCTCTCTGCACCATGGATCTGTCCAAGTACAGACCTGGCACCACAGATTCCTTGCACCCAGCCAGCAGGACAGCAGCATATGCACAGACCTGGGGGCAGTAATTAATCTTTCTAATATATCCCCCATCAAGTGAAGATGTTAAGCTAAAAGGCAGCTCATTGTTTGCTCTGCATCTGAATTCAGAGCTGTGAAAACGCTAATTCTTAAGCCTCACCTAATACCGCTAATTCCCGCCAAACTTCTAGCACAGTCAGGAAAAACTGATTTAAAAGTCATCACTTGCACAGAGTGCAACTCAGCTGTTTCAGAACAGTGTTTAAGGCACAGCCACAGAGGCCATGGAACAGAGGGAGATCCTTTTGGGATGAGTCAGGTGCAGAGCACTGATGTGTCCACTCCTTTTATCAACCACCCACAGAAAACCGAACATCTTGATCCACTCAGATCCTTCCCAATGTTTGGAGAATTAGGTTTAATTACATCTTTAAAAGACAGTATTTGAAAACTAGAATCTCTGTATTTAGAGAAGCTGTTTGAGTTCCTGTATTTGACCTTGTTCCACTTGCACAACACAGGTGAGAGAAGTTGCAGAGGCCATGGATGGGGAAAGTCACACCACAAACAGCCTTCATCCCAAAGAAGGGAAGCCAAAGCATCTCCAAGTTTATGAAACAAATAAGAACTGAGAAAATAAGCATGAGGTTACACAGGCCATGGCTTGGTTGGGGGTAATGACTGGCCTGAAAACAAGAACAACAACAACAACAACAACAACAACAAAGAGAACAGAGAGAACAGGAAAATATACAGAAATACTGTCCCATCTCCTTTGTATTCAGGCCGAGAGTATGTACAAAAAGTTGCCTGTCCTGAAGAGTTTGATGTGGAAAAAATATCCTCGCTGAAAAAAAAAAATCATGAATCTGTTAAAGAAAATTTATATTGCCAAATGATTAATTCCTCCTAATGATACCGCTTCTTGAAACACCTTGTATTTTCACACACTTACATTGACTTTAATGAATAATTCAAACTATTTTGGATAAATAAATAAAATATGAGTTGGGCTTTTTTGGTCTCATATTGGAAATGTCACTGCTTTTTATTCCATTGCTTTGACACTTCTTACATCTGAAACTGTTCAGAGCAGCCTGGAAATACCACAGCTTTGGCTCTTGCTCCAAGTTCAGCCAGGTCAATCAATAACAATATCAGTCTCTACACCAAAGCAAACCAAATTCACACTTAGCCTTTTCCTCAGGGAAAAAGGAGGAAACAATGTGACTCTGAGCATGCCAAAAGTGGCATGAAATTAAACGTATCACTAGTCTTTTCCAGGAAAATACGAATTTGTTCTGCCCATCCTCAAAGATGCCACAAGCCATGTAGCTGCATTAATTCAGCTGCAATCCCAGCTAATACATATCTCTCTCAGAAAGGCCTGCAGTCCTTTCGAACTCTCCATTAAAGGTTACTTTCCCCTCAGTAACATGTTTGGGGGTCACTCACTCAAACACAGAGAGGATAAAGTATTTACACATCAATTCCTGTCCCTGCTGACCCTGCCAGGGTACCTCAAGACAGATGCCACCCAACTGTGCTATGGAGAATGCTGCATTTTCACCAGCCCTGCTTTACTTAAACAAGAGATGGCTTAAATTTTGTTTCCAGCTTACAGAAGGGATGCCAGAAGCACCTTGTTCACACAAGGTCCACAATGGGAAGAGGATGGGAAGAGGAAACACTATTTTCTCAGTTCCAAGCAGCAAGGCACAATTACATTTATTCTCCCCCATCTACTGCCATGCAGTGGCACTCCTGAATCACTCCCCTGCACCCCCAAACTGATACTGAATCACTCCAGCCATTGCAGCTCCGTCCTTCCCATCTGACCCTTTGCACCTGGGGCCCTTCCAGTCACTCCCGTGCTCAAACCCTGAGCTGAAATTTTCTTTGCCAGCCTCACTTTATGAGGAGCAGTGTCTGAAAAAGAGTTCTGTGATATTCTGTGAAGGGCACAACATAAAAATAAATTGTATCGTGTTAAATAAAGGCTAATAGGAGAAGAGCTGAACATTTTCTGATGTAGGCAAGTTTACGACCATTGCTTTTGAGAAATAAAATTCACTTTGCTAGATTTTATAGGCGTGTTTTATGCCCTGGGGGAGTGGGACCACGCAGCCCCACACCACCCCTACTCGACCTTACAGTCTGGCAGCCTCACGCTGCTCCCTGCAAGACTTGAAATTTGTGACATTACAGCCATGAATTATAACTTTTCTTGAAGGTAAAAACAGTTTTATATTCAACAGACTGCGCTGGCTGTTCAATTTGAAACCTAAGTGGTATTTATTTGATCAGTCAACATTGGTTTATTTTTAAACTGTGTATGTACCATATGGTTCAATGCACCTCCCAGCCCCCTCCTCTAGCCACCAGCTTGCCCTTCCAGCAGCTCTGGGGAGAGTTTTCAAAGGCAGCACAGCACAAGGAAAGGTCTCCACCACCATGACCAGCTGCAGCTCTTGCACTGCCCAAGAACTCTCCACTAAGAAAAAAAAAAAAAATTTCCCAGATGTTTCTCTTCACTGAAGATGGTTGGCTGAAGGCCCCATTTCAAACAACCCTTTACAAAGGTACCCTTTCTTGGAAAGAAGTCCATAATTAACTATCCTCTGGTAACTTGCAGAAAATAGCAGAGGACACTGGAAGGGTAAGGTGAGAGCAGCAGGATACTGAGGACCAAAGAGAGGAAGCTGTGGAAAAGCATGAACTCTTTCTTGCAGTACCTACACACACACACACACAGAAGATGGGTCAAGATCAAGTAAAGGGTGATTTTTTCTTCCTTTTGCTAAGACTGAGATTACAACACCAAATTGCAAATCTCACAAGCACACCTGAATTTGGCCAGTGAATCATCACTGAGCAAAAGGTTCTCTCAGGGCATCCCAGTCTGGGCACTGCTTGGAGCTTTCTCTGTCTTTCTTTTCCTTGTTGGCAGAGCTGCTTTGGAGTGGGGGCAGGCAGAAAACAAGGGGGTTTTTGGAAGCTCAGCTCAGTTTCTCAGCCACCCCTGCAGTTGTTCTCAGTGTTGTGTGAAGAGACCCTGGGTACCACTAAAATCTGTAATGATGTGAGCAGCCTGCTTGCAGCAATACAGAACTCAGTGGGGATGGAAACACACACCCCAGACACAGCAGAAATTAACCTCAGGAGAACTATTTATTGCCTAAGATGGACTTCATCAATTACCATGATATGGCACAAACAGTTTGGAAATTAGGGTGGTCACACTGGTCATAAATTGTGACCCAAGCAGGAAGACATCTCCCTCCACCTCCCAAATGATGATTAAAGTCTGCCAGCCACATTTCCCTTCCACACGGCAATTACAGCCCAACAGCACTTCTCAGAACAAAGTGATGTCAGCCAGAGCTGCAGTTTTGGATTAATTTTGGATGCAAAAAATAGCCTCACCTTAAAAACACAAATATACTGTGTCACTTCAGTTTACAGGAAAGTACTTAACTTCTGCTTCTAGACCTAGCCAGCAAATCTCAGGCATAAGTCTTCCAGCCTATATGTTTCTCAGGTAATCTATTTTGGGGTCCAAAAAAAATTCAGTGGGAGTTTTCATGGGCTGCAGCTCAGGGCAGTCAGGTAGCAAAAAACAGGGGCATAACTTGTATCACTTCTCAGATGGAGAATCACTTCTCCACTAAGTTGCTTCCAAGAAAAAGAATGTTTTGAAACCACTCAAGTGTCTAATGAAAAGATTAATCCTAAGAACGATATAATTAACATATATAATATGCATTGTTAATTAGACAGGGTGGTCTGCAAAAGCATCTAATAGATTAATTTATCCCCTGCCTATCACGTCCCCTGCACTCTGCCCATTATTTTGTTTCCATTGGCACATCACTACTTTCAGTACTACCCCAAAACACTGGACGCATTTAAACCTCTGAAAGAGCACCCAACATCTGCTATTAAACCAAATGAGAAAACCAGCTCCAGAAATAGCTATTTGTTCTCTCTCACAGTGAAGACTTTTTGCAGGAGTTTTAGTAATTCACAGCACAGGGTGGACAATATTCAATCATGCATTAGAGAGTGCTTCACAGTTTATTAGCTGATGATGCTCACCGAAGCTGTGAATGGGAGAGACTTCCACCGCTGGCAAGAGATGATTTCAAGCCTTCCCAGGAGCAAAGCCATTCTGCTCTTACTCGTGGAACTTTTTATAGTCAAATGCAGTTGCTGAGACTCATGGAAATGCTATTTTGACTCAGTGATAGTGTCCAAGATTATGTTACTTCCAGTTTCTTGTCTCCCTCTGCTCCCTGCACTGCGAAGTCTGTGCCCACAACACAAAAAGTCTGTAGCTCTGCAGTCAGACAGTCAAAATACAGGACTAACAAATGCCTCACCAAGTTCCTCCTATGTCTAAAGCCCCTGTCAAATAACTCCGTGGTGTAAGAGATGCTGAGATGGGCCAGGGCATCATACAGGTACTCTTTAGTTCTACTTTGGGATGCACAGACCAAACTCTAAATCCTGCAGACTGGCAGCGTGGCTGTCAGCAAGCCCTTCTGCCCATATAATGACTTCCTCACAGTCATCAGAACTCCATTCTCATCTCCAGAACTCCCATTTTTGTGACACTGTGCCCTGCCCCGAGGCGGGGTGGCTCAGAAAGGTCAGCCAAGGGCCCCGCGGGCGCTGAGCACAGCCTGCAGCGCACAGCCAGGAAAATGCACGGGCTTCAGCCAGCTGGGAGGAGAACACAATGGCACTGCAACAGAGAAAGGCAAGGCTCTGCAGCATGCCACCTCACTTGTGTTTTTAATGGCAAAAGATTTCGGAGTTTGTTTTAGGGCTTTTGTTCCAAAGGAAATTAAGCTCTAAAAAGCCTCCACTCGCTACTTCTATTCAATCCTTTCCTCCTCCCCTGTTTACCCCCTTAATAGTGTTTTGAAGTGTTCGCTCTGCAAACGCATTGCTCTTGGCCTGAAAGCTCTCTGGATGCCAACTAGTCGAACCTTTCCCAAACCCTTCTCCCTGCTCTTTGTGCTCCTGCAGCAGGACCCAAAGGCACTCTGCTCAAGAATCACATCAGATGTTTCCTCTGAGCACTCTTCTGAGTGCCCCAGACCTCCTCTCACGGGATAGCAGGTTCTGCCCTGTTTTTATTGGCATATTTTTCATGTTTTACTTCATTGTCTGGTGTCCACTTTATGAAAACAATCCTTTAAAGATGCTCGTGCTGGAGTGGAAGGGAGCACTGGGTCAGCGTGGAGCATCAGCAGAGCAAGAGGGGGAAAAGGACTTTCGAACAACAGAACCGCAGGATTGTGACACAGATGTAAAGACAAGCAAACTTATTTCCCTGGAGCATGAAAGATGTTTGGAAACAGAGCCATCTCCTGGATAACCCGGCTTTCAATCATGTTATTCCAGCCTCTGGAGCTTTTATTTCCGTTGCAGGAGTCTGAGCTGCTAGTATGAACAAGGGAGGGTTATTTCCCTCAACCTTGTGCTGGGACTCCTGGCCAAGAGGCAAAGGCTTGATGTCTCCTAGCACAAGTGTCGCCAAGGCTGGAGGACACCAAAATCACCTCTGAGCAAGGAGACAGGAAAGGTAACATCTGTCTCAGCCCAAATGCAAAGTCTCCTCTCCTGATCCTGAATTATTCATCACGTGCTAACTTCCAAGCCAGTTCAGTTTTCAATTTTTAAATATTTAATAATTGGGTATTAAATATTCATGCAATTTTATTAGAAATTTTGGAAGATGGGCACTAAGGCTCTAATTGTAAAGTTCATCATTGGCACTGACTGCCTACTCAGAGAGACCTTCTGGCTACCTAGAAAGACAGAAGGAATAACAGAAAAGCTAAAACAAGTATTTATGGACCTCTCTGACTCTAGATCACAGGAGAACAGAGACACCTACACCATTTGTTTTCAAAAATACATCACCTCTTTATGAAAAAACTGAGAAACCTGCACTGGGAACATGCTAGTCAGCTGCAGTCTAAAGAGTTTTTAAGAGTTTAATTTCAGTGTCACAGAGAAAGATGTCCACCTCAGACAGCTGCAGTGGATCTGGCTGGTAAAAGGAGCCTCTGATTACAAGAAAAATATGCTGTAAGTCTTGATTGGGATTGGAGGCAGATGCAGGGACAATTAGCTCAATATACCCCTAGAAAGAAACAGATTCCTCCCTTTTTCTGATGCCTTCTTCAGAGGGGACATCAGGAGGCATGGTCTCGCCTGAGCTGATCTAATAACTTGGATTCATTAATTTTCCACGGCTGTTTCTCTCCATGTAGTTCCTGCAGACCATGTTTTCCTCCTTTTTAGTAGATGACATGTCTTTAACCCTGATTGCTGCGGAGAGCCAGCCCATGTTCCTGTCCTCTCTATTATGAGCACACATTCTCCACTGGGATGGAAATTGTATGGTTTGCACAAAAGATGACACAAAAGGCCTGGAATTATATGCAAATGAATGGATCCATTCCTCACTTCTTACCATCAAAAGTCTGACTTTCCAACAACTGCATGGGGTAATTTCTGCACCAGCTTTCAAACAAAGGGCATCTCTGTGTTATTAACATCTCACTGTGGCGAGCATTTTGTCACCTTTCACAAAAATTATCTGAAAAGACACTAGCAATTATTCCCAAGGAGATTATTGGGTGGCTATGTCCCAGCAAAGCAGCTGGAAGCTCAAGAGACATAATATGCACCAGGAAAACTACTTTCCCAAGTCAAGAGAGCATGGACAAGATTCAAAAATGCACTAATTGGAAACAAACAAAAAACTAGAAGTCATGCTTGTTTCCTTCAGTTTTGTCATCTTTGTATCAACATTAGGAGCACATCTTCAAAAGAAAACTAAAAGTTCCTGATTACGACATGAGATAACAAGACATTAACTCTGGAGACTTATCTTGGGAAGAAGCTTGGTATTTATACTAAAACACACAGAAGAAGAATGACTCCAGCACCAGTTCCAGCTGCAGAAATCCAGCTGATTTCTAGGTCTTGTATATTTGGGTTTTCCAAGAATTTTAAACACCAAGGACTGGACAAATGCAAGACAGCCAAGTGTTCTCTTCCTGGGATTGTTGTGTAACTCCTGGTTATTTCTTACAATACAACCCAAGAATCAGCATTTGCTTGGCTAATGTTCATGAATGAAGTAGGGCAAAGAGCAGAAGTCCTGTAGAATTCCAAGGAAGCAATTACTCATGGCTCTTGACAGAAATGAGTAAGTAGGGTCCCTGCCTGTGCAAGAAAGACCAAGAGATTCAGTCACAAAAATTTTTTCAGGGAAGTCCTGGGTGTCCTTTGAGGACAGGCCATTTCCAGCTATATAGAATCACTGAATGGTTGGGATTGTAAGGGACCTTAAAGATCATCTTGTTCCACACAGGGAGGCCACTCACTGGATCAGGTTGCTCAGAGGCCCATCCAACCTGGCCTAGGGGATTTAGGGGGAGTTAAATCCCATTAAGTGATGCTCCAGCAGCTGCTAATTCCACATTCTGACCAGAAAACACACCCAAGAAACCAGGGATGTAACCCTGGGATCGTAACCTAGGGATGTCAAATTTATATTCAAAAACCACCACCAACAAAAAAGCAAGTCTGACCTCTGAGATAAAAGTGGAAATCTCTTACCCAGTGAAATACTTTTGCTACTGCTGAACCACCTCATTACCATCAGCTCTGTGAGAAATTCCTCTTGTTACTTTGATGGAAATTCTTCTAAACACCGACACCCATGATTAGAGATCTCTTTAGAGCCAGAGAAGCACAAGAAAATCTGAGCAAGTCTCCCGTTTGATGGTGGGAAAGAAGAACACACTATTGCTGCACTTTTGGGTGCATACTGTCGACAACTCTAAGCTCAGACTTCTCATAGAACCTATAAACATATTGAAAAAATTATGAGCTCTGCTTGTTTCAAGCGCAAGCAACATCCATAGAGCACATAATGGTCCAAAATGGAGCACTTTAGTGTGTTCATTTCTTCACTGATGTTTTTAAAAGTCTCTCTGCATCACCTAGGAGATATTGTCCAGAGTCAGACTTCATGTTGCTGCAACACATCCACACAGGACATTCCACAAGCCCACAGGCAGTATGTGAAGTAATACAGCTGAGGACAGAATAGATCCATGAGGAGATAAGGACATGCAGTGACTTTGCAAAGTTAGTTTAAAGGGTAATTCATAATAAGTAATTTTAAAAAAAAGGTGGAGAAAAAAATTTCAGAGGGAGAATGCGGAAAAGATTTCGAGACTGAGTCAACCACTCTGATATCTAAAAAAATAATTAAAATAATTAAATAGTGGGGTTTGGAAGAATGAGAAAACAGAGATGGACAAATGCAGTCAGCCCACAGCCATCCACAAGGCTGTATGGACCTACCTGCTCAAGACAACATCTCCTGTGGTTTCAACAAGGCCAGTGCAAATAAAGGATTAAGTCAAATCATCCAGGAGGATAAAATTAATACCACTTTTAATCTTATCCGCTGAGGAAGTGCGATGGAGGAATAAACAGTAGTAGTGAGTGATTTCACACCTTCACATTTGAGTTTCCTTAAGCAAGGTGGGCAGGACCATGTGGGAAGAACTCGAATCACAAAAGAATACTTGTGGATAGATCTACTAAGACAGAAGTCCTGTCTTTTTTCCTGAGAAAGACATTTTGTTGGCCTATAAGCCTTTTTGTGGCAGCAGAAAAACCCCACACGCAAATCAAAGAATCTGCAGAAGGCTCAGAATGTCTCTTCCAAGGAAGGCGACTGAAAGAGTCAAGCAAAGAAACTTGATAGCTTGAGAGTTAAAACCAGAGCTTTTGGCATAATTTTGACTGCAAATAATAATAAAACACTCTGACAGCAAGGGTTTGGATGGAGAAAAAGGGTGAGGGAAGTAGAAACATATTCTTAATTAAAATCTCATTTAGCAATTTTATTTTTTTAATGTGCTTAAAAATTCCACCGAGGTCACCATTCTGGAGAGATGACAAACTCCTGGGATAAAGGCTGGAAAATCCTGGTAGTCGTGTCACATTTAGCAAGTCAAAGATATGTTTGTATAAGGCTGTAGAGGGCTAAATCCATTTTACATGCCGTATGTATTATTAATTTCTGACAGTGGGCTTAGAAAAACCTAATTCTCTGGAATACGAGCTCCCTTTGAGCAGAGGGAAGCCTTTTCAAAACTCATCTTTTATTGACTGAATCATTTTTGAGTCAATCTGTCTGCTTTCGGCAAGACAAGAGTTTTAAATCTTCTCTCTTTTTTTCCTCCTTTTTGAGTCGTGGCAAGTCTATTAAAACCTGCTAATGTATGCAGCAAGGCCTCTGATTTGAAATGTAATGAATTCTTCAGATAGTGGCAGATTAGGGGGAGAAGATGATAGAAACAGCCAGAGCTGCCAAAAAAAGAACTCTCCAGAAAAAGAGGAGGAGAAGGGTGAGTGGGAACGAGAAAGATTAACCCTTTTTATCCAGAAGAAAAAAATATTTAAGCTCCATTAATAGAATCGGTTAAAAAAGCAGAACTGGAAGAGGCAGAGCATCTTCAGGCTTGCCTGCGGCTGAATGAGACAGAGAATAAATGAATCTTTCCTCCTAGAGTGTCTTGTAAGATTAGGTAATTCCCTTAGTGAAAAATGAATAACTTAGAGAAAATTAGCTCCATCCATATAAATAAGCCTTCATATTCCAAACTCGTCACCCAGAGCTTCCCAGGCGAATGCCCTGAAACATTTCTGCTGTTGTGTAACAGATGGTTTCCTCCTCCCCCCTTCCTTGGGTTTGTTCCAACCGCAGTATCTTTCAGGTGATCTTGTTTTAGCACAAAAATGAGCATTTTGGGTGTAAATCATCAATCCTGTTAGTGAAAGGAGGCTTGGCAGTTTTATTGTCTTTGGCATCTTTGAAGTGCTGGACAAACCTTATGGAGTCACACAAATGAGAGATTAGCACTGTCTCCATTTTACAGATAGAGGAGCTAAAGAAAAGAAAGTCAAGGATACTACTTAATTCAACAGCACAGATCTGGTGACAGCCCTGAGAACACAGAATCTGCTGAATCACGGCACAGACCTGGAATATCTTCCTGTTTAACAGGAAAATTCATAGCTCAGCCTTGAATTGGATGGCTTTAAAAAATAAAATTAGCTCCATAATAAAGTTCTAATGAAACAAGACCTTAGAGAGAAGAGTCTGATGGAGCACAGGTGACCCAGTGGATTATAATGAAAATTAAGCTCAGCAGAACTGATGCAGGTGAGTAAATGTGCGAGATTGAGAAACGAGTTTTGTCAGCCCAATGTCCCTTTGCTAATGACAGGCATTGAAATGTTTTAACAATTGAGAAATCCCAAATAACAGAGGCAAAATCCTTCAATTTAACATGAAGAAGAGATGTGTAAGTCCATGCATGTCCTGAAGGAGAGACTGTCTTTCCCTACAGATGCAAGGCATTCAATCCTCTATGACACAACTCAAACTACCAAAAGGCAAGAAGTTTTAAGAGCAAAGTTAGCACAAAACCTTTGCAGTGGGATACAGGACACAGGTAAAACTCTTATCTTGGAGGCCAGCAAGCCATGGGAGTTAGCTTGGCTTTTCAAATTGCTTCCAGGTACTGTCTGCATTTGCTGGCAGAAACACATTTTCTTCCGCCCTGGACACAAACAATGGCTGCTTGCTTGAGCCCACATCTCCTAAACTCCATCAGTCCATTGATGTGATTATCACCAACTGGGAAGCTGCCCCTTCCTACCTGTCTGTTTGCTTCCAAGCCTGATGTGAGTGCTGCAGAGCTCACAGATGAGAATTTTTACATTTCCACATATTAGTGCTTTTGGGGAGAAGAGGTTGTGCTTGCTTTCATGTACGTAGACACAATCCTGACCTTTAGCTGGGTCCCAGCCCTGTGATTCAATAGCTGGCACTCGCTTCCTGAATCAGTAATGAGCTAAAGGTTATGGCAGGGAGCACGCTGCGCTCTGGATATAACATTTTTCAGAGAAGATAAGAGACTCAGACCTGCAATGTTACAGAAGAGGTAAAACATTTTTCCTGGCAGAGCATTTTTTATTTGGGGCCGAGGGCGCAACCCAGGACTGTGGCATCAGTCCTGTACAAATGCCATTGGGTAACCACGTTGTGCCTCCTCCACTTTCAGGTTAAAAAGAGACTTCTCACTCTCTGCCATCGGGATGGTCCCTGTGTGGCACAAAGCAGTTGCTGTACCTCACACCAGCCATGGATGCATGTTAGTGGTGGATGAAGCAATCCCCACGCAGATTTCCTGTTGCTGTGAAGTTTGCAGAGCACTTTGGGAATCCCAAGAGACCAACACACTCATTGCAGCAAGCTCCACCACACCAAATGTAGTAGCAGCCTCAAAGAACAGCCTGCTTCAGAATGTCACTATTTTTCTTTTCTTAACTTCATCTTGAATTCCCCCTGCACAGCCTCTACATCCCTTCTTCCTGCCTTGTTGGGAAGATCCTCTTGGCTTTCCGACATTGCTTGAACTCCTCCATCTGTCTCCTGAGAACTCTCCACCAAACACTGGCTTAGTGCAGGACTATCCTGTTTGGAATAAGATCAGTCAAAAAATCGAGATCTCCCGTGCTTAGTCACCAAAGAGATTATTTTGGTATAGAAAAAAAGTACAGCACTGAGGTAACCTTGACTCTTGCTTTCCAATGATCCATCCCACATCAGGGAGAAAGTGCACAGAGAATCCTGATCTCTTGCACTGCAGCCTCCCACAAGAAGGATTCACTTCAGGTTTAGGTTTGGAGAACATTTTACTGCTGCTGCTGCTGCTGCTGTGGACTCTTCCCACTGAGGTCAATGACACCAAATGCCATGGAGACCATGCTGCTGGCATGAGCAGGTCAGCCAATACAGGTCAGAGAGTCTTAGGAAAAGCGTATGTTGAGGAAAGGAAAAAATGGTACACACAAAAGATCTGCGTGCGTGGGATTTGCAAGCAACAAGAAACAGATTTATCCAACTCGGCTAAATCAGTGAATTAGCTCTGTGCTCGAAGAAAAAGTTATCCTGAAAGGCTGTGCTATTCAGTAGCTCACTTTACATCTGAGAAAAGTCTGCAAAAATCCTCCTGCATTATCTCTAGCCTTTTAGATTTCTTCTTTTCATCTGAGGCTTAGAGTGGGGATTACCCATTAAGGTGCAGTGGCCAAATCACATTCAATCTATTCTCTGTAAAAAGAAGAAAAAGCTTTGGTCTCTCCTGTCCTCTTCCATCTCATTCACTTCCTGTGTCCACATCCAAAGCATTTACCTCCAACTTTCCATGGGCGAATTCAATAGGTGAATAGGTTCTGAATACCAAGAGGACACAACTAAATAACAGTTCGCACATCTCAATCCTACAGGCTGCATCCTACTTCTCCAGCACCACAGAACGAGGGTTCATTTAAAATCTTCACGTGTTTCTCAACCCAATAACCAGACAGCTGGCAATTTCCAGCCAGCACTGACCAGTTTTGACCTGCAGAGTTTCCACAGTATCACCCCCCTGGTTGCGATCAGGGGTGGAACAGTGGCAGCAGCACGGGCAGGTTGGGATCACACCATCTGGGCCCAACCACACCAAAACATCTGCAGGGGCTTCACATCTGGCCACCCCCACACTTGACCTGGCAGCACGAGCAGATGTGTTCAGCAAGGAATGATGTGACCAGGAGACCCAGCCCTGAGCTGTGCCAGCTCTGCCCCTTCCCCTGCTCCTGCAGCCCCAGCGGGACCATTACCAAATGGAGTTAAACAAAGGACTTAATAAGTACAGCTGGAGAGAGGTAATAAAAGCAAAAGACAACTAGAAAAATACCTTTGCAAGCAGGTGAGGCACGTAACTACAGGCAACTAAAATGCTTTTACCACGTTGAGTTTTTATAGAAATGTGTTTGCTTTTCCTCAACCATAGAAGTCAAAGACTGTAAACATCTGCTTGTTCATGCTGTCTCTCTCCCACAATGTTTTGATTTAGATATTTTCCTGTAATGTCTGCAACTTAAACACATTAGAATTGTGCCAAGGCTTCAGTAACAAACAGTAAAAGGGATTGAACATATTAGAAAAGTGAAAAGCTAATAAACCCAAAGCCATTTAAACAAACTGACAAGAGCCCTGGCATCACTCTGAAGCATTCCAAAGCAGAATTTCCTGAGCTGAAATTACCTTGAATGCATCTTTCCAGTAAAACTGAAATTACCTCCCTTTCAGCATGAGACCTATTGAAGTACTTGACCCTTTGGACATTATAATCTTCTTGGCAGCATTATCAACAGTTGCTTCAGAAGCTGGTGAGCTGGAAGCCCAGCATGACTTGTTTGTCATGGTTTAACCCCAGCCAGCAACTAAATGCCACACAGCCACTCGTTCATTCCCTCTCACCATCTACAGGACTCTCGCTGAGGTTTATTCTGCTGCTCCGTTAATTGTATTTATTTGTATTTGGATTCCAAGACAAAAAAAAAAAAGTCAATTATGGCTTACTAGGAATTACAAAGAACTTGTGCAATTGGGCTTCTGATTTGGTTATCAATCCAAAAAGACATTCTGTACTAAGAAATAAAAGATAAAACCATAAAGCAAGGTTTGCATGACTTGCAGCTCCTCAGATTAGAAAAAAAACCCAAAAAACAACAAGCAAACAAAAAAATTAAAGAAAACCTAAAGAGATTTTTATTAATGCTTTAGATGACTTAGAAAAAAAGTCACTTAATCATAACATTGTAAACAAGGAAGTTCTACAGCAGTATTTAAAAATATCCAAAACTGTTTCAGGAGCCCCATTGATTTGAATTAGGCAGCTGCATAATCACAGGGGCTGCAATTTTAATGAACATTTCAACAGGAAATGTAGAGCTGATTATATATATCAAAACAGGAAAGATCCAAATGCTGCAGCAACTCTTTTTTTGTTGTTGTTTTGTTTATTACCTCAGTGTGCAGATCCAAACCAACTCCAGAACTAATACAGAACTTACCTGACAGCCCCTCTCTCCTTGGATCCCAATGCTTCTGGCTGCAGCTCTGATCTTACTGTCTTGATACATATCATTAGGCACAGCATTTTGAAAAATAATTAGTGATTCAATCAGATTTTACACTGGATCAAGTGGCTGGAAACTTCAATGCTGTGCTGCAGTTTTCCCTTAAAATACTTTAGGGCATGTTATATATACTTAATTAGATAATGTTTATACAGTGCTTTGAAGAAATAAGGAACTCTGTAAGGGCTGGGTCACATTTTCAGAAAGGAAAAGAGCAATGTTGAGAAAGCACAGGCAGAGAGGGAGAACAAAGCTCTCAAGAGCTGAACACCACCTTGCTTTCAGAAAGGTTTCAGGACATTTGAGAAAAAAAAAATGTCAGCAGCTTCCAACATCCAGGCACTAAGAAAGAAACAGAAGTTGTGAAACAAGGGATGCTGCAGAGGCAGTGCAGTGACAGTGCTGCTGATACCAAAGAGAGAACAGTGGCACCAGTGGCACCAGAGTCACAAGGGCAGCAGCACCTCTCCAGAAAGAAAACTTTGCATATACCCGAGCCCCGGGCATTATTATTACCCTCTTAACAGCAATTTGCAACATAAGGACTCAGACAGAGTTGCAGGCCTTGATAAAATGCATTCCACTCCTGTGAACACTGTTATTCATAAGAGTGGGAACTAATGGAATAAAAGTATCTGGCTGCTTATTATTTTGAGGTGAGGGAAGCAGGGCTTTTTTGTTAAAGTTAGGGTGCTTTTGGGTTGCATGCTAAAATACACTGCAAAACACAAAAATGTCTCTTCCTAGGAGGAATAGGGAGCAGCACATGGCGTTCCCTTTACTGGCACCCAGAGCAAGCACCAGAGGGGATGCAGAGAACAGAAAGGGCCAGGTTCTGCTCTGGATCAGGATGAGGCACCACATAAATCCTTCATCCAAACCTCGATTAAAAGAGTTTGGAAAGCAACAAAGCAAGCTGTGGCTAAATCCACTCAGAATGAACAAGAGATGCTGCATCCAGACATTTGGCTCCCTACAGGGCAAGAGGCACAGAGAGTGCTCCAAAGAGTTTCCAGTGAGCAATGAAAGCAAACAATGTATGCAGGGAGCTTTAAAAATGATTGCAAAGAGAGCCCTGAGCTTCTGTTCTGTGCGTTTTTGGGGTTTTTATTTGCCTATAACTAAATTACATGATTTCTTTGCAAGTCTAATTAAGCAGTTAATTGATGCTGGTGCCCTTTAGCATCTGGCATTTAAGATTAAGTAAATAATGGAGAAAAGTGCATGCAGCACCCAGCAATAATTAAACACAGCAAGGGTTTGTTCCCCCACCCTCCCCCGTTCTAACCTGTTACATATAAATCTCCGAGGATAACTGTATTTAATAGTCTCAAATACACTTACATACCATATAATGGATACTTGACAACAGTATTTTTCCTCCTAGAGATCATGGATAGTAGGTGTATCTTTGCTCTTAATCAGGGGATTTCATTTTATACCTCGCAATCAAGGGGAAGGAAAAGCTTCATTGTGACAACTCTACCCGACTGAAGAGCCTGTTATGGATCTTCATGGGAACATACTTTTAAATCCAGGACTGTGACTGCTGGCATCATGCATTAAAGATTTGTGGTTAAATTTTTTCCCTTTTTCACATGCTTGGTCCTTCCTGATGGACCATTCACTGTTATTCATGTATTTCCTGAAGTCTGTGGAAATGCCGATCATGAAAAAGAAAGACTGAGTTATCTAAAATAAAACTCCAGGGAGACCTTAGTGCTGCCTTTTAGCTCTTAAAGGTGTTTTATAAGAAAGACATGGAGAGACCTTTCAGCAGGGTTTCTGCAATAGGTTTGAAACTAAACGAGGGTTGATTCAGACTAGATAAAAGGAAGAAGTTTTTTACAATGAGAATGGTGAAACACTGGCAGAGGTTGCCCAAAGAGGTGGTGGGTGGAAGCATTTGAGGTCAGGCTGGACAGGGCTCTGAGCAACCTGACCTAGTTGAAGATGCCCCTGCTTATTGCAAAGGGTTGGACTAGATGACCTTTAAGGGTCTCTTCCAACCCAAACTAGAATATGATTCCATGATTTTTCACATGTAGAGCACTGCACTGAGTGAGATTTCCATCTGATCGTAAAGGCACAGTTTCCTCAGAAAGCCATATGTGAAGGACTGGACATAAGTCGTAAGACTTACTCCAAGTCTTAGCCTACAAGAAACTCTGAACCAGCTACAGCAGACCCAGCTTCCGCTGCTTCCCCAGCAAGACCACTCAGGAGCATAAGCTCAGTCAATGTCAGCCAGACTGCTTTCCTAATACAGCTTTGACTCAAACTAACAACACTATGAAAGCTTTTCAGTTCTTCCAGAGCTGCCTGATGGAAGGAATTGCTGCCCAAAGATTAGTGCCACAATCTTTTTAGACTCTGCAAGCAAAAAAAGCTTCTGTGGAGACTCCTGCCCACCTCCCATGGGTGCTTAATTAGTATCTCTGGCATACTCAGAGACCTTTGGACAGAGGGTGCTACAGAAGTGGAAAATATTATCATGATTATGCCTGCTTCCACCAGTGCTGGCATCCAAGGGAGAGCTTGCCCAGCAGATGGTGAAGTCATGAGCATGGCTGGCTCTGGTTATAATTTCCCTCATCACAGACAAGCTCTCCTTGTTGGAGCAGCTTCCCCTTCTTGATGCCTGAAGAGCAAAACCAGAACCTGCAGAACAGGACTGTATCCTGCTGGTTAGTACCACTGACATATTCAAACCAGCCAGCACTCAAATCACTGCAAACTAAATCATCCAAAGGGCTTTCTAATTAGAAAGAGTTTCACGTAGATGGCAATTCTTTTTCCCACCTGTCACAGTCAGCACCCCCCTGAATTTTGATCATTAAAAGGGAAAAAAAAACAACAAAGCATTAGTCAGCTTTTGTTAAGTGTCAAACATTCCCACTCTAAACAATGAGCAAAACAAGGAGAGGTGTTTAATAGCTCTCAGAGCAACTTTATACCCTCCTAAACACTATTTCTGTACCTCCTGCTAATTGCTTATTTGCCCTGGTTGTATGCAAGAGCCTGGCTCACTCCAGCTTTGACAGAGGAGAAGAGCAGTGTTTAACATGCTGCAGGAGGTGTGATATGCCTGGTTCTAATTTTTATCCTTATTTATTTCTGTTGGGGTTAGCAGCTGAGGACTCTGAGCTACCTGAGGCGTAACTAAGATGCCATTAGCTTTAAATCTGTTCCCAAGTGCTGCAAGCAGCCTCTCCATTTGGCTTAGGACATCACCTTGAAGATGAAGCCTTTGCATATGTGGGAACATTCTGCTCAAAACTTCTCTTTTCACCAAAAACTTCCTAGGGACTCTGGAATAAAAGCACAGGGTAATGCTCCCCTCCTCTTTCCTGGGGTTTTTTCACTGTGAAATGTGAAGGATCCCATAGTAGAAAGAAGTGCTTTGAAATGGGAGCAAAGAGTAATCTCTGCTACTCCTTGTAGCACCATGGGAGTCCAAACACGTTCTGCAGGGAGCTTGCAAATGCATCAGCACCCTGCCCACGTAGGGAGGAAGGGACTGATCGTGGAAACAACCTGACCTGGAGTTCCTCCCCATGGTGGCTGACGATGGAAATGACTTTAGCCCACATCTGCTGCACGGCTCCAACATCACCGGCTCTAACTCGGGATTTATTTTTATAGCTTTTCTAAAACGAGACAGAAACCTCCCCTCGCCTGAATCCTGCCTCATTTCAGGGAAGGCATGGCAGCATGGCAGTCTAAAAGGGGAATCACACGCCGTCGTCATTACCAGCCTATTCAGAAAGGCTTTGCTGAATCTTTCAGATCTGCACGGTCGCTTTGATGCCACCAGCGGAGAGATTTCTGATGACACATCCGCAGTCTCCAGCGAAGGTGCTGCTGCTGCTGCTGCCTCCGGCCCTTCCTTACAGAAGCCTCTGATCTATTTAATTTAGGTACTTTTGCTACACACCTATGAGGGTGTCTGATCGTGGCAGAAGGTAACTTTACAACATTGCATACCCGCCCAATAACCCACCGTGCCACAGTTCTCCAACAGGACCCATCGAGACTCTTCTATTCAACAGAGACAGAAACACACTCAGAGAGCCAGAGAGTGAAAAGGCAATTTGTGAATCTGATCTCATCTTCAGCTTTTCATCTGTTTGATTTTCATCCATTGAGCTGGAGCTGGTTGTATGGAAGAATGAATATGCTGTTCCCTAATGGAAGCTGGATTGACTTGCTCTCTAAGTGGAGATGCCAGACGAGCTGGCACTGAAATGGAGAAAACACGGAAACACTCCAATAGTGAAGGAAGATGCATCAGTGCTGTGACACACAAACCATACCTGGTAGCTTTAGTTTACTGTAAAAAATGGGCTGCTCCCAGATGCTCATCAATCCCTGATGGGCAGACATGCGTTTCCTGCATTTTAGGACTTGCTATGATTTAACAATGCCTTTACTTCCCTGGCTTGAAGAACCACACCAGCAGCACAGACAGCACTGCATCTACTCACTGACCTAGCACCTGGCCGTGAGCAAGCCAGGTTGATAGGGGTGAAGATGCTAAGACAGGCTTTTCTCCTTTTCTGCTGACATCCTTATGTCAGCACCACACTCTAAAGGATATCACAACTCTACCACATCGTGGTACTGATGTCAGTGCCATGATTAAGACAGCAAAGTAATTACAAGTGTCTGCTTTTGTATGCTGATTGCTTTCCAAATAGATGTTCTCCATTCCAAATAAATCCACTATGGATTAACATTTCTCCTACTTGTTCACTACCTAGAATGTATTTGATTAGAAAAGCGTGATCAAAACTCTGCTTGACCATTTTTCAGCACTTCACCATTTTTCCTCATCAGGGAGAAAAATGTATCCATTAGTTAACCTTTTCAAACACATTCTTTTTGTAGGCTAATTCAAAGAAGGATTATAAAAAAAAATCGTCAGACTCGGCATGTGAATAGCTTTTTGTGAGCACAGGGAACAAGCATTCATATATCAGAACATCAGCATGGGGAGATAAGGGAGCTGTATAGTGAGAGCTTATCTGAATGCAAGATCAGCCCTGTGAAACCAGCATAAACATCAAGGACAGAATCCATATATTGATGTAATTCTTAGTGCTACTAGTGCATTTGTGTGAATTTGCAATTAAATAAAGCTTATTCCTTACAAAGAAAACAAGAAGTTAAGGATACAATTCAAGGTCTATTGAGATCAATGAGAATTTTTTTCATTGCATTTGAATATAGCTCCCTCTCCCTCCCTCCCAACATGCCTACTAGAATATTAAGAACGAAATCACCTGAAATTCGTTTGTACTGCTTTAAACAGACCAAGAATTGAATCCTCAGTTCTCTTAGTTTGCTTTCCAAACCAGCAAATCCAAAGCTCTCCTTTCATCCACAGCTAACATTCAATGTATTTAAATCCACATTGGTTTTGTACCAAATAAAGTCATTGAAAATACCACAGATAGATGTGGGTGACAAATTAACTGATGCAGGCAACATAACTTTGAATTTCCTGACTTTTAGGCAATTAAAATATCAACTTAATTGTTGGATCTGTGTAGCTTCTCTCATTTTAATATGTAAATCAGTCTCTATTACTCTATAGCTCAAAGAATGTGTGACTCTGCTTACTTGATTAGGCTGGGAATTGCTGGTCCTGCTGTCACTGTGTTTACACTCTAGTGACAACTTTGCACATCAAATTCACATAATGCAATGTCATCAACTTACTCATCAAACATAAACTTCTTAAATACAGCCGCTGCTCTAAAATATTGAACCTTATTTTACTTCATTTACAGCTCCTAAATAATCAGCATAAGTGAAAAGACAAACTGGAAATTCAACTGCACAACCGTATTTCTCAGAAAAAAAAGCTTCCCTCAGACAGGGAGATGAACCAGAAAAACAGTCCATGCCAAAAGTTATCCTTTGGCTTCCAAATTTTAGTTGCATGCTGCCCCTTTAAAATGTGGTACGAGGAGACAAACTTTTTTTCTCAATCTCCACACATTCACCTCACCTCATCTGGGATTCTGTGTTAAGGAGCCCTGATTTATCCTGTGAAGACAGTCAGATGTCAGCTCCTGGCCACATATAGTTGCCTGCAAATTGATATGAGGACTGCAGAGCAAACCAGCAAACTCATTCACTTTTTTCCTATTATGACCTGATCACAACAGGAAAACCATCATGGATAGTATGGAGTAGGAAAGGGTAATTAAGTTCAGTATTTTCCCATTCCTGTAATCTTTCCTGAATCCAATAAACAACCCCCACCAAGGGGACGCTCACCTTGCCAGCACAAGGCTTTTTCAGACTTCCCAGTGTCCTTGACACCCCTTGCAAAGTTCCTCCACTGGATTTCTACCAGTCTGTTGGCTCACGGAGGCATCAGGCTTTAATTTCCAGGAGAAACAATGCATTGACAAGATGCAGAGCAGAGATCTGAGGCTCTGCGCTGCCGGAGCGCTCCGCCACGCTGGCAGGCAGGCTGGTTTTTCTGATGTCAGGGAAATCGTGTCGGCCTGAATTTGAGACATCAGCACGAGCCTTTCTTCTCAATCCTGCTGATGAATGAAAGAGCATTTTCAATTGTGTACATCCAGAGGCCTTGTGGCACATCAGGCCTAATCAAAAGCTGCTCCATGATGCAAAGTGCTGTCAGAGGCAGCTCGCAGCACAGCCCCGCAGGAGCCAAAGGGCAGCTGCACATAATACTGCATTTCCTTCTCTTCAGGGCTGGAAAGATCTAGCAGGAGCATCCCAGCCACCAAGGAGGCCACAGCCAAGGAATGAGAGCTCAACTCAAGTATCCCGGGGAGGAAAACAAAAATGACAAAATTTGCCAGCAACAAAGCTCAACAGGCTTGCCTCTGGTTGACAAAGAAACCATCAGCGCAGCGGGATATTTAAGAACCTGAAAGATGTAGAAGAACTGTGGCCACAAAGGGTGTTACCTTTCATGTGGCAGTTTCTGTACAGGACAAAATTGGTGGTGTTTCACAAGGATTGTGGGGGTGGGAAGGAGTTAAAACACAGAGAGAAGGATTTTGGATCTTTCTGCAGCTCACTGACTTTTCTCCTTGCAAAGGCTCTGAATGTCTGCTGAGTAGAAATGAATGAGCACAGCCACTTCTGGGGGTTGGGGTTACTTCTGGTAGTGAGAACAACTCTTCCACATGCTCACTTTGTATTTCACTCAGCTACTGATGGACTGGGAACTGGAATCCCAAGTAATCAGGCTTAAAAGTGCTGTTTCTATTACCAATTTTTCCTTCACAGCCACATACAGAAGGACACAGAATACTCCTTGTCAGCCCAGGTTTCTCTACACATTTTCTTTTGATTTATCTGCTCTCTGAAGTCACCTCTAACCTTGCTCCCTGCCATCTGTAATGGCTTTAGCTACCTCTAACCTTCCTACCTACCTCAGCAAAGGCAGCCTCTTCTCCCCAGATGTAACACCACACCTTTACTGTGTCAGGACCGAGTAAGGAAAATGCATTTGCCCAGGGAACCAGCAGCCTTCTCCTCAGCTGTGTTTTCTTGCAGGGCTACTCATTTCCATTACACCCAGACTCAAGTCAGGATCAATAAGCCCAGAGAATCTTCCCTTGGGAGCCTCCTTCCTCATATTGCTACAGAAACCATTGCAGATGTTGTCGCAGTTGTGTTTAAATTTGGTGCTCCTCATCACATATACATTTTTTTTTTCTTTTCCATTTCCTTCTCTCACAACTGATTTTACTACATTTTCTTTCCAAAAATAGTTTGGGTTTTTTTGGGGGTTTTTTGGTTGTTTTTTTTTTTTTTTAATGGAACAAAGCTTCTACTAAATGTTTTGTAATCCATTTCTGCACAGTCCCTGGCAAGAGGGTAGAAGATGCTTCAAAAAGAAACCCATGCAGGACTTGCTGGAGCTGTATGGAAGTATTATGGAGGTTCACAGGCTGCCTCTTAGAAAAACAGAAATATTGAGTTCTCCAAGAACTTCACATGTGAAATTGGTAGAAAAGGAGGGCAGGAAGAAATCCTGCAGCTTTTTTTGCTCTTTGTGAAGGCTAAGTATAGTCTGGATAGTAACCTTTGACTGACACCAAGTTTTACACATTCGCCAGCTACAACAGAACTACTTTACAGAATTTCTTACAAACCTCTGGCTCCCTGGACAGCAGAGAGAGCCTGAAAGTTCCAGCAATGTCTCAGTGGCACCTCCCACCCCAGTTTCACAAGGAGCTGCAGGCTTCAGGCATCCTTGGGGGTTTGTTGGGTCAGCAACCTTTGGCCCTCTCACAGCACACAGATTACACCGAGCTCAGGGCAAGTCTCTGGCTGTTCAACAGACTCATGGCAATTTGCCACAGGCAGGGCACACTGTTTGCAATATCCTCAGTGCTGCATGACTTCATATCTGTATTATCTCCAAAAAAAACCCAAAAAAAAACCCCCAAAACAAACAAACAAACAAACAAACAACAATCAACCTTGGGAATCTTTTTGGATGATGAATACTATATATGATTAAAGCAGGTGGTTTTTTTTAAGATCAGAAAACATTTGTTCCAGACCTCTTGCGATACTGGACTTTCATTCAAGCCAGGACCTTTATAGGTGCCTGCACTTCAGTAGCGCAGAACGTTTACCATCAAAGGCACTGCTGCTGAATCAGAACACACAAAAGCTTCAAGGTATTTTCCCCTTACGGCTGCACTGCCCAAATCCATTGACACCATTTAGGGACTCTCCCCTGACCACTGTAACCCTGTCAACATGAAGTAGAGGAGATCACAACTCTGCTAGAGTTTTTTATGAAAACAGGTATATTTAGCAGCACCACCTGGCTATCTCCAGTGCTGGGCTGAGACAAAGGGATATGGATAATAATGAGCGGAATCAAAGTAAGCTCCATTTAAACTATCAGCTTATTCCCAGTCTTAATATACAATTCAGGTCCCAGACTGGTCTGAATGTCTTGCAGGAGAGAAAGTAGCACCATAAAAACAATAATAACGAGAATTAGCTGAGAGATGGAGGCATTGCCCCACAGAGGCTGTGGAGTCAGCACAGGAGGGCAGGCAGCTCCTAGTGGATCAAGACTGCTGCTAATAACTCTCATCCCTTGTGCTGCTTTCCGTATCATTTGTGGTTTGCACACCAGTGCTATGCAACATCTCAGATGCAGGTAGCAGTAGGGGATGATTTCTTCCCCCATCAAGGATATGTGGCCATCTCTGGAGTGAAAAAGGACAGACCTCCATCAGTGCACAGCAAAGCACCAGAGGCAAAGTCAAGCTCTTTATTAACTTCAGATGAAATTGGGATATGCAGAAAGCAATTTACTGAGATACAGGCAGGGCACAAAGGCTAACATCCTGCTTTTAACTGAAGTCCCTTAACATTTGAAGGCAGCAAATGCCCTGGACCTTTGTGTCTCTTTCAAACAAAGGCAGTTCCTTCAGTACAAGTGAAGGGGAACGGGCAGGTTAAACCTAAGTGACAGAAGGGTCACCTAATGAATCCTTGCTGTGCTTCAGGAAGAGGCAGGATGAGACTGAAGGAGAGCTGCCCTCTGTGCACTCACCTGGCCCAAGCCCATTTAACCAGTGGGATGCTGGGAACCACTGGCACAGAGTGAGGAATGGAGGCTGCACTTCCACATGTGCACCCACCAGCAGCTGAGGTCAGGGGAGAATCCTCCATCAGGTGGACTCGGGTGTCATTCGCAGGTGCAGCCCTCATCATGTGTGGATTCCCTACACAGATGGCAGGAAGCATCAAAGCTTCCAAGCACCAACAGCTCAGCCAACTGTGGATGGAGAATGGCAACTTCTAAATTCCATCTGCTCCTTTTTTGTCACCTTCTGTACTCAGAAACACATTCATCAGAAGCACAAGCACACTGGGACAGTGACAAATTTTACCGTCTCTGGCGTGTCACTTCAACAAGATTAGATTATTTTAATATTAATTCATTACCCAATTTAAATCAAATTAAATACATTTTACAAGGCCCTGGCATGGCTGTGATGCTGGGGACAGCCCCTGCTGAATGCCAGGTGTAGCATCTGTGTTAGGGCCAAACACCTGCCTCAGAGTGAGATTCCCCAGTCCTTCATCAAGGACCCCCTTTTCCCACCTTTTTCCTAACAAGGGGAAAAGGACACTGAAACCATTGAGACGGATGAATAGCTTTTCTTTTTCGTGGGATTATGCGCAGGAAAATAGTTCCAAAGTTCTCCCCAGATGGCTGAAATCAGAGTTGATTTCTCCATCTTCCTTCCTGGTAGGGGTGCCAGCCTCTCTCTCACCAGAAAGAATATTAAAAGCACTTTTCCTCTTTCTCACAGGGAGAAGCTGCATGAAAGAGGGAACACTCCGGTGTAGCTACGGGACAGCAATAAATCATGCGAGCTCATGGAAAATTCGTATTACTGCATTCTTTTAGTCAGGAACCAGTTTCCATGGATCATCCATTCCTATCTTCAGAGACATTACCTTTAAGATAGGAACACAAATGGAGACAAGGAGCACCTGAACCATTGTCTCATTTCTATCTATGCTTTATTACAAGTCATTACTTCTCTCAGTTCCCCATTAGCTGCCACCTACACATTTGCTTGCAACTAAGACCCAAATCCATCTCTAGCAGTGCCAGGAATCAAGAGACCTACCAGGACCACACACAGGGCAAAAAAAGAAAGATCTAAACAAATGGCCTGAAGAGAAATGGGGGAAAAAATAGGAAAAGCTATGGAGATGGGGGAAAAAAAAAGTAGAAGATGCAGACTGAAATACAGAAGGGGCAGTGGAAGGAAGGTGTGAAGAGCACGGGAAAGGGAAATGCAGAACTGGAACAGATTTCAGATCTGTGCAGCAATGCCCTGTGCCACCTTTCCAAAGCTGTCACAATCTGCATCCCCGTTTCCGAGGCAGGAGGACGCGGAGCCTCTCCCCAGATGGCTGTCTGACCTTGGTGCTCCCAGCTCTTACACAACCCAGCAGGGGAACACAACACTCACAGAGCTCCAGCCCACGCCCCTAGTGTGGTGCCCACAGCCCTGCCCCCCTTAACACCCCACGAGCCTGCACTGCCAATCTGCATTTTGGAAAAGGACGGGATGTGGTTATAGCTCTCCATAGGTCGCCATCTGAACAGGGACTATTACAGCATAAATGAGAGGAAAGGGCCACTGAACCATGTGGCAAGTTGCCAGGCTGTGCTGCAGCCTCCAGCAGTTATGCTCAAAGAGATTTAAAGTCCAGCATAACCTTGATTTTTAATAGAGTCACATTTAATGAGCTTTAACGTCCACAGTAATAATTTTCTTATTACCTACGCAGGAGTCGGAAATACGATCAGAAGAAATGTGCTGCACTCCAGTCCAATGAAGGGATTTAACAATGGCCAATACATTATTATCAAAACCATCAACATCATTGTCCTTAATGCCTTTTTTTGGTTGGTATAATTATAATTCTGTGAACCATAAGCATAGCAGTTGCATACCACATAAGCTCGCTGAATGCATCAAACCTGGCTGGCTGGAGGCCATTCAAAATCCCGCACCTCGCCAAGCAGCCAGTCAGGTTATATGGCAAAACAGGACAATAAAATCTTACATTTACCTCTACCTGTCTAAAGGCAAAATGCAAACTTACATATGACCTCTGTTGTCCTCCCAGCTTTTATCCACACTCTTCCTACTCTGTCCTTGCTCTCTTTTCATCTCCTTCTACTCTGACACCAGGGACCTCCCACCTCAAAAGCTCAGAGAACTGAATTTGCCTCTTGCATGTGTCACAAAAGCAAGCTGGATAAACAGACAGATGGGGACTGCAGCTGACAGAAAGGGGTAAAAGAAAAACTCCAATTCTTGCTATTTTTGTACAAAAGCAGCTTCACAAAACTCACAGAAACCCACTCCCTTATCATGCACAACCAACCTCCCTCCCTGGGGTAGCCAATTGGACAGTGACAAACAAAGCAGAGGGAGTTTCTGCCACACGCTCCCCACTTCACACTTTGAAAATACATTGAAGCAGAAGGCATGTGGCAGCTGTTCCTGTGGGCAGAGCTAAGAAAACAGCACAAGCTGGATCTTCCATGTCTTATCCAGAGGGAGACACTGAGTTTTCTGGCCACGCGAATCCATGCTGTTGAGCCACTGCTGAACAGCTGCTGCATCCACACTGCGGATGCAGGATGGAGTCAATGCAGAAATGGATGCAGCTTGCACAGCACACTTGATCAGCTGTCCCCAAACCCTCCAGGAGCTCTCCTTCCTCCAGCAAGGAGGCCAAATCTGGCACTGACCTGGTTAATTTAAAGCCAGCTCAAAATAACCCTTGTGGTCAGCACAGTAACACCCTCAGCATCTCTTCACGTCCCAACATTTTCAGTCCCCGTGCTCTGACCATGGTGCTGAATGCTCCCACAGCAGAAATGAGAGTTTAGGTGTACTTACGGCAATGTGCCCTGTGCATGACAGTGATGCACTCAAGCACATGAAATACATGAAAAAATGCCCAAGATCTTTCCACATAACCTGGCTTCCTATACCTTCACCCTGTCCTAAAAGAGAGCCATCCACAGGGGTGCTCCATCCTTCAACAGCGTTTTCCCATTTTGTTTACAAGAACAACATCCTAATGCACTTACAGGCACTCTGAGAATCCAAAGAGCCCTCCTGTGACTTTGGTAAATGACACTGACGTACTTCCCACCCTTCTAAGTTCTGAACATGATGCTCTCTTTTATCTGAGATGGTCACCAGAAGTCAGAATGATGTAGCTTGGGACTGGGGTAATAGGAAAAAAAAAAGCTTCATGTATGTGAGGCTGGAAATATCCTGAAACCCAGTAAGCTATTTGTTTTCCTGTTGGAATCAAAGGCAGAAGAGAAAACAGCTTTAAAAATGCATCCCTTCTGAGCTAACGACAAACCTGGTAACATCCCAGCACAGAGACACCTCACAAACAGCTAAAACCAGCTGTGTGGAAAGGCAGCAGAATGATAATTCTAGCACATCACAGGAGGCACACGTGAGGAACACATTCCCCCAGAAGAGATGGTCTAATTACTGCAGATGATACCCCAGAGGTTCATTTATCAGCGACAGAGACACGGGCTGACCCCACCTCTGCAGCCTCTGTGCCCCTGCCCTCCCTGGGCACTGTCAGCCCCCTGGACCTGCAGCATCAGATGTGCCTGGTACTGGGGGCATAGGGACAGACAAGGGCACTGGGCAGCAGCATCTACTGCAATTTAAACCCCTAAAACCCCGTGCATCTCAGATTCAAATTGCAATGCCAGAGCTATCCCCAAGAACTGCTCGCTGGGGGTCTGAGCCTGGAACCTCCTACAGACAATGGTCTTTTTAAATGTTTGCCAAGTGTTTCATGCTTATGCATCTGTTAGAGCATCCACTAACAGGAGTGACAGAACTGTCACTTACTTGTAACATGCAGTGAGCTCTTCACTTTATAAACCACCCCATCTGCACATTTCACCATCATATTTTTAAGGCTATATAGTATCATAATCCACTCTGAGATGCTGGAACAAACACATTCTCAGCAGTAATACAGTGCCATTGTTTGAGAGATGGGAAAACAGACAAGCTACTTTATGAGAATTCTGGTTTCATAACAGAGAAAGATGTTTTCTTCTGTTCATTTTCTTTAAAGCAGGGCTCTGTCCTTTTGTGGGTCTGAAGTCTCCAGCACTTGTGACCTTTGGGAAAAGCTCTGCTCTCTGTGTCTCATCTGAGGGAGGTGTCTGACCTCCAGACATTGACCATGTATGTACAGCTGGAACACACCAGGTTTGCTCCACACAGACCTTCAGTTCTCTTTCATTTTTTTTCTTCTCTATCAAATTGTTTTGAAGCTATGAGAGTTACAGCAGTAACTTCTCCTGGGCTCTTCAGCATAACTTGATTCTGTGTGGTCCCTCACAGTGTTACAGATGATGGGTTAGGTTTTATTGATATCCTTACCTTGATTTTCAGAGTCTATGTCTGGAGGTGTTGATTTTTGGGGTTACTGTACTAAAAAGTCTCACTCAGGTATGTGAAAGGAAGACAGACTGTACTGGAGTGCCACAGATTCTGTGAAACGTATTTAGCTCAGTGAAAGATGTACTTTGCTTTCATGGAGTATTGAATGTAGCTGTGATTAATGGGGCACATATACACTGATAAACAATATTAATTTGTTTTAAGCCAGGTCTGAAAAGATTCCAACCGCTTGCTTCCCTGCAGCTATGAAAGTTATTTCCTGCTGTCTGTAGTACCTCAAGGGCTAAACCAGCCCTGAAAGGAAGGAAATATTTCCTTTCACTCTGCCAGCAGCACCAGCCTATGAAGGCTGTTGTATTAGTATTTCATTCATCAGGAACAAATTATATGAATTATTATTATTTAGCCTTCCCACCCACCCTCTACCACAGGACTGCCACCACACATTCACTCTCTCCTGCACCAACCCAGCTGTTTTCATTTTCCATACAACCACTCCATCAAGCACACTGTCTGCAATGCCTCCATCTGCTTCTGCACTCAGCTCCTCTGGCAGCACGGATGAATAAATGCATCCCCAGGAGCAGAAGCCAGCAGCCTACCTGCAACTTCTTGTGGGGACTGAAAACCCCCAACTCCTTCCAGATTGCCAGAGATGGAGCCGCCTCCTTTGAGCACCCTGACGAGCTCCCTCAGCCTTTCACACTCTTCCTGCAGCTGCTGCTGCTCCTCCTTGCGCTGCTGCTTGGCCAAACTCATTGGGTTCATGCTGAAATGGACAACTTTGGTTCTGCTGGGGTCGTAGTCACCCTGGGTGGCAGGAAAAAAAAAAAAACACAAAAAAACCAAAAGCACATTGAGTAACCAATCCAACCTCCAAGTCCACCCAGCCTGTACCACTCAGTGAAATAAAAAAAAGTTACAGCAGAAAATAAGGTGATATTTATGCAGTGACAAGGTTTTATTCCAACAGCTGAAGGCAGCCAAACCCTGTGTTGTTTCTCCTTGTCTTGCTACTCCATCTTTAAATAAAACCCTGAAACAAGGCAAAGAAACAACAAACAACCAAAAAATAACCAAACCAGAAAAAACCGACAGGAACACCCCACTTAACAGAACTTGTTCCCGGGCTGATACTTCCACAGTCAAATTTAACTCCAGAAATGAAATTTTATAGCTGTATTTAAAATCTCTTGATAGCAGGAGATTATAATGAACACCCAAACACACCCTTAAACTACAGCAGGACATGCAGTGCCAGCCTGATTTATTGCTCATATGAGCCAGCAACATCCATGGCATCCAAAGGTGGAGTCATTAGCAAGTTTCATCAGCTTGTCCCAAGCAAGGGAACCCATATTCCATTCCTTTTTTCTCAAAGGAGAATTGTATTTACAGCAGTCTAAATAGTCAGTCAAGCCCTAAGATGGCAAATTAATATTCTTTCAAAGTGAGAGGAAAACACTGATGTTTCATTTGTGATTTCAGAGAGACAATTTTCATATAAACTACAGGAAGCCTCACAACCATAAATGTAGTAAAACATGTGCTAATGCTGGCTGCCACGGCACTCTGCCCAGCTGAAACCCTATAGCAGTGCCTGCATAAAAAGCTATTTTATATGGTAATATTTTTCCTTCAATTAAATCTCAGGACCTAAAGTGATTTTGTAAACATTAATTAACCCTCAAGAGCAGCATGAGGTAGGTATTATTCCAATTTTATCATTTCATTTCCATTAAAGACGTGATAGAACTTTATGTGGGGTTTTTTTCCATGCAAACCAGAACAGAGACTGAGCAACTTCCTCCTGCATTGCTGGTAGGAGACCCCAGAAGATCCCACTCCCAAACACCTTTTATTGAAAATACTCTCTAGTCACATACTGTGACTAGACTCATCAGGCAGTGAACTGCTGAAACTCACTGCCCCAGAGCCTGGCAACAGACACAAAACAGCATCAAAAATGGGTTTGACAAATCCAAGGATAGCAGCTCCATAACTGGGCCATGCCAGGGCAGGACATGGGAGAATCTTCCAGCATCTCTGGTTGCTGGAAGAGCGCTGGAGAGCATGGACAGATTTGTGGGCTTTCACAAAATAGCAGCTTCTGTCACTGTGGTCAAAGATGCTCTTCTGGCATTTTCTTCCCAGAGGAAAAAACAAGAGGAGTGTGGTGATTCTTCATAACTACTCTGAGAAACCAGTTTGAGCAGGGCTGTGCATCTGGGTAGGAGAGGGTCACTGTTCTACAGTGTAAGTACCAGTTACAAAGAAAGGAGATGACCTGTGTATGTCCCAGGCCAAGAAGGGGTGGGAGGAACTCCCAGAGGTCTGCCCTGGTCCAAGAGCTCACCCCAGGGAGCTGGGAAGACTCAGGCATGGAAACCTGGGTACCCTTCCCAGCTGTTTGCACTCCCCACAGTCAGGGGTACCTGGTCTCCCAACCCTTGGCCATGCACTCAGCAGGTGATGCACGTTCTCCTACTGCCCAAGCCTCACTTCAGTGACCTCAGGAACACCTGGGAGGGCAGCACTGCCCTGCAGCCCCACAGCTACAGGAATTTGTGACCCCATTTCCATAGCCAGGCTAAGACAAACCACCCCTAAATGCCAATCGGGCAACTCAGACCAAACGAAGAAATAACCCCACCATCAGCCTTGATCAAGAGAAATTCAGGTGAGACCTGAAGAATACAAACAGCATCTTGGAGATGTCAAACAGAGGGAGAAGGAAGACAGCTGTAACACCAGCTCATTAGATGTATTTTCCCCAGCACACACTGGCATTTACAAACCTGCCTTTGCACTCAGCTCGTTACCTTCTCATGCTATTTGCACTCCAGGACTCCTCCAGACAGGTCAGGGCACTCCTCGCTCTCGTGTTTGTCTTTCAAGGGAAGAGATTCAACTCCAAAGTGTGCAACAGGGCTTACTCTGGCTGGCAGGAGGACGCTCCAGTGTCAGCTGTGGATTCCAGTTCTCCCTGGGCAGCTGCCTCTGACCAGCTGGGAAGGGCTCTGGCCCCGTCTCCCTTGCCAAGGTCAGGCAGAGCTCATAGCTCCTCATCCTGGCTGCCAGCACCATTCCAGCTCCAGTGCAGGGATCACCACTGCTGCAGACACAGCAGCAGGATCCCTGTGTGAGGAAAGCCTTGCACACCTGGAGACTGCTGCTGCCTCCCTGCTAGGGCTGCTGTAACCCACACTGCACCAACCTGTTTATTCTGCAGGTTATTTACCCTTCTCCACCATCTATCTGGCCTTTCTATAAAGCCCTGCCATGATGCTGCAGTGCTTTGGCTCTTACAGATCTTTCAGACCATTTTTCCTCTCTTTTCATAATATGTCCCTCTTGAAAAATCTCGCTCTAAAACTCATCACCAGGGCTCAGCTTTATTTTCAGGGTTCACCAGCTCTCCTCAGCACATCAGTCTGAAGCTTCAGTGAGACAAGAGAATCTCTTAAAAGCCCAGAGAGCGACAAAGGCAGTGGCAGAATCCATCTCATTTAACATTTCTGGGAGATCACTAACATATTTGCTATGCTACTCACATTTTTGGGCTAGGGGCAGTAGCTTTCTCTTTCTTCTACACAGCACACATCAAACCAGTACATTTCTCCCTACAGCTAAAATATTAGTGCAGCTGGTTTATATTATAGCAATGCCTAAAAGAAACCAAGTGAGACAGGGATCCCAGCATGCCCAGTCCCGTACAAACCCCACAGGAAACTACCAATTAAAGCCCAAAAAGCAAACAACAAAGCCTGAAGATGCAGCATGTGAGGGGAGTGCAGGTATAGAAAGATACAGTCTCTGGTTCCAGGTGCCTCGGCAGCATGGCAGAAAAGAAAACACAGAAAAAGAAAACACATCTTCAGAGCTGCTCCTCATCACCACCAGACCATGCTGCCACCTCACAGTCGTACCAAGCAGAGCATTATTTAAGTCTCCGGGAAATTCACTGGCACTCTCTGGAGTTTGAAATAAATGCAGGAAGCTTCCCATGGAAACGGTGCAGACCAGAGGCAGTGTCTGATGAAAGGGATGGGTCTGAGGTGTAGGTAATATAGAAAGTCAAAACAGCATCACAGTTTGGGACGTTTGGAGTGTTCTTCCCAAATTTCTGAAGGCTGGGGGTGACTTTGTGTTGTGAAAATGAGCGGGGTAGGGTTGGCTCCATGAAGACCCATGGCGAGAAAACTGCTCCATATTTTTCTGTCCCAAATAAGATACAGAAAAGCAGCATTAAAATCTCACTAGCATTTGATAGACATGAAACCCTAATGCTGGTAGGAAACCAGGGACTGAAGAAAGCAAACAACATCCTCCTGAAATCCCTTTCGTTCTGGAAAATGTAAATTGCTGTTTTTCTCTGTCAACTGCACTTCCACCTACAATAAATTAGTCTTACTGATCATAATTTTGTTCTTTCAGTTGTGCAGCAGAAGCCTGGAGAATTGTTTCAGGCACTGGGAGAGAAGACCTAAAACAGATTTTCCCATTTAGAAAATCATTTTTAATCTTGAGTGACTGAAGAGGAAAACCAAACAGTGGCATTTGAGAGGCAGGCACAGAAGAGACAGCCATGTTCCTTGAACAGGAGCTGGGACTCCCCAAACAGCTGCCCAGGCACAGCTCCAGATGCTGCTTCTGTGCTGAGCAAACACATGCACGGAGGCATTGCTTAGCAGAGTTAAAAAGCATCTTGTAACAAACGGTAATGTATCCCTGGTTTCTCAAAGAAGCGTGAAAATCGTGCTGCAGGTTTGGAAACTTCGCCTGAACATGAGGTTTGACCGAATCCACTTCAGCTCATGGTGCCTTTACATGGAAATGTGGGACATTTGGGTGATGCAATCGATGTATGACCTACAGAGCTCTGTTGGAAAGCCATCCCACCCCTGGCTCGTTCAGCAGTAACTTGGTAGCTTGTTTTGCTCATCAGCACATCATGCCCAGTGTCTCAGAGAGCAACAATAACACATTACTGCCAGTTTCTCAGCAGCATCCCCTCTTTAGCCTGTTTTCCCCAATACCTTAAAAACCAGAAATTCTAGAGATTCTGAAGAGTAAATGACTTGGACTAGAGAGAACTGCTGGCGTTCATTGATTCTTCTCTTCAGGGATAACATTGAACAAGTAATTCAGATTTGTCAGAAAAATGTACACAGAGCTTCAATTTAGGAGGAAGCAATAAATACCTTGATTGATTGCAACCAAACCTGGTTGGCACTTAAAAAAGTGAATTACTCATTCCTGGAAAGCAAGATGTTAAGTAGTTGATTTGGTGCTTAAGGCAGCAAGACCGTTTTTTTTTTTTTTTTGGCTCTCAGAAGGGCACTGGACATTTTATAGAGATGATTTGTTGATTTCACGTGTTAATATGCTCCACAATTTGTGAAATAATGTTATTTTGACGCATTATCCTCAGCCTTACAGACATATGCCCCAGGGTATCCACAAGGAAAACTCTCTCATGAACCACCCCACTGCTGCTGTCCCAACTGTGGAGTCACGATGTGTGACAAACACTGCAGATGTCACACACAAATATTGGCTTAATGCAGTATGCTCCAAGCACACTCTGGCAGAACTATTTAGTAAGACTCTGGCTATCAATAAACTTTCTGACAAAAGACTATGGAAAAAAGAATTTGCAACAGGGCCAATTTGTCATCTAGAACCAAGGTACAAGCTAAAGTCAGATGCTGCTGCCTCCCCTCTCACTTCCATCTTCCAGCTTGAAGAAAAACCACCCCAGGGAGATAATTGTGCTGATGCTACGTGCCATTTTTTAAAACTATATTATTGTCAAACAGTCAGCATGTTGGTCTACGTGTTGAAATTACAGCTCAAAAACTTCCTAAGTAATCTGCCCATTAGGGAAGAATCAGTCAAGTGCCAAAGCAATGAATGAAGACAGGACTGCTTTAATCTCAGAAAAACAGAAACTTTTCCTTTAGAAGAGGAGCTGTTTAGAAGAACAATGAAAGCTGCCAGTGACAGCACCTTGAAGAGGGATGAACTTATTTTGGCATCTCTCCTCCTGGTTGTTTGAAAACTGCACAGTCCCAATTCAGCGATGTCTTTCTCCAGGAGCTATAAAAGCTTTTCTCTCTACTCCACTCACTTTCACAGATGCACAGGTAAGAATAAAGTACTTAAAACCATGTGGACCACTTTACATTTAATGAAACATTCAGTGCTTAACAACTCCATTTAAGGTCTATTCATCTGCTGCTGGTATTTCTGATCAGAAGGTAGAGCTGGTAGCAAAGGGAATAGTCTCCGTTGGTGTGAATATGTTTATCTAACATCACTAATGAAATTAAAGAAGTCCACACATCCCAAAAAAAGGCAACGACTGTCAGGATACAATGTCAGCAGGCACTGTGAAGGATTTTCAGCTGACTTCACGTCCTCACAGGCTCCTTATGTTTAATGCTTTGGCAAGCAAAATCATCAAAACCCATGGATGGGGGTGACATGCACTTAAGTACCTCATCTTTTCAGTCTTGGCATCTATCAGCCTTAAAAGATTGTGATTTCTGAGCAGCACAATAAATTCTGGTGGAGCATATGGACAGCTGAGCTTAATCGCTGCTGGCTGGCAACACAACAGCTTGTGCTTGGTCCTGCTGAGAAAAGGCTGGCGCTTGGAAGCTCTTCAAGGAAAGGACCATTTCCTCCTCACAAGGCTCCCATGCACGGTGAGAGTCACCCAAACACTGCTGCCTCCTGAGCTGAGGAATTTCTTCCTGTGCTGAACTTCTTTAGAGAGAAATCTCCGAGGTTTCCGGACTGGGACGCGCTATTCGGTACTGGAGAACTTAAATAGAAATGATTTAAGGAGCTTAGTAGATTATATCAGCTTTAAATGGGTCAGGAGTTACCTTGGAAGAATAGTCGGAATAAAACTGCATCTAGCTGTAGGAGACAGATGGGAAAGTTTCTTATGTACAGATACAAAACATAAAGCATCAGTTGGGGGGGTGGTGGAAGAGACATGTTTGAAAAGCATCCAACTGGCCAGGGAATGCTCTTCCTTCCATTTACTACCTCTTGCAGGCAAAAGAGTAGCTTAAATTGTAAACACTAACACACAGCAGGTAATTGGGTATATGCAGGTTGTCAGTGTCCAAAACTGAACTTTTGAACTCTTGAGCAGGGGATGGTACTTCACTGCTAGCACAGCCTGGTGGTGTGCTTTGGTAAATCCTGGACTAAAACAGAGGTGGCACATCTTGAATCCTCCCAAGATAGGACCAAATGTGACAAAATGTTACTCAAGGTTTCTGGCTGGTCTTTCACTGTGTCAGGCTCCAGCTACTGAATTCTTACAAAGTCCAGGTTTCTGATGCTAGAAGAGCTGACACTGCTTTTGTGGACCAGGAGGTTTATTCTTGGGATTCAGTTCCTCCTCCTGACCACAGATCCTTCAAGCACGCCTTTCCCAAGGCTTGGGGTTTCTGGAATGATGTCTGGCCTCATTGCAAACATGTGGTATTTGTGGGTAAACACAGCCACACAGGCTTTGCACACAAAGCTAATGAATACCCTGTTGCTTCCCCTGAGTTATGAAAGCAGACAAGTCACATATCATTAGAAGTTGTCTTTGAACATGTTTATCTTCAGCTTACAGTTAATGGCTCAGCATTTATGTCAAGAATTGTCTGCTGTTAGTCCTGCATCAATACCCATCGGAAATTTCACTCAAAGATGAGAACAAAAAAACAGCAGGAAGGCAAAATTGGAATTTATCACCTGAAAGGCATATGGAAGGTCCCCAACAGCTACAGTTCTTGCTGTAATAGCTTATTAACTAGAGTATGCCTGGCTATTCAGGTGAGCAGCTTCTCCTGATCTACCTAAATTTTATTTTAACTTTTAACAGCTTAAAAAAAAAAAAATTGGTTACTCAACTCTCTCATACAAAAGGCTATTGGAGGCATTTCTGTACCCAGTACTAGGCAGCCTCAGAAAGCTTAATCCTACCTCAGGAAATGCCATTTTAATGGAAATTCTGTTTCTTGGTTTTGTTCTTTGTTTCTTTGCTCAGGCTTGTTAAAGTGATTAGAGTAATACCCAAAGTAAACTGCATCCCAAAGAATTCCCTCTGTACCCAGTGCACAAAGCACAGCACGCTCGCCCGCCCCAGCTCCCTCTGTCACACAAGATAACCACACCAAGGGATCTTTAAAGCCTCTGGAACAGGAGCTGTATGTAACAAAAATGGATTGCAAAGATGAGACAAAGCAAACTAACAAATAAGCAACCGCCACCACCTGCTCCTTGTAGCTTTGCCAGTATGTGCATGCTTCACATCAGAAACAGTTGTGGGGGGAAAAGGAAAACAGAAGGTGCTGGATGTTGGGAAAAGGCTCATTTTTTCCCATCAGGTCTCATGACACTTCCCTACCCTTTTTCTCTCTCCAACACTTTTTTCGTGCGCATCTGCACACATACAACACTGAAACCTGGCAGCAGAAATTCACTTGGGCAACCTTTCCATCGTTATCTTAGCCAGTTCTTAGTACAACACCTGCTACTTCTTCCACAGAACAGGAAGATCTTTCTCCTTGCCCAAGTGATGTGACCCCTTGTTCATACACCTTGATCCAGGCAACCTTTCCCCTCTGGCCTCCTGAACACCCATGTCAGTCATTTCCAGACCAGTGAAGACACTCTGTGCTAGCCTGAATTATGTCTCTTCATCCCCAGAAACTCCTCCACCAGCACAACACATTCCACATCCTTGCTCTCAGGAGCAATGAGCAATCCCACATCACCTTCCCCACTCCAACAGCAATGCCACCTGGAACAGCTGCCCCTCCCACCAAGGTTTCTACAGGGGTTTTTCTCTTTCTTCCTGAGCGGATCTTCCACACTATCCATACTCATTGATATTCCTCCCTATGGCCTCTTTCACCAGCAGCATCTACAGCAAATTAGCAATGAGACAGGGAGGTGGCTGGAGTTAGGCCGTATCACAGACAAAAAAGCTCTAATCACCCTAATCACACTGCTCTAACACCAGACCATATCTTTGGGTACAACATGTAACACATTTTTTGGACGCTGCTACAATGGGAGTAATAAAATAAAATGTTTTAGCAGTGGTGTGGAAGCCCTTCAGGTACAGTTTTAAAAGGAGATCTGTTTTCTATATCTCTTTCAAACGTGTTGTTCCCTGGAGGATGCAAGACTGTAATTTGCATTGAGTGAGGCATTCAGATGAGGTCTGGGATGCAAACAAACGTGACAAGAAGGTTAAGAGTCAGGACACAGAGACATGGAATGGCATGAAGCTGGGATAATCTAAAAGAAAAAATGCATCCAAATGTTCACTGTCCTTTTCAATTGCTGCTCTTCCTTTTATTGCAATGGAAGAAAATCATAGTCTGCTCTAGGATGGTTTGTTACCACCTAGAGACTTGAATTTCAGGGTTTCTACACTAGTTTTTTCAAGTCAAGGATTCCTGTCTTTCCTGAGAACAAAGTCGGTAAAAAGTTGCTATTATTTACAGTCTAGCAGCATGCAGAGGAGACCTGTGCTGGTTCAAAAACCTCTGATAAAGACACTGAAAATAAAAAGCACATAGGTTCTGAAAACAGCCCCAAAGAGCTTATAGTATGAGTTATAAAAATTCCTTTTCAGAGATAAGTCTTAACTTTTTACGGTGAGAAATGCTGGCTCTCACAGATCTGAATTTCAAAAAAACATTCTATCAACTTTCCCATACAAATGAAGTAACTTTGGTTGAGAATATTGTGGAGAGGTGTCAGAACAAATCTAGCTTTTCAAGAGAAGTACACACAGTTGGCCAAAAAGTTTAACTATTTCTTTGCTGCTCTCCTTTTTATTTTGCAACATACGCATACAGTTACAGTTCAGTAGACCAGAAAGACAGGAGACACTTGAAGTGAGGTTCTTTTTGTAGTATTCACTCCAATCCAGATATTCAGCCACACAAAGCTTCCTTCCTCACAATGCTCTACAAATCTTGCTTTAATGCCTCCATAGTTCTGTGTTTCCTGGTAAAGCTCTACTTTGGAATGAATTCAGATGGGACTTCAAGGAGAGATCCCACAGGAGAGAAGCAAACAAACTGGCTGTGCTAGACCAGGACCCTCAGTATCCAGACAGGAAGGGAAGAGTCAGAACAAAGTATGGCAGCAGAGGTCCCACTTTCAAGACTTCATAAAGCAAAGTGAAACTGCAATGTAATAGGATTTTCCAGTTAATGGATCTCATTAGCAAAAAGCAAAACCTCTACGGGTATTTTTTTTAGATACTATCTGGCATAAAAAGAAAGATGCATAATTAAAAATTATGTAAAAGCCTTCATGGAAGCATCAAAGTTCATCTGAGCATATAAAAGCCTGAAAAATAAGTGACAAGAAGTGCTGTCAATCACACTGTGTATTTGTACAGCAAACACATGGCACAGGCTGAATGCTGAGGTCAACCACAACAGCAATGCTGAATCTCCTAAAGGCTTTAAGTGCACCAGGACATTTTGATCCTATAATTTAATGCATATAAAAGTACTATTGTATGTCCTTACACGTCAAATTCCAACCTGGTGGGGTACAAAGCAATTCTGAGTAAATGAATGAGCACCCTCAGCCTTGGCTGCCCCCCTGAGCTAACCCACCACCATTACCAGATTCCTGCCTCAAGCTGGAAGCATTTCCACTCCAAGAGCAAGTCAAGTTCCCTTTCCCATCACACAGAAACTGTGACAGACTCAAGTGGTTTTGGAGGACTCATTTCTGACAGTCTCCTCGAGCAGCTGGGCAGTGTGTGAGTGGGATTTACAGCAAATGTGTTGCAGGTTAAACAAGTTCCAGTGCAGCCCCTCCCTGCGAGGGGTTATCGCCTCCCACGTGCCGTCTGCTGTGGACAAGCAGACGGGAAAAAGGTGGAAAACAAAACACGTCCCTGCACCACGCCGAGGGCAAGAGCAGCCACAGCACAACTGCCAAGTTTTATTCCTTTGGTCACAGTCACTTCACAGTGATGTGGTGGTTGTCCTGCCCCTGAGGAGAGCTCATCCTCACCAATACCACCTCAATGTCCAACCAGGTACAGGTGGAAATTCCTTCAGTAATGGATAACTGGGTACAAGGAAAAGTGAGAAAGCTTCCAGCATCTCAGAAAGGCATGTATCCATGTACATACCATCCTTTTACCCATGCAGTCACCTACATTATTGACCATGAGGAGTCACTGCAGGTTCCCTCAGTTGGGTTGAGCAGGCAGAACCCTCTTCTGTTTGCTCTGCTCTTTCTCAAGTAAGAGACCCGAGTGTCTGAAACATCCAAATATCGATTCAAATGGTACATTCTCTTCTATCCCTCAAGGCAAATAGATAAATGTTTGGTTTTCCCTCCCTTTTCACCATTTGATCAGGTTAATTCTTTTTTAAATTTAAGCGAGTTGTAGGATCCCTGATGAAAAGAGTTCTTTTCCCCTTCTCCAGGAGCATGAAAAAGGTCTCCTCCATCTCCTTCCTTCTCCCCACCTTGTGATGGATGATTACCTTTTTCCCTCAGGTTTCCTCACTCAGCTCCTTGGAGAGCTCAACTCTGCTCTCTTGGTCCCTATGAAGAAGGGCATCACTTTGTCTCCTTTTATTCCTTGAATATTAAAAGTTTCTACAGACTTGGGATTAACAAACATTAGAGATGTCCCAGGCAGTGAGAACAGGGCTGTCATGGAAGAGGTTGCTGTGCATACAAAGAAACCCTGAACTAGAAGAGTCAGCAATGCAAGGAGAATTAAAAAGCACAGTTAAATAACCCTAAATCCTCATGCATATTTATAAACTACATCACATCAAAACTAAATCAATACCCTCACTAGTTACATATGGCCTGAGAAAGCAAGAGCTGGTAACTTGGTTTTGCTTTACCCATTGTACTGCTGAGGCCCAGAAAGTCTCCACACAGGACTAAATTCCTAGGCTGGGAAGGGGGAATTTCAAGCTGTAACATCACAGGGTAGGATGAAGCAGTGAGGAGAGAAGGAGCAGCCACCCACAGATGGCACAAGGAATTCACCTGAGCCTTGGCAATGGAGCAGAATTTCAGTTTAAACCCTTCTGTTCCTATGACAAAGAGAAAAACACCTCTGGCAAGAGAACAGGTTTCACCATTTCAGCTGCATCTCTGTAGGTGACATAAACTACATCCCCCAAGATTTCATACCCCACGTGCTGGGTCAGACTGTTCACATAGGGACTTTCATCAGCACAGCCATCTGCTTAAACATCCCTTCTTGGCTTTCCCTGGGGGAAAATACTTCTTGGTTGCCTGCAAAGCTTCAATTACTATTCATGTCTTTTCCAGTAAATGCAGTTTGAACCAAAGATATGGGAAAACGGTTTAAAAAGTCACACTGGGATCACCAACCCATTAGCAAAATGTCTCTGTCAAACATGCTAAACCTGACTTACATCACTTCATCCCCAATAACACATTTTCCTTATTCAGGCTTAGACTGCTGCGACGTTGAGCCAAACCCAAATTGAAGCTACCTTGAAATATATTTGGTAGACACAAAACTGTCCAAACAACAGTGCATGACTTAATGGCCTGACATACAGCTGTCCTGCCTCCAGTTTGATTTTATTTCACCAGTTTTACGTCACTGTGCTAATGGACTGGAGAGCAACCAGCACATTTTGCACAGTGATGCGAAGGGGCAAGGATTTTAAATTTTACTGCCAGGTTTTTCCAGAATTATGACTGCCAAGTCAATCTCTAAACCATTAAGACGCTACAAAATCTCCTTCAAAACACAATACTTCCTGCTGTATAAAACTCAGGCTTTGGTTTTTATCATCACTTTCCTCATTGCCAACATACATCGCAGCGTTTTTATGAAAGAAAATGATGGATGAGGGGAAATTCTACTTTTCTGGTGTTTCTCAGTGAGAACCCAGTTCTCCAGCCTTCGTGTAACAATCCAGGGAGGAGAGGACAGCTCAGCCTTGCACTACAGCCACCACAACATGCTCCTGCACTGCGGTAGTTACTTCTTTCCCATTAAGTTTTAATTAGACAACACATGCATAACTTGGAAACACAGCCTGGCTGCAGTTGAGAAGGGATCTTTTCAACTTCATTTGAGCAAACCTGAAAGAGAGCCTTCTCTAACCACAGATTTTCAGATGGCATCTTTAAGCACACAATCAACCCTGAATTTCAGGGGTCAGACCACATTTGCTATGGAGAATGCAATTTTCCTTCATTGTAGGAACTACCTGGTCCTTTTTCCATGTTTCAGTTACTGTTTTGTTTTTAATACAATTTTAATGCTTTAAAATTACTGCTACTTCAGCAACACTCTTTGGCAGTACACAGTATTTATTGAGTTATTTTCACGAGTAGAACCCCAAAATTGTGTTTGGTAGGGAATATACTGACAGAAACCGGGGGTTTTCTGCCTGAAAATGAGTAGTAGACTTGGAATTCATCTGACTGAACATGCAAAAAGTGGCCTCAAGAACAACGATAAACATCTCAGTTGCATAAATTTAGACATTTTTATCCTCCAGCAGGTCAACAGCAGAGGAAAAAAAGATCAAGAGGCGTGTTAAGGGAAAAGCACATTTGATGTTAGTGATTTCAGAAAAAAATATTATTTTCTGTAATCACTGTGAAAGGAGTACAAATCTCTGCCATCATCTTGCTTAACAGAGCTCAACAATGCTTACATTTCACTTGAGAGGAAATATCCGTTTTCATTATTTCAGCCCACTCAATCACTCCTCCTCCAACTTCAAACCTTGACTCGGATGTATTCACTTACTGGAGTTTGCAAATTGCTAATCACCCATTGGCAGTATTGATCTGCACGTTTTACTGCAGTCAGAATGAGACAGCACTGGCTGGTGAATAGACTGTGAAGACTGAAAAATGAGATTAACCAGCTCGCTTCATACAGATCGAGTTATCTGCTGCCTTGTTCGCTTTTCATGAAGCTTCCAGAATGCAGCAAACTGAATCTCCTTAACTCACAAGACAGGGCTGATACATAACTCCATTAGGAGAAAAGATCAGAAAAAGCAAGTAACACAATTTCATGGAAAACAGGTCTTGTCAAACAGACTTGAAGAGATTTCAAGTCTAGTTAACTGAGATAACTGTGTTGACACAACAGAATAGGAATTCTGTAATATATTTGCCTCGGTATCAAAATCGCATTTTCTTTTAAAAGCAGCATGATGCAAACTCAGACTGTGGCAGTTTTTAAATGGCCCAAAAGCTGATGAACTAATAGTGACATTTCCCTGTTACTTTCCCAACAAGAATTGCTTCTTTGGCCGACTGTATGCAGCGCACATTCTCTAAGATACATAAGGAAATAATAAAACCTTTACTAAAATATGCAGATAACACAAAGGCAGAATTGTAGCAAACTATAAAGCCCACAAAGATAGTTCAGAAATCTGATTGTGCCAGGCACAATCATTCCCTATGAATTCAAATGCACCGTGAGAGATCCCAGAGAGCAGAATACAACACAGCAGGTACTTTGTGGAAGACAGTGCCTGTGAGGAGGCCACAGTTAATAACTAAGGGTTACCTCTAATTTAATGCTGTGGGGAGGAAAAAAACCCAAGGAACAGCCAGGATCTTTATGTATCATTGAGTAGGAAGGACTAAAGAAACAATACTGTCCCTGAAGGCAGCACTGATGAGACCCCTACAGTGATAACATACCCAGGTGAGGTGCGCAGGCGTGAGGGCGTTCTTGAAAACTAAGGGAAGTGGTGAGAAGATTTCCATGAATGATTCATGGTCTGAAAAAAACACATCTTCCACTGAGAAATTAATGGAAATCAAACTATTTCATTTGCTGTGGAGAAGGCAGAAGCTGGGTTTTCAGTGGAAATCTGACACTTAAATGGTTCTTTAATGTAGAAAACAAAAGCACGGAGAGAACCCGATGGCTTCACTTCATGGTGAAGCCAATGAAATGGAAATAATATATATTTTTAATAGGGATGGCTAACCAGGGAAACCAATACATTCTCTGTTACTTAGTGTCTTTAAATCAATATATGATATCTTATTAAAAAGAGTCTATGCAGCAACCACAAGTCACTGGGCAGATTTCTCTTAAAACTATTTTTTTGTGTTCTATCAGACTAATGGGTATTCTTTTTGGCCCTAAACCTCCTAATTCAACTCATTCCACTTCCTCCAATTCAAAGAAAAGTGTTATCCAATACTTTTATCCATTCTCTCTCATATCATTAATTCCCCCTCTTACTTTATAAGCCCCCAGACAATTCTGTAACTTCAGCATTTATTCCTCTTAGACATAACAAGAACTTAGATGTTATCACTGACAGTTTAATCTTTTTCAAGGAGAGTTTTAATTTGTAGAGAAATTATATTAGAATCAATGCCTCTAAATATAAAAATACTTTCAAATCTATGTTCATTTCAATATTCCAGAGTGGCAGGCCTGCTCAAATCCTCAGGTGACGGAAAATCAGAATGACACTTGAGACCCAGCCACTGAGATTGTGCTGCTTTTTTTTCTTTTTTTCCCCTAAAGGAAACATCTTTCTCACAGTCGTAATGACAACTTGAACATGTGGATGCTGATCCATACAGATGTGATTCCAGCTCACTGGAAAATTACAAGGGTTATTTGGTGATTAAGAGTGCAAAAATCAGAGAAACGAAACAGATTTGTCACCTGCCATCTTTTTTGATCCCTAGGCTTTACACTAGGGAGTCTCCATCCTGATTTAAAGGGAGTAAAGCCAATTTAAGAACTACTTTTCTGGGAGATGATGAAGAGAGAAACAAAGATGGACTGAGAAGTGAAAGCTCTACAAGTCACAAAACACAAAGACACCTCTGTCTACAACACCCCTGACCATGTGTACACATTTGTAAAATAACCATTCTGCAATGTGTCCACCTTCACTAAAGCCAAAGCTTTAACAAACTATTTCTCTAATTTCTACCCAACATCCTGCTGCCAGTCTCCCTCCCATCTCCCACAGCTGCCCTCTGAAGGCAGCACCTGACATCAAGTCTTGAGCACTTTTGGGGAGGCACCTGAAGGAGGCACCTGCAGAGTGGAAAGGGAGCAGAAAAGCAAACACCCTGAAAAAGCACAATTTCCCCCTGTAATCCCATATTACTTCTGCTCCAGCATGCACGAGCCACAGTAACAACAAAATGACTGTTGTTCTTCATGTGCCTCAAGCACAGTTTCAGACAGATAAAAATTTCTGGTTCTGCCCTCAGGAAAGAGCTGGAATATCATGAGCTGCCACACTGGGAAAGCCAGCTTCACCAGCCAGCTGCACACTGGTCTTCTGCAACAGATAAAACCCAGCCCACGACTCTCAGGCTTTGTTCCCCTCAACTACCTCCTTGCCACTGCCAGTAATTCTAACCCACATTACAAATGCCCTACAAGACACCATAACATGGTTGCCTCGCTATACTAATAAGAAAAAAAAAACCCCATAAATATCTCTAGTTCCTCAATACATGCCTGGTTTCCCTGGATCCATAATAAGCTTGTCCACATTCAACTTGAAAATACTATTCAATTTTATGAATTCTGCCTGGATCCGTACCAACCGCAAACTCTAATTTGTTTTCTGAATGTTATCTCAACTGTAAGAACTGATCAGCGCCTTCACTTCAGCTCTGCAGCCTGTATATTAAGTTAAACCACACACAAATGTGTTTGCCTCTCTCAAAAGCTGTTAAATGAGATAGTCTCCTACGGAAAAAAAAAATGGAATACTACCAGGCAAAGAACAAGGAGTGCTGCTCTGCCAGGTGAGATGGTCAGCAAATTTTGGGTTATCAGGCTGGGCAGTCCATGTAACCTCTGTGAAGATCAGCCAGCTGTGCCCAAAGAAGTCCAGAGCTGCTCCAGGCAAACTTAACTGTGCCAGAATCTGATAATGGACCAAACCTGGTATATTTGGACAGGTGTCATAGATGCTCAAAGGAAATGTTACTGCAAAACCTTTTTCTTTCAGAATTTTTCCCTCCCTCTGTGATCTCCAAACCACACAGTGCCAACAGGGACTGCTGTGGCTGAGGGCCTGATCATCTCCTTCACAGCACAAGCAACCACATTTCAGGGATATTATCTACAGATTCCACAGAAGGCACGTACACTCAGCCACACCCACAACAGAACTGGAAGTGGCATCCCCTCCTGCCTGCCAGAGCTGTGCACTGGCAATAACCCAGCCACATCCCCAGCTCTGCTTTGGCACCATCTTCCTCTTGCTGCTGCTGAGCTTTCTTCTCCTGCCTCTCCCCCTCTGGATAATTTACATGGAGGTTTTACTTTTCCAGACATAGGCTTAATTGACCAAATATTTATAAATAACTGAAGAAGAGAGCCTGAGTCCCGAGGTTTTTTGCTTACAACAACCTTATTGCTAATTTGAGCTTCTCTCAGGGATGGATGTTGTGCTGCCACAGAGACCGGACAACCTTTGCATTCAAGAGATTAAAAACTTGTTCCAGTGCTCCTGACACAGGGTTGGGGTGGAGAACTACTCTTATTGTGGGTAAGTCACTGTGCTGCACTGCCAGTTCTCATCTGGGCAGCTGCTGCTAGTTCAAAGCATTATCACCACTGAAACAGTCACGTGTAAACAGAGTGCAATGGGCACCCTCAAAGCACAAGGTACTTGAAGGCAGAAGATGAATTGAAATCCAGGGTTTTGTACATTACTTTCCACAAGTGAACTCTCAAGTGCTCAGTCTCTAAGCTCTTGAGAAAGAAGGGTAGCTGAAAAAAACACAGGGACACAGGGGAACAACAGGGGAGTGGAGTAATGAGAGATTTGTCTGTGAGTGCCAGCATTTCAAAAGACAAATTTTACTTATTTTCAAACCAGACAAATATTTTCCCATTCTCTTTCAGGAAATGGGAACATGCAGATTGACAGCAGACCCAAGGTTGCTTAAACCCTGATCTATAACCTGGCTGCCAGGGGACGCTGCAAGGGATTTGTAACCTTCAGCCTTGGCTGGTCTCTCAGACATGCAGCAGCCTTTGAGCAGCTGTGACAGGCATCCCAAACACCGCAGCAGAAAGGGAGCTGGTGTGGGGGAGAGGAGCTGGAGAAAGAGGATGCAGGTGGTTCCCATGCAAAGCACAAGTGAAGAGAGCTGAGAAGGCCCCTCCATGGGACCACACTGTTCTTCTTAGCCATAAGCAGATCCCTCCTAGGAAAACCAGCATGAGGTAAGGTAAGATATTCCAGATTCGATTTAAATGGCTCCATCCCTTGCAGTCACATTGACCAGAACCACCTGAAATCTCCATTTATCACCTCCCTATTTTAAAACCAATCGATACCACTGCAGGACAGCAACTTTCTGTATAAGTAGAAAACAAGATGCCCTGGAGCCCTGGGAAATTCTCCCTGCTCCCCACCAGCTCAATACCAGCTCTGATCCCGTGTCTGCATCACGCACAGCCGGGGCTGTAACATGGGCTTAAACAATGCAGCAGCAGCAACTACTTTGCTTCCAGCAGCTCAACAAGCCTCGAGCTGTGAGTAGAGAAAGAGCCCCCTCTGCTTGCTTCTCCACAGCAGTGTGTGCACGGGACCAGGGGTTTAATCGAAGGGAAGGAGTAGGTGGGATGTAGGAGCTGTAAGCACCCTTATAAACCTGTGTGTGCACTAGGAGAGTTTTTAAGGGGAGAGGGAATATCTGAGAAACAGAAAAAGGTGCAGTCCACAAGCACGTGCAGCAGTCCAGCTGCAATTCGTGGTGTCCAGGAGGCTAAAAGCTTGTGAGAATGAGGGACTGAGTTGAGCTGTACACTGTGGGCACAGGCAGCAAAATGCCACCAACCGTCTCATGGGAGTTTTTAAGTGTTTGTCAAGAAAAGCTGGGAAGGAAGTTAGCTAACCAAGGAAGGTCCCCAAGAGGAAGTCAGAGGGTGGCAAAAGTGCAAGAGTAAAAGGAAAAGATGGGGAAGAATTTGCATGCCCCCCCGACCCTCCTGGATTTATTCAGACGCATAATTCCTATGGTTGATGACCTGGTGGTTTGAGTGTCAGAGCCCATCTGAATCTTGTCACCACAACAGCCTATACTGATGTTACTTCCAGAGGAGATACACCCACTGGGAATTAAGTACCCTGGCACAGAGAGGATTTTAAGTAACTCTGCTCTTCCCTTCATTCTGTGCTCTTGCTAGTAGCACACACATTAAAAATAACTGAGGAACCACGCACCCCAATAACACAAACCACAAGTGTTTGCATTAAGTTTTACCGACCTCATACGTAAATCAGCCTGTAAAGCCTGGTAGCCCGTTATATACTACTCAATTACTACAGCAAGCATCCATCCTGTGCCTTTCACAGTGATCTGTAGCCTGGAACAGGTTCATAAACAGCTCAGAAAGGCAGCTGCTGTAGATTTCACTTAACTCCTTATCTATCTGCTTTAAACGGATTAAATGACTATGTCATTAAAATGCTCGAAGTAAGCCTTTGATCATAAACTTCTCATCATTTTGCAGTTATTGAATCTGATCCCTAATGAATCTTATTCTGCCGTATTTCTGTCTCTGCTCCCGGCCTTGCTCCCCATTAGTCCTGGTTGCTCAGTCTGCTTTGTATGCCCGAGCACTGCCCCCTGAACAGCCCTCGATCGTAGCTGCTGATTGCCCAGCCCCGAGGAAGGATGAAGTGCAGGAATTTCATTTGAGGCAGGGTCACAAGGAGCGAGAAAATAATCCACAAAATACAAGCCACACTGAACACCCTCTCCATATTCACTGCACAGCTGCGTGACTGCAATTGCACCGAGCGGAGAGGGGGGCTTGGGCACTGTGCTCTCCCACATCTTACAGAGAAAAAAAGATGTTTTATTTACATAGTAGAGGGGTACAAGTAAAAAGAAAAGCACGACTGAGATCAAGGGATTTTCTGCCACAGCACACCAGCAGATTTTATCAGCTGCAATGAAGGATGTGCCTGATCTCAGCATGTGCAGAGGTGGGGGAAAGCTTGTGGTGTCCAGAAGTGCCCCAGCACAAACACCAAACACCAGCCCATGTCTAAGCACAGCAAGCAGAAAGCCACTGCAGATCCTGGGGAAATGGAGGGAGACAAAACATCCAATGCCCTGCTTCATACATGAGGCAGTAGGGTTGGTGGGAATCAAAGGAGAACAAATGTTTACTGGTCTGCAATGATTGGTAGAGATGGGGACCACTGAGGTCATTCTGCATTCCAAGTTTTACTCCAAACTCAATCAGGCTACAAAACCACCCATTAAATGTGGTGCTAAATCTCATTTCTTGCACCAGTTTAGTCTTGGCAAATCCAAGGGCCCACACACAAGGGCTGGCAGGAGGAATCTGTAAACATTAAAGATGATAAATAGAGAGGGTTTTCTGACCCGACTATAAAGTAGACTTTATAAAAAATTTTGTTTTTAATACCAGTATACGATATCCTGAGTCCCTGTATTTTCTCTTTGAGAAGACGACCACCACGTTCTGAAATTTCAGAGACTTTTTTTTCTAGGGAAGTTCATTTCCATCAGGCACAACAGGAAGAAAATGCCCAGGAATTCATGTCTAGCTGTCATTCAAAACAATGTAGAAGAATTCCATCATAAGAGTGGCTTTTATTCTTCAGTATCAGTAGGCACAAAAGGCAAAAAAAGCAGATCCTTCTAGTAGCCACAGGAGAGGAAAGGTACTGTGCAACGTTACATGAGCACCAAGTGCTTGTTTCAGCTGTGAGCTCCATTAAAGTCACATGAAAGTGTTAAACTGAATGCTGAAAAACTGCATGTTTGATATGGAAGAGGCCCATTATGTCAACTTGCACAGTCCTTGCCAATGCAGCACACTAATGTTAATCATTCCACATTCTAATTATCTTACCATTATAGCAATTTCCCTGATGATCATCCCCCTTTTTTTTTTTTATATCATTTTGCTGTTGTTCAATGGTTTTCAATGATGCAGGCTGTAAGGCTTGGACCACCTCTTGGCCATTCCCGTGTTTCCAAAGAATACACCAAAGGGTGTGTTATTATCTCTCTCCATCATTCCCTTGGCTTTCCAGGACATACTCCGTACTTTTAAACAAAAGGATGGGAAAGAGGCGGACGCCGCTTCGCTTCTGTCCCCTCACATGCTGTGCACTGAAACAGATTGGCTGTGGAACCCTCCCAGTTTGCCCCAGTACTAACCTCTGCTAGCACTGGTTCTCTGGCAGAGTGTGCCAGTGTTGGCTACGATGGGCCAGCAGAAACCAGCATTTTTGCTATAGCCCAGCTGGAGTGAGACTCCCTCAGTAATTGCAGCAGAGTAAGAATGGATTTATTTTATTTTCTGCTTTACTCCAGTGAGAGAGAGAGAGAGGCCAGATTTACCCAGTGGCCTCATTCCTACCCCCAGAGCATGAATTACTTGCAGATTTCACAGTGAATAGATAGAAGCAGGGAGACAGACAAATTCCTAGAACCAAGGAAGTGATTGGTCTTTTCTGCCTCATCACCCTCATGTACATATTGTGACATTTTAATTAGCTTCCCCATCTCTGACAGACATTCCTGTGTTACGCAGAGAAACCGTGGTTTACTTCCTATCTTCACAAAGTTTGGGAGCTTTAAAAAAATCCACCAAACACCAAAAACCCCCAACCCAGTCTCCTCTCCCTTCATACCCAAGTAATTCAATTACTTGCCAGACAGCACTAAGAATCCATTAGAGAAGAATATATTCTGCATTTGCTGTGGAAATCTCCTGGTGATCTTATCTGTCTCTCAGTTCAAGCTCAAAGCTCAATTGTTTTTTCTGCGAGTGCAAGGAGACTTCATGCAGCACTGAAATCTTTTCAGATGGGGACAGTCATCTCATCTTCATTTCAATTTTACAGGAGTAAGAGAGATTTGTGGATAAACTGAAACAATAAGAAGAATGGCTATGGGGCAATCTATTGGATTCTGAACAGCTTTGAGTTAACTGCTCCAACCAGCAAATTCAACATTATCCTGAGCTGCCTGCCTGAAGAAATAAATACTTCAGAAGCAGTCTTGCCCAGATACAAGTTTCCAAGTTATCATTGAGTAAATTGGTAGAAGGGCATCATCTCTAACTTTCACACATATCTAAAGGACTCAGACTATCTTTTTGATCCCCTGGAAGCAGGAAACATCAGTAAAGAGCATTAAGTTGAACGAAATAGCCAAGGAACTAAAATGGAAAGGATGAAAGGGTAGGCTTAGGAGGAATACACTTGGTGAATTGACTGACAGGTCTGCTTGCAGCATGTCCAGTGGTTTTTTTTCTCTAGGATGCTTGAGAGAATGGACCACACAAAAATCTCCAGATACAGACACAGATCTGTCTTCTAAGCAGTGTCAACAGAAGCATCACACTCAGAAGATGTCAGAGACCTTGAGAAAGCAGGAAAGCCAAAAGACACTGACATTCAATCCTCAAACTGCTTGGCTGTAGAAGTTACTGCCTATGTGGTACCATGGCACAGCCACTTGCAGCACTGGGGAAACCATTTCATGTCATACAATCACTATTCCTTCCCCCCACCACCTGAAGAGGATCCTAAGGAATGTCTCCAATCCACTGACATGCATTCTAATAATCATCTGCAAATACACACACACACACACACAGAGATATATAAAATTAAATTCCCCAGTGTTGTATTTAAATGTTCAGGCAGCTCCACCATGTTAATATTAATCATAAGAGCTCACACATATCTAATCACACTTTTCCTTGCACACTGAACAGACTGACCCCTGAGCAAGCCCTGACTCCTTGGGAAATAACCTTAAGGTCAGCAGCTCTGGCTGTGATGGATCTAGAGGGAAAGCAGCTCCACAGCTGAGCTCCCTTGCAAACTGCTGTCAACAGCTTTTCACATCCCTCTACTCATAAAAATGAGAACATTTCTGTAATTACTACTGATTGGAACTGTGGTAGCACTGCACAGAGGGAAAGAATGTATCCACTGGAAGACAACCAAAAATACACAAGAGGACCTCTGGAGAGCTCATCCTTGCTGCACAGCCTTCATGTTACTGGCTTTTCAAGTTTTTCATCTTACTAGAGCCAGAAGCACAATGAACCCCCTTTTCAAAAGCGGTGTCTTTGTTCTGAAAGGTCACAATCTCAGCTGAACATCTTCTGTCATGTCCAACATGCACAACAGCTTTCAGGGAATTTTTATTTTGCTTTAAATGTCCTGCCAAAAATGCACAGAACAGGCACAGAGCTGCTGCATCATTTAGGGAACGCGGGGTTTAAATGCCGATCAGAGGGAGCAGCAGAGCTCCTGATGGAGCTGAGCTCGGGTGAGCAGGGCTGTGATGGATCACCTGGGAGCCCTCCCATCGGCACGGAACACAGCCGGGATTTCCAGACCTCCCCTCCTGAACACAGAACCCCCACATGGGACACTGCTCATTTTTTGGAAAGATACGAAGGGGATGCTCTTCCCACAGCACTTCACTTATCCTGCCACTCCAACTGTCCATCCTCATTTAAAAAGAACAGCCTTTCTGCCTAGATTAGGCATCATCTTCCACTCTTACCTGTCTTTCAAATCTAGCTAGGAAAGCTGTCAAAAACAATTACTTTTTTCTGACTTGTCTGGGTCCATGTCTCTTTAAAGTCTTATCAAACAACAGCAAATGAAAATTGAGCCAAATTTGGGCCAGGAAAGGTCTGTATCATGATCTGTGTTCAGGGTGTGCTGACAGAAAAGCTCTGTTATTGGGGTGCTACTTCTCCCCACTTACCCCCTGGGCACACCATGAGCTTGCACTGCTGGATGAATGCTCAGTGCCACACACCTGAGTGACAAAGGCATGCTGAGTTTCCTGCCTACTATTCAAAGAAATTCTTCAGAGAAAACCCTGGGGTTTTTTTAAATGTAAATCTCTGCCTCCAAGTGTCACAGAGGTGGTAGGTCAGTCTGATCAAAGGGAAGAGTTCTGGGATACGTAAGATAAGGTACCAACATCTCACATGCTTGAATCTCCCGACAGAGGTCACACAAAAATGCGTTTCTCTGATGCACACTGCCACCCCCACCAGGGCCTCAGCTCAGAGCATCTCCCCATTTCCTCATGTATATTTTAACATCATTACAAACACTGCCCACTCTTGACTGTGACATGAAACAGGCAGATTTTTCCTCTTCCCCTCATTGCACACTCAGAGAAAACATTATTAAATTCTGACTTGTATCTTTTCCATAATCTTGGTGACATATCCTGGCCTTTTGTCTCCTAGAGATGGTGTCAAGTTTTACATATACCAAGTAGTAAAGGAAAAATATGGCACCATAACCAGAGTAACTTTATCAGAAGAATAAAACTGCTGAAGAACGTTACTGAAAACTTGGACTTTACAAAGCCAGACCACAACAGAAATGGCAAAGACAAGGGCAGCATGAAAGTGTGACCTATTACTTTGTTTTAATCAAAAACTCAGAAATAATTGGGTCATCAACCAAAGGTTGAAATGGTAATGAGTAATGGAAACCTAAAAGCCTATGGTGAAGAGAGCTGCAACTTATGGACATGGTAATCGTAATAGTCAGAGAGATGGCAAAAGCCTCAGTAAACAAACCTTGCGAAGCGTTATTTGCGTTATAAAGGTCTAAATGACATTTTTGTTTTGTTTCTGTGACATGCAAGCTGAATTCAAAGCAGCAGAAAAATAATAGAAAATGAAGAAAAAACAATTGAAAACTAATTTGTGCCACTGAATGACTACAGAGAAAAACAAGAAAACTATAAAGGGACAGTCACTCTTATCGCTTCCTGAAAACTTTGCTTTTTCTTTATATGATAAGTAAGATTAGAGGAGTTTGAAAGTGAAGTCTTATTTTAAAATGGTAGCTTCTTTCTCATCAGCCTTTGCTTTCACCCACAATGTGATTCTGGGGATCAGTGAAACACACTGAAGCCTTCTGGAGTTGCTACTAACTACTGCTTCAATGGCACACATTTTAAGTTTTTGGGTGGGAATTTAAATACACAACTGAGAGTTTGAATGTGCCGTTGTAGCTGAAATTACTAATTTTTGTACATTGTTGCTCTTTTTACCATACAAGAGCCGCAACAAGAGTGGTGTCTCTGTCCCCACACTCCCATGAAGGCAGTGCACACACCCCAGATTTAGCAGTCTGGTGCCATGCAACCAAGCCTAGAATGACTTTTAAAACATCACATTTATTCTGCAACACCTGTTCAGAAAACCAAGGTTTGTTCTAAGCCAGGGTTCTTACACCACAGAAGGACTGGAACAATTTCCTGCCGCTTGACCCTGCAGAGCACACATGCTGCAGGAGCAGCCTCCTCCTTAGTGTAGCAGCATCCTCATCTGCATTTTGTGCTCGGTTTTTCTACTCCAGCATGGATGGCACCTCCTGAAGTTCATGCTTCATGTGTAGTGGTACAGCGCCCTTTTCCAGCAGGATATTCCCTATGGTCCAGCTCTCCATGCCTGCCCTGAGCTCCCCGTGCTACTGCTCAGGTGGTGACACTCAGTGCACTGACCTTTCCTGTTTCAGAGCTCTTCAGGAAATCCAGCGCTCGCCCTTCCTCCGCCTCTGCTCGTCTAATGAGCTTTGTGATGCCACACAGCCACTGATATTTTCAAGGGTAGTGGCAGGATAACATTAATGAATTTATTCTGGATTTTCGTGTTAAATGTATTATGCAAATGTTAATCAGTTTCTGCAGAACTTTGAGAAAGGTGCTGCATGAAATAAACAATACGGTGGCAGTTCTGGCAGTAGAATTTATAGAGCTTCAGGTGTTTAATATTCAATGTGCAAATTCCTTTAAAAAAAATTTTTTAAAGGGCATGTTGGTAAAACTTTCCTGCACAAATGTGAATCTGTGCACTCGTGGTCCCTGATGTTAACAAACATTAGCAAGTCTGTTCTGTGCATGTCCTTGTTCCATTTGACATCCACTTTGCACATCACATTTATTGGGGCCACCAAGGCCATCAAACAGCTCCTCCTTGAACCACCTAATGACAAACCTACAAGTAACTGACATGTTTATGCTTCTCCTCTCTGCTCCCCTGGAATGTTTCTAATTTCTGTTAATTCTAATAACAGCAATGTATTCAGAATTAACATGTACAAATATTTGCATAGCCCCAGCTAATTCAGTGTCACATAATCCCCAGGGGCTGGATCACAGCTGGAGGTTCTGCACTCCTTCCATTTTACACCAGTTCTAGGATTTCCTGCAGTACCTAATCCACGTGGCACAAGATACACGATGTTTTTTCCCCAATAAGATGTATAATCCTTTCAGCACAATTTATGGGCACATTATGGGGGAAGCTCTTTTCCTTCCCATTCATTTGGGTGCCACTTCAGCACATCCCCTTAAGCAGATCCCTGTGAACCCCAGGGACACCCACGCAGCAAAGCAGTTCAGACTTAGTTTCTGCTATCCAGCTCAAGAGATAATTGAAGTGAAGGTGGTGTAACAGCACAGGTGTGGCTCAGGCCATCCACCAGGACATGCTGCGCGACTCCATGGTCACCTCTGCCCCTGGCATGCTACTGTCTGTGACATCCCATCTCCATTGCTGTTGTCATCCCCAGAACCAGACTCATTGGCCCCTTCTCCAATCAAAGCCAGCTTCCTGTGTGAATATTCTCCCATTCTGTTTATGCAAGCACTACACCCCTCTGATCTGTCATAAATTAATATCCATGATGTCTGTTTATTGCATGGTTTTAGTTGCTGTTTTGAGCAAAACTGTGGAGTGACCCCCAGAGTGGTCTCTGACTATAAACACTTGAGCAGATACAGTTCCTTAGGTCAGTGCAGACTTGCTGCTGCCTGTGAGATTTAGAAGATAAGTTTTGCCTGCAAAAGATGAGCTTATTGCTGATCAAATCCAGGAACCTGTGGAACTGATCACAAATCACTCTGTTCCCCATCCACTCCCGCACACTCCCATGAACTGGATGAGTGGGGCAGCACAGTTATGATCCCACCTTCTGCAGTCCTGGACCTGCACTTCTCTTCATCTTCTCTTTACTGGGTCTCCTGCTGTATGCTCTCAGTTATTCTATCTCATAATTAAGTCCCCCTGGAGTACACGCAAATTTGTTCCTACGCCTTGCCAAAAGCAGTACCTGACTGAAGACATGCCAAATGATTTGCCCAGAACCATCTAAAGAAGCCTTCTAGAAAAAAATAAATGAAAGGCTGAACTTAGATAGGTGAGGTTTTCAATAGGGACCAGCTGTGCCACAGAGGCTAACACAGACCTCAGCACGCACAGATGAAGAAAAAAGGACAGGAAGTTTGTGAAAAGGGAGGGCATGGAGATAATCCAGGAAGAAGGCTTGTGAGCATTTGAGAGGCCAATTAGAGAACTTTGAAAGGTTGACTATGTCCTTTTTAAGTTTTATAACAGTGTAAATGATTCATTCATCATTCTTCACTGGTCACAAAATGAACAGTTAGACTGTTAAATGACCTCGGCTTTGCCTTGGGTTCTTAACTCCAAGCTAGTCATTGCCTGGCTGCCTAAGCCCTAACCATAAAATGAGTCATTAATGCTTAAAGAGGAGAAACATTCTCTGTCCACCTTCCCCTGGGGTACAGCTCCCAGATGTTTTGTTATTCTCTCAAAATACAGTGCTAGAAGAAGGAGGAGGCCAGCCCAACCACAGAAGTTGCAGAGATAAGGGGAAAGAGAAACATGTGAATGCTCTGGATGTCCAGCACTTCTATCATTCATGGACATCTCACTCCTGGAGAACTAAACCCAGCAGGCACTTCCCTCAAGGACACCGTAATAGGTAATTCAGTCCCTTCTATTCTAACAGCAAAGATTAACATAAATTCCAGCTTCTGTCTGGGGTAAGTTTTCTGATGACTGTCCCCACACTATGTAGTTAGTCAGCTCTTTCTAAGTTTTGAAATAATAGGCAAAAATCAATCATTCCAATATGTATGAATAATACTGCATTTTTGAGAGTGTTGTTGTCTTGTTACTGACTGGCAGAGAGGCTAAACACAACCAGTTACTATTATGAGCAGGGACATGGCAATCAAAGTCGGACATCCAGAGTTCGTGCCCAGTCATGACCCTTTCCCATTGACAAACTGCCCTTGTTGCGTTTTGTCTACTCCTGAGATCCTCTCCCAGTTTTCTGTCAGGTTTTCTTGACTGTGAGCATCCACAGGTGATTCTTTTCACTCAGAAAAACGCCAGAAAATACAGACTCTTTCCCTTTAGCCTCATAAATACACATGCACACAGTCAAAGGGATTAGGCTGCCAGCTTGGCTATGGGACTAGCAGTGATTTTCAAGCCCAAACACATCTCAGTGTAAAAAAATCCACCCCATCTACTTGTCTTTTATCTATACGGATCCACTCATCTGAACTCTAACTGGAGTTTCATTCTCACCAACCAGCTGTGAACTAATTACGAGGACTTTAACTAGTCCTGCTCCCTCTCCAAGCATATGGATCCAATTAAGGCAAACTGCAGCTGATTTTAATCAATCTTCCTTGAAGCAGCCAACCTTGAAGAATCTCTTCTTCAGCTGGAAGAGTAGAGGAGAGCAGGAAAAGCAGGAGAGTAGTATTTGCATAAGGAACACTTCACATCCGCTTGGTTGCCTGTAAACACAGGGCTCCTAGCAGTAAGAAATGCTAATTGAACACTCCTCACAACTCTTTCCTCCCACTTTATCCAAAAAGCACTGATTTGATCAGTCTCTTTTGTTCCTGGAATCAAGCTGCACTTTTCCACCAGCACCTCTGGAAGATGGTCCAGATCATTTCAGATAACTAAACAAACCAAGCCTTTCTTTGAAATCTCAGCCTGCCCACCATGGGCCAAGCAGCAGCAGCTCAGGCTTCCTGGAAATGTTCTTTTGCTTCATGGAAAGGAAGAAAGGTAGAGGAGATGAGATAAAATTGTGTGTTTAAACCCACTCTTTTCATATTATTTGAATCCCTCTCCTGAGCCAAGGTTTCAAATGTTTTCCTTAAGATAATATCCTAGGCACCAGGGAGGCAGTCTCAACCGGGTGTCATTTCTCTACAGCTCTACATCTCCTGTGTTTTTGTAATCTGAGGTTTTCATTAGCAGTAAAGACCTAGCCAGTGAGTGATATCCATGCTAAAGTCTTTATACCAGTGAAGGAAAATCAATGCATCCTGCAGCTAGGTGTCAAGAGGCAAAGGGGTTCTGGTAGATAGGGTGTGTGGAGGTGGAAAACGCCTTCAGGCATAATTCAAGCTGTCCCCACACAAGCACAGAATACAAAAAGATGTCAGATGTGATATACCCGGCTGTGGAGAGCTATCAGCACCTCAGTTCATTTGCTAATACTGAGCTCAAGGACTGTGAGTCACACACCAAGAGCACTTTTCCAGGTGCTCCTCTGCCCTCTGCTCAGTCCATCAGGGTTCCCTTGCTCACAAAGTGGGCTTTTGTGCAGAAATCAGCGAAATTCCTGTGCCAATATTCAGATACAAAAGGATGTGAGAATTTCTTCACAGAATTGGAATGGGCTGCCCAGAGAAGTGGTGGATTTGCCATTTCTTTAAGGAAAGACTGGGCATGACACTCACTGCCATGGTCTGGTTGACAGACTTGGTCTGGTGGTGTTGGGTCATAGGTTGGATTCAATGATCTGAGATCTTTTTTGACCTAAATGATTCTGTGATTTGGAAACAAACACTTTTGAAACTCTACTCCTTTCCACAACCTCAACACATTCAAACTGACAATTTTAATTACAAATTATTAGCTGTATCTGCCTAGATTTCATGCACCAATCACAACTTTGTGAACACAACAGATTCAGTTCAGTGTAAAGCACTCAGAGCCTCAATTCTACAACCTGTGTCTTCCAAATTCCCAACTTTAATATGTTCCTTCTACGTATCTTTCCTGTAGTAGATACAATTCCAGGAGTCAGAGGTTTTATTTTACAAGAAGGAACTGCAGATCAGAAATCACTCTCATTCTACCTGGTTTAATGTCAGCCCCTTCTCTTACACCTTTATTTGATTGAAGCCGTGCTTCTCCCATGCTTGTAGTTGTAGTCATCTTCCTGTTCAGTAAAACTTCCTTGTGACTTCTGTATATAGTCTGTCTTGCTTTTTTTCCCCTTCATGATAAAGACTTTATTTTAACCCATCATTTCCCAATGATTTCTTTCAGAGGTAGGAATAAATAACATGTCAAACTAGCAACGCTTCAGCGACCTTATCTGAGTGTATAATGACATTTTCAGCATATTTGCTCAGCACTGATAGAGGAGGTAAATTTCTAAGCTTATCCTTAACTTTGTGGGCTCTCACTGTAACAAACCTTCTTTCAATGTGTTTATAAAAAGAGTCATTTTAAGCTTGGTCTGTCAAGGTATTTGATTCACAAGGTGAATAAAAATTGGGAAGGCTGATGTTTCTCCCTCTGAGGAGTTCTTGGCCATTCAGGTGGGCACACACTGATCAATACTGACACTTTAGCATTCAGCTGACATATTTCTGTACTTGTGCTTTCCTCTCTACTCCTTCTCTTTCGAAAAAACTACTTTAGGCATCAAGTCCTCTAAGACACAAGTAAAGTGAGAGTTTAGGGACGGGGGAGCTACCATCTGTTAAACAAGGAGTTAAAGCCATGTCCTCAGCCTTGGCAAGGGAGGTGGAAGAGCATCATTACCTGAATTCAGCTCACTAACTTGAAGATTTGTTTCCTAGACCTGTTACTCAAGACTTGGCATCTCAAGTCACTTGGTTCATCTTTGTATGAACAAACGAAGCAGATCTTTGTGATATTTCGAGATCCCACAAATAAAATAGGGAATTCCTCTGGTCAGGCCTTCTTGGAAAGCCAGCAACCACTGTAAGACCATGTAGGTAGATTAACCATGACCTGAGCTGTAATCTGCTCTGAAACCAAAGCTGCTTGTGTGTTTGTTGGAGACCTAAGCATCCAAACACCAGCCCAAAGCTTTCATCTCCTTCTGATGACTGAAACCCAATTAAAGGAGAGAGGGGTGACAGGTTTCACACTAAACATGGCTCAGCAGAGATGCTCAGCAGCTCTCAGCTCCCTGCTTTATCAAAGCTGTCACTTCCCCTGTCTTCAGGAATGGGTTATAAAAATAAAAAAAATTTGATTCACGTCTAATAGGTGTCAAAATAAAATCAATGCTCTGGCTGAAATCTGGGCAATTTCAAACCTGCAGGTAGGTTTTCTAAGATGAAGCAATTTGAAAAAAAATTGGGAAAAATAAAGATAAAAAGTAAGAAAAATTAAAATAATAGAACGCTACAATGACAAATTGTTCAGCACATCAGAGAGAAAAGAAGGAAGCAATAACACTCTTCATAGAAGGGTGGGTTTTGATTGAACCACCAGGCTCAGGTTCTTGTTTGCTCCAGCATCTTTCAAACAGGAAACACCAGAAAAGTTTGAAGCAACTCCCTTGCCCTCCCTCTGCACAGGAAAGCTGTTCCTAGGGTGACAACAAGCAGAGCAGCCGGTCCACATATCTGCTGCAGGTGCCCTTGTGTGAGATTTCATGGATCTCTCCAGAGTGAAAAGCTGAACACCTTCTGCCATAGAGGACAGCAGCAGGAAAAGCAAAACACACAGAGTAGCACAGCAAAAGTAACACACCTCCCATCCTCCTGACTCCACACATTCTGCTCTCCACGTCTGTGGATGCTGCCAGTGCATCCCCTCAACAGCACCAATGGTTCCTGGCTTGGAAAACTCCAGGAACTGAGGTGGTCTCTGCTTCCACCACTGATACCAGCAGAGAGGAGACTTCAACAGGAACAAAACTCAAAATTTCCCATCCACTCCATGTTGTTCAGCCCTGTCTGTGCTCCCACTTTGTCATGGATGAATTTGGGGACAGACAACTTCTAGTAGTGGAGCTACTTAACACAGACCAATTTTTAAGGCTCCAAGAAGAGAAGTCCTACAGAGAGTCATCCAACAAGACAACTGAATCTGTGTGATTCCATCTGACATCAAACCTCTCTGATGGCACGGGCAGGAATACAGGTGTGACAGTGCAGTCAGCACAGGCTGCCCAGAGGTGCCTTGCCCAGATGGAGGGGAGGGAAACTCCGTGCTGGGAGCACTCAGGCACATCTGTTAGAACAGCCGCGGCACATGGACCACGCCAGGCTCTCCAGCTGCTCTGGACCTCCACACTCCTACCTGCAGAGTGAGCTTCTCCAGCTTCATTTCCAGAGATCTGTTCTCCTCTGCCAGCTTGCTGCGTTCAGCTTCCAGCTCCTCGATTTTCAACCTGGAGAAAAAGGGAATATTAATAGACTTTGGGTGTCCCCACACAGTCCCACCACAAATAATGAAGTAAAGCATGAAACCAGAAATAGTGTCAGATTATTCCTGCATTCAGTACCACAAAACTGCATTACTGAGGCAGCTAAAACATATGGTTAAAAGTGACATGTTTATGTGATGAGAATATAATTTGTAAAAGTATATTAAAAATAGACAATTTGAATATAAAGCAAGTTCAGCTTGGATACCTTCTGAAGCACAGACTGAGTCTAGACCATCATGTTTAATAACCACCAGCAGTTAAAACCTCTATGAGGCATCAAATCTCTTTTTGATCTGATTTATACTTTTGGCCTTCACAACACTCCTTGGCAGTAAGTTCCACAATTTAATTATGTACTGTGTGAAAAATTAGTCCAGTTTGTTTTATACTTCACATGTGATTATTTCACTGAGTGCCCGTTAGTTCTGCTATGAAAAGTCATGAATAATTGCAGCACATTCCCCTCTCCACATCACAGTACAGGCCTCCTCTATTATTTGCTGAAGAATCTCAGTTTAGTCTTCCTTCACACCAAGGGTTTTCCATATTTTTATTGTTCTTCCTTGTTCCATCAAGTTTTATATAGACTTTTTGACATGAAATAAGCTGGAACTACAAAGAGCACTCAGATATATTCAGTGGTACAAAGAGGATTTCTGCTTTATTCTCAACTTCCTTTCCAACAGCTTCTAGTGCTCTATTTGTATTTTTAACTACGGAGCACCTACCTAATATTTTCAGAAAGCTGTTCACAATAATGTAAGATCTCTTTCTTGAGTGACAACAGCTCATTTAGAGCTCTCTGTTGTGGGAGCAGAAGTAAGGGTGTTTTTCCTTATGCGCATGGGTTTGGCAATTATTGACATGCAACTTCATCTCCCATCTCAAGCAGCATCCTAAGACTTCTTCTGAAATTTTGAGTGCTCTGATAAGCCGAGTAATTTATTATTATCTCAAACTCTGCCACCTCACTACTCACAGACTCCTTTTTTGTGTTGGACAAGTTCCCAAATCCCAACCAAAACCATTCTAGGACTTAGTGGAAAAACCCCCGGCATTGTGAAAACATTTATTCTTTGATTTTCCATATTTTAACTTTGTATTGCATAAGCAAATTAATGCAAGAAAAATGCATGAAGTCTTACAAAGTAAAAATATATTGGATTTTCTCTAGCTCAGGAAATCCTGGAGACAAGGCACAGAGAAGCCAGGGGAGCCTCCTGGCAAGGTACCCAGATGTTCTGTCCTGTTCACATGGGCACCCACAGTACGCTGGGACAGCCAGACCTCTAGGGGTTATATATTCTTATCAATCCAACAAAGAATCTCCTTTTTTTACTCCATCCAAGTTTCCTTATAACCTTTGGCTCAAATTTGAAAGGTCAAATACATAAGCTCAACCATACCAGCCTTAGACAAATGACTGGTGAATCCTTCAGAGAACGCCATCAAACTTGTTAGGCAAGAGATATATGCATAAAAAATTTGATACAATTTTTTTTCTTCCATTTAATACAGAGTACAAAACCCTGATGATCCTTCAAGACCCTCCCCTTCCACACGTTAACTTCTTGGGATAAATTGTACAACTAATTCAGAATAACATTGATCTTTGGATTCAATTTTCTCGGGATATTCTTAAAAAATAATTATCTTGCTTAATAATATTTTAAATTATCTAAATTAAGCTGAAAATCCTTGCACCATACAATAAAGAATACATCCATCTGCCAATATCCCAAAATTATGCAAAAGCGATTTCAGGTACAAGGAGGAAGTCATCTCTCTGATTCATTTGGCAACAGTTCCAAACTTTTCCATAGAAGCAGGTTGATCTACATCAGATTCAGCACAGAAATGTCTCCTTTATAAATATGCAGCTTGGATTGTTTAAATTATTTGTAAGCCTGACCCCTGCTGGCAATTTTCAAATATTATAAAGTCTCATCTTTTTCTGCTCTTGGAAGGCTCTAAAATGCCGAGGAACGGTTTTAGCACTGTCCAGGCCATTAAGAAATATCATCAATAACTTTCAGAAGAGACACAAAGCTAGTGGGGATGGAGGATGCTGAAGCAGGAGACTGAAAAGGTCAGGAAAAATGGAAATTCAAAGTGGAATTAATGCTTTTAATGGTGCATTTCTAAATAGATTGCAGAACAGGCCACAAGGAGAGCAACACTCTTCTCTGAGGAACAACAGCACAACAGCTCCTGAAAGGTCAGAGCCACAGGACTCTCATCAGCACTTTCTCCATCCTTGACATGCTGAATTTTAATTGGGAACAAATTTCTCCCCATCCAGCCTCACGAATAATCTGACACTGCTGTTATCTGCCTGTGAAACTTGTCTCCATGGGGAGGTTTAAGATCAGGCCTCTCAGTTACCCTTTGAAAACCACTCATAGCAGCAGCCAGAAAACACTTCCCAGAGACCTGAGACACAGCTGTAATGAGGGTAGATTCAAGCCATTACATTTTTGTGTTATTTCACCTGCAATTTCAGGATTCAATAATCTGTTTGTGCCCTTTGTGTCTCGCTGCTGAGCAAGCGGTGATTTAAAGCCTGGGGTGCTCCCAGTCAGGCAGCAGATATCACAGAATCCTGAAACGGTTTGTGGTGGAAGGGACAGTAAAAATCATTTAGTTCCCCTCTCTGTCGTGGGCAGGGACACCTTCCCCTATCCCAGATTGCTCCATGCCCTGTCCAACCTGGCCTTGGACGCTTCCAGGGATGGGGCAGCAACAGCTTCTCTGGGCAACCTGTGCCAGGGCCTCCCCACCCTCACAGGGAAGAATTTCTTCCCAATATCCCATCTAACCCTGGCCTGTGCCGGTTAAAAGCCATTGCCCCTTGAGCTACCACTCCATGCCATGGTCAAAAATCCCTCTTCAACTCTCTTGTCTCCCCTTTAGGGACTGAAAGGGCACAATAAGGTCATCCTGGAGCCTTCTCCAGAACCACCCACTCTGTGACCAGGAACAGGCACGGGAGCACCCGTGAGCTGAGGAGCACGGCCTCTCCCCCCGAGCATGGCCTTGGGCTCCCCCCCAGGTGGCTGCTCCTTCCCAGTGTCCCAGCTATGGGGACATCCTCCTTTCCTGGCACAATGTAGGGCTGTAGGGCTTCCTGCCCTGCTCTGGGCAAGGTCAGCCCACTGAGTCACAGGGCACTCCCTGGTTCTCCTTCAGACACAAAAACCGCTGCTTCCTCTGCACTGAGCAACAGGAACATTGCTGCAACCTTTGTGCCAAGAGGATTTTGAGACTGACTAGTGCTCTCACCACTTATCCCTCTCCTATCTTATTTTTAACACCGTTAAGTGTCCTGGATCTCCAGTGGGAAAGCGTTCAGAACCATTGGCAAACAGTTTGTGCTATTCCAGCTTTGCTTCCCAGCCCCCTGGGGAATGTTTCCCAATGGCAAAGAGAGAGAAGCAAGGGAAATCCTATCTATATATAAACACAGCAAAGCATTTGCAGCTGGTGGTTAAAATATGGAAGTCAAATATTGAAAAATATTTACAGGCTTGGCACTTGGATTTTTTTTCATTTACGTATTTTTCTCATTAAGTTCACATATAGGGATGATTTGGGATGCACCAGCATCCACAAAGGCAGCCTTGATGCACACTCCTTGTGCCTTTTCTCTCCAGGGACACCTGCGCAAGAGAGGTGATGCTGCTTTATCACCAATTTGCAGTCCTCCACTTTTCACATACGGGAGTTAGCTTCAGGTAGCTTGTTTGTCTTGAGCAACCCAAGACAAATCCGTGTGAGTACCACAAAAAGCAGGGTACAGAAACACCTGCGGACAGCACAATCATCTCCCAGCTCAATTTTTGGCCCAGAATGGTCTGGGTTAAAAGAGACCTTAAAGATAATTCAGTTCCAGCCCCTCCACCATGGGACACCTTTCACTAAACCAGATTCCTCCAAGTCCCATCCAACCTGGCCTTAAAAGCTGGTGTTTAATTCTAAAAACAGCCTTGTGCCACAAAGAAGAAAGAAACACCAGTTACTTTCCAAAATATCAACACCATTGCCGAATTTTATGATATAGGAAGAAACCCTTTGAAATAATTTCTGGAGAATTCATGAAGTTTTCCATACAGGGGTTTGAAAACATGAAAATATTAAATCTGTGGCAAACATCTCTTCACCTGTCTAGAAGATTTTCCTGTCTCAGACAGCTCAACCAAGAGTTGAAAGCTCCACAGGCATAAGGTAAATTGATGCCACCTCCACAACCTTTCACAAGATCAAATTTAGTGCAAGAATACAGATTCATTGGCATTTGCTCAGCCTCATGGATGTTCCCTCTTTTATAAACTGAGCTTCATATTGCCTCTACTGCATGTTTCATTATCTCAAATCAGAAGAGGGAATGAGGAAAAAACCCCCTCCTACAGCCTCAGGTCTCCTGAAATGACACTTGTGAGAATCAGGAGACATCCCACCGTGTGTGCTCAGTCTGTCTAAAAACCTCAGATCGTGAGACAAGGCTGCTCCTACTTCAGAAAGGAAAAAAAAGGGGGCAATCTGTTGGATTTTCAATAGCATCCAGGCACTCTAAAAGTCTCTCTGAGTCCAGAGCTTTTCAGTGGAATTAACCACTAAAAACTCCCCCCACCATCACCCTTTTATCTTTGTTTTATTGGTTTTTAATGTTCTCAGCTGTGTTACGTGGTTGCCTGTGGACATCACCAATGAGGACATGTCTCACAGAGGCCCCATCTGTGAAGGGGGCATGGCCATGTGGAAAAGCTATTGCTGAACAGAAAAATACTGAATGGAGCAGAAAATGCATGTGTTGGGAAGATGCTATTAAGGGATCCAGATGGCACTGAGATGGTGTTAGGAGCAGAGCAGACAGAATTCCAGCAAGTGTGACTAATGGGCATTGGCAAGGACATGAATTTCTTTTGAATTACTGTAACTCTACCCAGTCACTAAATCCACAGAAAACATTTAGGATTTACTGGGGTTGCAGTTTGACAGCAGAAAGAAAAAGTTCAGATTTGTTCCAGCTGAAAAGGTCCTTCAGCTGTTGTCACTTAAGTCTTTAGAAAAGTTTTTTTTAAATACATTCCTTTTATTTATAGATTCTGAAATACCAGTTTCTTCACAGTTACCACCTTCCCTCTAAAAGGTGCTAATGCCCAAATGCTGTAACCTACAGTGCAGGAACTCAGTGGGTTGACCACAGTTTCTTTTTGTAGGACCTGCAGAATATAACCAAATATTATTTCAGAGGGAGCAGCAAAAAGTGTGAGAAATGACAGCATTAGCACTGCTTTTATTGTCTCTCCAGAAACGATGATGCTGGGAGAGAGTTTCACATTTAAATTTATAAAAGGTCTGACGAAATAGCACTTTGTTCTCAAGAGAAGGAGGAAAAACTGATAAAGTCTTTCAAGTTTCTGGCTGAAAATTTACTTTCCATACTAAAGAAAAATGAGACAAAAGGTATTTTTCTTAAAAGCTCTCGTTCACTTACAAGAGGTGAATACAGATTCAAAGGATTAATGTGGATTTTTTTTTTTTTCTCCTTTATGTCTCCCCTGCTTTTGTTTTCAGAAGTGAGCTCCTAACAACGGGGTCTATATGGAAATGCCTGGAGGCTCAACAGTCCATTCCTGTTCTGCACACTCCTCTTGCTGGCTTCAGTGGTTCCTCCTATTTTTCACATTCCTTGGTGACAGCAGCTAACAGGTGAGGTTGGGCTCAGCCCAGAGGGGCAGACACATCATCTCGTAGGTTACAGGATTTCAAAGACTACAATAAACTACAGAAATGGAAACAACTCCCTCATAAACTGTAGCATTTCTTTCCCCACTTTCCAGTCTGGAAGTTTGCGTTCTTCTCCCTGTTTTCTCCCAGAATTAGTTTCTGGCGATGATGTGTAGAAGGAAGGAGTGACAGTGGAGTTTGTGTAGTTCTCTTGTCCTTAGCAGCTACATAAAATTGAGTAAACTGGTGCTGTTGAGGCCCACAGGAGGAGGATGAGCACAGCAGACCTAATCCCTTCCCATTCTGATCCCTGTTCTCCTCCAAACCCCTTCTGTTTAATCACACCCACCCAGTTCATTGCTGCTGTACGGAGAGAACACATCCAGCTGAGCCACGAGGAGTGTTTGATATGGATCACAGCACATTCTGCCCCAGCCCCAAAGGCCTGGGAGAATATAGTGATTTATTCTGTGTTCCTTTGAGAAGAAGCCTCTTCTGTGAAGAAAGAACTTGGCCCAGTTTCTTGAACAATGCACAGAAAATGCAAAATAAAGTCCAACCATGTCCATTGACTGCTTAAGTCTAGAAACATAAGAAATAAATCTTTATGGAGTCAATTCCAAAATTTCTCTCCACTCAGATGTGGAGTGCCTGAGAGTGCAAGGAGATGTCTGAAGCAGTAATAGAAGCCAACAGTAAGGAAAAAGGAGCAGGGACTGGCTTACAGTGCTCCAGCAGAAAGAGAACGCCTTGCAGCAAGTCATTTACTGCTAGAGCTGAGCTGAATGAAAAGGATGATCAAAATCAAACGAATCCATGCTTTGTGGAACAGCCCTGTAACTAAATAACCAGCATCAGGGCCTGGGACAAGTATTTAAACCAGCCATGACAATAAAAAGTGGTTCAGTAAAAAATTACAGAAAAAAACAGTCTGGAATTAGAACGTGGAGGAGCAAGAGAGAAGAAAAAACAAAATATCAATGTGAAACAACTGCAGAAGCATGGCCTCTGCTGAGAGAGCCTTCAGAATACGACCCATCACTGGAAAACAGCTCTGCACCATCAACCACTGCAATGGGAATTGGCCTGGGTTTGGGACATACTTTGTGTGAAAGGTTTGACACCATCCAGGGAAGGAGGAGAGAGTGAGATTAGTAGTCAAAGAAATTCCTTAAAAACAAAGAGGGAAAAACATTATCTAGGAGCTTCAGGGCTATTGTTGAGCTGAATCAAACACCATGATCCCATAACGAGCAGATATTTGTAAGCTCCACTCATCCCTGCCCAGGAAATAGATTTTTATTTAGGGCAGAGCCAGACATCTCCATCCCCACTGCCAAGAGCCTGTCACACTATGGAGTGGTCTGGATTGCGTGGCAATCTAGCTGCTTCCCCTGAAGCTGCTCAGGTAACAGATAGCAAATGCTGCTCAGGGAAGCTAAACCCCAAATAATGAGTCTTGGAGGGGAAAATAAAGAGCCTGAACATCTTCCAGATGAAAGGGTGCTGCAGCAACACCAGGCAGGGAGAGAGAGACCAGGGAGACACTGTAGAAAAACTCTGCAAACCTGCAGGGCCCAGAAGACAGCAAACAGGCTGCTGGCTTTACTGATACACAGGCACATTATTAATCAGGAGTGACAAGTTTTATGTTGCCAAGGAAGTGCTGAATGCTCCTGCAGCAGTGTAAACCTCAAGTTTCAGAGAGTCCAGTGTGCCTTAGCAAAGGAAAAGCCTGAACGAGCTAAGAAAACGGCACAAAAGGCAAAAGTTGATGGAGACAGTTTTATCTCCCTGAAAAAGAGAAGTCATAGCATTCTCTCCCTTAGCAGAATTCAAACACATGATAGAATAAAAAACGGAGATGTATGCCTTGGGCCTCCAGAACTATTACAGCACCTTGAGGGAACTACAGGAGCAAGTCCCCAGGATGAGGTGTACAGCTCCAAAATGTATTGGAATAGCTTAGCTGAGCATGTGTTATGTTCAAACATCTCCCTCCTGCTATGGAACTGGGCTTTCCAAGCCGTAAAACAAGCTCCAGAGGCAAAGCACAAGAGCAAAGCCATAACATACAGGCCAGTAATTTCTGCTTTCTGCAGGATTCTGCTTGCTGCAAAACCTTGCTTTCAGTCCTATGAGGTAGTCACACTTTATTGTGATGGAGCTGAAAATATAAAAGAATTAAGAAGTGAAAGTCCAGCCAAAGTCTTACATCAGCTGAGAATAAAATACTCTGCCTGTGAGGACCTGACTTGCCCAACTTAAATAAAAGGAACTTTATTAAACATTAGAAACAGACGAACTTTTCTGTGCTCGGTATTTATTGTGTCACCTGCTTTGCAATGGAAGCTATAAATGCTTTAATAAATACATGGAAAGGTTGTTTAGCTTCACTGTAGCTTTTGTAAATGCCCATGTATCCTCTGCTGAAATGCTGTTTTGTAACTTCTCTTTCACTGAATCACAACAGGTACCCCTTTGCCATCTCCAGCAATGCACAAGGGGAAACATCCCTCTTTTATCTCCAGTGCTACACATGCATCAGCAGTACAAAAGCTGGATTCCAAACCTCTTCACACATATGCCAACAGATCCTGTATTTATAGTCGAGATTTGGTCAAAATAACAAATAAACAGCAATGCTGTTTCCACAGGAAAGGAAGTCAACAGGGGGAACATGATGCAGGAGCCAGGCTTATGAATTAACTGACAGCAAAAGACCCCAAACATCAAAAGAAAAGAGCCTGAAGCCTCCCAAAAGATAGCAAAGCTTATAAAGTATCTAAATGCAGGACAGATCATGGGCTGAGTGTTTCTGCTAATGCTTCATGGGGTTCTCACGTACTTAAAAGCTGGTGAGAAAGCAAAATGTGCACAGAAAAAGAACATCCTACTTCAGGAATACAAGGAAAATACATTCTGATCATCACCCCATTGCCTGAATAGCAGGCAGCCTATGGACACAGGCAGTCTACACTCAAACTCCTTTATGCACTATAGCACAGCGAGCTCCTGTACCTACTGCTCCACCAGGAGATGACAATAACCACAGCAGGCAGTGACACTACCCCAGGCATTTCCCTTCTCATTAGCTCCACCAAGAAGAGCAGGATCTGCTCAGCCTTCCCCTTGCTTCACCTACCTGAGTGCATCCACCTCCTCCTTGGTGACGACAGTGCTCTGCTCAGCCGTGCACTGCTGAGACTTCAGGACCTTCATCTCCACCTCCAGCTGCAGGAGACAAAAGGTGTTAGTTGCCTGGTAAGGGCACACACAGACAGCAAAGGGAGGAGGAAACCATGAGGCTCTGCACAGGTCAGACTTCTCATGACACAGATGTGAAGCACAACTTCTCTCGTGTTGAATGTCAAAATCTCACTTAACCCTCCTTCCCCTTGCAATTCCTTTTGCCTTTCCCAACATTTTCTCCACTGTAGATGAGGCACAGAAAGTTGAACGTTACTAGCAAAGCTTCTGCTTCTCTTTCAGATATTTCCCCTATTTTCCCCCATGGATAATGGGATGCAGAAGACTCTGTGTGGCATTAGGAGCTTGTTGGGACCTGAGGTTTAGTATTCAGAGTTCAACCTCAGTCAATTCCTCCCCCAGAAGAAATGAACCACGGGATTATTCGGTCTTGTCCACAACAGCTGAGACACATACGCTGAATCCAAAAGACTGGGGAATATTTCCAGCACTTTCCAATATACACTTCTAGCTCTAGCTGCTTAGGTAGCTCTGGCTGAAGAAACAAACAAGCAAGAATATTTTCTGCCTCTGGCTTTGCTTGGGTAGGAACTCACAAGAAAGTATTTCAAAACTCTACAGACATGAGAACTTCTTACCCAGACTCTCTGACTTGTAGCAGTCTGGATCCCTAACTCAGAGATCAGGACAATGCACAGATTGATAAACTCCATATGTTACTTGTTTCTAAACCCCTCAGAAAATGATTTATTATGAAGTGTAAGCAGAGACAAACCACCTAGAGGATACTCAAACTTCTGTTCCAACACCTTCTCTCAGCTTAGACCTTCTTCACACAGTCATCCTTGAGACTCTGGACTTCCTTTTGTCATCTGTCTTTTTACCACCTGTTGACTAATTCCCCTAATAAATCTGTTGAAGGAAACGATATTTTTTCACCCAAGAGAAAAATAATAAGCAATCCAGCCTTAATTATAGATGCAAAACTTATGATCACAGAGAGTTCAGCACTCAGCATCAGAGAAATAATCCATTAATACAACATTCCCTGCAACACCACAGATTAGACTTGTAGAGCAAAATCACACTGCAATGGCAAACTTCTGCAAGCTTTTTGCAGAAACTCTCCGATTTTACAAGAAAAAGGAGCATCTTGTCACAGTCAGTCATACAGCTCAGACTGAACTGAAGTTCTGACATGCTGCCTCTTCACCCTTCCGTGCTTACCAGAAAAGACAGGCAGAGCATGGCAGTGCTGTTGGCAGGAAAGGGCAGAAAATGGATGGTTGGATTTTGCTCCCACCCTTTTCTGACACCAGAGGAACAGAGCAGAAGAAAAAGAGCACCAAAAAAATGTTTCAACCTAATTCCCCCTGACACCCCAAAAAGCCCTGCATTCTCCCCCTGTCTGTCAAAAAAACATCCAGGAATAAAAAATAAGCAAAGGCCCACCTGCATCATCAGGCTGTACAAATGTTAATGCATATTAGCTGCCTGATAAGATTATCACAGCCAGAAATGCTTCCCTCAATTTTCTGATTACTGAGCTTATCTCTCCCAGCTCAGCCCATCACAGATGGCTGGGGATAAAGCAAGCACACCAGATAATTCCAGGAATGTGAATAAAAGGTACTGGGATGAGGAGTAGGCTTCAATTCCAACCTACTTCTAGCAGGAAAACACTCATTATGCCTCCGGTTTCCCATGACTGCTGAAGCCTGGATGTGTTTGCTGTTAGGAGTTTGAGGATGCTTTCTGGGATGAGTGAGGGCCAGCATTTGAAGATGGAAGAGCTGGTGAGTTATTTATCCCTGGCTAGGAGGGCTCAGCCTCAAGTCCACGTGGCACCTGCTCATCCACACAGATAAATCACGGCCACCTTCTCGGGGGACAAGGGGGGCACAGACAGGAGAGGAATCTGGGGTTTCCTGTGGTGGCTGCACACAGAGGGGAAAAAACAGAGTGTGTAACAGGAAAAGGAAATGGGAGAGTGAATGCAAACAAGCTTGAGGGAGCTTGTGAGAAGCATCTCACACGATACACAGCAGTGACAAATTAGTGCCAGGTACGCTCAGCAGAGGCAGGATGAGGATCTGCTGGGTTTCTAAGAATAAGCTGCTGAAGGAGAACGAGGAGGGAAGAGCACATGGGCTGTAAGGGCATTTCATCTCATTTTTATGTCCTCCCAATTTGCAAGCACCAAGACTCCCTGGACTGAAAATTTGATGTGCCTGAGGTGAGAAAGGAGAGGAGGACACTGATATCACTACAGATGAAACTGGCTCAAGGAGTGAGATGCTGACACAGACCTGCTCCCCAGAACTAGGATTAAAACTACTGCAGAGTTTAAAGTTCAGGCCAAGACACAGTTTTGTGCCACAGGAAATTATTGCCATTCAGACCTCACTAGCTGTTTACGAACTAAGAAAGTAAAACAATTAAGCTATTACATACTTCATTCAAATGTGTTGTTTCCAGATTTAATCCCTAGCGATTGTTAGGAAAACATTGCTTACTGCCAATCTCACCGAAGATATTAAAATATTCAGATATTAAAAATGCTATTTATTATTATGTTATTAATGTCTTTTCCAGGACAAAACCAGTTAGTTGAGATGAGATGGAGTGGCTTACTCTTGGGACCCAGTTCTGCTTTTCTGAAGGCAATACAGTGCAAGCAGCAAGACACAAAACAAGAATGAAGAGAATGGCTAAAAATAAGGAATCTGTTGATAAAACCCAAGAGGTGAGGAGCTTTCCAAGATCATTCCCTTTGACACAGCCTCAGGATAGCTCTGGGAAATGGGTGATGAGCATGAAATAATTTATCACAGTGGCAGTTTGTCCCTTCCTGTCCACTTGTCCTCTCAGTGCCTGTGCCAAAGAACAGCTTCAAGAAGGGGTAAGGAAAGGAACAGCCAAACCCCTCCTGCTGCATTCTCTGTCTAATTCCTATCACATCCCTCTTCCTAAATTAATTTCCAGTCCTAGTCTCTCTTGTTCACCAGATGCCACTTTCAGCAGGCATTTTATGCTTTTTGAACCAACTCACTATTCCTGGCTAAACTCTTCCAATTTTTATCAATAATTTCATGTGACTGGCTGAGTTAAACTTTTATTGCTTTGAATACATTAAACTAGTAGAAGTCATTACCGAGCAGAGAGAGGAAAAGGGCTGCTCAAATTACAGCTCACTGCTGTATTCCCCCATTCCATACCAAACGACCCCGGTCAGCCTCGATCTTTTAAGTGGCATTAAGAGCAGACAGGGAACATTGTTGTGAAATACAGCAGCATCTCTTGTTCTGGAAGCTGCACAAGAGGGACTTAAGGACCTACATCATCTGCAAAAGCTTCAGGGATTATATCACCCAGGATCTGACCCCCAGTGATATTCCCACCTTGCAGAACACATGAACAAACTTGAAAAGAAACCAAGCTGTTATTAAAATAGTTTTTAAAGTTATCTAAGGTTTTTATATAAGGCAGAATAATGAGTAATATCAGAGCCCATGAATGAATAAAACACATCAACAGGTTCTTAATATTTTGAGGATGTGTTGTTCTCTTCTCAAAATATACTGGGGCCCCTTGTTCTCAAACTAAAGTGATCCCATTTATCCTGAGCTTTTTTTTATCTCTTTCAATTCCTTAGCATGAATTCCAGCACAACTTTATTACTCTCAATAAAAAGTGATCGGGACGCACACAGGATATAGACTTATTTTAGAACATCCATTGTCAAAAAAATGCAGGTGCCCCAAAAGATGAAATGCAAATATTTTTTTCCAAAATAAGTACTGCCATTGTTATTTACCAAAGGAGAAAGAGAGGAAGGAAGAACATGGATGCATTTTCATCTAGTATTTAATTATAAGAAATATCACTCTTCTTTCAGCCTTGCTTTTAAACCCGCCTGGACAAGATTCCAAGAAGGTGGTTCTCCTCCAAGTGTTAATGGCATAGCAAACACCCACAGCAGGGTTAGAAATATGTTCCTCACTGCTTCTCTCTTCTGTAGCAATTATTTAAAGACATATGATTCGACAGGAGAAACAAAATTATAAATTCATCTCCTGACAGCTAAAAGAAACAGAACTTCAGAGAGTTGATTTTCTTGGTATGTTTCTGGCATTTGCCGTTTCTGACCTATCGTCCCCTCCAAGTAAGCGCCTCGAGTCTCTGCAACGCCATGGACCTGTTGCTCCTCACACTCAACTCCAGCAGGTTTCAGCATTAATGGAGAAAAGCTTTCCCACAGCCTCCCACTGACCACTGCTGTCCACACTCCGTCTTCAGAGTGAGGCTTATCACAGGTCAGATCAGCCACCCTTGAAAACCACATTCACAAATTTCTGAAAATGTTAACGCACCGCCCTAATCAACGATCAAATCTCTGTTCAGGTGACTCATTTTGGGTAATAAAGAACTCAAAATGTACAGTATTTCAACTCACTGCCAATGTAGGATTTGCATGTTGAAAAAGAAGAAGGGGGGGCTGGTTTACTCGCCCACATCATGTACACACATTTCACAGAACACATGCTGGAGACATACAGTTATTATTTGAATAATGAGTGCATTTTAGAGAGGGGCTGATACAGCAATCTTACCCTGATGAAGTGTGTCTGCACGTCATTCAGCATTTTTGGAACTGTAAAAAGCAGGAAATGCTGAATCCATTATAAATGTCTAAAGGTTTATTTAACAATGGGCTGATGCAACATCCTTTGAAAGGCCTTCCTCAGCAAAAGAGCTGATTTTGAACGGCGGCGATAAATGGGAACTGAATTGCACGGAGCCGGCACGGAAAGGTGAATTGAGAGGTTGTGTTGGGCTACAAGCCTCAACACAATTCAAGGAGCTATTTCAGTACATAAATATTTAAAATGTATGAACACCAAGCAGACTTGGAAAGGAAGAGTGTATGCTAAAAGAGACAGGAACAGAGAAACGGGACCCTGAGCATGACCCATGCACTGAGGGCTGGAAACAGGCAAACCAAGACATGATATGACAATGATGCCATTTGTGCTTCTCCCCACTGGATGTTACAGAGGCTAAGGAGCTTCTCTGCCTCTTCCCACAAGGCAGCACAGCAAGCTCGGTGTTATCTACAAGCTTAGAAATCTGGCATCAAAAATCCAATATACACGAAACACCAGTGAGTTTAACTTGGGTGTCCAGCAATGCCACAGCGCAGTAAGACACCATGCTGAACACTTCAGAGATCATTCTGCTCAGCAAAAGCACCAGCACCTCCTCCACAAGCCCATCCCACTGGCATTCTGAAGGGCTGTTCCCCCAAAACATCTGCAGGGAAGCACACAGAGGGAGAACTAAGCCTCACCACATTTCCCAGTGAACTTTACTCTTCCTCAAAAAGTAGGACAGTACTTGTAAAACAAAATATTGTCTGCCATTTAGAAACAGGCTAAGCAGCCCAGGATTAGTTGGTACATTTTTCTTGGGAAAATTAATCCTCGATGCCACTGTGAAACAAAAGCAATAAAGCCAAAGAAAATTAGATATTCGACAAAAAGTGGTTTGGAGCTACCCATCTCCCACTTGGCCGAAGCAAAAAATATGTATTTTTTTTTCTCTTGGAAGATGAAGGCTGGCCGGATCAGAGCCACCAGTCTCTAGGGGTTCCACCATCTGTAACAAACTTGCTGTGCTTTTATCACTGAGAAGTCAGTGCTAGGAGCAACCTCTCAGCAAACACTTTCTTAAAAATGTACTCATGCATATATATTATTGTAGATACACACACACAGAGGGAAATGGACATATGCTGACTTCTGCTTCTCTCCAGTACAGTCTGGATTGTGGCTTTTCTCCTCCCGTCGCAGTGAAAAGAGAGCAATTTTTCAAGTTTATACCAAATGTCATTCGATTTCATTTCCAAATATAATCTCCCAGAGAGAAGGTTCACTTGCCCTATTTCCAATCTCTAAAGTTAATACACAAATTTATATTCCTTTCTCCCACTCGCTCTCCTAAATTAAGAGGTGTAATTACTAGGAACGCTTGCTACAAACGAATGGAGTGCCAAGGGAGAAGGAGCTGTCAGGGCTGGACGTCTGCAGCAGCCACCCTCCCCTCTCCCCCCTCCCTGGAGGACCCTGCTTATGAGGCAGTTTCTATCTTTCCCATTAGCAGGGGTAGCTCACACCCAGGAGCAGATGACAACCTCTCCCTTTCCAGGCAGGGCAATCATAAGGGACAAAATTACAAAATTAACTTCAGCCTGCCAAGGCCCACTGGTGCTTGCCAGGATGATTCCTCCCAAGCCCACCTTTTGCCCCTCCTCGGCTCCGCTGACCTCTCAGACAACATCGGGTTCCTTTAACAACAGCAGAGAAATGCAGATCTGTGATCTAAAAATTCAGCCCCAGTCTCATCACTCTCCCCCTTCCTCATACCCAGCACCCTCTCCAAAGGAAGATTGATTATTATAATCAGACTTAGCTCTGACACAGCATTTGCATTTTCAAAGCACAGCAAAGTCATTAACTAATTCATCTACCCCAAGGGAGCCTTAACGAGCATTCACCTCTCTCCCCTCTGATTCCCAATCCTCAGGCAGCCCGCAGCTTTCCTTCCAACACCTCCCCTCCACATTGTGTGGCACCAGCACAACTTGGGGAAACTCCAGACAGCCTCAGCGTGCCAGACTCAGCCCTGCTGCAAAGGAACAAAAGGACAAATGCACAGACACCCTACTTAAACCAGCCACCCTGTGGTTTCCATACTAATCACAGTGGGACAGGGTATGGCAGGAAACAGGTTGTTCTGCAAAATAAGGCCAGTGCCACATGGGTCCCAAAATGGCCCAAGCAGCCTGCCCAGCTGCACGCATGTGAAGAAGGAATCACCATCACATCACACCCCCAAAGCCCCAAACTCCTCCTGGCACAGCCCGTCCAACAAGCTCTTCCCCAAAGTCACCTTTGCTTCATGACATGGCCTCCTGCCCCTCTCAAAGTTTCTTCTCACGTCCCAACAACCACCAGATGCCAACCATCCCCACCCACCCACCTTCCTTGGTGCTGTATTTATTTCATTTTAGTAATCTGGGATGGGTGCAGGATGTGACTTTGGAAATAAGCACTACTGGACACTTCAGATGGATGGAAGCTGGCTCAGAGCTCAAAATTAACAAACCTGGAAGGCTCGTGGGGAAGAAGAGCAAACATCCTGAACAAGAGACACGCCGAGCAAGGGAAGTGAAGATGTTAATTTAAACCCATGAGTTTATTCAAGTATAATTACACATTTCAACCCTCACTCCACGAAAGGAGCAGACAAGGAATCTCTTCCTCTCAGCCTGCCCTGCCCACGCTCGCAGGCACTGCAATGAGACCTCACTGCCACTGCTTGACAGCAAAACACCTTGACAGCTCCACATCCAAAACCCCTCTCTTTGCTCGAACAGCTCATTCTGAAGAAGGATCACCTAATTTCCATGTTCATTCAGCTCAGAGCTCTCGGCTGTTATCAGCCTCGCTCCACCACTTCCACCAGGCGTGTAGATGACTGTTTCCTTTAATTACTACCGAAAGCTCCTCCCAGCCAGGGAGAACAAAACAGCTGGTGTCCACCGAGAGAAGGCAACTCTGGAGTAATTAGCCTTAACTGGCTGACACCTCCTACCCATTTCTCCTGGTTAGAACAGCAAAACACAGAATAAGAGCCTGTTGAGGGAACCTGTCAAGGTGCCAGACTGGATGTGCCTCATCCCTGCCCAGTGTAACCGCGGTGTTGGCACAACGGAGTTGTCTGTTCTTGAGAAGTGCATCACACAGATCACTTCTTTCACATAGGAATAGGCATATTTTGCTAGAATCAAGTCTTCTAGCAGCTGCAATTTACAGGCAAAGCAACGAATAAATCTGCAAAGATGTCATACCTCCTCCGTACGGAGTTTGAATACAGTTTGTTTCCTGAAAATATAGCCTCGAGGAGTTTCCGGAGCATTCAGTCAACAATTCTCATCAAACGGGATCTTGTAATCCCACCTCTCACTCCCCCATCAGTTTTCCCATTGAAAAATCATCACATAATAAACAGTCAGAGAAGAATCTATGCAGTTCCCAAGCACCTAGGAAGATCAAAGGGGAAAGAGGAATCCAACATCCATTTTCGTTTCTTTTGTTTCCTAACATAAATACTGTGGAATCAATCTTGCTTAATAAAGTAAAGAGAGCAAAGGAGCCTTCACTGAGTGCTTGAACTTAATCTTCTTTCTCTTGCTCACATGGAACAACACACAGCCTGTGCTTTTAGGAACAGCTCTCTCTCGCTCCCACTGCAGCTCCAGACCAATTTTGCAGTTCACTACAGCTGAGAGCACTGTTTGCTGGCACATCTTGGCAGGAGCCAGCAGAGCTGCCTGCTAAAGCCGCTCTCTGAACCCCCAGAGTTGGGAAATGTGAGGATGGGGCAAGGGGCCCAGCGATGGGGAAGAAGTTGCTCTCCTGACAGGACCTCCTAGCTGCTTTCAAGGAAGGTGGAGAGCCTTGAAGGAGCCTTGTTCCCCAAACCCTGCCCAAAGAACAGGTTAAGTAGAGCAGGTTGAATATTTTCTAGCTAAATGAACCCATCCTGAGATTAGCCTGTGACAAAAAGCAGTGGGCTTTTAATGTATAAAAAGTGAGAAATCTCTCTCCTGGTGCCAAAACCCAAAGGCCACGCACGGGGCTCTGCCAAGACTGCTCTGCCCATTTCAGCCTCTCAGGGTGATGCCTGCAGGGCCCTTCAGTTGCCAGCAGCAGTCACAGAGTGAAAGGCAAACAGCAATTCCCTCTGAAATACCATATGTTCAACTCTGGTGCCAAAGCACAAACCTGGCATTTTAACCTTTGGTGAACATGTTCTTGCTGCCACCAACAATAAACTCTGAGGCCCAGCTCAGAGGAAAGAAAGGTGTACTGGATGTGCAGCGATGACATTAGCACTGAACACAGCATCAACAGGACAGGGGCTGGCAGGAGCTCGATTTTATACAGCCAGTCTTTAGAGGTTAATGAAATATTCATAAATAAGTTAAAATTCTCCTGACAAGCCAGATCCTGTAATACAACAAAGAGTTGTCAGCCTCAATTAAGCGATTCCAGAGGCAGGGCTCTGCCATTCATTATTTACCAAGAGGTCATAGGAGAAATTCTGCTCTATGATCTCCTCGTCTCTGTGGATAAATTGGGTTTTACAGCTTCTGCTGGAGGACTCTACTGCCCTGACAGACCCCAGACTGCCACAGCTACTACCTACCCCCAGCATCCCTCAGCCAAAGGCAAGAAACACTGGGAACAAGCTCTTCTAAGGACACTGAGACACAAAAAGACTGAAAACAAATGATGTAACCAGCTGATTAGGCTGTCAGTGTAAGGACTAAGTCTTGAAACTTAAATTTTTTTTAAGCCTTTATCTCCCTTTTTGTATACACAAAGCCAGCCCCAGGCAAGAAGAGAAGTATCCAGCAACCTTTGATCTGCAGGCACATCCTCTGAACATGCCCTCCATGCCCTCCCCAGATCCCATAGCTGGAGACCTTCACATCCCCCTGCATGTTCAGGACAAGCTGTGCTTACAGAATTGTATCTTTTGCATCAGATCTCTCAGGATGGTCCTCTTCTGATGCAGGCACAGCTTCCCAGGGCTGTGAAAGCAGGAGGAAACTGGTCTCCATCCTTGTCACAAGGAAGCAGTAAATCAGTTATTATTTTGTCCCATCTTAACACGATTGTTCAACAACCCCAAGTCTTCCTTTCCCTCTCTGGACAAGCACTGGAACTTCATGTTCCTTCCACAGCTTCTCCAAGCTGCCTTTTAGAAAGGCAGGATAAAGGAGCAGAAATGATAGATTCCTAGAGGTATCCCAGACCTCTCACCTGGTTTTCTCAAAGTACTGAACACAATGTAGAGCTCCTGCATTCTCCAGGAAATTCTAGTTCACCTAATGGAACCAAGTGAGTCTGAAGTAGCCCATAAACTTCTCACAGGCTCTGTAGCAATGAATGAAGCCTGGAAAAGCACAATTCTTGCATGTCTATTAAACAGGCCTTGTGTGTCTCCAGGCTGTGCCTACTATAATAAAGCCTCTGATAATATCCCTATCCTGTTCTCATTTAATCAAGTAACTCAGTGTAACTCAGGTTTTAGTGACAGTAGCGACACTGACAAGGACCACTGTAGCTGCAGCACCTTCCAAACAGGACAACTACTCACTTTTCCCCTCTGCTCAACAACTGATGAGAAAAAACCCTCCCCACTTCTCCCTCTCCAGTCCTTCCTGTTACCATCATGCCTGACAGTACAGCTCAGGTTTTAGGGGTACACCTGTGGCATGGAGGCCACCCCAAATGATGGGCTGGGAATTAGGGCAATGTCCATGAGTCCATTTGAGCTGGAATTACTCTTCAGGTCTGGGTCAGACCGTTTCCCCAGTCTGGCAGCACCTGTCCCACAGGGAAGGCCAGCAGGAAGGCAGCTCTCCCCTTCAGGCAGCCACATTTCTTCCTCTTGACAGCCTGAACCCCATGTCAGCCCTTACTGCCTTGGAAGAGCAAATGAAAACAGTCCTGCTGAAACCAAACGGTGCTGCCGTGTCCCATAAAACTTCCACGTTAATGGATCCAACAGCAGGTTCATTTGTGTAATGGGACTTTTAAACAGACCGTTTATTTCTTTTTAATTTGAAGGGAATGTGCTGTTTGATCCCATGTGCCCGGCTAGATTTTTAAAACAGAGATAAACCACGAGAATTGACTCACTGAGTCTCTCCTTCTCACCTAATTAAAATAGCATTGAGATAGTAACGTGCAGAGGTGGAATGTGCAGAGCACCTCTCCAGCCCACAGGCAGTTTTTGTCAGCACTCATCCACCAAGGCTTCCTCCACACTCCCTGCTTTGCCCACAGTCACCTGCAACAGACGCTTCCGATGGTGCCACATTTTGTGTGTTGAACGTGAATTTTCCAAGAGGGACCACACAGCAGGTGCAACACACCAACTGAGGTTGTTCATCATTCCCCAGGCTAAGAGAGGGAGAAAAAAATAACCTTGTCTGTGTACCTCAGAGCTCGCTGTATTTCTACTCCATGGGGAATAGCAGAGACGAGTTTTAATGTAGTTGTTTACAACGGGCACTGAGAGCTCTCTGCCAGGGAAAGGGAGAAGACAAGTGTATTCCCATCCCTCTATTCTAGGCTTCACTCCACCTTCAGAACCCAAGAAACATAGGGTATCAATGACTCCTGCACAATCATCCCCCTCTTCTAACAACTCATAATTCAGAATTTACAGGATCACACGATAAGAGAAGAATGATATAAACACTGTGAAGTAAACGAGCAACAAATGGCTCTGCTAGAGTAAAACTAAAACAACCTGATAGAGAAGAAGATGTCTCAGACACATTCAAAACAAACAAAATCCAATGAAGACCTTGGGTCTAAAAATACAAATGCACAAACACAATTACTGATAGCGCAGAGGCTTTACCACAGAGGAACATAAACTGATCAGAAAAAGGAAGCTACGTGAAAACCAAAGGAACAGCACAGAATTGAAATGTCAGAGTACAAGTCCCAAAACAGCTGGAATGCCTCCTACAAACTGAGCCTTCCTCAGCCAGAAACTCGAGAGGGGGACAGAGTGGGGCAGATGAACTGACCCCAGGATAAGTGCATCTTCACTCTGTGGCACTGAAATGGGTGATGGCCTGGATACAACTCAGCTCTTCCACCACAAAAATGGAAAAGGTTCCTGTCTGCACTGCATGATCCTGTGCAAGGCACTTTTGCAAAAGCGACTGCTGGAACATCACCTGGAATGATGTGACCACTCTGATTACTCATCTTCAAAGGGGAGACAGAAAGAGGAAGAGATTTAAAGAAAGCTGCATGATTCATGAGGAAACTGAAGAGCCTGTTTTAAGAGAAGGCTGCAAGAGCTTGATTTGTTTAACCTAGACAAATGAAAGGCTGGGAGAGAACAATTGTTCTCTATAAATATGTCATGGCATAAATATGAGGGAGGAAGAACAGTCACCGTAGTTTAAGGAGAATATTAGCACAAGAAAAAAATGGATATTAACTGCACATATATTTTCAGTTGGCACTGGGAAGATTTCAGCTATCAGAGCAGTCTTTCCATGACAGTAATGGTACAAACAACCAAAGCAGTTTCAAGACAAGCTTGATAAATTTATGAACTGAGATATATGCTGCATTTGCCTCAGTTACTGAAGGACTGGACTTTATGATCGAAAAGTCCTCTTCCAGTCTTCTGTTACTATATCATTTCATTCTGGATTAGCTTCTTTTGCTGTCTCTTTATAACCAGGTTCATGCTTTTCAATCTGATTTGAGAAGTGGATATTTCTCTAAGATTGCCTTACTAAAACTATTCACCCTGCTGCTCAGTTGAGTGCCACGATGCTCATCTGTCTTGGCTTTGCTGGCCTCACATAAAGTGTTAGGATAAAATCTGTCACATGGGAAGGAGATTTGCTGTCACCTGCTAAATCAATTCAGAAATTATGTAATACACTTTTGATAGATGGAGACTTCCTGCACCAGTCAGTGTCTCCTGCCCCTCCCAACCTGTTGGTCCTAAAGATGTTCCAGCACAGCTTCATTTTGATTTATAACTACTGTGCTTCAGCCCTCTAACCCCACATTTAATTGCCTTCCTATTACAGATAATACAGAGAATTTACATTCCCACTAATGAACACCACTTTTTTTCTTGCTCTCGGTCTGTTGTATTTCTTGTTTTCTGTTCAGTAACTCCTAAACAAGAAATAAATGAGCGCTATTGGCAAGTAATCCAAGGCAGGTCTTTCTATACTAAAGTTGTTATTTTTTCCTACTATCATTGGTGTAACCTGTAAATTAAAAACATAGGTAATGACTTTTCCATTTTGCCTTCCAGTTAACAGCTAGTTCCCAACAACCTCAAGCTCAGTGTTCTCTGACTTTATTTCCTTCATGTTCCTTCTCCTTTCTGTCTCCATTTCTACTCCTGATAACCATCAGTGTAGGCAGTCACTGACATTTAAGTTAATCCTAAACATCATGATTTCATCAGACTGAACACATGATTGGTTCTTTTAACTATTGTTGACCTGCTGCTCTTAAATAAAGGTTTCCCCTTCTCTGCAAAGGGTTAACCAACACTTTTCCTCAAAGCAAGGGGTGTCGATTATATTAATTTTAAGGTGTCTTTATTCCCTCTATAAGGACACTCAATTTATGCCAGTCATTTGGTGATGGCTGCATTCTTGGACTTCAAATCTTCTTTACCTCCCACCCTGCAAAGCAATTCTTCTGATTCTTATATCCATCCTTTTTAATCTGCTGGAGGGTGAAATTTAATTTGTTCCAAAGAGCAGTCTATAGATTTCAGAGCCCACATGGGCCAAGCTGTCTTTTGAAGATGAAAGCCAAAAGATACCCAGAGCACCTCAGGGTAATGAAAACACAGGTGATGCTTTTTTAATACCAAGCCAACTTCCCTCAGGGATTAATGATGGAGAACAAAAAATCTTGACATGAATGCCCCCTGCTTCAGAACCAGACTGGAAGAAAGTGTAAGATCAGAGATCAGAGCTGTTGCTTGGATGGCAAGCTTGAGCCAAACAATCTCCTAGTGTCTATAAAGGGATATGAAAAAGGCAAACGAAAATTACAAAAACGAACATGTCTTCTTTTTCCCTCCCTCAGGGAGGGAAAGAAAAACAATATAACAAACAAGAAGGCATTTTCCACAAATAATATTTTGGTGTGAGTGAAGCTCTCTCTCAGCTTTAGGCCTGTAGAGCACTAAACTAACATGGCATGAGAAATAAGGTCCTGGGACCACAGATCAGGGAGCTGTGTGAACTCTGAGCAACCTCTTCACACATCCTGGAAATAAAGTCACTGTAGCACCAGCGTCAATAAAGAAAACTTCCAGTGCTGATCAAATTGTCAGAAAAGTGTGCATTCATACAAATAAAAAAAAGAAAACAACAAACATTCAGCAAATAAAAGACAGAAAAACCCTATGGATCTGTGGGGCAGCTCAGTGACCTGAGCCCTATCAAGAGTAGTGAGACCCTTATGTGCCTTATGGGCAGACACTGTTCCCTTACAGGATGAACATGCTAAAACTGTGAATAAAGAAAAATAAATAAGTGAAGGGTTAGAGGGAGAGGAAAATCAAAGTTTCATTGTTAATTACACAGCACAATGATAAGGGTAATTTTTCTTAAATCAAAAAAATAAATTCTAGGTTCAAGTTCCCTGAAGGATATAAAATATTAGAGGGTTTTTTATGGTTGTAATCACAAACTCATTTCTCCAGCCACTACTGGCCGTGTCTAATTAGGGCAAAGTATGTTAATGATACAGAGGCACAGCCCAGAGATTTCTTCAGTTGCAATATTAATTGCATTTAGGGAAAGAGGCATGAATTGTGCTTATACAAGCTAATTAGTATGGGTTTGCTAATTAATACTGGAAAGTCAAACCGCCTTTGTCTTGTCAACTGCAATTAACTGAAGACATTTAAAATTCTTTTTCTGTTGTTCCTTCAGTAGCACGCTCACTTTTAGTTGACAAGCAATGAATCCCTGCACGGGAGCAGCCAAAACAGCCACTCCATTCCACTGGCATCCCATTTTCCTCTAGCAGGACCTTGTGCTCTGGCCTGGCAAAGGGTTCCTTACCACACACACCACCCTCCATCTCCCATTGTCCCTGGGGACACAATTCCCTGAGCTCATCCTCGGGGGAGAGGGCCCTGAGTGTGCAGATGCTGTTGTATTGAGGCCACCATCCCATCAGACTCATCCCACAAATATCATACTTTTAAATATTGTAAAGTGTAAAGAATGATTCATTTACCAGGGCACCATGGATGCCCCCACTGATAGAAAGAAGTCCTTGGCTCTCCTCAGTGAGGTGCCATCAGCCAGTTCCCTGGAGCCAGAGCCCAGATCTTCCATTTCCAGTGCCCCAGGGAGGGTGGCAGAGCCATCAGAGCTCTGCAGGGTGGCAGCAGAGGTGTCACCTGCACAGAGGTTTGTCCCAAAGGTCTCATCAGACTGCACGAGAGCACCTGACAGGTGTTTGTTCCATTTCACTCAGAGCCACAGGCCTGTTTGCAGAAGAGCTGATGAAAAGCAATATCCACATCTGGCAGCACCCAGAGCAGGACATTCAGCATTCCCAGTTCAACATCCAACTGAGACTGCAGGCTCATGGGTGAAAGGGATGGAAAGAAAGGTGAGAGGTCAGCAATCCAAACCAGGCAAGTAATTTTGATGAAGTGGCAAATTTAAAGGAGTCTGAAAATCAGGCCACCCAGGTGACACTGATCTGGAGAGGGGGGGAAAAAACCACATGAAGAGCATTTGGCTGGATGGAAGGAAGGAGAGTGGGGCTGGTGGCACATCCACAGCAGCCCATGGCAGGCAGCTATGGAACAGCCCCATCCAAACAGAGGTCCTCAGAGACCTCAGTCACCATCAACACTGCAGAAGACACAAAGTGACAACAACTTTCCCTACCAGGGAGATTTTGACTGGGGATGCAGAAGAACCATCCACTACCAGTGAAAAGGAGGAACTATACTGTCAGGTTTTCCCTCAAAAGGGGAAAAGATGGGGGGAAAAAAATCTCTTTTCCTCTGTGGAATCAATTCTCCTGTATTTACTGAATAAATTCAAGCTGCTGAATAAAGCCCACACGTCACAATCTGCAATCTATGGTCTAAAGCACCACCACAAAAAACAGCCTGTTCATGGGAACTTGATGTAAGAGTTACTGGAAGATCACAAGACCAGCAGTTTTCCACTGAGAAACCCTTGGGAATAGGCACTGAACACTGACTGTTGCTTTATCCTCTGCTGATGGCTGATGCACAACACCAATTAATGCTTTAACACTGGAAGTTTCAGTTTCTCTGCTAGCCTGCTTAATACAACAAATTTTCGAAGGCAAACAATTCAAAAAACAAGCTTAATGAGCCTAAAAGAAAAACTTTGAAATGTTTAAGAAAAAACCTCCAGAACATCAGAACATTTAAAACATAACAGCAAGTTTTTCCTCTGATACACCCAGTGAGCACAACACAAAATTGATTGCATAGAATTTGAAACTGTTACAAGGCAGCACTTAATGAGATCAGATGGTAAATAGGATTAATTCGGTTTTCTTTGGAAAGTCAGTTGTGGCCTGTGTCACCACAGAAAGCAGCTGGGCACACAAAAGTGTTTGCCCACAACGTGAGACCACCGCAGAACTGGAATCAATTAACGCTCTCATGATGGAAAAATCTGATGTTGAAACAGCAAGAGGCACAAATTAAAGAAAAGATCCTAACAGACGTATGGCAACCCATTAATAGCACAGTAGGGGCACCTCATCCTGCCCTTCAGTGCCCTACTAGAGCTCAGCACAAGTCTAAAAAGACCCGTGTTGGCACTCTAGTTTATGATTAGGATTTTAGAACAGATGTCTGTTTAGCATCTACTTACTAGCCAGTGCTGCAGGCCTGGTTTTATATTAGTAATAAAATTAATCACATCTACAGAATGAGTCTGCATCTTGGATACTGCTCAGGTTTTCCTTGTGACTAGAAAAAGTTGCAAGAATCCCACAGTTCATCCATTAGCAAAAATATCAGTTCACGAAACGGCTTTACACTGACACCTCATTTATTCCTGAGTATAAAAAATCATATTCAAGTCATGAAACTACACATAAACCTCCCTGCTACCTGGCTTTGTGTCCTTGTATTATTTTTGGTCCTTGAGGGAAGTGCCAATAAAATAGACGAACTCAACGGAAAATTAACAGATATTATAAAAAAATCGTTTGTGGTAATTCTCTTGTATCTCATCTGCCTGTCCTTTGAACACTAGAGACTGAATCAAAGGCCCCCAAATGAAAGGAGTTAATTCAGTATGAAATTAAATGCTTGCTTGTGATCTAGAACTGCTAAGGAGAAAAGGAATTGCCAAGAAAAGGAAGACAGACCACTAGATCTCATCCAACACTTTTTCCAGGTGAGGAGTATGAAGACAGGGAGTGCCAAGACTGGCAGCAGCAACACAACTTTTGCAATGTTTATTTGCTGTTCATTTCTGAATATCTGGAACTGATCCACTGTTTAAATGAACTGAACTTTGCATATTACTGCTCTCTAAAACTACCGGGGGGGGGGGAAGGCAGAAATTGAACACTTACCATCTCTGCTCTTTGCTTGTGGTTTCCCACTTCTTCCAGAACCTGAGACAGCTGAGCCTTCAAGACACAGGGAGAAAAAAAAAAAAAAAAAGGAAATTAAGTCTAGGATGTAATTTTGGAAGTTTAATAAGAATTTTGTTCCCCTCCCTGACCTCCCCCCCCCCCCAAAAAAAAAATCACATATGGCACCATGATTTTCATGGCACTGAGAAGGAATTATAAGTGTTTGGTCTTGTTCTGTCCTGTCAGCACCCCATGCCATGAGACAGTCCTGTCCCAAAGACCCTGGAGTCTAATGCACAAGACAAACCAGGTTTATTGCAGAGAATGCCACCAGATGAGCCAGCCCAAATTTCAATCCCATGGTCCAGCCAGAACTGTGCCTCCACTCCATTTGTGTGAAGCTGCAGAAAGAGTGGTCTAAAACCCACCCAGTTTTGCCCAGCTCAACTTCGAAGGGGAGGAGGTTTAGCTCCACAGCTCCTGAAAAGAGTGTGTGTTTCAAGCTAACTTCATGGAAAATGTTCTGTTGAATTTCTGGAGTCCAGGGTTGGGTTTGAAAGCCTTCCAAAATGCTGTGGTAAAACATCAAGAAGATCTGCTCTGTAACATAAACCTCCTGAATTTCCATGAGAAAAGATCTCAGTGCAGCATTTTTACTTTTTTAAAAGGAAATTTGGAATGTAAAGAATCTCCAACCAGCGCAGAAATGCCTTTGGCTCTCCTGGCATAATCTGAGGGGAAACAGGAACTTGACTCAGGAAAGGATCTTTTACAGAGTTTTGTTTATGAAAAACGATTTTAATCCAAATAGGTATTTAGGAGATGGTTAAGAGAAGCCACACAATACATGAGTGCTATTACTTCCCACATCCTTGATTTTGTAACACTGCTAGGCTGCAATCAGCCTTTCTCTGCTTAGCAGAAAGCCCAAAAAATAGTCACTGATGACAGATAAGATAATTTAAACAATGTAAACAAATAAACGAAATAAAACCAACTTTCCTACAAACTGATTTGTGTCATTTCAAGCAAATATTCATGAAAAGCCTCCGGAGTCTCTCAACTTCTCACCAAATATGAAATGAGTCTTTTGAGTGCCACGTCCAAAACAGAGACAAAGAGCAAGCAGTTTATTACAATGAAAAGCAAAACATTCCTAGCTTTGGAGGGTAACTGCACTGAAATGCAAGCAAATAAATAAAAAAATACAGTGTTAGTGTTCAGCACAACAGAAGCTCCATTTTGGAAACAAACAAGCAAACAGTTCAAGATTTCCCTGGCCCCAGAGCTCAGCGGCAAGTGAAAAGGTTTCAACTTCTTGCTGTGCAGGGCCGGGAATGATGTGACATTATTTAAGGAAGGGACACTGAAACAAGATGAAAAGGGTTTTAATACAAGCCTGGGACCTGGCACAGGAGAATGAGACACACTCATTAAACACTGCGGGAGACTCCAGCCCCAACCAAAACTGGAGTGCCTGGACAAGCAAGTGAAGAGAAAAAATAAATGGTCACCAAGTTTGACGTGGAAACATCAGGGAACTGTAAATTTGCAGACACCTGGGAAAGACTTTTCCCTACTGCTATTGAAGCTGGTACAATGACAGCAGCAGGCAGGAGCCAGGAGTTGCCTGGGGAAGAATTAGAAAACATGACCTTAGAGAGGTTATTTAGGAGAGGTGCTGGCATAAACTCTGCAAAACACCCCAAGACTGACTGAATGTTTGTGATTACAAACCAGCCCAACTGTTCTGTATATTTATCAGCTTCCTCTATATGAAGATGACCTTTAGATGGGAACAATGAGCCTATTATAAACCAGATACAAGAATTACTTAATTAGAAATTACATTAAAAATCATGTATTTTCTTACAGCAGCTATCAGTCCTGAGTTTGAGGGTTAAGTCTCTGTTCAGCTTCCTGTTCACACAGACTCCTATGGAATCACAGAGTAACCCACACTGAAAGAGTGGGAATTCCCTCAAAGGTCAGTCCCCTGTGGTTTTGGTGGGCACCTGGCACCCAGCCTGGATCAAGCCATCACACTGTGCCAAGCCTTGGTCACCCTCACAGTGCAAATATTTTTATTTACAACACCAAAGGAACAGTACCCTAGGAGCCTGTTTAACTAGATGGGCATAAGAGCATTTTAAAGTATAATACCCCCATAAAAATCAGAGGAAAAGGATAGCAAAGACTCCAACACATTTTGCTTCAGCCAAAGGCTGGAAAAACCTTTTAAGCAAGAGAGAAATCATACAAAGGAATGGGAAAAATTGAAAATACAAGCAGGAAATATGCCATAATTTATCTGAACTATAATATGGCTTGGGGAAAATAACCATTTCAAGGTGCTGTGCCAACAGAGACACACAGAGAAACCTGGACAGCAAGTCCAAGCCAGCAGCATAACAACAGCAGATCAATATGATTTGAAGAAGCAATCAGATAAGAACTAAATCACAAAGTAGGTTTTCTTCATTGCATTTATTTCTAGGCAGATCATCTCAAAGGGAAAGAGTCAGTAACTAGTGGGAATTCAGAGAGCAGCTACAAAACTTACTCGACTGCTGGAAGAAATGATTTATGAAGATTAAAAGATTTTTAAACATATGATTTGACTGCAACTCTCACAGAAGAGCAAAAGGGACATATTTAATGCACTGAGAGCTGTTACAAGACAACGCTGGAAACAAGGAGGCTTCCCCAGCTCAGTGATGCCGTAGGATGCGCTCACAGTCCAGAGTGGGGACCCTCCCACTCCCTGTCCCTGCCCACCTACTCAGACAGCTGGGGAAGCACCAGAAAAAGCCCAAATTTTCAGCAGGGTCCCCAGTGTCTGCACTTGCCAGGCTGTGATAGAGCTGATCTGGATGCTTTATCACGTCCAGTTTGTAAACATCAGCCCTATCCCAGACTTTTTATTAGCTTAAATCAAATATTGAACCTCCCTCAGCTGTTGGAGGACAGCTGCTGGCGAAGTGATTCACTGCCATATTCCTTCTAGGCCACAAGAAAACACAGAGTAATCACCAGCAGCATGACAGATGCACGCATTTTTAATTATGAAGGAGAAATTAGGCTCTGAACTTATCCCCACAACTCACTTAATCAGAGTGCTGGGGAGGAGCTGCCAGCCCCAGAGCCAAGGAGCTGCAGAGGGCCCTGGATGGTGCCTGGCAGCCTGCTCAGCCCCTGCTGCCATTCCCCAGGCTGTGGATGGAAAAGATCTGAAAAAAACAGTGTTAGGTTGTTTCTTGGAGTGTGTCTTCTCAGGAATGGACTGTTGTGTTTCTCAGTGCAGCCACATGAGGACAAGGAACACAAGAGGGTTGGACAGGGGCCTTTCAGGGGGGCTGGCAAGGCACAGGGGGTGCAGCAGATGCTGGAGCAGTTTGCCAGTCCCAGCTCAGAGTTCTGTTCTGGGAAAAGCCATCCAGGTAGGGAGAGGACAAGGGGGAATGGCTTCAAACTGGAAAAGAGTAGGTTTAGATTAGACATTAGGAAAACAATCTTCCCTGTGGGGGTGGGGAGGCCCTGGCACAGGCTGCCCAGAGCAGCTGTGGCTGCCCCAGCCCTGGAAGTGTCCAAGGCCAGCTTGGATGGATCTCTGAGCAACCTCGTCCAAGAAGGTATTCCTGCCCACAGAAAGATGATTTTTAAGGTCCCTTCCAACCCAAACCATTCCATGATTCTCGGAGTAGCTCAGCTCTGTGTTGGGGTCTTTTCAATTGAACGTATCCCCCTTGGTACCTCAGGAATCTCTCCGTAGGATAGACTTCCGTGTTGAATTTTCAGGCTATGCATGGAAGCTGACTTAAAGCTCCAAAGAAATTCTCTTTACCTAAGACACATGTTAAATTCCCACAGATCACCGAGCTCAAGGGTTAAGAAAGGTGATATGCAAACAGGTATTATGAATCAGATACACAAATACAGTGCAATTCACCCACAGAAGGCAGCACAACTAGGTAAGGGAAAATCGAGTAGCAAAGCAGGGGAAAAAAATCCTCTCAAGTACTCAGTCAATTACATTACGCTTTCAGAAAAGGTTTGTCAATTCAAAATATTCATCTTACATGACAACATAGTCTAATCTACTGTCAGTGGATTGTCATCCTCAAAAGAGAGTGGCAGGAAGAGAAGAACCCGTGCTCCAGCCTCACTGGGAATCTGCAGCTTGGGCTGAAAGAGGAGCAGGAACGGTTTCCAAGGAGAGGAACCAACTCAGCTCCAAGGAGACATTTCTGAATTGTTTAACTTGCTTCCCTGCATCAATAATTTGTCTTCTGTACCTTCCAAAAGTCAGCCTTCACTGACAGCACTGGAGGAGGCTGGTCAGGGAGGGTTTAGTGAATGAAACTGAAGCAATCTGGTGGTGACAATGCAGCTGTTAAACTGATTGCATCCGGAGCCCCCAACTCCCCTCCCGGGGCTGATGGTGAGCTGGCTGCCCTGAATGATGGGCAAGCAGCTCAAATGTGAGCCCCATTCGTAGGGAAAAATTAACTACTCAGTCTCTAATGAACAGTCTTTCTCTACACAACAATACCCTCTGCTCTACAAGCAATTAGCAAATCGAAGCACTCTCTTTGTGGACCTGCATTAATTTACTCCTCGGATGTGGCACATTAAATAGCTCACAGGTACAGCATAGCAGTGGCAACAGCCAGCACCATAAAATAAAAGCTTGCTTCAAAGAGTTCGGGAAGCGAAATTAGGCGTGCTGCATACAGGGAATAAATCAAAACAACCTTCATTTGGAAACATCATTTTAGTCTTATGCTTTCATCAAAAAACATGATTATCGTAACAGTCACGTTAATACGGCGTCAGTGCTCTACGAGGGAGAGAAACAAGCAGCACATTCACTACCTCAAATTAGAAAGAGCAATTTTTCTTCTTTCTCGTCAGGGGGAAATACCTGAGGACATACACAGCTGCCTGTTCTGGGGTTGTGCTTTCACAGCTAGAAATCCCAAGTATGAGTCCTCAGAAGGAAGGCCACTACCTCTGTAGGGAAGGGGAGAAGGAAGAGGTTTTCCCTGGCAGAGCTGGAACACAGCTGCAAAAAAAGGCATTTTTTACAGCTCACTGGAGCCCAAGATACCCTTAGAAGTATTTTATATGCAACAGTTGTATGCAAATCCAAGTCAAGTGTGATAATTGGCAAATTTAGGTATAATGTTAATTAATAGCTATTTCAAATTAATTAACTTCTAAGATAAATTCTTGCTTCTCCTCTTTGAGAAAGTTAACACACGATTTAAATTTACAAGGATATATATCGGCTGCCGATCACAGAAATAGGGGATCCTGAATGTTCTAACATGCCAAATCACTTCAGTTTCCTTGTGCTGGCTGCTCCCCATCCCCTGGGTAATTTCACAGTTACTTATTTCTCTGATCACTCACAAAAGAAGACAGAAGCTGGAGCCCCATGGCTCAAGCTGGATGGCTGGAGTGTGTGGCTAAAGTGTGATGTGACCTCTACAGTGTCCAAGCCAGAACATCTTATCTGGTGCCATAGGCTGGGGAAGAAGGAAAGAAAGACAAAAAGCACAATATCATCTTTTTCTATCAGATTCAAGAGACACAAAGCAAAGAAAGTGCATTGAAGCTGCAGCTGAAATACAGAAGGAAACTTGAAAACATGGCAGCACTCCCAGGACAGTTCTGGTAAGAAAAGCACTGACTGCAACAATTAGAATTCAATCCAATGTAGAAACATAAGCACCACGCTGATGAGTTACATGGAACAACACAGGAATAGGATGAGAACAATTTGAAGAGAACTTTGCAGTCACTAATTACCTCTCAGCAAAGAATGAGGCTCTGGCTTGTGGGGAAAACAGAAGGGAAACTTTGATTTCACAAAAGCCACAGACAGATTACTTCTGGGGGTGGCAGAGACTGAGCAGAAGTAACTCATCAGCCACTTGCAGTCAGACTTCACTTTATTTGCATATTGTGATCCTGCATAATAAAATACTGTGAGAACTGAAATTAAATTTTCATTAGTGTTCAATCTGGAATCTCACCCGTGGGATTCAGCTTTGAACAGTTCATGCAAGCGTTTCCCTGTTTACTTTACAGTCAGATATCCATTTATCCCATGCCAGCCACCACTTGTGGCCTTCAACCCATTGCACACCATTATTGCCCAAGGGCAGCAGTGCAGGATTGTTTCTGCACCTCTGAACTGCACTACAGAATTACTCTGAACTAACTGGTCATTTCTAATTTAACGTATTTTGATGCTTTGTAATTGAAATTGCCAATCTTTCACAGAATTGCATCAGTTGAGATCACGCAGACAGTTTAGCACCAGCCATTGCCAAATAATTTCCTTGCTGCTTTACGGGCTCCTTTTTGCTGTTCTCAAGAAACTTCTCCTGCTTATAAAATCAAATGCACATCCTTTATAAAGTGGGAAAGAACAGCTACAAATAAACTCTGCTGCTGTCTCAAAAGCATCCAGAACACCATGTTATCTCACAGGAGCTGGACTGGAGGTGGCAGGGGGCTCGGTCTGATGCGAAAGTGAAGAGGAAAATTCCCCAACAACTTCTGAACGTGTTTCAGAAATTTAAATTCAGTGAAACCACACTCGCTCTGACTTGCAGAAAAGCTGCAATAGGCAAAGCAGAGACCATTACTTACTGACATAATTTATGAGGATAGGCTTGCAGCTAAACGAAAAGCATGTGTCTCAGGCCACAGCTTATGTACTTTTCCATGTAATTTAGTCCTTAATGTTACCCCAAGCAAGGACAGGAAACACAAGAAACGAGAATGCCTGTGAGCCAGATGTCCCACATCTCCAGGGGCTCGTGCTCCTGGGCATCACAGCAAACCACAACACCCAGGGACTGAAGGCCACTGCTTTGTCTAGAGCAGCGAGAGTGTTTTCCACCAAAAAAACAAGAGCTGCTCCTGCTCTGAAAACCAGTTTTGTACTGGATTTGTGCAGGGAAATGCCGCCCCCCAGTGAGAGACAAAAAGCAGCTGGTTACCAAAATCAGGGAGGAATAATGCAGAGCACTCAGGGCAGTAAACAAAAAAATGAAGCTGCAAATTGAAAAATCGCCAAAGTCATCGCTATAATTACTGAAGACACAGGGAAAACATCTCTCCTAGCAAAGATATGGGCTCCTGTCAACACTCTATCAAGATTTACCGGACAAGGGGATAATGACCACACCTTTCTCTAGCTCTCGAGCCTCAAGGACAGACCAATCTCTCTCCTTCTCTTTAAGAGACACAGTCACTTGTAACGTCAAGAACTCTTGACAGTAAGCTTATTATAATGAAATAACCCCAAACTCTGCCTGGTTAAACTGTGAGAAAAGGGTGTTAACAAAGTGACCGTGGAACAACTGATATGAGATGAAGACAGGATTCCAAGCAGAAATTGCCCGTATCCTTATTCCTGACAAACTGTTTGACCTAGCTTAAAGTAAGCTGCGCAGTCCTGCAGCAGAAACCTGGTTCTTGTTCCCACTCTGCCTAACAACTGAGACTAAACTCTGAAACTCCTCCTTTTCTCTCCCCCCCTAACCTAAAGAAAATACCGACTCTGTAAAACCCTCCCCAAACTTTTGGAAAAGTGTAATCTCTGAGCACAAGGTGCCACTGTTGACACAAACCACACCTGATGGGCCACAGCACTAAAAGGATTAAGCGCCATAATAAGTGCAGAAGGCCAGCACCAACACGTTCAGGGGTGGCAGTAACCTCGTCTCCCTGATCCTCAAAACAAAGGTGACCTTCACAGCTGCAATAAAATGTAAAACTTGGAGAAAGACCCTGAACTTCTCTAAATCTACTCCATCAACACTGTTCACATAATCTCTCAGGCAGAGGCTGTGGGGGGAAGGAAGAGAAGCAAACTGGGAGATGGAAAAATGCTGAACCTTCCATCCTGGAAAGGATGAGTCCCTAGAGGTTGGACAGCCTCGTGCCAGGCTGAAATAGTTAAAAATGAGGCAGGTAGGCAGGAAAATAGTGGGCTCAGGAAACAAAACCACCTTAGTTCTGCAAAAACGTCTCAAAACAAGAACATTCATTTGTTTTTTAGTCTCTGAGCTGCAGCTGAGTGTGAGGTGAGGCTGAGGGGCAACACCCCAGAGACTTCTCTCTCCCCCTGTTTTCCCTTGATGTTTTTATTCAGCACCTTGCTAGGAAGGAGCACAGAGACCAAAAGATTAGCACAGCTCTGCTGGGAACAATCTACTTTTGTAATAGGTCTCCTTCCCCCCATCCTAATCAAATGATGCTGCAGTCCCCTGGGGAGAGAATACAGTGCCAAACAAAAAAATGTGAGTTTGCAGCTGCTTCCTCAACAGCAAAGGGCAGCCTGACTGATGAAACTCTGCCAAGCCAATTGCTCCCAGCATGATGCAGTTGGCCAGCGCAGCATCTCCAGGACACACGCGAGTGACTGTGGGAGGCTGATGGACTCTCCAAAGGAGTCATTCCCCATCACTGGGACACCCATCAGAGAAGCCTCTGCCACTAAAATTCCCTTTGTGGCCTCAGATATAGTCCTGCCTCGGAGAAGCAGCTGAGTGTGAAGATGTAGCAGAAGGTCCCTTCTCTTTTGCTGCTCCCCAACAAAAGTTTTAACCCAACAGCAGCAAGATGAAATCTATGTATTGAGGGCTAGCTGCAAATCTCTTGCCAGGAGTAAAACAGATTATTAATATATCAGTGCAACTCAAAACCATTAGAAGAGTACCAGCCCACTGCACAGGGAAATAGCAAATGGGTAATGAAATACAATTATCTGGAGGACACTAAGGAGAATTTCACTGTGCTGGGGTCAAATCTCTAAAGGTGAAATGAAGGGACACCGGAACCTGATCCTGAAACAGATGCAGCACATCTGGGAATCTGGTAATTCATCACTGTTTAGGTGATCTGAAAACAGGTACTGTAAACAATTCTGGGATCTGGTGAGTACAGTGTTTTCTTCAGGTTGTATTAACACTCCTAGAATTGGGAAGCAGAACTAGGGACAAACAGAAGACACAGCAGCTAATGGGAACGGAATCCTTTGCCATTAGATGTAATAAAAGAAGCTGGTTGAAGGAGGGGGGAACAAATGTTTGTGCATTTGTTTAATTTTGTGACAAAATTTAAGCCCAGCTCATTTATTTACTTTTTTTTTTCATCCTTTAGTTTAGCAGCACAATGAATTCAGGCTCCAAAGCCTTCTCTTGATGAAAGCAAACATCAGTACTCAACAAATCCACAAAAAGGAAATCTCAAAAACTAAAAGTGGTGGCAATGTGACACCCAGCATCTACCAAACTGTCAACTCCTTCCTGTGCATTTTTGCCAGGACAACCTCCCTGGATCTAAGTTCTCCCCATCAAGTTACCTCCAACTAGGTTTGATAGCTGGAGGGAAAGAAACGGCATTTAATTCATGAAATCTGTAAATTAGCCATCAAAAATGTTCACTCTTATCCATTCATCAGAAAAAATGGTGGAATTACATCTCTACCTAAAAAAGCCCTTCTAATTTCAGCCCGATGAGTCAGCACTGCTGCATCTCATCACTAGGAGTGATTCATTGTCACTGCACTTCTCAAAGTCAAGAATAAGGGTATTCACCCCAATTCACTGTCATCTCAGAGCTCCTCTGGACCCAGGCACTGTGTTTGCACACAGCACTGTTATAATGATTTATGTGAGTGTGTCACTTTTAATTTAAAAGGATAAAGAGTTATTGTCAGTCTACCAACCATAAAGCAACATTTTCTTTCCACTGAGCTGACAGTTGAATACCTGGAAATTATTCCTGTTTGCCAGGAAAGGAGAGGCCTCTGCAGGCCATAGCCTTAGGGTGTCAATGCTGCTGAAGAGAGGAGAGGATGGCCAGTGTCTTTGGAGAGGAACACTGGTGCTTGGGAGAGTTAAAAAAAAAAAAAGGCTTACAATAGAGTTAGAATCTGAATAAAAATTCAGACAAAAGCAGTAGGGATGGAAAGGCTCTGCCCCAAGTGAAGGTGAGGATGTGGGGCATGGATGAGAGCCCAAAAAATGACCTGTGGTCATAGCTGGATGAAACAAAGACTATCATAAATTAATCAGTGGCACAGCTATATTTTCTTATTCAAGTCCCCTAATATCACAGTCACTTTTGATAACCTTTTATCTGCTAAAACAAGGCTACTGAACAACTCACACTGACCTTACACCCCTGAGTGGGCCAGTGCCTTCCTTCAAGCTGCCCAAGGCTGTTGGCAGCTGGTGACAGCTCAGAAAAGACGTCTTTATTGGTGCTGTGAGCTCTCTCCTTCATGATATCTGTTATCCCCACAAACACACTCACAACAGGAGTCCTCAGGCATGTGGGCACACTTCCTTGTGCAACTGTTGTGAGCCAGGCAGAAAACAACATTGGGAAGTGAAGATCTGTGTTTAAATCAAACTTTTTTTTGTTAAATCAAGTTTGATTTCTGTTCTAGTTCTCAGCACTACTGCATAGGTTGTCCCAGCTCAAATAAAGGTCAAGGAGGGGTTTCAGCCAGCACAGTCCTTGGCTTGGGAAATCACAACCAGTGTGGTTTTGGCATCCAGCAGAACAGTGGGGAGAGTGCCTAAGCCTCAGAGGGTCTCCAACAAATTTCAAACGCTCTTGGAAGTTGCTAGGTAACAGCATCCACCCCCAGGATGAAACTGTGCAATGTTTGCTCTGACAAAGCAATGCTTGCCTTGCCCTTGCTTCCTCCCTGGGAATGTGTGTGTTGAGGACCTGTCTCCTCTGCTGCCAGAGCATTTCCAGCCTCTAGTCTGGGTGCATAGTTGGATTTTGCTGAATAAAGCAAACATCCCATTTTAAACATAGCTATTATAATTAGCAGAAGCTCATTGCTCAATTCCCCTTCCAGACAGGGATTTCCAAATGTCAGTGTGCTTCGCACAGCTGATCTGTGCTGGCTGCTCTAAACACAACTGACCTAGGAGGGTCCAGAACACAGAATCAAATCCTATCATGGGCAGTGAGACGGAAAAACAAACAGGAGAATTGTCCTTCTTCAGCCTGTACCTTCATTTTCCTGTACTTTCTGCACCAAGGCCAAGGTTAGCAGAGACTCTTTGACACAGAAGGGATATTCATGTTTGAGGCCAAGCAGGAATTTCTTTTGGAACTTTCTGCCTGTTTTCTGAGTCAGCCCTCCAGATGACTCTGCCTCATCCTGCTTGTCCTGCCAGAGTATCATGGCATAAAACCAAAGGGAGTAAGGGGAGAACAAAAAGGGGGGGAAGCCCCAAACTAGTACAGCTACAGCTGCTAAAACCTTTTTGCAGAGGCTCTGGCAAATGCAGAGACCAGTTTCAAACAGTATTTTCTTTCTAAATCTGTTTTGGGAAAGCAAAAACAACCTCAATCAGAGCAACACCTCAGAGTATCCCACAGAGCCAGCAGAAGTCTGGCTGAGTTTAATTTATTAATTTATTGATTTATTTAATTATTAATTTATTAATGTGGGTCTTGTGCAACCTGTGGCGCACAAGTGTCTCACCCACAGCTCCTGCCTCGTTTTTTTGGGATCCACCAGTGTAAATTCCATGAGGGGCTGAAGCAGATTAGCACCAAGCTGCTCAATAAAAGGAGAAACCAAAGCTCAAAGATCACGTGAACTTTACAAGGCCACATGGACAGTCACAATTTTCAGTTATAATATTTTACCCCATCAGGTTTGTACTACAAACAGATTAGAGGCAGAGTTTGCCTGAAGTTTAAGGGAAAAAGACTGGAAGGAAAAAAATCCCAGATGTTAACAGCCTCTCTATCCAAAGACATTCCTTACACTGAAAAAGTAAAAAATCCTCCAAGATTCCAACTGGAAGAAAAAAAAAAAAAAGTGTAAAAAACCCTCAAATAAAATCAAACATCCCTGCACACCACAGTCATGCTCCTGTAACTTCTAAGAAAAGGAACAAAACTCTTCTACTTTTAACTGGGAATTTATTCAAAATAAATAAATCCCAATGGAATTTAGGCACACTGTAGAGGCTCCAGCAAAAATCATAAATAAAGCAAGCAAACTAAAAAGATCCTTTCTTGGCATGCTCTTGAAAGAAGGATTCACCACATTTCTGATTGACTGCCACTGTGGTTTAAATGAATCAGCTATAAATAGGCAGCAAATGCAAGGCAAGCACTTGAAGGGAACAGCAAGGGGTTGGGTTTTTTGTTTTCTCTTGTTATTGCTTAATGGTCTGTCGAAAAGGAGGTGGCTGACAAGGTAGAAGAAATGTGGAAAAAAATCGAAAGAAACAGAAAAAGATGGGGTGTGGGAAGGAGGGGTTAGGAGACATGAAGACATTCAAATGTACGAAATGTGCAAATACCTTTCTGCCTCTGGTTTTCCAGAGAAGCCAAGGATCAGGGATAGGAACAGGCACAGAGACTTGGAGCTGGGGATGCCCTGAAAGTCCCCTCACACCCACAACTTGAAGAAGGCTTTTATGTTACCAGTAACTGCAAAGCCAAGCTTCTGTGGGCCACCTTGGACTAATTTTTAGTCCTTCCTACACATCAGATTGAACATATGAAGTGCAGCCGTTAAAGAAAAGCACTGGAAGTGTTTCTGCAGCCCTCTTGTGCCAAGAGCCGTCCAAAACAGGAGTGGCCTCAAAACTACTGAAGTTAAGCAGCCATCCACATCACAGCAAAAGTGAAAATACTCGTGTCAATGAACACCAGAGCTGGAGGAGTCTGAGTCACGCCCAGAGAGGATCCAGTTTCTGAAAAGCATTTGCAGGGAAATTTCTAATAAACTACTTTTTAAATATTGAATAGTCACTTCTCAAAATAGCTGGGGCTTATTTCACAGCTCTTGTTCCAACTGTCTGCTCACTCTCCTCCTCTCTCCCACAGCCAGTCTGACTGCCCACAACATCCCCAGTCTCCAGCTTTCTGGCATCCTTTTTAATTACTCCTCTTAATCTTATGCTCCTTCTTTCAAGCCTGAAGGAGGCTCTCACAGAACCCAAGGAGCAGAAAACCTTCTGGTTTCCCTTCCCAAGGAGTCTGACTAGCTTTAAAGACCTTCTCTACTCCTGCAAAGTATTTCCTTGCAACTCCGTGGCAGATCTTGCCAGAGAGCAGCCCAGGACCTCCTCAGAGCTTCTTCCTCTGTGGGAATGGAGGCTGATCCCATGTCAGCTCTGTTTAGCACAGATTTACAGCTTTCTCAAAATTGTTTCCTCCTGTAGGAAGGAGGAGAAAGCTATCAAAATGGCCTGAAATCCAAATTTTTAAACTTCAGCAGTTAATAACTTGCCCTACTAAAAAAAAAAAAAAAAAAAAAAGAAAATTTTGCAAAGGGGTACAAGAAAAACTCCTGCAGAGACAGGATCAGAGCAAGTAAAGAACATCCTTGCACTGCACAAGCCTGGTACATATTCTGTGTTTGCCAACTCTCAGTTTAATTCACATTGTAAGATCCTGCAGGAGAGGGCAAAGTGCAGGGTTAATCAAAGCCAGGGCTGAAGCCTTTTGTTTATCCACAGAACTGAGCAGCAGGAACAAAAGGGAGTATTTCCACATGTTGCCCCATCAGTTGCTGCTCAGTTTTGGGCTGAAAGAATTAACTCCAGAGGGAGCAGTGTAATTTTCTCTTACACGTGGCCCATTTGTTTCCCTTGGCCCTTCTGCTGAGACTGCCAAAGACGCCAGACAGGATGGTATTTCTGAGATGTGGGTGTTTATCTTCTCTAAGTGAACCAAACAGCAACTCATTTCAGGAAAGCAATCCAGCAACTCACAATTGCTCCTTGCTCCAGCAAATGCAGCCTGACAAGGCAAAAGGTGAAAGTGCCTGATTGTTCCATTAGAAACCTTTGAGTTTCCTTGCTCCTGGATGCCTGCTGAGCAAAACTGCTACAGAAACATGAGAGATCTCCATTTGTCAGGGCAAGGGAAGAAGTCAGGACATATGCCAAGATAATCTCAGTTATTAGCCCCTGCCACAGAGGCACAGGCTGTGTGGAATTGCTCCTCCATGGCACAGTGGGATGCTCTGGGCTGGGAGCTCAGCTCCAGAGGCTCTTGGTGGCAAAGCTCTGGCATGGAGCACAACAGAGAGCTTCCTCACATAAATACTAACGAGTAAGAATTGTCAGCATTTGGTTTTTTTGGCTTCTTATCATGCTTCAATTTTCTTTCTTCTTAACCTAGCAGATAAACAGCTACACAGATTTACGTGCGCCTAAAAGTGCCTGACCCCAGGGCAATGCCAGCTCACTTGTCCCAGGCTGATACGTGCCAATATAGTGACTCACTCTTGGTACAAGAAGGCCACAAAAGAAGGGTAGATAAATTCACATTTGCTGTAGGAGTGGTTGTATTTGTGCCATGCAGCAGCCTCCAGATATTCATGAAGACTTGAGTGTGACCTTTCCTTTTCTCAGTCCCATTTGCTGGTCAGAAAAAAAGCATAATCCAAAGAGCAAGTGGAAGGCAACAGAAAATAATATCCACAATAATTGCAGTAATGTGTACAGTGTCAATGGGCTGTAGGAATTGGATACAAGGACTGTGGATCTCGCCTGGCCTAAATAAAAAGGTGCTCGTTATCCTGAAAGGAAATGCCACTTATGAACAATAAGGTCACACTGCACTGGGAAGATAAATGTCATTTCTCTATACAGCTGTGATGGTCTCACCTACTGTCTTCAAAAATGGACCTAAACAGCAAAGCAATAAAAAGCCTGTAGAATTAGCCTGGGACATTATTGTTTTGAGAGCATAAAATCACTCATCTAGAGCTCTTTAGACATGCTTTCCTAGGAACACTAATGTATGTGTACGTGTGTACTTACATTGTGCCTTTTGGGAGTAATAATACCTGAAAATAATTAACTGACACTTTCAAACAGGCTTGGATGTGTTTGGTACCACGTATGTCGAAAGAATTTGAGACTCACCATGTATTTTATACAGCTGTACACATTCCCAGGAATTAAATCCATCTGCATAGGTAGTTTTGCACTCATCACAGCCCCCCCCCCAGGCAGCCTCTGCCAAGCACAATGAGCAGCTCTAAATAAGTACCATCCATAATGCCAACAATTCCTCTCTTTTCAGCAGCTCTGCGGGCTGCCATGCTGCAGCTGAGAGACAATTAAGTGCACTCAGATGATCTTGAAGCACAAGGCACAGAGCAATCCCCCCGGTGCAGGAAGGGCAGCATCCATCCCTTGGAGCAGGAGCAGCCTTGGGGGCCAGGGACCTCCAGCCTCCAGCCCAGGCTCTTTGGAGAAGGGGTGTCTCATTTCAGCACTCTGCAAGTTGGGGGGCTCCTGCCCCTTCACACCCACACGTGTGCAGGGCAAATAACTACTGACCATTAGTCACTGCTAGTGTGCTCCCACCCAGAGGAACAGGGGTTGTCACTGCAGATGTCACTCCTGCTGTCCCCATCACCTTCCTTCATGCAAAAGGTCACAGAACGCTGCAGAAACCGGCACCTGATTTTGCTAAGGTGGAACCAGACCCATGGAAGTCAAAAGAGCACACATTTTACCTGATTATTTGAGATACCAGGGGGCTGATCTGTCCTAAGGCTGCATTTTCACTCGCGAAATGACCTCTTGTAAAAGGGAATCAAGCAGAAAGTGAAGAACTCTGCCTCCATATTTTAATAAAATTGAGAGGACTCAGAATAGAGTTGCCAAAGGTAGGGCTGGTAACAACTGGCTCAGCAATAATATCTGCCAAAAGGATCGCTGGTTTACGGACCCTACCATCAGGTCACTTCCCAACTGCGCTGCACAACATAGATTTTATGAAAAATTCAGAATTTGTGGGCTCTCAAGAAATACTTCAATAATTAATACAGACACAGACACTCTTTGTGTATATAAATAATGTACAGTGGTAACCTTTATACAAAGAAGCCTCAAACCCTCTCCCATTACACCTGATATTCTATTTAAAATAACCTCTGCAAAGTAATTACTCTGTTCACATTCATGGTTTCTGAATATCTCATTGGGCTTTTACACACCATTAATACCATAACATATAATCTTTCAAGCTTCTTGTTGATTTCCTTTAAAAATCAAAAATATTTAGGTTTAGCAAGTCTTCCAAAAATCAGTTTTCCAATGAAAATGAGTTGTCTCCACAATTTTCTGAAAAGAAGTGAAGTCGATGCCACAAAAACTCACATTTGGGAATCTGATGTGTGGAAAACGGGCACAAGAACACAGAACAGATAAAAATCAATGTCTTAAGCCAGGAATCAGTTGTGGTTTTAATGTGGGCTTCAACAGAACTAGAAATCTGAGTGTACATCTGTCAAAGCTGAAGCCATTAGAGCCGTTTAAACAAAATGAAAACATAAATCACATCAATATGTCAAATCGATGTGCCATGCATTTCATAGCCATGATACTGCCACCACAGCTGGATTCATGGCACGTGTGTTCTACTACAGCACTGCCTGTTTTATTAAACAGCATAAATAAAATTCAAAAGAAAAATGTTACAACTTGCATTACAGGGAGATCATGGCTTCCTCCACAACTCTGGGCTTTCAGTTTGTTTCGCTGAAAAGCTTTTAGCAACATAAAAGCACATTTGACATTAACACTGATTAAAGCAAATAGATAAATTGCAAAGCCTCTGAGAAAGCAGAACTGTTCCTTACAATTTACCTGGACCACCCCTGGACAGAGGAGATCTATATCAACAGCTTAGTTTTTATTCACAGCATGGTGAGAACTGCTATCAGCTGGGTTTTTCACTTACCCTGCTCCCCAGCCTTATCCAAATATTAGTAGGCTGCTCACACTGAAGTGAGAAAGAAAAAAAGAGAAAAATAAAGAGAGAAATCCCAGCCCCTTCCTTTGAATTCTGTTCAAGTTTTGACTGGCAATGGTGCCGTGCTCAAATTCACCACCTGAACACAAACCAGGCTGAGGAAATGGAGGTGCTGCAGCCTCTGGCCATGGGTGAACAGATGGGAGCAAACACAACTCATAACGTGGAGAAGTACTGAGGGTGAACAATTATGGATGTTCTGAAACAAAACAACTGCAATTGGCACTTGAATTTAGGCCCCATTCGACAAACTGCTCAGGCACTAACTGAACCAGGCTTTTTAGACTAATTAGTTCCCTGAAGAAACACCTCTTCTACTACTTGTAATTAAGGCCAAAATAAAGAATCAATGGGCTTCAAAAAGAAAACCAAGACAGCAACTACTGTTGTTCTAATTGCCACAATAACCAAAGTATTAAGCACATGAAAGTGGATCTTACAATCCTTGCAAACTGCAAAGAGCAGGAGGGTTGGGATCCACAAGAGCATGGGAATAAGCTTGTGTTGGTGCTGTTTTCTCAAAGCATTTTTTTCTGTTTATATGTCGTAAGTATTTGGTAATAGGATTTCAACAAAACTCTGTAGCTGGACCCCACAGAAATGCAGTGGGCACAACTGTGCTGAGCCGAAGTGGAGGCCCTACAGGAAACCCTTGGAACCTTTACAGAACGTTTTTAAAGAGAAAATAATAATTAAAAATATAGCTCACTCTTACAGGTCACCATCATCATGAATTAAAAGATGACACAAAAACATTTACAACTACATACTTTAAGTCTTAAATGACACAGTGATTATGCAATTATTCTCAAATGAAGCACTACAAATCACAGAATTCAAATCTAGTGATTATGAAAATCAACAAATCTCAACAAGTTCAGAGCATCTCAAGACTCCCAGAAAAGACCTGATAATCTCATTAATACAACTCAAAGCTAGGGAACAGGCAAAATTTCGGTGTAAAACATTATCCTGATGTGTAATCTTAGCTTTTACTTTTTTTCAGGAGATATTTATTTCCTTTCTCCCCAAAGCTGCTTGGTTTCCATGGGCTGTTAAAGCTTTCATTGATGTGAGAAGGTGCCTAAGTAGCAGTTCTAAGAAACAGGAGACATTATTGGCCCGAGCCTGATCGATTCACCAATAGAGTTCAAAAAAGATGAGAAGCACTGGCCTGAGAGCCCCTCTAGGAAACATAACCCAAGCAAGCCCATCTTCTAGTTTGGAGAAAAACTGGTCAGTCCTGGCCAATTCTCCCATTCCGAAAGAGTCAGGCACCAAAAGATTAATCTGGTGGTTGAGCCACACGAACACATACCACCTGCTTCAGGAAACTCTGGGCTGGAAGTGCTCTGGAGGATGTGGCACTGCCTCCCAGGAGATCTCATCAGCTCATTCCAGAAAGGAATCACATACCTTGGAAGCTGTTAGACTTTACCCATTCCTGCCCAAGGCAAACCAGATGTGTGGAACAACAGTGACACGGGCTGTAGCTGCACAATGCACGTGGATCAGACCAGTGCTATCTCCAGTCACCAAACTTTCCAGCTTGGAAAGTATTCACAGAGGTTAAATCTCCAAATCAAACACAGAAAGCAGTAGCCCTAATGCTGAATGTTTCTCTAATGTTGCAGAAAACAAAACAATTCTGCAATTGTGGAAAGCAACACTGGAAAATGGTGCAAGTTCTAGAGGAATTTGCCCAGCAACCTCTCTACTGCCTCCCATTCATCCCTCCACACTGCCTGCAGCAGCAAGTGATGGATGGAGACCAACAGAAGAACGTGCTTCTACTCTTTCAAAGCCTTCCCTCTGAAAAGCTGGAAGCTATCTGTTCCTAATCCATTCCCCAAAGACACTTAATTTGACTTTTTCTGTCTTCTGCCTCAGAGGGAAGAGACATGTCACCACTGCTCTGCCTGTGCCCGATTCAGCCCCTGGTCCCCAGCTGCACCTGGCAGCAGGAGGGGATTTGCACCACATCGCACAGAAGCAGCTCTTTCATTCCATGCCTTTGCTGTGGATGGGGCCACTGCTCCCACTTCAAATGCATTCCTGCTTCCTCCTCCTCCTCCTCCACCTAAAGACATCTAATTGCAGAGCCTGTATCTCTCGGCACAGGCATGCAGGCTCTCCAGTGTAAAGCATTTTAAAGCTCTCAGCATCCCATGAAACGCTCTCCCCTGTTCTATTGTGGTAAATGTGACTCATAAGTGCACCTCAGTTATCGGCTCTTTCCAATACATCACTAAGAAAGAACCCAATTTTAAATCTTCTGTAGGAATTTAGACACAGTTCATCTGTTTCTCATGTTTCCTATAGCCAGGGACATCTGAAGCTAATCCAAATTCCTTATGTCAAGCCTCTTTTGTGCTTGGTTATTCATAACATCACCAGAAGAGGTTACGGGAGGATTTGTTCATACCAAGAGCATTTTAAGTGGAGCATTGTTGGGAAGAAGGGAAGATCTTTCTGTTGCTGGCATCTATCAATCTGCCAAGGCTGAAGTGAGTACTTAGAGCCTGAGTACAGGAACATTCCCACAACCTCTGAGCATCAAACCTGGACAGCAGCACGATGATATCAGCACAGTCTCACCTAGGCTGGGTGTGCTCCCTGCAGGCTTGAAGCCCTCAGCCAGAGTCCACCCTGAACTCCCTGCACTGCTGACACAGGTGATTGGTTATATTTATCATTACTGCACATCTTTACATGACAGAGTCAAGATGTGACCCAGAAAGAGAACAAGGAGCAGAGTGTCACTGACTGCACCTGCACCAGGAGTGTGACTTCCAGCAAGAGGTGACAGCAATGACAATTGCCTATCCCTGTCCTTCCTGCACTTGAAGCACACGAGAGCTGCAGGGCTGGAAAATGCTTTTCTGTCCCCTGCACTTCAATGCACAGCCAAGAGGTAAAAGTGTCCCTGAGACTGCTGGTGTGTTTGCAGCTGGGGGTATTTTTCTGAGAGCTTGTCTACAAGGCAGCCTTTCACAGGCTGGAGAAGTTGTCTTAGTTAATGATTCACCCTATGCAAGTTGGTGACAGGATATTCTCATTCCTGAGAATGATGGAAGTTGCTTCCACTTAGCTGTGGTCCCTGGAAACTGCTGACTTAAAGCCATTCTTAAACTGTCAGAGCATCCACAAACTAAAAATAGCTGCAAAAATCTCCCTGTAGTGAAAACAATGCTGGCTTGTGCAGAATATCTCCAGTGTAAGGAAGTGCCACAGACTGCTTCTCTTGATCAATTACTGACTTTCAGGACAGATCCAAAATGAGGACTCTCCTCAAAAAAAAAACTAAGAGCAACTGAGTTTTAAAATCCAGTTTGACCAAACAAAGTCTCAGATACACGGAGATAGGATTTGCTGCAGTGTCAGTTAATTTTAAGAGTCACTGTCCTTCCACAGGGCAGAGACTGTCACCTTTAACAAATCATTAAACCTCTTGGTGACTCGACTTCCTCATTTATATGATGATTATTTGCCAGGTGTTCTGCCAGAACACAGCCACTGCAGGTGTAAAAGGGAGGGGAGGACACCAATGACTCACTGACTCCATAAGGTCACTCAGGTCTGAAGGAAGATGAAACACGTGAAATAACAGAGAACACGAGATAATCCATTTTGCAGGGCTGCCAGAGAACACGGGCCTGACCTGCTCTCCTTTAGCAAAGAAAAATAAATGCAGAGGACCTCAGTACCTCCTGGGAATTCTTAGAGTCTGCCAAGAGATGCCAAAGCATTTGGGTTCAAAGAGCTGTTTCAACAAGGTGTTCGAAGATGAAGTTCAGCCCCGTGACTGCTTCAGCAATCAGTGGGAACTGATGCATGGAGCATCTCAGCACCATCTCTGGAGAGAGCCTGTTTTCTCCCACGAGCCACAGATAAGATGCTACAGTGACAGCAGAAGTCTGGGCAAGTGAAACATATGCCATTCTGGAGTGGCAGGAAAGCTCCAGTGATTCCGATCTGCTCCTTATGGACGTCCAAAGTGAGCAGAGTAATCATCTCACTGCTTCTTAAAAGTTGTCACTGAGCAAAAAAAGGTTGGATGGCAGCAGAGAGGTAGAGAAAGTAGGCAGGAGAAACCTGAAAATTAAAACAAACTCCTCTGTGCCTTGCACAGATGGGAGGAAAATGTCTCTGTAAAGTTCCCACCACCACAGAAGCCCCTTCTGCTGTGTAAAGGAGCAATCTACCTTTGAGGGGGAGAGGAAATGTGGCAAAGGAGCAGGATAAACACAAAGTGTGGATCAAAGGGAAGAAAAAAAAAAGGAAAAAAAACAGTGGAAAAGTGCTGATGGGGGAAGCTGAGTGAAAGATAAGGAAGAACTGTTGGCTGCTCAAATTAACATTTTAATGCATTCACAGTAAAATTTAAGCACTTTAAGCACTGGAGTGGCTGCTGAGCAAACCCCCTTCGAAAGGAGCAGACTGGTGACTTTACACCACAAAATCAGCAAGGTCCAGGTTTCACCATCAGCAGACGCATTGCAGTTATCAGGGGCAGATACTGTGACAATATTTGGTAAGTGAGTTTTGAGGTCACCAGTAATGCCCATGATGGAACAAAAACACAGAACATATGGCATCTCATGTGCTGAAACTGTCAGACTCACAATTAACTGATTAGAATGCATATGGTGCTCACAGACAGGGGAAATCTCTCAATGTAAAAGATGCTGGAGACCATTGAAGGTGTCAGCATGAGTCTTCCTTGCAAATCTCTCTTCATTAAAGTTTCGTATGGAGCCAGGAGTGTTGTAATAAAATCACTATTAATGCAGTTATATTTATGATTATCTCCTTTTGTGCAGCTGGATTTAACTTTTCAAACACTAAACTCCACATCAAAGCTTTTTCACAGTGGCTGCTGCATGCACAGAAGCTTTTTGTTTTGTCATATTTAGCTTGAAATTAAAAGTAATGAGAGCTAAGGTGGTAAAAGTTAACCAAGATTGGCTAGAAAACTATTAATAAGACCAGTAGCAAAACAAAAATTCACTCTACCATAGAAATACAGTAACATTTCTGTTACAGTATTTGTAACAGGCTGGCCAGGGACAAACTCACTCCCTTTCCAGTTCCAAAACACACTTCTAAAAAGATGGTGAGTGACAGTTCATTAACCACGTGAAATGGGCTGACACAGCCTGCTTGCTTTTCCAGCCACCATTTCAGATGACATTTTTCTTTGCAGCTCTCCATGCTTTACATTCAACACTCTGTAAAATGATTCTCTGAACCCCTTCCAGCCACGTCAGCCCTGTGGAGCAGGGGGTTGGGCTGGAGGCAGGCAGTTCTGGGGAGGAGAAAGCAACTGCTTGTCCTTGTGTGTTGCATGTCCACGCATTACAGATCCAGCTTTTCTCATCCATCATCAGTGAAGGGGATTTAAAAAGTTCCCCATCAGCTTTTCTTTGCCTTTCAGTCCTCTGCCCCACCAGGCTCTGACAGGAGTGGTTCTTCTGCAGCATCACCAGGGAAAGGATCTGGGATCAAAGCCTTCTGCTGTATCCCAGTTTCTGGAAGGTGCCAGTAATCCAGGTGATGTCTGATGCAGGCAGTGCAGGGCTCCCAGCAGCTCTGCTGCCCAGCAAGGGCTGGGGCACAGCTCCCCGTGTGTCCCAACTCCATCCTCCCAGCAGACATCAACCCTCATACACAGCCCCCTCCAGAGCTTGCACACTCCTCTCACATTCCCTCTGCTCTTTTGAGCAGCTTCCCACTTCCATATGCACACCCAGCAAAGGACCTACCACAGACCTCATCTCCTTAATGAGTTAAAAGCTGTTGCCTCACCCCAAAATCTTCTCAGGCCCTCAGAGCTTCCTCCTCTCTCTAACTGGATTATCTCCATCACTCCATCTTCACCAGAGCTTCCTGACTGCTGCTGAAATGGGTGGGGAAATCTCCCTTTCCAGAGTAAGGAAAAAAGCCCTGTTAAGAACATCCCTTTTTCTTCCTCTGTTTTGACAGAAGTGGTAACAGATTTGGGCAAGCAGAATAAACAAGAAAAAAGAGACTATTAACGGGTTCTCTTCTAGGAAGAACAGAAAGAGATTTTATTAAATTAAGTACTTAGTAGCAAAAATTTAGAAAAAGGGGGAAACACTGTGATCAAAAGCCAGAGAGGACAGACATGGCTCGTAGTGCAAATGTTGAGATTTATGAACAAAGCTGAAGAGCAGAACCCAGAAAATCTAATGCAGGAGGATGCATTTACCTCAGAGTCTTCAAGGGCTTTGTTAAACTCCAGAAGTTCCTGGACCACAGCAATACCTGGAGCCTCCCCAGCAGGGATGGAGCACACAGGGACTGTGTCCCACTGTCTGCTGGGTGCCAGAGACCCCTCTGTGGGCATCCACAGCAGCACATCCCCTGCTAACTGGTGATCATGATTGTTTTCCACACTTCAACCATGCCAGCCTCCCAAGAAGTGTCAGCCAGGCCTTTTCAGCTCAAATCCATCCCTGTCCCTCTCTGCAGCCACCCCTGGATCTGTCTGGAGTAGCTGTGCAGTGGTTGCTTTGCTGGCACGTGTGTGATGCTCCCAGGTGAGCTCTGCTGGTTCTCCTGTGCCCTTCCCCAGCTCCCTGTGTGCTGCCCTCCCCAGCCCACCCACACCAGAGGCTCCCAGGATGCTCCAACCCTTCTGCCACACTGATTTAAACATGCTCAAGTTGCCTTTTCCTCCCCTCCTCACCCCCCTACAGAGGCTGTTTCTCCCACATCTTGAACACCTGAGGCTCCAAGGTGCCTCATCCCAGCAGTCTGCCCTGTTTGTGAGCTGAGTCATGAAATGTCAACATTTCCAAACCTCGTGGGGAGGCTCAGCAGAGCTGGGAGGGTGCAGAGCATCAAGGCAGGAGTTATTAATAGCTGCCATCGACCATCTCAGCAGCTTTGATCTACTGGCAGCTGATTACAGCTGCTGCTCCTGATGATGAAGCACCAGGGGTCCTGCCTGTACCTCAATTTCCCTTTCCAGTTTTCTGATCTTCACTGGAACAAAACACTTTCCCCCAAAATTTCAAAACAGATGGGATTCAGCAGCCAACACTGCAGTCAGAAAAGCAAACATAATCAAGCTGAAGCGTAAAATTTTACTTTGGGAGAAAAATATCAGGTCTTTGAATCCTGCTTCTAGCAAAGTCTTTGAAAGGCTTAGAGGTTGACATCACACACAACAAACCTCCAGAGAACACAGCTCCTTTCTGAAATTTTCCATGTACCCCTTAATCCATATCCATGAAAATAAACTTAGAATTTGTTCCCTATAAATAATTAAAGGGGTAGAACCAAATGGTTCCCACACTATTCCATGCTTTCATCTGAAGAAGAAAAGATAATTTGCTATTGCCTGAAGACAACACAGCACACCTGACATATTCAAGGAAACAATTCAGAAAATCCTCCTGCAACAACCTAGAGCTACTGTTGGGAACAACTAAGGAAGCAGGATAAAATAGCCACCTATCCCTTTATGTCAGCATCATTGAATCCTGCTCTGTCTGCTGGGAAGCAATACAGTGTTCAAAAGACAAAATAGAGAAACATTCTGAGGCAGATGAATTCAGGCAAATTTCTGTTTTATCTGGTGTTATCAGCTAACTTCTCTATCACTTTGCCCAAAACTTTGCAGAATTTGTTTCCAGAGGTACAGCAAAGAAGTGGATCTATACCAGGACACTGATCTACACCACGTTGTGCCGTTCTAAGGATTTAAAGATCACTGGAATCAGTACTGCCTGAAATAAGTCCCCATCTCCCAACACAAGGAAAGAGCATTTTTAAAGATGCCAGAAACAACAGAGTTTTGTGCAGAGTGAGACAGTTGACCCTGTGGCTTGAGCATGAACCCAAGGAGCAATTTCTACCAGTCCACTCTATTCGAGTTATAGCATCTGGATCTGTATGATGATGGAATTAAACATGAAGAAAAACTCACATACTTATGACTATTGTAAAGCCTGATGTAATAAAACTGCCAAGCTTTAAGATCACAGATATATTCCAAATATTCTAACTCATGAGCACAAAGCCCATTCCACTAAGCACAACAGGAGAGAGGAACAATTCAGCCAGGGTAGGTTAACTTTTTGCTCACCACAGTCACATTTCAGATTCCAAATTTTCAAAAAGAGAACTAAGGAGAATATAAGAATTTCTTTAAGAAATACTTCCATCTTTGGACAGAATGTTTTCTTTCTTAGAGAAAACCTAGTAGAAAGAACATTTAATAGTGACCAGTATTCTGGGGGTTTCCAGGCCCAATGCCAAGAAGTGAATAATTTACAGCAGACACACGCTTTACTTCTTCAACCCCTTAAGTAAAGCTGTTGCATACACAAGTTGCTCACACTGTATAGAGCAGAGCTTTGACTACACATGTGATGTAGTGAATCTCTTCTATTGCACCACAGAGAAGGCCCCACACCTGCTGTCACCCTGATTTTCAGCCTTCTGATTGTTTACATAGTTCTACTGGAGTTTCTCAGGCATTTAACATAAACAAAGTAGATTGTTTGTGTTTTCCTCTCAGTGATAGACTTCTGAGTTGACCACCGGGGTCAGAGAGGTGGTCCTTTCATCCCCCAATCCTTAATCAAATTCCAAACCCTATTTAAACCCCTGAATCATAATAAACTTTCTCTTTCACTCCTCACTTCTCAATCTAACTGGTGAGTGTGGTTCTTTCGTGTCATGATTTGCGACAACCTGCCACCCCTCCACAACCCTTTCACCACAGGGAGTGGTTGCCCCTCCAGCCATGCAGTGCAGCACAGCACACTCAGCAGACCCCAAGATGATTATTCTTGGCTTCTGCCAGCTCCAGCTGCAGAGCAATAACTCATGGCTCTTACCGATCCCGGAATTTTGGAGCGCGAACACCGCAGATCTGGCTCCTTGCGAGAGCAGATCCTGTCACCAGACAACTCAATCTTAGAGGTCTCAACTCCTCCACCCCTGGGGTTAGGGCACAGCCTGGGCTTGTAGCAGCACAGGTTGTTGCTTTATTACCTCCAGCTCAGTGTTGTGAGCGTGCAGCTTCTGCACCATGTCCTCGGCCTCGCGCATGCGGCGGCTCAGCTGCGGCGAGTGCTCGGCCGGCGTCAGCTCGCTGTCGTACGACTCCAGGATCGCCCGCATCCCATCTCGCTCCTGCCGGGAACAACAGCAAAACCTTTTAGGGATACAGCCCCAGACTGCACATCCTGCCGGGAACAACGGCAAAACGTTCAAGGGTACAGCCCCAGACTGCACTCCCTGCTGGGAACAACAGCAAAACCTTTTACGGAGAGAGCCACTGAACTGAACTCCTGGGAGGAACAACAGCAAAACGTTCAGGGGTAGAGCCCCTGACTGCATCCCTGCCAGGAGCAACAGCAAAACCTTTTAGGGATAAGGCCCCAGACCACACTCCAAGAGCCTTCTAGATCTTTGCCCACAATTCTACTCAACTCTGATGGATGTACACTCATCGCCTTCAGATCAGCATCAAGGCACAGATGAACACACAGTTCTAATAAAATAAATGTTGCTGCTGTGAGAACTGAAAAATTAGACTGTCTTGTGTCTATAAAACCCCACATCCTTTGCAGGAAAGCAACATGCAGGCACTCTAAAAAGCAGATGGCAACTGAAAAACAGAGCCTGCCTTCTTCCTGGAGACACTCTTCTAATTCAACATGGCTGAATGAGTTTCCTCAGCAAAATATTTAGTGTTGTACTTGACATTTTTCCTGCCAGAGCCTCAGCAAAGAAAGAACAGAATTGTCACAACAGAAATGAAACAGATTTGACATCGAACAAAGTGGCTGAGAGCAAATATCCTCAAAATGGTATGTGACTTATCACTTGTTAGCTGCTGCAACACTCAGTGCTTGTAACAAAGATTTTTTCAGAGGTTAATGTCTGGCAGACAGTGTTTGGCTCACTTCTCTATCTACTGGCAATTAGAACCAGGCATTTGCAAAGAAAGACAAACAGAAGGATCCTTCTCCCCTCCCTCAGAGCAGCTTCCCAACTATAAGGCTTTTTGTGTGGGCTCCTGGCTGAAATATTCCTAATGCATTCCCAGCTTCAGAAGCACCTCCCTCCAAGGCACTGATGGAGAAGAAGAATGGGGACAAAAGGAATATTTGAAGAAGCCAGGTATGTTTAAGGAGGTGACTGGTCACACTGCAATATGCACACGGGGATTAAGCAGCTGATGAAGAGTTTGATCTCTTGACTGCATGGAAGAACCTTGATGCTTATGAAGCTACAGAACAGGGTCAAAGCAGCACAGGCCCTTGGCATAAACCCAAAGAGCCAAAACTCTGAGGAAAGCTGAGCAGTGCTGCCCCCCTTTCACTGCTGGAGTTTGCTACCTCCCCTGCTACAGAAATGCTGGAGCACTCTGGACAAACCAGGTCCTTGCTGGGAGTTCTGCCGTCACAGACAAAGTAATTCCAGGAGATCATTGGGCTGTACAGCTGTGCGGTTCACATCCAGACCAGGCCAGTGCAGCACGTCATAAACCCAGCTCAGCTGCACTGGAAAGTTTCACCTGGGGAAATCAGGAATTGTTGGGACAGGAAAAAAGATCTTTTCCCCACAGCCCTAAATGCAAAAGGCTGTATTTCAGATAGTGAGGGTGACCACTAACCACCCAGCTGAGCCTGGATACAAAGGTTATCTCCTCCTTAAATCTAAAGGTCAAAGACTGAATGTGGATAGCAAATGTCCATGTGGGAAGGGAAGGAACATTCAAATTCAAGGTGTGACAACAAGACTGGGGGCACTGCCAGAGGTGCAGTGTGTTCAGAACACGTCATGGACTGAAAGGTCAGCCAAGATGGTTGGGTTGGTCAGCAGGTAAAAGGACCCTTAGACTGAAGGACAGCCTGGGGCTACAGGAACTGAGTTAATAAAATTATAAAGAAAAACAAGTTTTAACACAAATAGTACCAGCAGCTATTACCAGCTCCTAGGCCAGATTTGACTGAAGAGAAGTATTTTTCCAGGGAAACAGTTTTGCCATAGTTCAGAATTGTTCATCTGACAGACATGTGAAAGGAAATACTTCCACGTTGTGGAAAAAGAAGAAGAAACCTCAAATTCAGCCACACCTGCCTTGTAATTAACTTGTTTAGCAGAGAGGCAGCAGGACAGGACCTCCCCATCCTCCTTTTCCCCCTCCTGTACCCACAGACATCACCCAGTCTGCCCAGTGCACTCTCCACAAGGCAAAATGCTTTTGCTTGGGAGATGAATGCCATTCCCCATTTATAGCCAGATCACTTTCTAGAGCACAGAAGAGAACATAATGACAGCATTTAGTGAAGGTATTGGTTTGAGCTTTGCATGTTGTTGCAATTAGATTTGCAATTACAGCATCCTCACCCCTTCTCTGCACTCGGAGCTGCTCTGCTGTCCTAGTTTTCTCCTAACCATCTTTCATCCATGTGATAATTTACCACTGCTGCAGTTCTCTCCATCGAAGCAGGGGCAGTCCCAAAATCCTTGGTGTTCTTTCAAAAGCAAACAGGACCCCTGGCAACTCCCATCACACTTGGCTTCCAATTAACTGCGGAATATGAGGTCATTTGAGTCATCCCCATCAAGATCCCAGCAGCTCCCTGGGCTGTGGAGCTACAAGGAAGACAAACTCCAGCTTTCATGTGGGCATGGGAAAACTGCACGGGACAGCCCTGCAGGCTGTCTTTCCCCTAAAGTCAGCTACAGCCCTTGCCCTTCAAGCATCTCTCTAAAATGAAAAGTAAACTTCTCAAGAAAATATCACACATGGTAAACACAGCAGAAGCTGTATTGGGGGGGGGGAAGTTCTGAAAAGCTGAACTAAAGGGCGGCACAATTAAACACTTGATCCTGGAGTTTACTTATCTTCTTTAATTATTTCTAAATATTAATACTGTTAGTGAAATCAATTCTCAGCTTCCAACAAGTGGCCCCCAGCTCCATTTTTTAAATTTCTCCCCATCAAGAGCACTTATTGAAAGCTTCTCCCTCCCTCCTAAAGATCTTGTTCGTTTGGCAGGAAACACAAGTTCTTGTTGAGAAGTCCTCTGTCTAAAAAGATTCTCTAAAATGTAATCCTAATTTAGTAATTGCTGCAGTATTTCCTCATTCTTCACAACCCATCAAAATCCTCCCCAGGCACTTTCAGATGCCCTTTCTAACCTCATTCTAATAGAGCTGCTTTGCTGCTTCCTATCTGGAGAGTATTCATCAGAATTACTAAAAAGCAGTTCCTCTGGGAATTTCCAAAATTTACCCAGCACAGGGTAAATCTCTGCTAACGCATCATGGCCTTACCCTGGCACAATTCCAGGTGATCTTTACCTTAACCAGTTTAAAATCAACACCTGAACAGAAATGCAGCTCACTCCAAACATGCCCGAAATGCAGAATAATAATTTTGATGTTCATTATAAACCTAGGAAATTAATGCCCTACAGCAAACCCTGGTGCTGCAGCTTGCAGCTGTGTTTGAGGAGATGTAAGTTTGAAAAAGAGGAAGGATAGTGATTTTTTCAAAGGTTGAACAGTTTCCCTTCCTTCTGGCAGCACCAGCCCATTCATCAAATAAATATTCCTCCCACTATTGCATAAGTGACTAAGAAGAAAACACATTTTATAATTTTTAACCAGAAACTAGAGCTAATCCCTTGAAAATGTGCTATGGGAAAGAACAGGATGGCACCTCTGCAAAATGCCGCCCCTAAGATGAAGCTTCTCCCCAGTCCTCCCACCAGCTGCTCTACTCTCTCTGTGTAAAACCAAAATTTGACCTGGCTGACAAGTAGCTTGAAGCTCAAAGAAAATCCCTCTCTGCAGCATTCACACCCCAGACTGGTTTAGAAACAGCAGGAATAGAAGTGGGGTCCTCCAGGACTTTTGGGTTAATTTTAGGGAAAGACTTGAGGAGGGTTCACATAAGCACCATCATCGTCACCACTGCAACCATCGCCCCCCAAGTCACTGCAGCACTGCACATCACACGGGCAGCCCACAGACACCTGCACACTGAGCAGCATCAGAGCCACTCCAGCCTGGCTGTGGGAAGCAACTGAAGAGTAAAACACAGCCAAAAAACCGTAAAAAGGTGTCTGACCTTATATACATACATGTAAGTTCAGGCCCTTCTGCTACTGCTCGTTAGCCCCTCTGCAAACACACACATCCCATTCAACACAGACTTTCTAATTAGTTGAAAAAAAAAAAAATCAATAAGAAAGAAATTAAAGTTACAAATCTAACTGAAGTCAGTCACACACCCAGGGAAAATGTGTTCCTGGGGTAAAGTTTATCTAGTGTCATAATTTTATTGAAATCCTATATCTTCCTATTGACTTTTATCGTTTCAAGCTGGATGCCAGAGTTATCATTATTAGAGTCTCAGCGTTGCTCGCAGGCCTGAGGTTTGAGGTGGCTTTTTTTATTTTTTTCCCCTTTATAAACAAGCTGTAATTGTCTGGTTTATTGATCAATAAATCTTTCAACTGCCTCTCTTCACCCCGCTTCTGCTCTGGTGAGTCTCCCGCACCGTTCTCCGTGAGAAAATATAGGGTTGTTGTTTTTTAAAGAACAGATTGCTTTGTCATTAGCAATGAGAGAGCAGGAATTGTGCCGGTCAGTTCCAATAATGGCTTTTTAATGACAGATTCTAGTCACAGTAAAATCTGCTTTATTTCCACACGAGTGAACTCTGACTATTAATCCACAACCCAACGGCACAGCTTGCTTTTGCTCTCTCGCTTGTGCACAGGGTTTGAGCCTGGCAGAGGAGACAGACTCTGTGCAGTGGAATCAGAATGATTATTTCCCACTTGGTGCTTTTTTTTTTTGATGGGACAGAAATATTCCAAGGATTACATCAGCTTTTTGTTTAATTAATGATAATTTTGGGGGAATGTTAACAGGCTGCTTCATTATCAGAAATCAGTGGCAGAAATTTCTTCCCCCTCCTCTTCATCTTCAGACTTCTAAATCCAAATTAGTTGTAATAAGGGAAAATTTCAAGACTGAAGAAAGATATGGAGCTGCAACATCAAACAGATGCTATTTGCAATCAGGTATAATTTAGCTAACTATTTCTCGTAAAAACACAAATAAAAGAGAGAGATGACTGTGTAACAGAGGTCTGGGCTTTCTTGCTTTAAACTCATATATAGAAGAAGGGAGATGGTAAGTGAGGCTTGACCAGATGTTTAACATCAGTAAAATGAGCAGTGTGAGGCAGAGGAATATAAGCCAAAATATGGTTAGAAAAAACTGAAGAATACTTAAATATATTAGATTGTGTCAGGACCTACTGACAAAATATATTCTTAAGTTGCTTGATAAAATTAACCACATTAATCTCTGGTCCATGAGCATCTACCTTTGAGGAACTTACAAGTGGGAAGAGAGCAACTGAAAACAGGACAGAGGAACAGACCCAACCTTTTAAGAGAAGGATGGATGAGAAAATACAGATTCTGGCAATCATAAATCACTTCAATATTTTGGTATCTCATAAAATACTTGAAAAAAAAATTAACAATCAAATTCCAAGCAGCCAGAGAAGAATTAGGGACAAGAAACAATCAACTGAGCCTTAATATGAATAATAAGAAAACAGTCTAATTTCCTTCTTTGACAGGTAAATTGTTTACCGAATAAAGCCAAATAATAAATGTGATAAATCTTAACTGTAGTGATGTTTTTATCAAAGAGGAGAATTACAATTCAACAGCATCTCTGTAATTTGGAGGAATGAGTTTGTGCGAAGGTGATGAAACTCATGGAAACAAAGCACAGAGCCCTGAGTGCTGTGTGGCAGCGGAGCCACCACGAGCAGGCTGCAGCACCACCGGGAATCTGCCCCTGGCCGGAGCTGCCTGTTTGCACCTTCCTTACGGAGGTAAGGCTTAACAGCCCTCTGCAGGTTCTCCAGGATACAGGAGATGCCCTGCACCCCACAGAAAAGCATTAACCAGGGAATGGGAACAGGGGTGATGACAATTATCAGGTTCTGCCCCAGCCTGAGGGCTGCTCAGCCTTACTTTGGAAGTAAAGCTATGCTCAAATCCCCTTGCCTTATGGAAGGTGTAGGGGGAAAAGCAACAACCAAGCAACAGCAAGACCCAGGAAGCAGCAGGCCTGCAGGGACAGCTGGGGCTAAATCACATTGGGTCAGGCTTTGTTCTTATGGGAGCCCCATCCCTCACCTCCCTCTTGCAGCACTGCTAATTAGCACAGGAGCTAATGGACTCTCCCAGAACAAAAACCCCAAGAGCTCTCAGCCAAACAAGACCAGCAGAAGTTAAAGTACCAGAAACTTCTCAACTCCTCCTTGCCTCCAGCAGCATTTATGATCACCAGATCCCCTTCCTCTTACCACTCTCATCTTCTGTACAAATCATCTTTAAACTAAAATTTTCTACTCTCAAGCCTACAAATAGCTTCCTTCTCAGCTGCAGCCATTTCCCAACACTTCTCTCCGTGGCTGACCTATTTTCACATTACTTTGCAAATCAGAACTGACTGCAGACACGTATGTATACACACACCATTGACTTTCTACTCAAGACCTCAATTAAAACACCATTTACAAAAAAAAAGCCCGTTAACTTCATAAAAATAAAAACATCCAGCAGATTTCACTAGCCTTGCAGTGACAAGACCATTAGGAAACATTTTTTAAAAGATCCTTAATTCTCGAATATGACTGTCCATATATCAACTCTCTGCTTGTGTTTTTGCCCCTCAAGCCAATATAAAGCTACTGCAGGAATCTAAAGATGGATTTAACCTATAAAGAAGCCTTTCAGATGTGCTGTGCCCTACGACTAAGGCTTCTCCAAGAAAAATAAAATATTCCTTCTTTAGAAGTCCAAGTACCTCCATCCATGCCTGACAGGAACAGGTGGGGAGAGGTCAGAAAAGCTGACGTACATAACCACAGGCACAGAGCAAACCATCAAATCTGTCCCATCATCTCTCTGCAAGGGATGGTTTTCATCTGTTTCCTAACACTGTCGTAACAGAGCCTTTTTCTTTGCTAGAAAGTCAGGTTATCAATCAGGCCGAAAAGCAACTTTCCTCCTGAGGCTGGAAGTCTGGAGAAAGCAACCACCCAGGGGAGCTGTGGTGGGAAGAGGACACAATCAGGCAGAGAGCACGAGAGAGACGATCAGACTCATTTTAGGTGCCAGAACAAAGCACTCAGAGACACTCCGAGCTTCTCAACCACCCATTCTTAAAATTTTGGAGAAACTCTGCAATCCCATTGCTCTTCTGGCCAACGTTCAGCTGGCAGCATTAAACGTGCTCCCACAAATACCTGTGTATATCTTCCATGCTCTTGTATTCCGTAGGTTTTCCTCCTGATTTACAGCCCTCCCTTTCTAGCTCATGTCCCTCTCCTCCAACACTTCTCTGCAGAGAGCTCATCTTGCCTTCTACCCTGGCAATGGACCAGAGCAAATAAATCCACTGTAACTCTTTTAATCCGTCTCTGATAAATCTGCTTTTACTATCTTCTGGAGAATCGTGCATGGTCTCTGAAAGCCCCGTTTTGCTTACAGCACATCCATATGCCAGCTGACAAGCAATCATACAACTGACACTGCAACAAATTAAATATTATCTGACTAAAATACCCCTGGGGTCCTCTTGCTTCACAGTGAGTTTAACATGTTTAGTTATGTTTCTTAGCCTCCTGCTGCTGTGAAATAATTGTATGATTTTTTTTCTTCGTTTAGCTCCCCTCTGCCGGAACTCTCACCGCTGCTGATCTCCAGAGTGAGCCTGCTTTTCTGTCTCAGTGTGCTTGGCATCTCTTCATTCCAAAAAAACCCTCTTTTTCCTATCATTTCTCACAGTCCCACTGCTCAGGCAGTGGCAATCTTGTGTGTGAAGCTGCCTTATTCACCGGCCTCAGCACAGGGTCACTCCCCACCTGACACCGCTGACACCATGTGCTCAGTTCGCATGTGAAAAACAGTAATTTGTTTTAAAAAACCCACCCAAAAACCCCTCAGCATACCTTCTTCAATCTAGCCACAAGATTACCATCACTGCCAGAGGAAAAGCGTATAGCTGACAAGGGAATGGATTCATCCTTGCTGGCAATACAAAACTAATATGTTACTCACCTGTTCAAAAAAAAAAAAAAAAAAAAACCCCAAACGAAAGAGAACTAAAAATAAGAAAAAAAAGTAAGTTTCTGTGATGGTACATGAGATTTTTATGCTGCCAATGTCTACTGTGTATAAAAATTCACCCCTATGTTCATTTCTTATGCTCAGACTTCTTTCTCCTCCTGTCTGTCTACTAAGTAACCCAGATATTGGCCTCTAAAGCTCTTAACAGCCATTTTCCTGCAGTTTTAACCACTTTAAGAAAGGGAGAAAAGTAAACTGAACTGTGCTCAAAGCCAGTGCAAGAATGAAGGAGGAGCAATGGCCCCACCACCTGGGCTCTGCTCCTGGGGTGTTCAGACTAAGACAGAACTGAAGCAGGAGGGCAAAGCTCTCACATCACATTTTGCGGGGACAAAAAAAAAAAAACCAAAAAAAAAAAACCAGACATGAGTTCATCCAATCAACACAGCACATTCCATCGAACTCAAAAGTAATTCCTTGATCCCCTCATGATGTGTCAACAACTCCAGAAATACGCCAGCCGTGGCTTTTCGAAGAAGGCAAAGAAAAAGGGATTTTAGGTGATGCTTCAGAATATACATCACCTGACTGCTTTATTAGAAGATATTAATAATTTCCCATACTTTACTTAATTCATAAAACATTCCCTCTACTGCCTCCAGGGTATAAAAGATCAGTGATTCCAATAAGAGTTTCACAAATTATACATCAGGTTATTTCCCAGGTCACCCATGGCATATCTGCACTATCTTTAGAAAGGATTCTCAGGGCAGGGGGAACACAGCTCTTGGCCCTTGCAGCCCAGCAGTTTCTCCTTCAGAAAGGACACCAGGGAGAGAAGACTGAACTGAGACTGAAATCTAATCCAGGGTGCACTTTCCATACTACATAAACCACCTTTAAAGCAAAAGGATACCCAAGTATATTCTTCTTGAAATAATAATAACCATAAAGAGTCAATTCACACCCAAACCATGTTCCCAACAATAAGACTGGGTCAGATTATTTAATCACACCCAGTGATTTATCCAGGGCAAAGCAATGATAAGCCTTTACTCCGAACTGAAATTCTATGCTTTCCTTGCATGAGGTCCAAATACTAATTTTACATCATGTATGTTTCACATTGCCTACATGATGAGGGTTCCATGTTTCAACTTCTACCCTTTGAAAATATGAAAGATCACTTTAACACCTCTGTCTTATAAAAGATGGAAAGTGCACCAAGCAACATCTCCTTGTCTGTTTTTAGGATCAGTTTATTCTCTCACTCAGAGCACAGCTCAGCCAACACCCACAGAATGTTGGTTAATTAGCTTAATCAGGAGTCACCCCCAGAGTTTGCTCTCCGGCAGCAAGTGAGCATCATGAAGCTGGGCTGATACTTAACTTTGTGACCTGCACTTCTGAGAGAGTTTTCTGCATTTGAAAAGGAAAATGTGCCACCTCAGTGCTCAGGACTGCAGCTTCTGCACAGAGGGTTGCCATGGACTGGCTCTTGAATCCCATACAAACCTCAGGGCAGGCTGGCAGAGGAGCACATAATTCACCCCTCTGTGCCTGGGATCCTGCTCCTCTTGACACCCTGACATGGTGAAGAACAAAACTGGATGTTTAAGAAACAGCTACGAAGACCACTTCAGGCAGGTATTTTACCAAAATTCCAGTTGCACCTTCACCTTGGGTTTCCCAGCTCCAGAAAAATGACATCTAATAAAAAGATTTGAAAAACAGCCTCTCATTGACAACTCCTCTGGATACTTTTACTAATCATATAAATATCCAGTCTTTCTGAACACTGAGAAACTCCTGACTTTGCCAGTTTTCTGGTGGAAATTAATCCCATTACTTTTTCTCACTGCTTGAAAATGCATTTTCTTTTATCTGGTTTTAATTTGCCACCTTTCAGCTCCATTGAACATCTTTGTTGTTGCCTTGCACAGACAGGGAAAACAACTCCCGAACAACTCCTCTAAACCATTCATTCATTCATTAGATTCTGTGCTTTCAAATTGTCAACTCTTCTTCAATTGCTTTTTAAGGTCAACGAGTCCAATCATCAGTTTTGCAGCGTAACTGCTCCCCCAGTCTTTGACACTCTCATCACCCATGTCTGGCTGCTGCTCTCACTCTGCAGCATCTTTGCCTGAACTGGGTTGATGAGGAATAAGTGAAGAGAAACAGGGAAGACACAAAGTCCTGAGTCCCTTCCTCACCTCTCTGTGAGTGACAGGTACATCCTCACCCACTCCTGGCATGCTCAGAGCAACAGGACAAGATGTTCTCCCAAAAGCTGCTGAACCACGAGATGACAAAAAAACCCAGCAAATAATCTCCTCAGTAATGTCCCTCAACCACAGAGAACAACAGAGAAGAGAATGTATCTCTACACCTGAATCTCCAGTTCTTGTGGTAACAGCCCACGTGTACAAATCTCCTCAAGTTTAAACATTTCAGAACTGAAATTTTTACTTTAAAAGAGCCTACTAGTTAGTAAAGCTAATTTTAACACTAGCTGCCACTCAGCGAACACCTTCCCTTTAGCATCACTAGACACTGCAAAATTAATTCACAGACACAATGACATTGCTTTCTTTTCTCTCTCTCCACTGTCTCTGCAATATTAAGTCAACAAAATCTTTCCTCAAAACTGCACTGACATCAAGAATGTTATGCTCACACCATTAGACAAAATGTGAAGCACTGAAGTCTGCTTCATTAAAAACGAGTGGAAAAATCAGTTCACCAGAAGAAAAACCTTATTTAGGAAACATATTCATTATACACATCTGAAAAACAATTACAATTAAATGTATGAGAAAGAAACATTCATCATCCTTTTAATTAATATTTGACCACAATATTTGCATTTTCAACAAAACCACATTTCAGTAAGGAACAGAAACACAGTATCAAAAAATCTCCTAACTCCTCCTGCAAACTAAACCCTTTGGTTTGTTTTCATAGTAACAAGCTGCCACATTTTGGAGAATGAAACAGACCATCAGCTTTTCTACTTCTGGGCACAACTTCAAAGTGTACAGAATATGGTACAATCACAGAAATAATTGGCAAAAAAAAGATAGAGGGAAAAAGTCCCTCCCTGCCACGTAACACCATGGAAAAAGCCGGTCAACAGCAAACAGTTAATGATGATTATCGTACTTCCATACTGCAACACATCCACACAGAACTTTCTGAACAATTTTAAGGGATTTAAGTTGAATTTTCACCTTGCTGCATTCCATCTATCAAAAAGACAATCCAAAGGATGCCCAACCCACCATAGGCAGAATTACAGAATTCTGAGTTTGCAATCAAGTCTTCAAGAAAACAAAAAGGTGAGAATAGACCCTTTTGCACTGCAATGTTTAAGCCCAAATCAGTTGTTGCTAAATTTGTCCCATCGTTGGAAAAAAGTCCATTGTGATGTGTCATGAAACACTATCGGAACAATTTTTCTTATTGTGAAGTAAGTTGAAAGTTTAAGATAAAGTCACATATCTGTTACTATACTTGGTTCTTCTGCTTCCATTTGGAAAATACCATTATATTATTTAATAAAGTGCCTTTCAATAAACCTAGAATACTCCTGACTTAGTCCAATCTTTCTCAAATACACCTTTATCTTACCAGCCAGTGCTGTAGGAGATGATGCCATTTTCAATGGAGTCTATTATCAGCATGAGGCAGACTCAGACTTGCACAACAGTTGAGGTTTGAAAGCTGCTCAAGATACTGTCCTCCCCAACCTCCCCAGCTCTCCTGGTTTCCCCTTCTCTCCAGGAGCATATCCCACGGAATTCTTCCAGGAAGGTTCATGAGCAGATCAGGCTCCCTTCTCCAGAAGACCAGGGCTGTGATCTTGCCATTGGCCTTGTTTTCCTCTCTCAGGAGTCATTTTCAATTATTTAACAGCATCTTTAACATCCACCTTAGGCTGTTTAAAAACTTCTCCAATCAACATAAAATCACTTGAATCCACAAGCACAAAGGGTTGGTTTGGTGATGAAGGGAAGGCAAAAGGTAACAGGAAAAAATCACACAGCTGGAACTTCTGACCACCTGACAATCCCTCTCTCTCAACTTATTCCAAAAAGCTTTTCCTATTTCACTTGCAACTATTACCTTCTAGACTTGTCCTTATTATTTCACCTCCAATAACAACATTTGTGAGCTTTACCATGTTCAAAGACAGCAGGACAGCTGCATTGTTTTTGTCAGTGCAGTCCCAGAGATGCTGCCCATGGTTATTAATTCTCTCCAGCTTGTTGAGGGTAAAGGAGCACCCAAAAAGCAGCAAGTGATAAGTTTCTGCCTTGTCTCCCTGTGCACATCAAGGATTCTAAATGCACACACACAAACAAAATCAACAAGCAGGGTTTATGCAGAAGAATCTCTATGCCAAATACCTGCCTCAAGTCCATGGAAGAAGTGGTACAAATTTTACAGCAGATGTTAAATCTTCTCAGCTTTTTCTCTGAATCAAATTAGTCACTAATGAAACAGTTTATGATTAATACTCACTTAAGTCAAGAAGAAAATTAGGGGAAAAGCTATCAGTTCAGAACACGAGCAAATCACATCGGCTCCAGATATACATAATGAAAGGAGTATACACGAAGAAAATACTACTGCTGCAGCTTTACAAGTCTTCAATTCCTGAACAGGCTGTTCAAACAGTGTGATCACCACTTAAGGTCCTCTAGTGGCATTTCTGTGACACGACGAAGCAGGTACAAGCAGTTGATGTACCTGGGCAGTACAGATGTACCTTCTGGTGATGGATCTTCTGATGGTCTCAACACCTGAAGCCTCACAAAGGTTTGTACCTCACTGACCACCTTCAGAGGGAATTATTGATCCCATCCACCCCAGGCTGCTTGACAAGACCAGGCTGGCTCTCAGGCGGTGCCACTTGGATTCCACTCAGTCCAGGGAGCAGGACACTGAGGTCAGGGAGGGAGGAGAGGGCACAGCACCGTCCATCCATCCTGTCTGTGCTCAGAGCTGCTGTGGCAGCGCCTTGGAAGCACAAACAGAACACAAAATACCTGCTAGAAATGATCTCTATGCCTGTGAGCACAATTCTTGGCAAAAAATTATCACCTCTTCCTCCAGAGCAGTCTAGTACATATTTGAAGATATGCTTCTCTGCAGTATTCACCAGTGTAATTCTTCACTTTTTGCTCTTGCTTTTTTACCATTTCAGTAGATGGTTAATAAATATCAATTCCTCTCCAACAACTGAGAAGAACCATTCTAGCATATCTCTCAGTTATCCAGAGCTGACTGGAAGGAGAGCCAGGAATAAATGAGATGGGGAAAAGGGACAAGAAATCACTTTGTAATTGAAAACTCAGGGCCAGCCAACAGGCAAAATGCAGAATACTCACAGAGCCACGCTAAAAATCAAAGCAGAGAAGAAATGTCTGTGGTCTTTGATTAATATTCTGTATTTGCACATCCAACAGGTTATCCCATTTACCTAATTTTAACACAAATTTCTAAAAGCTTTGAATTTAAAAACAAATGTGGTACTAATCAAAAACCCCTCCTCACCAAGCCTGTGGCAGACCTTGTACAAAGACCTGTTCCTCCAGAGGGCACAGAATGGAAACTGTAATTGTTTTTAGGTTTTGGATGTGTGAGAAAGGAAGGAAAAATACTGTCAGTTCAATGTGTATGAAGGAGGATGACATGAAAAGAATAAATAGGTTGAAAACTAGAGAGCTCTGAAGTTTTCATCTCAGAAGAAAAAAAAAAACACAACTTTACACAAAATTTTAAAAAACTTCTGAGGAACACAAGCAAATGAAGGAATTAATCTCCAGCTGAAGTCTGGGTGCTTCTAAAAGAAGGTACCTATTCAATCATCTTTTTCTTAATCAACAGTTTAATACTATAAACAGCAAACCAGCAGCATGACAAATGAAGTTTTTAGAGAGAGCTTTTCCCTGCCTCCTCCTGTGGCACCAAAAGGCAAACAGCTGCTCACTCTGCCTCACACACCCCGTCCTCACACTGGCACACTAATGGGTTTTCTGACAAGGCAAACTCTAATATTAGACACTGCTCTTATTAGCTCAGATCAGAGGGTGCTGTTAAACCCTGCAGGTACCACACTCAGCCGAGGTTGCTCTTTATTTCACAAATCATGTGTAATTGCCTCTTTAATATCACCCACTGAATTGAGCTGAACACAATCATTCTCCTCTAAATTCAACATTCATGCACTTCAAACATATATATTTCATTCTTAAAGAACGCTTTCTTACAATAAAAATGCTTCAAAAGCTTAGAATTGAAGTTATTAGACAATTTACCCCACTGATACCAACAGCAAAGAGACACACAAAGGCAACTCCTCCCATGCTCCGAACAGCAATTGCTTTTTCCCTCGCCACGTGAAGAAACAGGGGGTCTCTGAAGTGGTTTTAAACCCTTGTGTTTCGATGAGCAGTGTGTGATGGATATGGCTGTTATTTGCAGCACCATAGGAGCGCGTTATAAATAAAGCCGGCGTTATTTATAAGCAGCGTGTTGTTCCACACACCAGAGCAGCCCCAGAGGCACAGCATCCCACGGCAGGCTGGCTGAGAGGAAGGGCTGGATGGAGTGTTTGCACAGGCTCAGGCACACGAGGAAAGGCTGGATGGGATGTTTGCACAGGCTCAGGGACACGGGTGATCTCTGTCAGGAGCCTGGCAGGGACCCACGGGTGCCTGAGAGGGCATCGTACAAACAGTGAGACCCTCACAGGGCCAGGAAAAGAGATGGGAAACAAGCAAGGAGCTGGGCTGAATTCTGCATTCAGCATTAAGGAAATGTCTGTGGTGGCTGCTGTGTCTGAGCGCAGAGCATTTTGAACAGACCCAGAAATGACAGGCTGTCTGTGCTGGGGGTGGTTAACGCCAGCGTGAAGCGCTTGCTCAGGGTGGACTGGAAGGGGAGGGCAGTTACTCATCACTAATGCTTACTTACACACCACTCTCCCACCAAGCTTGCTAACAGTCTGGCATGCTAATGGATAGTATGGAATTTTTTTTTCTTTCCTCTTCTCATCTTCAGTCTTACCCACGATGTTGGAACCCATTTAATTATTGCTAAATCATCTCCAACAACACACGCCAAGCCTGGCCCTGTATTTCTTCAAGAGGTGTGATTTTTATCCCTTCGTTTCTCCTGCTTTTTTCATTTATTTGCTTTTTAAACAGAAGAGATTACTGTCAAGATGTGTGAGTTCCGTATTTCCCTGCCATTTACAGATGACATTAGCCTCTTCCTTGCTCATTCCTACTGAAACAATGCTGTCTCCTGGCACATCAACTTTAAAAAGCAAATGCAATTGAAGTTATCACCATGCAGCTCACAAAGAGAGATACCTGCATGATATAATTGATTCCTCCTCTGATCTCACTGGTTAACAAAAATAATTGAATTTAGTACCCTTTCTAACACACTCACATATTCTTTTACAGCTCCGAGTTGAACATCCTTCCTGCTTTTGTCCTTGGTCTCATTTTCAAAAACTTTTATCTTTAGCTCGCCAATCTAGCACAAGCAAGAGACTCTCCAGTCTGGGGAAAACTGGAGCACAGACAATTAAGGGAGAAGAGAAGCAGGAGGAAAAATGCAGTATAATATATGCAAATTCAGATGCCTTATGAGGACACTGTTATAAGTAACTTGTTCATGAAACTCTTCCAGTTAGCAGTGCACAAGTGCAGGGCTACCTTTAGGCTTTTATGCTGCTCTTTTTAGCAGTTAATCCTAAAGGAACCTCTTAGGGGAGTTCACCATTTCCATCTCCTAAGGAGGAGAAACTGGTGCTCCCCAAGATGAAGTGGTTGTGGTCATCCACCAGTTTAGAACTGGGCTGAAACACAGACCTCTGAGGTCTCTCTGGGGATCTTCTCAGTGATTAGGTCATTCTTACCAAAACAAAACACCAAAATGTGCACCAGCTCCGTGTAGGAAAGGATCACTGGCCCTGTGCAGCCACTTCTGAGGTGCTGCCTCTCCTGAAGTCACATAGAGGAGGGCAAAACCAGAAGGAAGCAGTAAAAAGAAGCAGAGATAGTAACAAGTATGAACATTCCCAAAACATTCCCATTGCATGTGCTCCAAATTCTTGACATTCAAAAGTCATGAAAGACATCAGGAGTTTTAATTCCTTTCTGTTTTTGCAGAAGAAATGATCAGTACCTACCAGAATCAACCAAAATGTGGCTTTGAATTCTAGGAGTAAAAGGGGAAATCCAAAGGTGCTGCTTTGTCCCACTATGAGATCATCCCATTACCTCCATCCCTCTGGAGATGAAAATTAACAGTTCTACCTGTAGCCACTGACACTTCATCCTGTCCCTCATGTGAGCAAAGGAACTCAGAAGAAAAGCTTCTCATTTTCTTCTCAAGTCAGCTTTCTGCTGATGGAGCTTCAGAAACATTTTCAAACCAGTTCTGAGCAAAGGACCAGAGAATTTAGATTGGGAAGGGGAAAAGCTCAAGGTTTAGGTCACAAGCCCCACTATGACTTCCAGCAGCACAAAGCCAAAAGCTCCCCTTTATCTCCATTTCACACTCAGGTGAGGAGAGAAGCCACTCCTGATGCCAGAGCCACCAAAAGCCCCAAAAGTCCTCCTGCAAAACCAGTTATCCATTCACAGGATAACGCACTGAGCTGCTGAATTTATATGCAGCAACAGAACCATGTAAGGATCAAATAAAATTAATTCTGTCTAATAACAAATTAATTGTCCATGCCAACCTCTAATGTCTCCATCATCAAATGAATTTCCATGTTATTTACCCACCACAACTTCCCATGGGGAAGGAGAAAGACAGCTGCTTAGATTAAACAGTGAAACAGAAGAGCCTCCTAGACAAAGAATCTTTTCATTTTCTAAATGATTGCTCTACTCCAAAACGTCTTTGGAGAAATAATGTTATTTTTTTTATCCTTTTCACAAAACCAAGATGCAAACTGCCTGATTTGATGCTGCTATTTCATTGTCTCAGAACTGCATGCACCAGCTTCTAGTGGCAAGGAGAAAGAGGCTCATGCAGAAATAATGTTCCCATTACAAGAAAAATAAATTGTCAATAGACCTAAGGAAGTTATTTTTCTCATTTTATATTATTTGAGGCACGGATCACTGTAGCCCTCACCTTTTATTTATCGACAACAGGAACATCTTTAAAAGGCAACAAACAAAACCCACTTTATGGATAAAACTAGGCTATAAATTCTTCCAAAAGACCAAAAAAGGGACATATGCTGTTAGATCCCCACTGCTCTTATTTTGCAATCTTATTTTAATGCCTCCAAAACATCAAAAGTTGTCCAGTTTGACCACACCACAGAGCACCCCTCAAAATCATCATCTAATGAACAGGTTTTTCTGGGAAATAAAAGCAAGCTTTCCCTAACAGCAATATCAATGTTCCATGTACTTGAACAATCTACTGTGATGCCTAAGGACTGTCCAAGCTTAGGAAACCAGCTCTGAACAAAAAGCTGATCCATTTAATCCTGGAGAAGTCCTGGGAAGAGAAAGGCAAAAGAGGAGAAAGATTTGCAGTAACTTGGGTTTTTGACCCGATCAGTCCAACGATTCACTATTTTTGATGAGATAAGCAGTGGCAAAAGACACAACAGACCTTTTAGACAGCAGCTGAAGTGTTTTTGTCACCCAACACAATTCTTGTTTGGATGAGGGTTTGAAAGGTTATTACTCACAGGGTTGTCATAGGATAACCACCCAGTAACGTTTCTGTTATTGTATATTTATATTTGTACTGGGAAATCTTCGCTAGAAGCCAACAGTAGGACTGTGGTCAGACTTAAAAGAGTTACCAAGATCACAGAGTGGTCCTACCAAAATTCTGCCCTGACTGTCCATGCAGCCACAGAGGAAAACAAAAATCTGAGCACAGCAAAACCACGGGGCACGACCTGCAAGAAATCTTTCAAAAGCGAGCAGGATCTATCAAACTGATGTAATTTATCCTGGCTGCAATGGTTTTTCTACACAGAGAAGATTAGGAGCAACGGAGTCGCTCTTCCAAAGCAGAAACAAAACAACTTCTAGTTAAGAAATGAAGCAGATGGCCTGTGTAGATTAAAGAGAAGGTACAGAGCAATGCACGAGCAAACCGCTGTGCCCAAATCCCACAGTAATTACCGCGGCGGCGGCGGCTCACTAATGATGCTGTGCCTCTGAACTGGGACAAATTAACACAAAGACACACATGCTAGTGACTTGCAGCCCAAGGGAAGGTGAATGTTGTGGGGAGTCAGACATTTAAGGCAATCACGACAGATTAAATGCTGCAAGGTAGAGGCAGGCGACATGCAGCCCCAAGAGGAAAGGGGCATGAGAAAGAATGTGCTCCTCATCTGTCCCAGAAAACAAAATGAAAATGAAAACTGATGTTCTACAAACATCCATTGTACAGACCCTTCCTCATCCCACTTGTTTTTCAGTATCTTTACCATTACTCTATTTCCCTCAAACTCCTGTAAAGGCTGCAGATCAGAATCCCTGTCACTGGGATTGATCCTCAGTTAGGATAAACCAGCACCACCTGGCCCAGGGGTTGTGTTGGTTCAAGTGTGAGCTTCCATGAAGCAAAACTGTTTGAAACTGCACCCCCTGCATTGACTTTTCACTCCCAAACATCGTGAGCTGTCAGAGAGCTCCAGAGCATCTGGAGTGGATGCCTAATGAACACTGCAGTTTTCCCCACTGAGAGGAATGGCAGCTAACATCCCATTCCAATAAGTTCAGGCTGTTTAGCCTGTGGTAGCAGCTTATTTGCTTGGACCTCTGGGAATGGAGGTGCAGTTTCCAGTGTGGCTTTTTTGGATATTATTGATGCTGACTTTTCTGGGCTTCAAGATGTGGCAGGCAGTAAGAGTCTGCCTAGCCTGGGCCAGCGGAGAGCAATTCAATATTATTTTGTACTTCGGATGGTTTTAAGCTAATGAAGGTCCTATTCTTTTTTATAACTCCCCATGCAAATGTTAATTTTTAATAAACTTTGCCCAAGTAGGATTTAAAGCTTATCTCACAAGACATATTTAGAGCAGTGCCATGGTGAAGTAATTCTGGGAAAAAAAAAATATGTACAGCTGAAAATAGGATATTTCTGCATGCTTGCTTCAAAGGCTACCAAGAGTTTTTTTGCAGAGACTTGTCATCAGACTAGTCATTGTGCAGGACTGGAATTATTAATTAACAGCCCAAACCTGTGCCTCTCACGTGCTACAGAGGAACACCATCATCACCATGAGCTCTGTGCTGCACGTCAGTGACAAAGACAACCCCCAGTGACATCCCTGGAAGTGCTCAAGGCCAGGCTGGATGAGGCATTGAGCAGCCTGGTCTAGTGGAAGGTGTCCCTGCCCACGGAAGGGGGTTGGAATGAGTTTCATGGAGTTTTAAGGTTTCTTCCAACCCAAACCATTCCGTGGTTCTGTGATGTGGGAAGGCTGGTGGTAATGGAGAGGGTGGGAAGAGCAGGCAGATTTTGTTTAAACTTCCCAGGGTTGGAAGGGTTGAGCTGATGCTGACAGCAGCACGTGGACTGAGCAAGAGGCTTGAGTGTCACCAGGCTTCCTCTGCTGGTAGGATGGAGCTGCTCTGATGGAAACCTTGCACAGGCTGCTTAGCACAAGCCAGGCTGGCAAATCAGCAGGAAAGAGGAACACTGTGCCCTGCTGGGATCTGACTGAAGAGGGCTTTAAAAAGGTGCTGTTGCCGAGGGACAACAAACAGCTCGTTACATATCCGTGCTCAAGACCCTATAATCAATTCAAAATAATTAAGTTTAATCATATGAATGGCAGAAGGAGCTCTACGCACTGTTTTCAAAACCTGTTAAACGTTCTCTCTTTAAATCTCTAATCCCCACAGCCTTGTTTCTGTCCATCAGAAGTTAATTACGGGAGAGAGTTTCAAAATGCATTAAGAGCTATCACATATCCGGGGTCATTTGCGCCGAAGACAGGGAAATACATTAATGGAAATGGTGCTGTGAGCATCTGAGCTTCTCTGCAGCGTTCACAGATTCAAGGACACAACTTGTGGCCTCTCTTTTCCATCATCAGAACCATTCAAAAAGCTAAAGCTCAAAAACCACATCGTTAACAAGCCAGACTTCTTTAGTTCTTTCATTTGCTAATTTTTATTTATATGTACACAAGACTAAGTACTGTGCATCACTTCTTTCCCCACAACACTGCTCTTGTCAGCACCTGCATTCAACCAGTCCATAGAAGTTTCCAAGAGGGAAGAAAAATACTGCTGGAAAGCTCTCTCAACCATCAGAATTTGCCTTGTATTTCACAGCTCTCTTGGGACATCTCATTGAGAAATTAAACCTTTGACTTTGGGAAATGAATCCTTTCCTAAGCATAGGTCATCAACAGATGGCAGCATATAGAAAAGATATTGCATCTGAAATATTCATGTTGTTTGCTGCTCTAAGTTGCTACTTTACTTTGGATCTTGAGGGATGACACCCAAAAATTTAAGCCAAACTTGGTTTTGGAATCCTTGCTGTGCTCTAATTTAAGCTCCAGAAATCAAAATAACATAAAATTTTGATTTAAAAAAAAAAAGCCACCACACTGACATCAAATTCTTACCTCATTACTTGAAGCTCTTTTTATCTATATCTTTAAAATTACCTTCTGCTCCCAATACCCACATCCATCACCAAGAATCACAAAGTCGGAAGGTGAGGATGCAGAATGAAGGGCCTGTGACCCACAAATCAGACACACATGGGCACTGGAATTTTAGTTCCCGAAAAAGATTCATGTTCTCTTCCCAGCAGCAAGGAATGGTAGCATTGAGCTAAATACCTTAGAAATCCATATATTTACAGGTCTCAGAAAAGGGGCATGGCATTAAGTAGCAAAATCTACATGTAAAGCCTGAAAAAGACTTTTTTTCCCTCAACTCTTTTCTAGTAAAAAAAATGTTCAGCCTTAATTCTCACCACAGAAAGTATTCATATTCTCAGCACATGGAACCTATTAAACAAATGCCCTTTATTGGTGAAGAGTCCCCGCATGATGTGGCTCCACTATAGTCTCAAAACAGACCAACTTTTCTGACTGAATAGAAAGACCATTTCTTAAACAGTAAAAGAAGTGTGGATCTCTTTCTAAAACAATGTAACAGAAATTAAAACTTCCCTTGAGCATGTGGCAAGTTAAAATTAAATATTCCACTTGATATACAAAATAGAAACCTCCCTCACACAAAGTTCAACATAGATGAATGGCAAAAAAAAGTGCATACACATATCACTGGCAGGAAAAGCTTGAGAGTACTTCCCTCTTCTTCTTAAATGTTTTCATATTTGCCCAAAAACAATACTGAACACATAAAAATCAGGAGTCTTACCATTTGCGTAACAGAGATGAGCATCACAAATTAAAATACTTTATGTTTTAAGCACTGGTTGTCATTTCCATTTGTCAGAGCTCCTGCAAACCATGTTGTGTTGGCCCTGCCAGGGACAAGTAAGGGACAAGGCATCTGCTCCATGTGTGCCCCTTCAGTAAATTCTGGGTGCTCATTGTTTTTTCTGAGCACCCATCTGAAATTCTCCCAAACACACAGCAGAGATGCTGAAACAACACTGGTTTCCTCTGGAATGGGGAGTCAAGAATGAATTATTCTCTGAATTATTCTGACCTGCACAGGCCTGGGTAACAAGCCTTTAGCAGCATCTCCCCAGACACCGGGGACAGCTTTTCCCTGGTGTAGCTCAGATGACATTCACAGAACCAACAACAGGGAGGAATTCAGCCTGAGGCTTGTTGCACAGCAGCATTTCATCTTGGTCAGCCCACCAGCCTGGCTAAAGAGAGGATTTGGGATATCAAATACAAGAGAAAACCTCAAACACCCAAATCCCAGAGTATCTGTGGCCTGACATCCCTTTCAGGGCATCTTTTAAGGAAGCTGTGCTACCAAGGCAGGAGCAAGCAGGGGATCAGTCGTGACTTTTCAGTGTGGGTGACCTTCTCCCCCTGCCTGCCCCCAAATGAGTCTCCAAAAAAGGGTGTTTGGTTTTTTTTCCCCTTTCCCTCATCTTTTAACTCTTTCACAAAATGTCACGCTGATTTTCAAGGCCACAGAACAGCCACCTGACATCTGACAGTAAGACCATCATGTTTTCCACTAGGAAAACCACAAAAGGATAAAATGAAGAGAAAGGCTAATGCCAAAGAGCTGTTTCACAAAGGTCACACAGAACACAGGGATTCCAGCCTCAACTGCAGCCTGTAGTAAGGGGCACTTTGGGTTTGCTAAGCCACTCACTTTGTATGCCACCTGCACACTGGGGAACAAAAAACGACAGAAAACAAATCTGTCTTTAACTGCCCTTGGTCCTTAATTACCTTCAGCAACCTCAAACTATCTGAACTACCCTCAGCAGCTGACAAAACTCTTTTACCTGTGCTCAGCAATACAGATGGTTTTGACAGCTTTGTTTAAAAATGCAGACAGTGAGGTTTCCCATTTTCCTAAAACATTAAACTCCCTCTTGAAGTGTAACCTGAGATCAATTATATTTCATCTGTTATGCGGCAGTTTTAATAAAGTGTTAAAATGAAAAATATTGAAAAATTACAGGAGAAAATAATCCTCTGAAATAATGTGAAAATGGAATAGGGAAATAATAATGCAACTGGAGAAGAAAATTATCACACCCACTCTCAGTTTGCTTCCATGCTGAGCATCTCCTTTGCTTAATCTTTCTAAGAGGAGACAACAGTAGATTCCAGTCCCCACCAAAGTCTCTGCTCCCAGGTTTGTACTCCTAGTAAAGCTACTCACTACTTCTACAGGAAAGAACTTTCCTCTTTAGAATAAGACAGAAAAAAAAAAACCCCAAACTGTTAAATCTGCCTGTTTATAAAACTCCTTATGTAAAGATACTATAGTGAATGAAGTATTAAATTATGCAGTGTGAGATGTAATGGAGTGAATTATATTCAGTAAGATCACACATTACTGAAAATATGAAAAAGCTCTACTGCTGGCTTTCAGTTGTCAAGCTACACACACGAACATATATATATATAGATATATATAGATATAGATATATATATATACATATTTTGCTCATCTCATTATTTTCTACTGTCTCCATGTGTGATAACATGCCCAATGCTGACACTTGTCCTGTTCTCCCTGGAAGACCCTACATTAGCATGTAAATAGCTGGCAGATACGAGGAAATGAAAGCAAGGAATAGCTCTTTAATTAACTTTAATCCTCTGAAAATCCATACAGCAATCTGTTCTGACAGTTTTCTACACAAGATCTTCTTAGGAGGTCCCTAAGTGCCGCCTGAGGATCACTGCCAGGCTGGAACGAGGAGAAAGAACGAACAAACCAGTTTTGGAGACAATATTTAGGCATTTTTTCTGCTGTTAAATGATGACTGGTGACTGCCATCTGGCATTATCAGAGCTGTCATTAGCCTGACTCTGGATGGGGAACAAAGGGATGCCATAAGCGAGGCTCAGCACACATCCCACCCATCTGACAGCAGGCATGGAGCAGCCTCCTGCAGCTCCTCACAGCACACAGCCTGCACAGCCCAGCCCTCTGGGGCACCTTTTCTCAGCCCACACTTCACACAGCACCCTCAAGGTTGAAGGGCAAAGGAGTTTTCTTGTTGGAAGACTTGATAGCAGTACCCAGCCCTTCAATCCTGAATGGCAAAATAGCTGGCAAGGCTGTAAAGGAGTGAGCTGAAATCGTTCCTCAGTGGCTTACAGCTTCCAAATGTAACAAGTGTTATTTATAATCCTCCATTACAAGGAAATTTCAAACAAATTTTGGTGTGGGGAAAAGAAAAAAAATCTAAGGCTAAATGGAAGGAGATGCAGCGGCACAGCTTTTGGCAACATGAGATTGTCAAAGAACTCCTACCTGCAGGTTAGATTTAGCTCTGAAAGTGGTCTATTAGTCCCATTCCTATAAATTCATATTCTGCCAGTTGAACCATGCTAAGTATGAAGACTGCATGTCATCACAATTCCCCCCTCAATGTTATTAATGCTGTAATATCATGTGCAGACATCTCACTTAATTCATCACATCAGATTCCAGGGCTAAAACACACAGAAAAGATCCAGCGTGGCAACTTCAAAAACTTGGTGACTGATAATGCTCAGAAGAATGCATCCTTTTATGAATATGTGAGCATGAATTTCAATAAGATGACCTTTAACATGACAGATTCCAGCTGAAAAAAAGAAGGAAATCTCTACTGACAGATAAATTACTTAAGATGAAGGTGCTCCTTCTAAGATTTACCTTACACAGACTAGTCCTTATACACACTGATCACTAATCCTCTTTAAACTATGCTCTACTTCCTGCAGCTCTGAGATGTTCTAATCTGATCTAAATTTTCCAGACTAGAGAAACACCATAAAAAGTCCCCTTAACAGCTGTGAAGACAAATAAAAGGTGAAATTGGAATAAGTTCATAAAAACATCATGATCACATCCAGGACTAGTTAGAAGATTGCTCTTTGGCCATCTGGCAACAGTACCTGGCACAGATAATGCCTGAACTATGGCCTCTCAGCTTATCTGGCTCCCTTTAAATAAATACGCAGCCACCAACCAGGTTGTTTCATAAAATCAAATAATAAAATGAAGCAACTCAAATAAATAAAATTTAATTATAAATTTTAAAGAGGCAAGAAAGAGGGGGAAAAAATCCACGAAGTAATACCCCAGAGGAGGTATAACGGATTTGAAATCTCCATCTGATCCTAGAGAACGGGACCACCCGGCTCCATACACTGCCCCCACAGCTGCACATTTCAGAGGCTGATTCATCTTCCAGACAGACAGGAGTGACAGCAGCTGTGATCCAGTCACACTTTTCTGGGAATACAGTGATTTCTTTACTCACTGCAACACTGCTAAATCTCACAGGATATTCAGACACTTGTACAGGGAGAAGAGAATGAGCAGCTCCGAAATTGCTTCTTGCAATATGTGAAGTTGCAAGAGTATCTCATATCTTTAGGAAAATTTGAAATAAAATACATGTTTTTTTAACATTACCAGTTTCATAAAGATGAAAACAAATACAAATATCAAAACACTGAAAGATGAAAACAAATATAAATATCAAAACACTGATGAAAGCATAATGCTTGCATGATGCAAGAAAAGGTCATGTAAATGTAAAACATAATGGAGAATATCAAGTAAATAAAAGCCACAGTGATAACGTTAATTTGTATTTTAAAGGCAGACAAATTTCAACACCATGAAAACATAAAGCCCCGAACAAAGCTGAAATGGGCAGCTCCACGTACAGGGCAATCCTTTGAGTCCATCAGAGGCACAAGTGGCTGGAGCTGCACACTCTGACCCAGCAAAGATCCAGGCTCCAAAAAGAATCATCACAGCTCCTCTGCTCTACTTTATCCAGAGACCTGTGATAAAGGCAGCTGAATGCTTCAAGAAATTAAACTGCATTAAGAAGATATAATAATAATCTCAAAGCTGGATATTCACCCAAGACCAAAAAATAACAAAGGTGTTAACAGACAAAAGGAATAAAATGATTTATCATTAAAAATGGCTATCCTATAGGAGATACCAGACTGCAGACATCCTCCTCTGTTTTGAAAGCAGAGATAAGGTTGTTCTGGGAAATTAGAGCCATTGGCAAGGAAGTTTCACCTGAACATTAAGCAAATTAGTTAAGAAGGTTCAGAATTCAAAGCATCTCTTTGAGTTGAGCATAACAAGATAAAACAGAGACAGATAAGCACTAGCTTTTGTGAAAGTAATTTAAACTGAACCAGTTGACAATTCTTTGAGGGAACTCACAGGAGAGTGAACCAGTGAACACAGGGTTTGAAAGTCTGTTTAAATGACCGAGCATCCCTGGGTTTTAATCATTACGTGAGAGCCAAATTCCTGCTGGTGGGAGCTGGCTGATGGAGGAGCACACCAGCCCTCCCTGCCATGCAAAGCAATTAGCAGGAGGCTGCACTGAGGATTAGAGCCAGAAGTTTTCCTTCAGGATCGTTATAAGCGTAGTGGAACAGGGGCAAGCAGCAAGATGTGAGCTGACAACATAAAATATTAATGTCAGCAGTGTCTAGAGACAAGGGTGAGGCGTTCTGGAGCACCTAAAAATATCAATAATGACACACGAGCGAAGGCTGATAAACAGACTGAGCAAAATCACACACGAATGTAACTTAATGCAGAAGGGAAGGAGAAAACTTTAGATTTCACACAGTGTGCACACAAGCAGCTTTTACACCACAACCTCCTAGGGATTTGATTTTGACACGCTTGGAAGCTATGACATCCCTAGGGACGTGCCAGACAGAGCCCGCAGAGAGGAGGAAGGAAAAGGACTTCAGCCATAACCTCCACAAACAAAACCACTTCAGCAACACAGCTCCAGGAAAAAATCAGATCCTTGTACTAACACAGGTTCACCACAATGATACCAGATGCTTCCAGGATATGACAAGACTCAAAAGAAAAAGAAAATCAGTGAAATGTTGATACTAACACAGCAGAGCAGGCAGTGTCAGGGAATACACACACGTGCCGCAGCAAAGGGTTGGCCACCTGGAGGAAGGTCATTGTCACATAGGTGAGGCACAGAAAACTGCAGTCTGCGCTGGGGGACTTCATAAAAAACCAAACATTATCAGAAGGAGAGGCAGTGAAGATTTCACAGCTCTTCCACTGCACTCCTGTTTGACTTGGGCTCAAGTCTTCAGCTATTTCACCCAAGAATCTCTGTTCCCCATGCTCTTTTATAACTGAGATAACAGTGCTTCCCCACCTTATAGGAATGACAGAAGGAAAAAACCAGCTGTAGATATTGAGTACTGCTTAAATGTGAGTGGCAGTGTCATTCAGGTTCCCAAAATAGACAGCATTTAACCTTGATTAGCTGCTAAGAGCTCTCATAAGTCTACCAAGCATTGATATTTATAACACATTTAACTCCAGACCAAGTCCCAGGACAAAAAAGAGAAAGGACAGGCAATGAATCAAGAAGGTTTCCCCCCCTCCCTCTCAGAGTTTCTTATCACTGCTTCTTGGGGGAAAAAACTGCCAGCAAAAAGAACTCATTGGTCTGCATGAATAAACCTTGTAAGTCCCAAAGCTGCCCCTGGGGAGGGCAGCAATCGTGCTCGTTACATCTGAACAATGCAGCAAAATGAGAAGATACCATTTTTCCTAAGTTGTATTCGCATGAAGAATGTGAACTCTGTAATTTTCATTTAACGTTATTAGCCATCCTTTTAGCATATTGAAAGTTAATTACAAATCAAAACTTTTGATGCAGGTCGTTAGGCGCCCATTCATCCGCGCTGAGGCAGAGCCATGATCTCAGAGCAGTGGCTGAGAGGGAACAGCTCGGAGGTTCTGTCAGCTGTAGAACATCCAAAACACAGGGAATTCTCCATAAAGCCGAAGTATGACCCCCCCCGCCCACCAGTCAGGCTTGGCAGGAAGTTCTTTATCTGTTTTAATAACTAATTCAACTGGATAGTTGGATGTTCTGGCTGCAGTTAAGAGATCCAGTTCCTCCAGTGGAGCAGTTTGGCACTAAAACTAAGCCTGTGTAACTACTGGCTGATGAGGGGCAACAATTCCATGTCCCTGCTCCCTCTTCTTAAAGGAAAACCAAACAGAAAAAAAACTACCTGTGCAGAGGGAGTAGGGAGAACATAGATACAGACAAAAGAGCGCCCCAAACTCAGCCTAGCTAGATTAACAAGAACTCACAAAGTCACAGCATTTTGGTAGGAGACAGATTTAGATGAGCCAGCTTGAGCTGGTAGCTTGGAGGGATCAAAAAATTCCTTATGTTAAGGAGTGAACCTCAACAGAGGACACAGCTCGATGCAGAAAATGCACCAACAGCTGCAGCAGAAGGAGCTTCAGAACCTCAGAGCTCACAAATCCATGTGCAGGCAGAGAGGAAAGCGAGGCAGGGAAGGCGTGCACATTTAATGACTTCTGCATCCCTGGTTTCCTTGTGTTATCTGAAGGAAAGCATCAGATCCAGAACACGTATGTTTCACACTCCTCAGCCTGCACATGCCCCAAGAGAGTTAAGTTATAAACCTGGCTATTATTTACATCTCCTCAGCATCCCATTTAGGATGTTTCCAAGGAATTCAGCAGGGCTTTTTCCTTTTCTTTTATGCAAGTAAAAAACCAATATTGGAAGGCAAGGGCTACAAACATAGCCTGAGGTTAACGCCACACATGACAAGTTCATGTGCACAGATATTACATAAGAAACACACTGCCTCACACAGAAGGAGGGGGTGGGTTAAATAGCTTTCTGGGGCTTTTTAAAATAATCCTTCAGTGGAAAAGATTTCATTTAAAGCTTTTAAAGTGTGATGACCATGCTCCATTATGAACCACTCACTGAGCTACCCGTGACCTGCACCTCTGTCACAATTCCAGCACAGGGATGAGCAGAATGAGACACTCAGCATGTCCTGCTGTACCCCACATGTTCAAAGACGAAATGGCCACCAAGGTACTTTCCTGCACAGGATTGTTTAGAGGCACATGAAAGCTCCTTGGAGAAAGCAATCACCTGGGCTTTCAGCAGGGCTGTGCTTGGATGGGACACTGAGGCAGAGTAGAAATGTGCAGCTGCTGCTGTTGTCCGGTGTTCAGGGAGAACAAGGAACGGCTCTGAGAAAACTAACAGCTCTGTGGTTTTAAACTGGGAGGGAAAGCAGAAAACAAACAGATGATTTGCTTGGCATTTTGCTAGAAGCAAACAGAAGAGCTGAGATTTACTTAAAGGACTGGTGAAGTGAACCAGAGATGGGAAAGAAAATGATTCCAGGGTGAGCTCTCCAAGCACTGAGGTGGCAAAGGATACCTCCAGCCCAGCCCTTGGGTGGGGGCTTTGGTCCATGCAGGCTGAGCCCCTTTAGCCTCCTGCAGAATGAACAAGAGGGAGAAAGAATAACGAACAGGGATATGTAGTGAAAACAGGGAGCGGGAGAGATGTCGCTGGAGTAAGCACTGCCTCTTGCTCATGTTCACTTCAGTCAAAAGGTCAAGAATTCTCTTGTATGGCGATTTTCATTTTTAAAAAACAACCCTGAATGGTTCACAAGCACTTTTTTCCCCCAGCACCAAACCCTTACATACACCATCTTAATAAACATCTCCACGTTGGAGAGGGATAAAAGGCATTTTGTTTTGATTTCATTATATCTCCTGAAATTGCTTTTTTCTTTCTGCATTTTTTTGTTGTCATTCAGTTGTGGTGGCCCTCACTGAGGGATAATGCAATAACACTTCTGACAAGGTTAGCTTTCCAATAACTTTGCAAATGGCATTTCCCAATGACAAAACAAGCACAGCTTCTCCTCTCTTCGTAATTAATATAATAGAAATGTCAACCTGAAAAGTTGGTCTCCAAAGGTAGTATGTTATCAACAGAAAATTAATTTATTAAAGCCAGAAAGTGTTTCCTTATCTGCAAAGCTGAAAATACTATTTACAGAGCAGAATTCCTGTTACAAGCATAAAACATAAAACTTCTGCAGCTTATATATGTGTCTGAAAAAAACAGCAACTGAGGGGAGGAGTTGAATTGCTCAAATTTCTAATTCAGACACTAGATCATTTGGGGAGCTGCACATTCCTTTTGCAAATGCCCTGTAGAAGCACACAGCTCTACGCTGTGTGCACATCCTACAAGAAACATTACCCCACATCCATGTTAATCTTTAATTTAATCCCAAGTTCAATGCACAGAATGAGCCTTCCCAGCTCCTCTCCCATCCATGTAGCAATAACAAACTGTTGGTCTTGGACCTGCCTGTAACCCATCTACCACAGAAGGCAGGGAAAAATGGGCGTGGGAGCAGGGACTGTTCCAGCCACTTCTTCCAGTGGAAAGCAATTCCAACATCATCTTGATGCCTAAAAAGCGTGTCCTCTTTTCCTGCCTCATGCTCACACTTTACCTGTTGATCCCTTTATAAACTCCTGACTTCAAAAAGGCAAGTGATCTTTCTAGGGAAATCCTGAAGCTCTGCATTCATACAGGCAGAAAATGACGCCTCAGCTTCCCCACTGACCCAAACTGGTTCCACCTGAACAGGCAAGTTTACAGTTAATGATTCTTCACCTGCCCCACACAACACTAAAAAAACCCAGCAGCTGTTCTGTCTAGTGAGAAACTTGTAAAATAATAATCTCATGACACCAATCAAAATTAATTAACTGAAACTGCACCAATTCTTCAAATTTTCTATAGCTTCTATTAAACAGTTGTTGACTATCTGAAATACCACCTAAACAAATGTGCTCATAAAAGAGGGAACAGTACATTTCTCCTCCATGCAACAAATCATGGGTCAGAGACCATTTCCAAGATGCTTTGTAAAACCTCATTTGACTTCTAATATATTCATCAATTTAAGCAATGCTTGACCTGAGATGTTGTGAACCCACATTGAACAAAATAGTCAGTACTGCATGATACTGTGCCAGGAGCAATCCAAAACTCCTCAATTCTCCAGACAGTCCTTCAGTTTTATAAAGATTTTGGGTCTTCATTTGAAAGGATGCTCTGACTGGTGTCTGAGTAGTGCAGCTGTTCTTACCAGAGGCTCCCATCACATGTTGAAATAAGCTACTGTGCAATTACTTAATTATCTCTCTCTCCTATCCTTTAAAAAAAAAATAAAATCCACTGCAATTCAACTTGAAGCAAACCCAGTTAATCCAGTTTTATGGCTGAGAATTAAAACAGAGAGAAGTCAGAGATTCAAAGCTGCAGCTCCTGTGGCAATACCACCACTCTAAGAGGCAGCGAGATTAATGCCTTCAAACCGTAAGTGTGTGAGGAACAAAGAATTGCAAAAAAAAAAAAAAACCCCACAACCAAAAACCTTTTTGTGCAGCTTAGCCTTGCTGGTATTTCAGAGCCTGCTGTTCAGAAATCCTAAGCCCCTTCCCCATCCCTGGATGCTGCCCAAGCCCCTGCCCAGCAGTCAGGTTTGTTCTGCCCGAGTTCCCCCAACAATCACTCCCTCATTCCACCCATCCATCTTCCCCCTGCTTCCCTGCCAGACCTGCTCAACCATCCTTCATAATTCAGAGCTGAGGAGCTAAGGAATAAATGTTGCAGCACATGCATCAAGGGAACTATAACTTTGAATTACCTGACCCGGGTGAGTTTAAATTCTCAGCCATAACATTGGATTAACCTAATTTCTTTTTATTGAATATTTTACCTTTAGAAGTCCTACAGCCCTTTCTCTCAGAGAAATATGCGAACTGAAGGTCATATAAATTCTTTTATGGGTATATTTCTAATTTTCATAATCTAACCTCTTAGCAGTGAGCATTAATATCTAGTGGGGGCAGAACAAAGCAGAATCCATCCAGTATTCTGGGAAAAAAAGATCACATTCCTATTGTTCTTCACAAATACCTCATAAAACAACATATAACTTTTAACTTTGCTGCATACTCTGAATTGTTATAAAATTTTAAAAAACCCTCTAAACTTGCTGCTTAAATAGAAGTTATGCCAGAGATAACATCAATAAGAATAGAGAGGCTGTCCCTGTGCCTCCACCTCAAAAACATCAGATATAAAGATAATAACGAACTCCGTATTTTTATCATTGCAAGGTTTACCAGATACATAATAAGGCAAGAGAAAGAATTACACAGAACTGATTCCCAGAAAACTGCGAAGATAATTTTTTATGAGCTCTTTTATGCTTCTGAAAGGGAAAGGGAAGCAAGGCCCAGGGGCCAATTCATCTTCTGCCTCCAGGCTGGCCATTTGAACTCAGCCTCACCATTTCCATGTTGAGAGCCCTCAGGTGATAAAGCTCAGCTCTAACAAAGCACATCACCTTCCTGCCTCCACGGGACAAAATCCTGCAGGTACCACACGGGTACACAAAGTACAATACCCAAAGTCAGGGAAAAGGCACATTTATCCACTAGCTGTGAGGAACTGGGACAACAGATGAAGAGGAAAAGGTCTCACTCGAGAGGAGGCAGTGGAAAACAAGAAGGGAAGACTCAATCCCAAACATGTGCAGTGCCCACATCTCAGAGCCAGAGACACCTCTGACAGATCAAACTAAGGGAACTCTTAGGCTTTGAAAAGTCATTTTGGAGCAGGATAAGGAAGTGAGAACTCAACAGCTCTGCTACTTTCTTCACTGAGTCAAAAGTGAGTCGTAAACTTATGACGAAGTCAGGCAAAGTAAGGAACAATGGCAAATAAGGAAACCAATCAAAAGAAAGGCAGGCACTGCTCTGGGAGCCCACACCACCAAAAAACCATTCTTCTGACTTTCCCGAATCTGCAAATCTCCCTTGAGAAACAGTAACTATGTTCTGGTTTAATTTAAAGATACTTCCTCCTCCCAAATGGTCTTTGTGCACTGCTTCAACACTCCTGCAAGACAGGCCCTTCTACAAACACATGGATCTCAGCTTTCCTTGTTAATTCTTTTTAGAGAGATTCTGCAATTGTATCAGTAAGTGATATTAGCAAGCCTCCTGAAACAACCTGTTTCAAAGGAAAATGGCTTGTACTCATTTTATTCTGGAAGACAATTGCCATTTGCTTAATATAGCCATGATATTTTACTGAGGTAATTATACTCTTAGCTATCAGTAACAATTAAACCCTTAGATTGAGGTTGCTTAATAAAGGTCTCAAAATAAATAACACATTCCAAACACAGTATTTTAAAATGTCAAGCATGCAAATAGGATCTTGTAATGAATATAACGAAGCATCAAGTATAAATCAGCACAGAGTTAGTTTGTCACTGTACAAGTGTCTGCAAAAATTGCCGTTGGAGTATTGTGGGATTGTTCTCAGGAAGCTACAGAAAGGGCAGTGCTGCAGATGAAACCATTCCAATAAATACTATGGCTGGTTCATGGCAAGGCCAGGGTGAAGCCATCAGCGCTGCTGTGCTTCTCTGGGGGCAGGGCTGAGTGACTTGGGGAACAGCTGAGGCTGATAAAATCTGTATTTGTTCTTTTGTATTCCCTGTAGCAACTTCCTTGAAAACCGGAGTGAGACCATTCCATTAAAAGCTAAATAAAACTCAAAAGCAGACAAATTAGAGGGTACAGACAGAGGGAAAAAAAAATCACTCTCAGACTCTGAGAACTAGAGATACTTGAAATCAGGTCAACAGATCCTAGCAGGCTGTTAGGTACGGAAGGTGAGAGCATGGTTTAAAGGTCCTCACAGTGCAGACTGCAGGATGATTGAGAAAGGGAAAGCAGACCAGTGATACACATGAAAAAAAAAACCAAAAAAACAGGAAATGTGTTGTCAGGACAAGCACTTGTGGAGTTATCTTGCACAATAGATGCAGGCAAAGAGTGGTACAGCAAGTTACCTCCACCACTGCTACATGTGGAGGCAGCTGCCTGAGCTCCAGGAGGTGGTTAAATGGATCAGGACTAAAAGAAAAAAAAAAAAAAGAAAAGAAAAAAGAAAAAAAGCCACAACAAATTTGGATTATACAGGGAAAAAAAAAAAAACCAAAACAAACCAACCAACTACAAAACTGTTGGTCAGAACTCCATTTCCCTGGAGCATGATCCACCCCATAGACAGATGGCAGTCAGAGGCCAACAAAAACAAAGTGTGATATTTCCTTAACTCCAACGAACAATGTCTATGGAAGCAGTCATCAAACTCCCAAATCCTGCTTTCTCCTCACAAAACTCAGCACCCTTTATCCAGTAACCCAGACACTCCTGTGGAAATCACAAACATGGAGCCCAGCAACCATCCTGCACCAGACTGAACTCAGGAGTGTTTGAACACCAGTTCATAGGGCAGGGAATTATTCATAAAAGCACCTACCTCATCTCTGACCCACTGGTCTTCATTCTTTAATAAAGGCACCCTGCAAGAAGGGTCTGGGAATTAATATTGATGATGGTACTGGGTATTAAAAATTAAAATTCAGCAGTGACCTGTTCCAAACCCCTGCGCTCCACAGGCAGCAATTCTCTCTTTGCCACTGTCCCACACCTTAATGATCTTCTGTCTCCTTCTGCTATTATCCTCCTTCACCTCCAACTACCAACCACCTTTTCTCTGAAATTATTTAACTGATTAATATAATCAAGTTGAAATTAGAGAGACCTCTGCTCAATCTAAAAGGCTGCTGAGTTCCCCTCAAGCACAAAGTCTTGTCTCCCTCTTCTCAAGGACGCAGGATGGTCCAAGGAAGCACTCACAAAGCCTGCCTTGCTTAAATGCTGGAGAGGGAGATGTGGAATCACCTTAAAATGTATTTATTTGCCAGTCATAAAAGGGAAGGTAACTTCCCTGAGTTTATAAAAACCTACAAAGTGAGCAGAGGGAAAAAAGGTTTGGCCAGGGTCAGGCTGACAGCAGTTAACAACCACGTGTGGAGCAGCAGCACAGCTTAAATGACATCCACAGAACCATGACATGGATTGAAGGAAGGAGAGTCACAACAGCCAGGGAAAGCATTGGATACTGCTCATAGCCCTGAGGAGCAGCTCAGACCTGCCCCAAGGCTGGCTGTGCTGCCTGCATGCAGAGCACAGCTCAGGGTGTGATGCCCAAAAGCTCTGTCACAAGGATCTGCTTGCCTAAGAGCCTCTTTTTAGTGCTGCTGAGTGCAAGACTGACTGCTGTATTTACAGCTAATTTTTCACATATCCCAGGAAAGGGGTTAATTCACCTTCTATGCTGCACACCCAGAACTTTAAGATCCTTCCTTGTGCTTTAAAATCATCTATCTACCTCCTCAGAAAACATATCATGCAGGACCCAATATGACAGAGAAGCTATCAGCATTATTTTAAATCTTTACTGATTACAAAACAAAGCAGATGGCAAATCAAGTCATGAACTCTGCAGCTGCCATGCTTAATGAACAGTTTAATTACCTAGTCCCATTTCTGATGCATTTTTGCCATTCTCAGCTCTGGGAGTCACTAATATACTTCACACTGACTGATATCTCCAAGAACATGTGGTATCAGCAGTCAGCTGGAGTTGGTTAATCAATACTTGTTTAATCTCTAACTTTTATGGTGATGGCCTAAATTATGTCTCAATAGAAACAGATTTCTTATCATATCACATGATCTGGTTGAGAGCCCAGGAAACAAAAGGGAATTTTTCAGTCTCTTCTCTGGGTAGCAGAGTACCCAAAGGCAGACAAGTGCACAGACAGGAAATAAACACAGTGAAACAACAACGTCCAACACAAGCAGATTAGTTCAGTCGTTGTGTTGTGCCTTATACGAGAGCAAGGGCTGCAATTATGGCACTGTGCATTCGTAAAGCCTACAATTTCAGGAACAAATTGGACTCATTTGGAATAAGTTACAAAAAGTAACTGAGATTGGGCTTCCCATTTTGAGTTTTGAGCTTCCTGCAAAGGATCACATCCTGGCTGCAAAAAGCAGGGCATCTTGCCTCCGGTCAAACCTGCAGTGGTATGGGCTGATCCCACACACTCTACAGCTGCTTGCAGAAGTTCCTTCTGGGTACACACTGTGCTTTCAGGAGTCACTGAACTGAACATGGGCAGGGAATGAGGCTGGCAGGTCTGAACCCTGGCAGCAGCCAAGTAAGAAACACAGTAAGAGCTGATCACAATCAGGTGAAATCACAGGAGGAGAGGAGGAGATGATAGCCAGCCTTTGGCCCTCCACATCAGAGGGCTTTGGGAGTTTTTGAGTGCGTCTTTATTGCTGTTCTCCAGCAACATTTCTGATGCACAGGACCCAGTTGTACCCTCTGGAAGCTGCCCTCCTGAAATAAATAAGCCAGAACTGGCTTTCCATGACATACTGACTCAGTCAGCTGCTTACACTCAAATAAGGATTTTCAGAAAGGGTTTTTCATTTTGGGAGGCCTCTATGTCATATAAAATTTCCTAAGATATTCCAATTTTTGCCATTCAGTACAGAACTGACTGTTTTTAACAAGCCCACTTCATAAACAAAGACCAGGAGTTGTGTGCAAAGCTCTCATCAAAGGAGAAACACTCAAAAGCTTAAGGACAACACAAAAGTCAAATACAAAACTGTGTGAGCAAGCATGGCGTTCAAAGCAAATACAGCAGTACATCAAACAGGCAAAAGGGCAGAGGTGGACTAGATGTTTCCCCAGCATTTCAGGCACCTCCCAGTACTGCTGTATCACAGCTACCCTAGGTACTAAAGTAAAGATGAGTTTCCCAAAACTCTGAGCTAAGGGAAAGCAAAAAGCATGACAGACAGCAAACCCAGCCAGGCAGATCCCTGAGAGAGTGAATCCATCCCTTCAAACATCAATTTCTGTTTCATCACCTTAAGTGAAGGGAGTGACGCCCCAGGAGAAGCCTGCCAGCCATCAATGTCTGAAAGCCTCGGTGGTGTCCTAGTCTACTTTTATATTTCATGGAAAACATGTAAATCAGGAAACTTCAGTCCTGCCCTGATTTACAAGGACGTATGGGACAAAATGATCAACCAACACGTTCTAAAGAGCAGTTTGTGTGCAGGAACAATCAGGATGCAGCTCCTACACCAGCCCACACTCAGCAGTGGAATCGATGGGGCTGGACCACTCCAGTAACATCCAGAGATTGGAGAATGCTGTTCCAGTCTGCCAGGGAAGAGAGATTTGTAGGGATGCACTGAAGTATCCCAGACTGACAACTGTGTCACTTCCAACCAACGGGAAAGGCCCGAGATCAAGAAAGCCCAAAGGAAGCAAATGAGGTGAGGAAGGAAGAAATGGACAGAGAGGTGAAACGCACCGAAATGGAAATATGAGAGCAACCAAGACAGAGACTGTGGCAAGCAGCAACTGAGCACAACTGACAAGTGAGACAGGCAGTCTGCAAGAGTCACAAAATACTGCTTCAGACTTGTGGGGATAAAACCCAGTAGCCACAGAAGTGCGAAGGAGTCAGGCTGGCAAAGCGAGTACCCCCTGAAGAGAGTTCATTTACTACTGAAATATTAGGTACTGCTGTTACCAAACAAAAAAAAACAGCTCGTTGATTTCTATTCATATTTTAAAGCATATTCTAGGACTGAGACTTCCAGGTTCCAACCTGAGCCCAAAAGAAGGCAAACTGCTTCAGCATTAAACTTGCGCTGTTGAACACCTCTGATGCCTTTCAGGCCTTGTTTGCTCAGCACACAGGAACTGATTCACTGCCCTAGCAGACTCAAACGTACACAAATGCAGAAGTCATACTACCAAAAGCAATAGCATTTCAATCATATATATAATACTCTCCCCCAAATTAGATTTTCACAGTCCTATTTAACAAGACAAAGACTGAATAGAGAGAACTCATCTTTTCCATTCTCAAATTACATAAGAGCACGCTACCGTACTGATGCCACTAATTAGATAATTAAATACCATTCTAGGTGATATGCTTTCAATGTAAAATAATTATTTCTGACAGGAAATTTATTTGCTCAATCTCATTTTAAATCACAATATCATACTTTTTTAATTAAATTGAATTCTTTCTTCTGATTTTGCATGAGAAGAGCAACCAGCAGGAGACACAGTGCTGAGGATAGATTGTCCAAGTACCATAATGCATGTACTTCTTCACAAAGGACCCCAGCATTCTCTGGATGGAATATAAATTTTCAGAGAACAGCAAAGTCTTTATTCCTTCAAAACAGGTCAGTTGATGAATCACTGAGCACACTGAAAACCTCCCCTGTCAAAACACAAGTTTATTTGCCATGGTCTGATGAAGAACACTTCCAACTTTTCCTGTGCTCCTCTTCAGGGGGAGCACAGCAAACAAAGCAAAGGTTTGTCTTTCCATATAAATGAGGGTACACTCCATCACATGACAAAGTAGTGTTGTGGTTTTGTCCCATACTTAAAGAAAAGTAATAATATTTTTATGTCCTATGATAAAAAGTCTTTCTGCTGAACACTGGAAATCAGTTAACCAAGGGAATATTTTCGAAACCATCTGAGAAACTTCCTTCATGGCTGAGCAGTCCAGCACAATGTTAGACAGCTGAAAAGGTTATAAAGACAGGTTTTTTATTGGGCTCAGTATGCACCTGGGTCTTCTGCAGCCATGGCAGTCCCAAACTAGAACACTACAGAGAGCTGCCTGCTGCTGGCGGCAGGAGAAGGGCTGGGAGATGCTTTTTCTGTTTCCATGGAGAGTTTGGTCCACCCACCCTGACTCGGTGTGAGGCTGAAAGAACCGCTGTCATTTTTCTCTTCGCACTACTGTGACTCTCCATGGCATCAAACTCTGCAGTCAGAAGATCTGATGGAATATCCTCTTGTAAAGTGGCTGCTTCATGCTTCAAGAGCCCTGCTTGCTGCACCATACATCACAGCTTCTTTGTCTCAACAATGACATGGGAATTACACAAAATTGGAATTAAAATCGATCAAAACGCTTTAGTTGACACTGAAAATCAAAGCCTAAAGCTCAGGCACCACAGCAGTTCCTTCCCCTCCTGCCTCCCCACGTGGTGATGCGCCTGGCTCCCTCTCATGAGCTCTGACTACTGGAGTCTGACCTTCTGCACGCACATAAGCTCATTTACGTGAGCAGCTTTATAACACCAGGGAGATTGCTCAGATGAGGGAAGTTTTGCAAGGAGTATTCTTGGAAAGTGAAGTAACTCTCATTCTGGCTACAACAAATTATTATTCCCTTTGTGGAAAGAGAGCTCTCAGAATTTAATATAAAATTTTCAATGCTCTGCAGACTTCAGAATTATTGTATAGAATTTCATCATGAGAGCACACCTGATATAGGATGATGCAGACCCCTTTGATATATTCTATAGAAAGAATCTTAAAACGTATTTTCAATTTACTGGTCTAGTGCTTGCCATTACATTTGAACAGACTTCCAGCGTAAGAGGAAGGCAAATCTCTTACTCTCTGTAAATTGTTTTTCCACAGGAACAGTTGACAAGGTGCTGCCACTTCGTTCTTTTTAGGAAAGGAGGCAATGCAGCCAAAGCCATTATAAATTCCCTTCAGTGGCTCAAAACATTCCAGCAACAACATGATTCAATTCTCTGCCCTCGCAGTGATGCCAAGGCTCAGACAAAGTCACATATCCTCAGCACAGCATGAGCCCAGCTGTGGGGGATCACAAGCACAGTTTTAGGAGGCACTGGTGCTTCCATTCCAATGAAGCCCTAAAGACAGGTTTCATGTCTCCCACGGCACCCATTATGCAAAGACCCCAGAACGGTTTTGTAGCACCAGTTATAGAGGTGAACAAAGGAGAAATAGGAAGGACTGCACCTGGCAGAAAGAAATAAGGACATGGGCCTTTCCAAACGTGGTCTGGGAACTCACCTTGGTGAGGAGCACCACACGTTTCTGCAGCCGCCGGACCAGTGCTTCCTGGTGCTCTCGTTTCTTCTTCTCGTCGAACAACTGGCTCTGCACACCCAGGATTTCCTCCTGGAGCTGCTGCCGGGCCTTCTCCAGCGTCCGGGCACTAAGAAAGATGAGACAGACCTGTGAGATCCTGAGAGCCGCCTCTCCATCATCACAGAGATCAGGGAAGCCTCAGAGGAGAAGCATGACCACGACCGCGCCACTGTCATCTTATGGCTGCGCCACTGGAAACTGGGTAGCTGCAGTCTCGTTATCAGCTGTTGACAGAAAAAGATATGAGAGAAGAACCACTCCAGGGACAGCCCTCTTGTGCAGCACAAGACAATTACTGGAACCTCACATGTATGAAGCATTGAAGTAATGCACATCTGTTTCAAAATCAATCTGTTTGCCTTTGAGAACATGCCTTGTTTTCAACAAACAACACACCATCTTGGGTTCTACTGGATCTTTTCATTTTTTTCCTAACAAAGTAGAAGAAAAAGTAGGTTTGATATTATCTGCTTTGACTGAGAGATAGCACTCAGCAAGTAATTACAGCCACTACCTGCACATTGCTCTTGCCAGCAACCTATGTTGGAAGAGAAATGTCTTCTGAGGCAGGTGATTAGCACTTGTTTTGAGATGTGGACATGATTCTCAGTTAAACCAGAACAGCCTGAGCCCTCTTCTTCTCAGTTCTCTGTGCAGCACGCTGTGGTGATGCACAGTTATCCATGGGCTCCTGGAGAAGCTCTCCACATGAGCCCTTCAGCCCCAAGTCTGCTGCTGGGACACTGAGGGACAGCTGCTCCGAGGCTCACACCAAGCATCTCATCACACATCAACTGCTGGCCAAGCACTTGATCGATAACAAAATAAAAGCGGAATCACTCCTGTGATCAAGAGAGAGTTCACAATTTAAATACTATGAGTTTATCCAAGGCTGCACTAAGTATTTAAGGAGTGAGTAGGACATGAAATAAAAGTATTGCACACAAGAAGAAAACCCTCAAGCATGCAAGCAAGCAAGATCAAACCAAACATCTCCAGCTTAGTCAGGAACAGAAGCACTTTGTTTCTCTAATGCTAGAAACAACACTGGAAAATGTATGAGTGCTTCCAAGGGGTCTTATTCATCATTATATTTGAATGAAAATAAATTAAAATGCTTTTAAATAAAATAGCACTATTGTTAAGGTACTGTTTAGATAGATCCAAAAGGGAATACTTACAGAACACTTCTAGCATAAATCAAGTACAACCTGCACTGCCAGGTCACCAAATTGTATTTCTTGGGAAATGTCTGTAGGTATTCACAAGAATTCCAAAGCAGCTGTCTCCCTACCTCAAAATCCTTCTCTTTGAAAAAAGTATTTGTTTTAAAGCACTGGATGAATTAGAAACCTGTTTGAAGCTCCAGTTCAATTTGGAACCATTCACAGACCAATTCAATAATTTGGAACTGTGAAATAGTCTCTTCATTGCTGTATTCAGGTGGGAAGGCTTATCAAGAGGGCTTCACATCTACATTTGAAACTGGATAATTGCATTACAGGACACCACTACTTCCTTGGACCTGTTTTAAATAATCAGTTAAGAAGGGCACCTGTGCCAAGAGTAACATCTCTGTTGATGGAACATGCCTGTGGGTCAGCCTGCAGCAGATCAGTCCTCAAAACAGAGCAGAGAGGATGGGTAATTCCTGGTAACCTCAATTTCTGCCTTAAGATTTATTACAGCTTGTTCAACAATATTCCTTTTTATGCATAGGGTAAATGTAAGTACAGAACCCTCATTAACTTTGATATATGTGTTACAATAATTAAAATCACACTACAGAAACCTTGCTGCAAATATCCCTTTCTTTATCATAGAATTTTTGTCCTGATTAGAGTCAGAACAAAAGAAAAAAATGCAAACATAACATTAATTACCCTGAAACAGCAAAAATCTCACATTTGATTATTACAAAACATTTTGATAAGGCAATGGAGCAATCTTTTTTTTTTAATCTCCCAGTATTGTGACTTATTTCTATAAATGTTGAGTGGACCGACAAATGATGATTGATTTGACATTCACCAAGAAAAATGAGATATGTGCGAGGTTTCCTTCCCAAAATAATGAAATATATTTGAGATTCACGTCTCATGGAGAGCACAGACGTTCAGCCACACACAAAACTCTCGAGCTAGGTTAGAAAACAACTGTTTCAAAACATGAGAGAAGTTGAGCAAAGAGAGACAAATGGGCAATTTCCTTGGCCACTGCATGGAAATAACATCTTCATATGTTTCTATTTCAGCCTCAATACAAATGCGATGTTAATGTACCTAAAATTCAAATGCCAGGGATGTCTCTGAAAGCGAGGACAATCCTCAAAATCCCTGAACTGTTACCATAGGTTTCCTTGCTATGGGAGGCGTGAAATTCAACTTGCTCACAACTCTCCACACCATGCCAAAGTACATTATTGAGATCCTTTCTTCCTCTCTTTGGGCAGATTGATAATTCTTCCAGAAACTGCACCAAATACAACATGAGCTGCTTCTATAAGGAAAAATCCAAAAGGAAAGTTCTATTTCTTATTGACAGAAGACAGGATTTGCAAGTAGGTGCTCAGAAGCAAAAGCCTTTAAAGCCAGACTTGTGCATTCTTCTTCCACCCTGATGACACCTATGGCTTTTCAGAAGTAATTGCTCACTCAATATGAGCATTAAAACCTAAAATAAAAGAGGCACAAAGTTCTCCATTCAACATAAGCTTGGGGAAGTGGCATTTAAAAAAATCTTTGCAAGTTCAAAGTAAACCTTTTAAGCCTTAAAGAGAAAAGTCATTTCTGTTTATCAGCCTATTAATGTTCCTTGTGCCACATCCCAGTGAATGAGATGCCAACATCTTTCTGCTCTGAGCTGTTTGAGACTCTTCATATTTTGCTCTTCCCTTCTGTAATCCACTTTAATGCAATCTTAATGATAAAACTTCATTTTCCAGAATATTCTTTGAAAGACTGAGAACAATGAGGGCACACAGTGAATACTGAAGCTATAAGATACATTTTAATAATCTCCTTCAAAAATGACAAAAGCAGCCCGACAGCTTTCCCCCCACTCCCCAGTGATCCATAAAACATCATTTTATTCACTCCATCCTTATAGTAGCCAAGTTACCACCTCAGAGTTGCTAACAAATAAAAAAAAACACAAAAAAACCAGGGAAAGCGAACAGGATGCCAGAAGCAGTCTGCGTATGAACATGGGAGGAAAACAAGGGGTCCACAGTGACAATTAGAGGAGCAGCACTGTCTGGGTCATGTTGTAGCTCAGGAGAAGATGAGACACGTGTACCTACCAGGGCCAGCTGTCAGGAGGGAGAGCACGTCAAAGAGAAAAGCAGAGTGTGATGGGAAAGGAACAGTGAGGGAGCACAGGGGGAGAACACGGTGACAGCGCCGTGGCACACGCGGGGCTGAGAAGAGAAACGCGCCGCAGCCATCAACATCCTCGTGTCAGAGTCCAAAAAAAGGGGGTTAATGCAGAAGCTAATGAGGCAAAAAGGAGCAGGGGAAATTGTTTTGTAGCAAGACATTTGGATGAAGGAACACCCGTTCCTGAAACTTGACAACTCGCAGGCATCTCAATGAATCCACACGTACACACATAAACCACGCTGGAAACTGATAAACAGAGGGCTGAACAAAAATGTTATTTTTCATTCCAGTTCCTCCCCCACAGGTTTTCTGAGCAAACACAAAGGCATAAGTAAAAACAGGGTAACTCCTGCATGTCTTTTATTTTCCAGTGGATAGCAGCAGGACATCCCTGCCTGTGCTCTCCCTCAAGGATTCTTCCAACCTCCAATTTCTGACACAGACAACTTCCCCCCTCAGCCTCTGCCAAACCTGCCTCAGCACTATCCAGGACAGGAATTAAAAAAGAAAAAAAGAAGGAAGAAGATGAAAATGGTCTGACTTAAATAGGGACAGGACAGAGAATGAAAAGGTGAGGCTTGGCAAAACAGAAAAATAGCCATTGTATGTTAAAAAGGGAAAAAAAATTTGATCCATTACAAAATGCTATGGAAAAGACTGGTAAGAGGTCTGGGAACACAGCTACAGATGGAGCTGCCTAAACTAGTTTAGCATTTAAGGCAGATAAACTAGAAGAACCACCATCAAGGAGGAGAAGACTTTAGTGCTGCAAGTATTTCAGCTCAGAATTCAGTGGTTTGGGTGCGAACTTTTACTACAATAAGACTGGCAGCTCTTTCTGCTTCCTTTCTTCTTCACAGACAGAATTGTCACCCTCCCCTGCCCTCAAATCCTTCCCTGCCACTGGGACTGAGGGAGCTGTGGGGGCCAACAGGTCTGTGTTATCTATTTGCTCACTACATTCAGAAAGAGAAATGATACAAAATATGAACATCTTTAGTAGAAGTTATCACAGGGGCTATATTTTATTTAAAGCTTTAAGTGTGCCTCACAGAGAGCCATGTGAAATACTGCTGCACAAAATATTACATGAAATGGTCTACAGAGAGTTGGTGGGAAAACACGCTTTCTTCTTGTTATTTATTTCTCCCAAGTCTTCAGCAAATATCTGCAAACTTTCTCTTGGTTCACACCTTGTATTTTCTCAAAGATCTTTTGTGTAACTCACCAGCATCAGGCTTCCATAAATCACAAATCATTCAAAAGTAAACAGATCATACATCATCTTGCCGCTAGACATACAAGGAAGATTCAAATCATATTGAATTTATAATGAGGGAGGAACATAAAGAGAATTATTTTGCTAGTGCAGCCAGATGAAATGAGTAAGAAGCAGACAGACATTTGGAGCTTTATTGCTACACTGACAATGCTTTATCTGTGAGACAATATTTAATTTTATTCCCTAACCAACAGCGTAACTACCAGGCTCCGAAATGCAGTTCCACCAAAGTGAGCAGTTAGAGAAAAGAAATAACACACATTTTCTGCCCCAGCCCCAGTACAGTGGCCATAATTGACTGGCAGGAGTTAAGATTCACTAAAATAAATTCACATCAGGCACCCTGTGCTTCCTTCCATTACAGGGTCAACATGCTGCAGCACCCGGGGCTGTGCTGACAGCAGTGACCCAAAGGAGCCCAGCCCAGGAACGTGGCCAAAATGCACAGACTCCACCTGAGCAGACATTTAATCAGCCACCAAAATGCACAGGCCAAAATGCACAGACTCCACCTGAACAGACACTTAATCAGCCACTCAAGATGAAAATCACTGTCACAGTTCCAAACATGCCTTCCACATCACCATCAAGAAGAGAATGAAAGCATTGTCTTAACAAATGAGGAACGTCGGTGGCTTGTTTTGGTTTTATGTGGAAACATCAGTAGTTTCAACGTCTATCACTGAATTCTGGGATGAAAAATATTTCAAGGGGGAGATAACTACAGGCATAAATGTCCTTTTTCTAAGCTTCTAAACCTGAAGGCCAAAGCTTCTTCTAAAGGCATTTATTTGGCAAATAAAACTTCTGCTGGTATTTAAAAACCACTGAGCCCACACTGCTGGCTGTGCACTTACTGCACTTGAAAATGCTGCTGCCTTCAGTACAACTGGCTGCAGGAGAAATTATTCTGATATCTGAATAAACAAAGTGATTAATATTTGCTTTTGCAGCCAGATCTTTAAGGGCCTTTGGCATGTGCAGATTCTCGTGGCTCTCGTTCTGAATCAACAACAGGTCAGACATCAGTTACACCCTCAGCAAACAGGTTCCCTTTGCAGTGCTTGGAGAGAAGCAAATACTAAATGCTCTTAAAAAAATGCAAGTAATTAAAAAGCAGGAGCTAAAACCACGAGTCCTCTGTGATGATTAACACAGCATATAGCCAATATAGCATGTGTCATCTCTCCCTGCATCATCAGTTGCATGTGGCATTTGGCAAGTATGGAGGACGGACTATTTTAAAAGGGCATTCACTGAAAAGGGTTTTCCACTTCCATTCTGAGATAAGAACAAGTTTAAGGTGTCCTTCCTACACTGCAGAGAACAGAACACCCACAATTGCCCCCTGACCACAGACTGACCCACCACACCAAGATATTCACTAAATTGTTCAAAACACATCACAGGGAGCTGGGAAGGGAGAATCTCCATTCCCATTATTTCATCAGGAGTTATGTTCATTTGGTCCGCTTTGCAGCTCCTAATTTCGGCTCTCCTAATAACCCTGGCTCATGAGGAAGGTCAGCCTGTGGATGACACTGTCAGTAAGGGAACACGTGGAGCTTCAGCACCAGAAGATGCCAAATGTCTGCTCCCTTCTCTATCACCCCTCATCCAGATTTCAGCATCCAGCACAAGGCAGTAAAATACTGGAGAAAGGGAACTATGAAAGGAGGGAGGAAAACAAACAAGCCCCCAAAGAACAACCCCAAGGAAGAATTTTGAAAGGAAACCTTTTCTCCAGCCAGGATCCAAGCCCCCTCTCTGCAGCTGGCTTAATTTACATCATCTAATTCAAATTCTAAATGCTTCAAAGTGTTATTACACTTTTTTCGTTGGAAACAAAAATGACAATAACTGAAACAAAACTCTCAATGAGAAAACCCAAAGACTGAAATAATTACTAATCAAAACAGAGGCCTGTACATGGACTGCTGAAGTCACTGGCCAACTCTACCCAGTAATTTCTCTTCGCGTCGGCTCTGATGAGTTTTGTATTTCTAACATTTCATCAATTTGAATCACTAAATTCAATTTGCATTCACAGATAAACAGAGAAGGAATAATAAATACTCTCATCTGACCTTGAAGTGTGACACAGAAAATTGCCCTCGATGATTTCATTTCAGACTGAACCAGAATGAATAATGCAGTTGGCCCCACCAGTTACCAATCTATAATCACACTTGTGGGCAGGAGGAACTCATGGCTGTGCCTAAATATGATGAAGAAAGTCAAAACTTCTCACTCTTTTTTGTACTAGTATTTTCTGCTGCTCCCTCACTACAGGGATTAAGTCCCTACCTCTGTCCTTCCCCACCACTCAGCCCCAAATTCACATCCCAAGGATTTCAGTTTGTTGAACATCACAAGTGAAGGCATTGCACAGTTTCCTCAACCCAATCCAGTGTTATCTGTTTTATAAAGTGCACATAATAACTCTTCTTTCTCCCAGTAAGCTGTCAAGTCACTGGGACAACTCTCCAGCACAGCCACACCACACAGGCAACTGGTAACATGAACACCATGAGTGACTAAGAATATTTCCAATTTCTCTTATACGCTCCAACCAACACTTATCAAGAGAGTGGGAAAGTCATCTGGGAATAGCATGAGAGCTGAGGAGCTCTAAAGAATAAAGAACTGATAAAGAGGAATGAAAAAGAGGAAAATTTGCTTGAAGTGGTGAAAGAAATGAGTAGGAGAATGGTCCTGCTGAACCAACTTGTCAGCAAACAAATCTGCTGAAATTCTAGGCTCTTGACAGTTAGATAATGGCTTATCTTAATAAAATAAGAAGGGTCAAAGTGTTTGGATGAGAAAAACAAAACATTAAACCCTCCACTGCAATACAGCAAGTGAGTCCTCACAGACTGGTGACTCATTACAGCTTTGTGAAGGTTCTGTGGATCTGTTTCAAATTACCTTTTCCAACGAGACCTCATTTCCAGTGTGCATTACAGTACTCCACAGCGAAATGAGGATTGAAATGAGGATTGTATATTACTGCTCAGTCACTTTTTCTTTTTTTTTTAATATCTGAACCTAAGACTACCTGAACAAATTTACAGAAACACAATTGTCCAAAGTACTTTTTTGCAGAACAATTCAGTGATGGACCCTCACCATAACTCTGACTAAAATCCAAAGCTGTGGCTCAGCATTTCAGGATCAGGCTTTTGTCAGTGAAAACCCCTCCGGCTTATGAGATGAAAACTTGTCTCAGTTTTCACTAGGGACTCAGAAAAGAATTCGTGGTGTTACTTGTTGACAACAAATAAACCCAAACAATTAAGTGCTACCCCCCAGCATTTACCCATGGGACACCGGCAGAGATAAAAGCAAAGGAATGACTGCAAAGTCACTCAGCTATCTGTGACAAGCACTCTGCCAGACTGCTGCTCTTGGCGTTTCTTTCTCACAAGCACCAATTTAACTCCATCTCGTATCTGCCTCCCACCTGCTTTGACTCAGCTCATGTCAAAGCAGTCTACCAGGACCCAAGCCATATTAAGCACAGCGTTTAACAGACCTGCTAATCCTTAAATCCTCAATATGGATGCATTTTAAGTCTGCAAAGATCTTAAAATTTTCATGGCCAAATAACCGGACCTGTAACCATAGATTTTCCAAGTGTCACCATGTCTTTGGGGACAAACAACATGTCATGGTAGCGTAGGATCTTTTCTACCATGCTCTAACAAGAAATCAGGATTCACTGCTAACTGCATCTGTTTTCTGCAGGATCTCTGCCTCATTTGCTTCAGAATTTGGAAGATTAATGAAGCACAGAAATTGCTTGAAGAGAACGGTCTCACATTAGGGCAACTGAAAGTCTCCCCCCAAAAAAATCTGGTTCCAATTCTTGCCTCTGCCAGAGCTCCTGGTGATACCACGACTTTTTCAAAGCAGTCCTTGGTGCTGAGCTCCAGTGCTGGGCACTGACACTGCTGCTGAAATCAATAGCAGCTACTCAGGCCATATGAAGCCTTGGGTCAGTGCTTTGAAAGAAATCGTTCTAAATATTCCATACTGGCATCTCCAAAAATAAGGCTACACTTTCTCCTCGATTTACATCTGATATAACAGAACTAGCATCAGAAATAACAAATAAATTATTAAAAATCTCTGTAGAAAAGCATTAATAGCTGCTCATTAAGTCAACATAGTCCACCATCTCTGCCAAGTAAAACAAGAATGCTGCATGCTATAGGAAAACAGACTAAGGAGGTGAGCCATGACTTGAATTTGGGATTTCCCACCCCCTGAGAGCTTCACCTTGTAACCCTGATCTTGGCTTTCAAGTACCTATTTTCCTCATGGGGAAAACAGCACTTAAAATATTAAAAAACAAACAAACAAACAAAAAAAACCAAAACATAAAAGCAAAACCATATATCTAAGAACCAGAATGAGGCAAAACAGCAGTGTTAGCTGAAGCTGCCCCAAAAACATTCACTGTGGGGTAAGCTTCATCCCAATTAAATTCTTTTACATTCTCATACACATCCATTTTGGGCATGTACATAAGCACAGGCAGACCCACGAAGCAGAGAAGAGCTGGTCTCCAGCCATCTGGTGTCACATAATGAGACTAAAGAAACTGGGATCTTTCCAAGCTCGACTGTCACACCAGGAATATCTGCCATTCCTCCTGCAGTGGCTGTGCAGCCTCTCTCTCTGCAAACCCAGGGAATTTGTAGAGCTGCTGTGTCTGGGCACCTGAGCAGAGGCAAAAGCTTCCTCAGACCCCATTCCCAAGCTGTATTTTTTTTCCCCATGAAGAGGTTATGCCCAAATCAGATTTACAGTGAAGTCCTGCTAACCCCATTCCGAAAACATCCTGTGGATGCTCGTTTTCCCTGTTCCACTGAGAAATCCAGAGCACTATTTCAATCTTCCACTGGACTGCTGACATTATTAGGATTTACATGCAGGGCACAGAGACCCATCTTCCTCTAATTTTAATCCCCCAAATTAGGTCAAAGAACCCATAAACCAAGACAAGGCAAGGGGAATAAAGCTGTCACCATGGAAGAACTGCCAGAACAACTGCATTTATAGCCTTGTTACATCAATTCTTCTGCATCGATATTTTTAAGTGTTTAATAAAATGATACTACATTCAATGCAATCTTTTTGTCATGAATACTTACAGAGAAACCAGTTAGGTGGACATGTAAATAGCGTTCTACAGCAGTTTCAGGTTTTAAAATCACTACATTCACAGACAAATCAGGTCCCTTATTTTGTGGCGAAGCTCTGACAAGGAAATTAATTTAAAGATGTGGCTACCAAGTAATTTTGTCTCTGCATCACTCATAAAAGAAATGCTTTGTTCAGTGTAATTAGATATCAGCCAGTTGGCACCACAAGTCCTGCATCAACCAGCTCCACGTTGGAGGGGCAGGATGATAGTCCAGCATGGATTCAACAGGTGTAGGGAGAAGTTTGTGCCCTCAGCACTGTGGCACCTCAATTCATCACTGTCTTGGTTTAACCCCAGCAGAGCACGACATCAAATAGTTTGGAATACCACAGAATCATGGGATGGCTTGGGTTGGAAGGGACCTCAAAGATCATGTCATTCCAACCTTCCTGCCATCGGCAGGGACACTCTCCACTAGACCAGGCTGTCAGAACCCCATCCAGCCTGGCTTGAACACTTCCAGGGATAGAGTAACCATGCAGATACTTGGCAAGGCTAATTTATCTGTCACTTTCAAAAACTGTTCTTACCATGGCACTTTATTTAAAGCAAAGCATGACAAGACAATGCCACTAATGTGTTTATTTCTGCAAACTCCTTTAGGAAGGAAAGAATAAAACCTTCCACGGGACTTCAGGTGGGCCAGCAAAACAAATAGACAAGACAAAGTTGCCAAGACCAAAACTGAAACCCCAAGGCAGTAACTGGGGCACACAGCTGGCTCTCTCTGGAGCTGCCCACCAGCACCATTAGAGCTGGTTCCCCCCCAGCCCAGGTCCGCCACACTCAATAGAGGCACTTTGGCAGCCAATTGATGGGCTGTGCTCAGCACATCCTTCGATCGCCACCTGTCTTCCCTCATCATCTCCCCTGCTGCCTCCATTGTACCTGATTAATGCAGCCCATTCCTCCTGGTTATTTCCTTATCGATCCACCATCCCCTGCGAGGGAAAAGGCGTCAATGCAGTTAAGGGCAGGTACCTGCTTGGAGACTTCAGCCTTCGGCTGCTCTCTGAGAGAGAGTTTTGTTCCCACTGGATAATAAGAACCTCTGGTTAAAGGAGCTTTTTGGTATTGGCAATGTCATAAAATGTTCCTTGTGTCCTACTTCAGTGGAGCTGACAAACTCCCCACTCGCTGTCACCGGACTAATGAGAAAAGAAGCACTTCTAAAGAGCTCTTTACTTTTGCATTGTAAAGGGAAAAGGAGAAAGTAAGATATTTCAATGATGTTCGTTCCAAAGCCCCATAAAGAGGAAAGAAAAAAGGGAACGTTTCTGCACAATCACTGTATCAAGCAAGCAGCTCACTTATTAATCTCTCCTTCCTCCAGTATTCACTGGCTCGGGGGCTTGAAAAGTTGACACTTGACTCGAAAAATGCCAACTCTAAGCAGTTTATTTCCTCTTGAACTTTAAGAGCTGACTGAGACAGAAATGACCTTTAAAAAGGCAGGGTTAGTTCTTGTATGAATTGATAGAAGGATTCTTTGCTTACACAGCACAGCAAGGTACTGAGCAAATCTCCTATACAAACTCCCCTCTCCCACCAGAGGCAAGAACAACACCATGTTCCATCAGCCACAGGATCCACAGAGCTGGAGGATGTGGGACCTGGTGACCCAGCTTGTCTACAACAAGAGAAGAGCCTCATACAACCATAAATCAATGACTTTATACATGCCCAGGACAGAGACTACACCAAGACTGACACCCTGGAGACACTCCATCTTCCATCACAAGGAAGCAGAGCAGGCACAACCAAACTTAAACAGAGCCACCACCGCTTAGCTTGCACCTAAACCCCACCACAGACCAGCCACAGAGTCCTGCTGCCAGTGGGATACACAGCAAGATACCAGGACTGCTATTCTGGGATATCTCCCTGGTGGTTTTGAGTTTGCCTGCATCAATCTCTGCTGAAGTTGCTGAAAAAGAAACCAATCACTATGTGGCTCATTAATGGTCTTCGATAAGAGGCAGCTGGAAAATGCAAATCAATACCCAACAATAACTACTAATAATACTTGCCGCCACACCAGTAGCCGGACATGTAACTGGGCAGAATAGTCTTGTCTGAGGTCCATCACACAATTAATACCACCAGATGTCCAAAACAAGGCAATTGAAGGATTTCGTGGTAGCAGAGGACAACCCAGGAGTTTTGATAAAGGGAATTCACAAAGCAAATATCTGGGATGTTAACAGGGATGGGAATGCACTGGGGACAAATAAGTTTAGTCTGCCTGTGTGCAAATAACAACACTTACTGGTACAGTATTTGAAGATACAAAGTGCCTGGCTGATGGGCACCTGCACATTAAACAAAGATATCCAAATGATATTTCATTTGTCCAGATAATGTAAGAGTATTCACCTGTTTCTCATTCTGTAAGTCCACATGTAGCCATTTTGGTAACAGCAAAATATTAATGCAGAAGGTGAGCAAACTTTCCACTGTCAGGCAGAGAAACTCCTCAGAGGCAGGGTTGAAATTCTGCCTCTTTTTCTTTTTTTAAAATTTATTTTATTTCTAGCCCTAGTTTTCAACTGCTAAGCCATGCTGACTGCAAGCAGTAAAGGACTGATGGAGTTCAGAAATCTCCAGTGAAGTATGAAGTATCACTTTGCCATCAGCAGCAACGAAATGCTTCCAATCTACCATCAGCCCACTTAAGCAGAAGCAGACATCTTATAAAGACAACCCCATGGCTATTCTGTGCAGGATTGTCTTTTTCTCTGGAAGGGAAATACACATCAAACTCAGCAAGGCAGAGAGAAGAAGTCAAGCCTTATATAGTCTAGGTTAACTTATTAATAATGAATCATTTTTGTCATTATTCCTAAGGTTTAGTATCAGGCACTTTGAAATGGGGAGAGGAGAGGGAGAGGGGTTTTTGCTCTCCAGTGCAACTGGAGGCATGACAGGGAACCACAGCCTCAGTGGGATATTGAGTGGAAACTCTCAGATCAGAGCCTGGCATCTCCCTGCTGGCAGAGATTTAGAAAATTCCTGCACCTGAAATATATCTACAGTTATTTGTGCAGTGTATAAATATATATATATACACACAGAGAGAGAGAGAGAGAGACAAGAACACAGTACTTATCAATGCATGTTAAATAATATCTGTACTGTTTTATCCTCTGTAGCATTGCAAGACTTGCAAGCATTAACTTTTTTTCATATTTTTAAATGCTGTCTGATTTCTCTAATGGGGCTTTTTCTGTGTGTATAATCACTGGAGGTCTTGGAGAAACCTGTTTACTTCTGCAATCCATTAGAGAGACTCCCACTTCCAAAGTTACAGCAAAATCACTTCTTTTAACAGTCAATTTAACAGTGTTTAGCTTCCAACTGTTGCTCTCACACACAGAATGCTGCTTTTGGGGCTCTGACTCCTGTGTATAAAAAGGCTTCCTAACATCTTTAAGGCGATATGAAAATATAGATTTATACTGTAAGGTGTATAACTGCTGCAAAACAGATTTGCTCAACTGTAATACACATCAAACAACATTAAAAACCAGTAAGGAACTGCCATCTGATTTACATGAGATGTACTTTGAGACTTGTAACTTTTGCCTGAAGGTTTTAATTAAAGCAATTCATGTCCCAGGGCACTTTTCTCGTAGTAAAGTGTCTTCCCCATTCAGCTGCTTCAAGGACTCTGCTCTCTGTGCTTTGGCACCATCTAATCACTCCCATGGGAACAAACGGAAACACGAACGCAGATCAGAAAAACAGCTTTAAATGAAGCAAGAACGATGAAGAACTAAATGTAAAAGAAGAAACAATTTTGTACCCTTTATTCAAGAGTCTGTTAGATCTCTGGAATGACAACAAATGGGGAAGAAGGCGTTGGTCTGAGTAAAATCTGAGACTCCTGAGTTCTGTCACTGCCTGCTGAAACACTCCCAAAACACGTGTGTTCCCAGATCTAACTTCCAGCAGTGATCATCTTCAGTCAGGGAATTTTTCTGTCCTCACCACTCTTTTGAAAGAAGAAAGCAGTGATCAAGAATCCATGTCTGGCAGCTCTTTGCTTTGTCATTTATTTCACTCTGAGACAGGAGAATTTACAAGTCCCAGTCGCTTTGGTTATCCAGGTATTTCAGCAGAAATGCACCCAGTGGCCCAGAAGAAAGGGTGCAATTTCCCCCCAGATTTCATTCAACAGGACAGAAAACAAAGTTTACTGAAGGATGAAGAAACATCAACAGACAAGACACAATAAATTAGCTCACTAGTAGATTGTATAAACCAGCTTCTGGCAGCATAAGGCAAAGCAAAGCAAGGTTTTTGCTAAAAACGAGGAATTCATTGTTACCATAAGGGCTTTGACTCAAATACTGCAATAACACACCACTGGACTATTAGTCTAGGTGGATTCATTAACAGAAAGCAGTGCAAAAACTTATTTGCAGTTGTTAAAATTCTAGTCAATTTTGCACAAATACCTGAAGCAAACCCTCTCACCAATGTCATCAATACAGCAAGGGGGGGAAAAAGCCTTTTTCTAAAAACTTTAAAATGGAACTCAAGCAGAAAACTGATGATTTCATTGCAAATTCACAAGAAGCTTGTAAGAATACAGAAAACATCTCTTTCCCTCAACAGCAACAGTGTCACCCTTGAATGCCAGCAGAGTTCCTTGTGGGCTGACTGTGATTTGGTGATGCTTTGCACAGAGCAGCTGTACCAGCTACAGCTGATGTTCCAAACCAAAGAATATTTGCAGGGGCCCCTTTGTATGCAGGTGTCAGCCAGGAACAGCCAGCAAGTGCTTCCCAGGCTTTCTAAACTGCTACAGATACATGAGGTTATATAAAAAAGATAACTCGCACAGCAACTCTATATGGCCTTCATTCTTTATTCTTTTAATCAATGAAAAAAAAAAACCCCAGTAAAATAGAAATAATTAAAAACACCCCAGCAAGTAAGCCAGACAAGAAAAAACAACAGGAGAGTATAGTTGAGACACACACAAAATCACCAGGCTTTTACAGAAGTTATTTTGTGCATGTACACTGGCTGAACTGACAGCCTGCTAACCTGGGAGAGGTTTTTCTTTGATGTCGTGGCTGTTCAAAGCTATTCTCAAATTGAATAAAAGCAGTAAACAGCAAACCCTGAAACCTGTTAAAGTATCCAAATACTCTGTAATGTAAAGGATCATGCTTTAATGGCATGCATGCCCAAATGAGTAAATATTTTCTGGTCTTTAGCTAATTTTATGATATTCTTAGTATCTCAAAATGAGTATATATTGACAAGTCTACTTGGAATCACTTAAATCAATTGAACAGTAAATCAATTTTAGTTGAATTCATTAATCTATTTAGAGAAAATGGATTCCATAGCTCCAACTAGTACATACTGATAGCATTTATACATTTAACAACCTGAGAATGATTTGAAAATCCATAAGCCTGTAATTACTTATGACAAACTTCATACAGGAATATTTTAAAACTCTAATCTAGCTGATTTCATCAGTATTTTCCTGATCCTTCTCTAGCTCTAGACAACAATAACCAATTCATTCCAAGGCTGTTCATGCTCTCATTTTCAGGACCTTGGTGTTCCAATATTTGTGCTTCTATTAAGGCAGGACAGTCTTGGGAAATGACTATTTTAATAGTTTTATAAAAAATGTATAGAGACATTTCTATCGATTAAAGAATCCTTGTAAGAAGAATTAATGTTTGCATTTTAGCAGCAGTGTTTACAGAATAAAACCAGTTTCACGAGTTCATCTTTCTTTTTTTTAATTGGATTTGTGAAATAGTTCATCCATTTGTGGTGCAGGACATGGGATAAAAGCATTGAAACTAAAGAGAACGCAGGCACAATCCAACATTTACATTGCACTGAACTTTCAAACCAGCGCTGTTAACTAGAGCACAGAGAACATTTACAAAGATTATGTGGGCAAGTGGATACTTCTAAACCAGAGGAGAAACTTCTATTTGATTTTCTAACACCACCATCCACAGAACAAAGGCTGAGCAAAAAGATATTGTCTGTCAGGTCCTCAGAGTGGATTTTTTAAGGTTGAATTAAAGTATTAAACTGAAATATGAGGCTGCATCTGAAATTAAAACATATCCTTTCCCGAGGTAACCACAAGACAACCAGAATGCCAGTGAAACCATCAGAGACAAGCAATAACAACCATGACTGAATGCACAGAGTAATGCCTGGCTTTTAGATACAGTGCAAGAATAATGTCTTGTGACACACCAGTAATTCAGGAAACGTTTGTACAATACCAAAAGTATGGAATTTTCCTTTGGTTATGAGGCACCTCACCTCTCTGAGCCCACTTCAGCACACGGGCCTACTACCAGCTTCTTTTGGTACCCAGTGTTTATTTACTCCAGTGCCGTAACAGAAAATACAACTGCTTTAACCTAAGGCACATAAGAGAAATATCTTCAGTTTTGCCTACAACTGAAGACTAAATTTAACCAGGTCCTCAGCATTTACTTTAAATGAGGGGCAGGGTTGCAGCCTGCATGGCCTAGATTTGGCACATTGCTGGATTTTAATTTTCATATTGGTGGGGCTTTTTTCTAATTCCTTTTAATTCCCTAAGAAAACTGCCGGCAATTCGGTTTCAACAAGCAAATATAAGCTTCCTATGAGGTCTTTCACCAGGCTGTTAAGTAGAAAATCCTGCATTTAGCACTTGGCAGGTTTGAGCTGGTGCAGAGCAGGGCAGTGACACGAGCAGAGGCACTGGGTTTACTCCACAAAAAATAGCAAAAGGCAGTATTTGAATATTCAAACAACTTCCAGTAATTATTCCCCTTTTTCTTCAAGCTTCTATAGAAACATCGTAAGCAATCGTGTTCAGTAACATCAAATTTATTTATATTAAGCTAATTGCAGTGCCTGTCTCCACTGACATCCCAAGACAAATCTTGCAGGCAGGAGAGAGCCCTGAAGAGGGGAAAAACTAATCCACGCAGAAGCCTGAACAATCTTTGCTTGCCTTCATGAGATTCCCTGCTGAATCCTGAAAACCTAGATCAATTTGACATCAACTAATTGTGGTTATTCTCACCATATTTCCAAGTGAGGGCCAGACAGAAATCCTAGGCAGCACAAGTTACCAGCGCTGTGTGCAAGAGTTCTGCCTCCAAAAGGTAAAATCAGGATTGCTGAGAAGATTACAGGTGTCAGCCTTACAGTTTCGTTAGAAGAAATTAGTGTGGTTTTGCACAGTATTCAGTGTGCATTGATTTAAAAAAAAAAAAAAAAAACAACATCAGAGATATTGAGTGTCATCAAATACGAGGTTCTGCTGGTAGCCCTGCATTTTAAAAAATCAATCTGAAAACCCAGTGCCTCCAAAAACAGGGCAAAACCACCTAATATCACATTTAATAGCATAGTAGCAGTTCTAAATGCAAGTGCAAGGAAAATGAGCCTGCAAATAAATATGAGACTATAATAGCTGTAAATGTCTTGCCTTTAGGAACATCTAATTTACTGTTTTAAAGGTAGGCTCTCAGTCTCCTGTTTGCTTTCCTCTGTGTCCCATCAACTGTGACTGCATTAACACAAACCTTAGTCTGCTTTTAAAGAACAGCTGAGCAGATGAGTTCTTATTCTAATTTTCAAGCAAAGGTTGTATCTCAAGCAGGGTTTTTCCACTCTTTCTGTGTTGTGTACAGGAGACGTGTTGGGGTGGGTTGCCTTTCCTCAGAACAATTCAGATGAAGATCCAGCCCAAACTGGTTTGCAGGAGACGCTGACATTTCTCATCCAGCCACATTTCTTCTTAAAGTATTTTAAAATCCATTAAATTCAGAGCTCATATGCTTGGGAGAGTCCCCTGACACACACGTGGTCTGTGCAGTTTTACACTGCCTGCAGACACGGCTCAAAAACAAGAGTGAAAATTTCCCATTCGCTTCATGTGTTTGCTGTGGATAGTAGTGCTAATTAACCAGAGAGATGTAAATTCATTTCATAATGGATAATTTCAGTGGAAACTTCCAGCTGTCCTGAAACTGGTTTGTGCCTGGAATTGAGACTAGAACCTGGCATTTTCCCTCCATTCTGAATGCCCCCCAAATGTATCCATTCCCTAACCCTTGTGCAGTGAAGAGTTTGACTGGTGACAAAAACTACTACAAAAATCGTAGTAGCTGTCCCATCTGCTGACCTTTCCAACTCAGAAATACACCCAGAACCAGAAGGCTGTTGACTGAGTATCTTAAACACTGAATGTTAGTTTAATTATACATTTTAGTCCCTAATCTGAAGTCTGCATGTGTACACATATGCACAGAAAGTCATATTTTAACGTATTACATCTATGGCTAACAGTGCAGCTTAGGAAAGAGGAAATTGAAGTTTTCAATCAACTGTAAGCTTGCAGTAACACTCAGTTAAACAAAACCACTCCACACACGGAGCCCCACTGACAGCGTTCAGCCTCACCAATTTGTGTGCAAACACCAAAGACAACATTATTTGTGTTTACACACAAAGAAATAATCTTTGCTTTGCTTCCACCCAAGGCACATTAAGCCTGAAAAGCAAAGGCAGGCACCACAGTGTGCTGACTAGAGAAGACATCTCCAAAACTGCCTCTGAATCACAGCAATTAAGGAATTAGGTGGTGACCTTTTGAATCCAATCCAGGACATTGCTCAGACGTGGGAAAAATTAGTGTAAAAGGGGAAATGTATTTTGTGTTACATCTACAGCCCACCAGGCCTCTCCTGGCCTGGCTGGTGGTTGGGCTGTTCCCATAATTTTGGGTTATCTCTGGCTGTGCTCTGTGGCAGCTTCTCCCTGCCACTGCCTTTCCTGGACAGGAAACCCAGCAGGATTCAGATTTTGCAGCACAATTTTTAGGGATTCATTTCAAAGCTCGGTGGCTCCTGACCAAGGAGCTTTACCTGAGCTGGCAAGAGCAGAGCTAATCCCCTGTATTTCTGTATCAATCCAGGAAACTGAAAAAGGAGCTTTTTGGGAAAAAAACGGTGTGAAGTGATGCCCTCCCATGAGCAACCTGTTCTCAGCTGTCAGCAGCAACGGCCACAAGATGCAGCCTGCAGAGCACATAACTCTGCATGGAAGGACCAGGACAGTAAGACCAAGATCCATGACTCTCAGTTAGTTCTATCCTGATGAATTACTCACAGATTTTGATGGTTTTGCCCGTTTTTTCCTAAATGTTTTTCCCTCAAATTGCTTTTCTCTACATGAAAAAATTACGAAGTGATTGAAACTGAACGTAAAAACCCTCCAAATTTGTTAGGTTCTTGCCCTGTTATGGTTAACAGTGAGAAACAGACCAGATCCAATATTCTTACTTTCCAAATGAACACAGAACCAAGTCTGAATTAAAACTTTATAATATACAGATTCAGGAATTCTCTTTTTGACATTTCCCATGGTCAGACAGTGCAATACAGCCCCCCCTAAAATGAGACAAAAAGCCTTTCTGTGCCGAAATGCTAAGAGCCCCTCATATTCACAAATTCCTCATCTCATTTTTCAAGGAGAATCTCTTGCAGAAACATTACAAAACCATTTTCTTCCCCTTTCATCTTTGTGAAACAGCACATTATTTCCATGCGGGGAGCTGAGGTGCAAGGGCATTAAAATCCAAACAGAGGCATTATGGTGACTGAGCAACCCGGAGTCATTTCTAACTAAACCCAGCTGCAAATCTCTTGCTTCAGACCATGACACCTTGGAAGCTCCATGGACTGAACAAAGGCTGAAGAATTTCATCCTCTACCCAAATAAAGTAATAAAGGACGTAATCCCATTGCAAGGAAAATGAGACTTAAATGGCAGACTTTGATATGGAGAGAACAGAAATGCTGGGCCAAGCTAAATTACCTCTATAGTTTTTACACTATGTATGACAGCTGCTAGCAATGCTCATTCAATTGGAAAAGAGTCTTTGATACTCCATTTCCAGTAATACATTTTTGACACACAGACAGTAATTATAAAAATAAGTAGATGCATAAGGACAATTAAGAAATTTAAGCCTCCAGCATCTATTACACAAGTTCATTCTGAGCAGTGAAAACTCAGTACCAAACCTCCCAATATTGCAAAATGCAGTGAATTCTTCAATGGTATTTTGAAGGCAGACAAACAGACGTTTCCCTGCTGTCTGAGCTGAAAATTTACTCAGTGACTGTTACAATGCTGAATCTAGGGGGTCATGTTCTTCTGGGAAACAAAGAGTGTTAAGGAATTCATCTCCCTGCAGTACTAAATGGGCTCTGAACACGTTGGAGCCGAGGCAAAAGCTTGGTTTCCCTAAAAAATACCACAGATATATCCACTGTTTCCTATTCAAATGTCCCAAATCGCAAATCCCAGCAGAGGTGACTTGCTTTAAAAAACATCATTTTTCAAATACAATCTGTGAGAAGCCACTTCAGAACACACTGAGCTATGGGCTGCCAGAGTCAACTCTCAGCCAATTACCTGTTGAAGCTTCAGGAGATAAGCAATTAACACCAAAGTTACACTGTGGAAGCTAAGAAATTTATTCTTTAAAAATAAAGAAACTAGCAGTCAAACAAAAACAGTTCAAAGGGAAAATTACTCTGGAAAACCAAAGTGCTGAACAACAGTGTTAGCAGTTTAGTCCATCTAAGGAAGACCTATCCTTATTTTGATCAAACAGTCCAGTGGATTATGGAATCATGGAACAGTTTGGGTTGGAAGGGACCTTAAAACTCATCCAGCCCCACCCCCAGCCATGGGCAGGGACACCTTCCATTATCCCAGATTGCTCCAAGCCCTGTCCAGCCTGGCCTTGGACACTTCCAGGGATCCAGGGGCAGCCACAGCTTCTCTGGGCACCCTGTGCCAGGGCCTTACCACCCTCACAGGGAGGAATTCCTTCCCAATATCCAACCTAGACCTGCTGTCCTTCAGTTCAAAACCATCCTGCCTCGTCCTACCACTGCATGTCCTTGTCCAAAGGGCAGAACAGGCTTTCACAACAGTCACCATGAGAGAGAGGTCTCTGCCGGGTGGACACCTGCAATCTCAGGAAATCAAATCAGGATGTAAAATCTCCCAGGAAATTGGGTGTGCACAGTCAGAATCAGAAGTATCTTTAGCCTGAAGAAAGACTTAAGACTTAAAAGCAATGTATTTTCCACTTTCCATAATACTTTGAAAATATTTATTAGTGGTTGTCCAGTTCTGAAAAGTAAATTCCATCTAAAATTGATTAAGCAACTCTTTTGTGTTTAGCCATTGAAATATTTTGCACTTGATGATACAGTTATAAATTAATTGCAGCAGGAACAGATCTAAGAAGAAAAAATAACAGGTTAGAGCTCTTATCTGGGATTCAGCAGATCTAAGTTCAAAGCCACACTGAGCCTCAGGCTTTCAGCTTAACCACAGGCAATTCATTTAACCTCCCCTGTACCTCTATTACTCGTCTGTACAACACTGTATTTAATAATAATGGCACAGTCTTTCTTATGTGCACTGTTTATATGGTAAACATGCAAAAAAATCTGACACTAGGATCTCTGTGGGCACCTATAGACACATACAAGACTGAAAACCCAGACATTTCTCAACAGAACTTTCAGGCACATACAGTATTTCCTCTCAAAAAGAGAGTAAAAAAGAACCATATCTCCCAAAAGCCCAAGAATTGTCATAAAAGAACTGTCAGAAAGAAGACAGAGCAAACTTTTCTTTCAGTATCAGTAGCCTCAGTGCAAGAGTACAATAAATGAGAGATACAGGTCTGCAGAAAAGCCAGCTCAGAGGGAAAAATCACCTTAATTTCAGACAACAAAAGAGAAATGAGAGAAGACAAAACCAATTGGTTCTGCTCCTGTGTTATGGATGGGGAAATCAGTTATTCCCAGCCTTGAGAGAAGAGGCAATGCTGGAGACAACACACAGTGCCCGTGGTTTCCAAAGGGAAGCCCAGGTGGCAGTCAAGTGGTGCTGGTCAGCGACAGCAGAGCTTCAGGAGAAGCTTATTGTATTTTCCACCCATCCTGGTGCATCAACTTCTTTGCAAAGGGAAATCTGGACACGAGTCCTGGCAGAGGAGTCCAGGACACAGGGCGGGGGGGTGGATTTTGAATCCAGATGAGAAAGCCAAAAATAACAATCAGCAGTTTTCTGATAACCTTAGCACTTTCAGTAACCTGTGGTCAAGGTTGGCAGGTAATAACACACATAGTGTACTTTATCAGATACAACAGATTAACCTTATGGGGCTGAGCCATATATTAGATTTCCCAATAAATGGCTGTGATTTAGCAATCTAGTAAGGATGAGGAGGGAATGCAGAGCAAAGAACTGCACTTCTGCTTCCTTACAGCCCTGCCACAAAGCAACTTCTGCGCAGAGCTAAGGAGGAAAGGCGGCCAAGAGCTGATCAAACAAACCCACAGAAGACGCTCAGACACGACACTGGAAATAAACCACTTCACTTAACTGAGCTGCATTTCTTAAAGAGAGAAATCTGAAGAAATACAAAGGCATTTCAAAAGAAGATACTCCTAACAGAAACCATGGGCAGCAGCATCAGCAAGCTGGCTGAGAAAGCAGATTCAGCTACTAAAGCAAATGGAATTCACATTTAGTTAGTGGAAATCTACTGGATACCCGAGGGTGATGAACATTAAACAGTGTGAAATTTTATTGCATTTTTCTGCTCCCCTCCTGGGATTTTTATGACGATAACCATTTTTTGCATATGAACAGTGTGAGCTCCGAAAGCTCCATTTTAATCGAAGATGTTCCATTAAAATTTAACATGCGCCAAAGGTTTGAGTGCTGAGGCTGCCTTGTGAGGAGTGTCATATTTAAACAGTTGGTGAATTAAACCCACGTTATGTTGTGCATGGTAAGGTGACTTACCCAGCAGGTTCTGAAGCACAGTGAATTTGCTCTGTCGATAATTTGCAACGTATTTGAATATTCCTGGTGCACAGAAACTTTAACTGTCTTGTCATGCAGAAGATGGATTTCCTGAACACCCACCTACATTATTAACATTTGTACACCACCACACTTTGCACTGAGTACACAAATATTCCATTTTATAAAGACTGTTGCTATTCCTCAAAAAAAAAAAAAACCTATTCTCAGCAGTCACTGTGGGTCAGACCAAATCTAATCTAGCCCAGCACTCCATCTTCAACAGCAGCCAAGGTAGATGTCTTTGTAAAATACAAGAGCAGGACAAAGGCATATCAAAACTTTTGCAGGATATTCTCCATCTTTCCAGTAACTTCTATCTTGGACTCTTTTTGAATCAAATGTGGTACCTTTGTAAAAATAAACCAAAAGTATTTTTCTCCCTTTGCTGTTCTCACCCCCTTTTAGAACTTTGATACCATCCTACTGTGCAGTATCCCAAAATTTAATCCTACTTGTCATGATGTGCTGTTTAACTGCTTTAAATCTGTGCTGCAGGTTTTATTTGCTGGTCTCCAATTCCTGTAGCACAGACAAGACCCTCAACTTTAGGAAAAACTGTGTTTTCCTGGACACAAAAAGACAGCAATAAGAAAGCACGCAAAGGAAGTTGAGGTGATAAAAATGCACATCCACACCGTGAAGAGACAGGCAATTCTTCACTAAGCAGACATCTTACCTGGCTGCAGGAACTACTGCAGCGAAATGAACAAAAATTCACAATAAATTAAATTATTTTAACACATTTTTTATGGGTAGCACACAGATAACAAATCTCTAAAGAAAATCCCAAACCAGATTAAAACAAGGTTTTTATAGCCGCAAGTATCTGAGAAGTTTTATGAGACAGAGGAGAGAGTCAGCAGCTGCACAGAACACCTTTCATTTAAAAGACAGGATAATAAATGAATATAAACACAATGGAAGGAACAAGGAAAATAAATACTGTCTTGTTGTCCTTAGTCATGCTTACAGCTTAAAAGGCAGGTTGGGGGCTGCAGCTATAATGCATCCAAAAACTAACCAGCACTTGGATTTCAAGCAAGGAAGACAAATAGCAAACAGAAGGGACTACATGAATAAAATGTCTGTGTGTAAAAGGACGGGAAAAACAGAAGGAAAGAAGGAAACAGCTCAGCCTTGTGAGCAGCTTAGACTTTAGGGCAAATGAAAAGGTGATAATAAATGGGGACTAGCCACCAGTGCAATGTATGCAAAAAATGAACCACAGTTGGTACTGAAATTTGAGCACCAGTCAAGAATTGCTGCTGTCAAGAAGCTACAAAAGTCCCTCTGGATAATAAAGTCACTCTGAACTCACAGGATTTAGAGGGGTGTGCTCTCAGGGTGACCACAAAGAGATGGAAAGCTTACCTGGTACTTCCTACTTCCTAAAAACATTGCCCCAGATGCAAAAAGAGGAACAGAATTTCCTCTGTAACGTTAGGAAAGGAAACTTGTGAATATACAACAGGGAATGACCTTGCATGGACAGAATGTGCTGGCATTTTGTCCTGGAGCCCCAGCCCAAACTTTGCGCACTGAGAATTAACAGGAGCTGTGAGAGAAGCAGCACAGGAAACCCTCACCCCAAACTGAATGCACACCCTCTCATTTGTTTAGGTAACAATCCAAATAAAAGACACAAAGGAGGATTTCACCCCCACTTAGATGCCTTTATTCAAAAGAAAGTGTCTTCTACTGCCTTCCATCTCTGAATGCAGGAAAGAAAAAACACAAATCATCTCCGAGAAAACTCAGAGCAAGTGATCAGAAGCAGACGGAAACAGAAAGTTTCTGTACCAAAACAATTTCCTCCAGCCCAAAATTTCTCCCACTGCCTTCTTTCTGTTTTTTTGGAACATCTATTGATTTTCCTCCTCCTCCTTGAGGGAATATTCACAGATGTGCAAAGCCACCTCTAACAGCAACATTAGCTGAAGCAAAAAATGAAATTTACACTTGACTGCCTTCTTCAACAATGTGCAATCACCATTTAATAGGAAAATGGAGCAGAGTGCAAACAGGAAAAGGAAAGGGCTGATTAAAACCCACCCAGCCCCGAGCTGGCGATCCCCCGCTACGGAAACAAGGCAGAGGCTGAGCTGGGAGGAGCAGGAGCTCTGCACAGTCCCAGACAAACCCAGAGCTGGAGAAGGGCCAAGGGAGGGTTTTTCACTGAGGAGTGGGCTGGTGGCTACCACAATACATCACCTTGCTAAGGAAAACAAAGCAGGTGCTGAAGGTCCGCAGCCAGGAATCCTTTTTTGCTCACTAACAAAAGCCAAGCCCAGCAGGAAAAGCCAAGGAAGGAGTGCTGAGCCCTGAGCAGGGTCCAGCAGTGACAGGGCCCATCCTTTTCTACTCAAAGACAACAGAATTTGGGCACAGCTCCACTGCCCGAAGAGTGAGGCATCTCACCCAGGAGGAGCTGCTGTTTCAGTGGTGGGACTCCAGTGATGTCTCAAGCCTGCCACTGCTCCAGCGCCCTTCAAACCAGGATATCTCAGAGCACTCAACTCACAGCCCTGACAAAATAATCTACCTTCACACTCACACCATACCTGACAGGCTGATCTTTTTTCGCTGTTATTGTTGTTGTTTTCATTTTTATCATTTATATTACAGATCTCTTATTAATGGATTCTCATTTACACATTGTCAGAAAACGAAAGAAATCACCTAATTACCTGCTTTTCCCATCAGTTATGGAACAGGGCTAACAATTTCCTTTCCACTCCTTTCTCTTCTTTCTTTTTATATATGTGATTTAGCATCTCCTGTCAGCTGCAAGCTGGAAGAATCATTTTCTAATTATCAGGATTTCTCACACACCAACTCTGAATTATTTGGGTTTTTTCCTCTTAAATTAGAAAAATATTCCTTTGAAACAATGTTTCATTTTCCATTGGCTCTGACAAAAGTCTGAATTTCTGCTTAGCTTTTAATTGATATTCACAATACATTATTAATGACAAAACCTAAAGAATATGATTGAAGCAAACAAGTAAACAACCACATTTTGTTATGTTCTGGCAATGTGAATAAAATTCTAAGAAAAAGCGTTGAATTTTCTTAAGCTAGGCAGAAGCTTTACCTTTTTATTTTGCCAAGCATAGTTTTATTTGTAAGATGAGGGAACTTTAAAAACGGCCTTTTGTTGTTAGCTTACTGTCTCAGAGTGTTAAATTATACATTTACAAGCAGGTTGGTGCTGTGATGCTACACAACCAGAATGCAGCAAGATAACACCACTGGGGGATGAATGTCTCCCACAACCCTCTACTGCTCCACCCTGAACAGAAGTCAACACCAAATATTCCAGTCACTGTGGAATATCATTTGCCCTGCTGCACTTATTTAGTACTTTCAGAACACCTGATTTTCATAAATCTGTACATCCAAGTGGTTTTGCACCTCGCCTCCTTCCTGGAGTTATTCAGCCAAGTTGAAGGCAACTAACCCTCCCCAGACCGAACAAATTGAGGCATGTCATGGGTAAAACCAGCTGTAATTCCACATTCTAGCAGAGCTCATACCTACAACGGGCTCCTTAAGGTGCTGTCTGGATGTAAATGATTGGTAAAAGAAACCTGCTACCCCAATGGGCTTCTAGTGCCTCTGCGAGTGAGAAATTCCACTGTGCCCAGAAGGAAAGCTGCCAAGAAACAAAGGGCAATGCTGACTTCAATTCCACTGCTGCTTGCCCTCACAAACTAAAAATACTGACAGCACCTCACTCACACACATCGGGAAGGTGCAGCAGCAGCTGCAGCAGGATTCATCTGAACTGAAATTGCAGATCCATTCTAGATCCCTGCACTGATACCACACAAGATTAAGAAACCACTACAGACAATCTTCAGAGCAAAAGCCTTCCAAGAGAAGTATCACAGGGAAAGGAGCACGCTGCTAACATCTAGAAAACTAAAAGATAAAGATAGGAAATTATCTAATCAGCTGCCTGGGGCAAAACATCAGCGCTCAGATAAGTAATGATCAGAGTTTCACTGCCCAACTGCATGACAGGCAGGATCTGTTATTACAGGCACTGAGGCCTATTACAGGAAAGCTGTATTGAACACATATGGATCATCCCCCATTTGAAGGGAACGTGGGAGGAACACCAAAAGGAATAATAGAGTCTGAGCACTCCAGAGCTCAGGGATTTAACCCAGCCCAGTGGTGCCAGGTTCCAGGTCTGCGTGGGAACTCTACGTCCGATGGACGAAACAAGCAAATCCTGGAAAGATTCCACGTGCCAAAAAATACCATTCATTTTCCTCATCTGTTGAAAAAAAAAAAAAAAACCAGCAAGACTTACCTCAAAGCCCTGCTGGGAAAAGTGAGTAGAGAGTAAGAAGAGGAGTAACAGAAGGCTGGGGAGAATGGCCCAGGTGTGAGCAGCCAAACAAACAAAGACACAAAGTCAAGTTGTAGCCCTTACTGAGAGATGTCAATCCAGAGGACAGGACAATTCAAACAGTTACAGTGGCACTCAAAATCATTTCAGACATAATTTATCTCCTGAAAAAAGCTTTATATTAAATAATTAAATGCATGTCAGGAATAAAGCTCCAGTGGTGTATTTTATATTCAGTTCTGTTAAGCCAAATGTTTCAGTAATTCACTTCATATACCTGGGTAAGTCCTCAACTTAAAAATGTCATTACTTTATTCTTATACATCTAATTCCAGCATTCCCAATACATTTAACAGAAAAGACAAAGTCCAGATCTCAGAAACCAGGTGGATCCAAATCTGAATGGCTACTTCTAAGCAGTAAAACCTGACAGGAACCACAAGCATCTTTTTTGGTTTTAGGGGATCCTGGGTTGTTTGGGTTTTGTTTTTTTTTTAGTTGGTTGGTTTGGTTTTGCTTTAAAATGTGATGTGGATGCTGAAAGGTCCCAGCTTCTAGAGCATTACAGAGAATCATTATCCCAGAACTGGGGCTCCTCCCTTATCCCACTCACAGGCACCAGCAGAAGCCACGGGCTGCAACACTTCGATGCTTTTCTACCCACACGGTAAAAGATTTAACCTAATCTGTAAGAAATGAAGTCAAAACACCAGCGTCTTGTAAGTGAAAAGATTAATCCTGCTTTGAATTAGATCCAGCACAACAACACACGGGCCAGCAAATCTTGCAGCAGTGCATGGAGTTCTGAGTAACAGAGATGATTCCTCCCTCTACAACATATTCCACCTGGGTTCTCACACCATCACCACGGCACCAAGTGTGTGCCTCTGCAGCAGCAGCTCTGACATATGGCTCCGTTTCTGGGTCTTCCCTTCTTCCCATCCCCAAAGCAGCAACCAGATCTAATTATTCATCACCTATTTCTTAAACTGTTAGAAACAAGATTGGTGAAGTTATTTTTACTGTGAAGGGTAATATCAAAATAGATGCTCAGCTGAGAAAGGGGGAGTTGGGTTTATATCCAGAGCGAGATTTTTTTTTAACAACCCGAAGAAAATATAAGAAAATGCTGTTCTGGGTGGAGAGCTGACATGTCATTACAAGCAGTCTTTTCAATATCCCATACACTGATAATTACAGCAGTGAAGAAAAGCCATGGAAACTTTGGGTTCTCTGGGAGGTGAGTACAAAAATTTATCAGTAGATTTGATCTCTGTGCCACAGACCGTGCTGAGGAGCCTGAAACTGCTGTGGTTTGTAATCCCAGGGGCAGACTCACACTTCAGGACATTGCTGCTTATTCCAGCCCAGAACAGGAATTACAGAGGTGCATATGAATGAGGACAGGCTGGCATCCAGCTGGTCACAACACAGAGCAGGACAAAGCCACCAAGGATCTAACAAGGATTTGGCGTAAGAAACAGAGCAGGAAAACTGCTGTAGGTGTAAAGCAGCCCTGACATGCACAGGAAGCTGTAGTGTAGCTCCAGACTCTTCTCAAACACCTTAGTCTGCAAGCCAGCAGTATCTCCAGCAATATTAATAATTCATTTTAACACTAGCTGTTAACCTGAGAGTTGCTTTGAGGCAAATATCGAGACAGGCTGAAGACAAATGGTGCTACCAAAAGGCAACAGATATAGCAAAAGAAAAACACACTTAATGAAGATAACCCATTCTCTGGGGGGCTCAATCCACGACTAAAAGACAGTCTTTTGATTAATTCAGGCAGTTATTTTTCTGCATATAGCTGTTCTGATTGAGAGGCCAGCTCATCAAAAGGTGACAGGACAGGATAATAGTTTAACATTTCAAAAACTCTATTTAAAAAACTATGAACACTCTCAAAAAGACAAGAATTATACTTGTTTAAACAACTGGACTCCCTGCCACAAAGAGGACTCAAGAGTTTAATACATTTTTTAATATAGGACAAATAAAAAAGCCCCAAGGGCTTCCACCTACGAGTAATACAAGAACAAATTAAATTGTACAGGAAAAATAGAAAGGAATTTTCTGCTTTCTTTTCTAGTAGCTCTCTGAACCTTCCCTTTATAAAACCACCCTGGGTGACTGACATTGTGCTAAGTCCTCAGTCACACAGACAAAAAATTTATACTTGTGTGACAGACAAAATCAATCAGTCTTTGGGTTGGACACACCACTGGCAAACTGAAAAGACCAGGCAATGGCTTTTCATTCTGAGCCTCAGCACACACCAAGGACCCTTGTGCAGCCTTTTAGGGGAGCTTCTCCAGTGTCCTAATTAGGATTTAAATTGACTTGAAGTGCTCTGACACAAAGTGTCCCTGATCCAGAGCCTGGCCAAGAAGCTGCCTGTCCTCCACACACCTGTGGAAAGGAGTTCTTCTCATCTAATGGAAACTCAAGAATCAATCACAGGTATTGACATGGCATTTCATCTTAAATCTGATCTGAACCTGAAAGGAGGGTTTGATCGTGCTCCTAAAGCCAGATCGATCTGCACTAAGATCCATCTGCAACAGAATCGTTTGCCTTGAGATGTTCTAGTAGATAAACTACTGAGTTTTCTAGGAAGTGGAATTACGTCTTCACAACCATGAAAAATTTGGATTATACATCTTCTATCACTTTGGGTTCTTTTTAATGCAGCTGATTAAAAGAAGATCACCTTCTATTTCTAAATATAGTTGTGTTTCTTCATTCATAGGTACAGCTTACCAACCTAGCAACTACAAGCAAGAAGTGTCTATACCTTATCTCCTGTTCCTGGTCACCAGCTGTGGAGTTACCCACTGTCCTGCACAAAATATCCAGCAAGCATCCACCCTCCGCCAGCACACTGCTTTGGATGACCATGCCAAAAACATAATTAAAAAATGACGGTATAAGATGGTAGAATCAATTTTTATAAGGGGAAAGCAGTCACTTGTACTGGTGCTTGTTTTACGGTTCGTTGGTCTGGTTCTTTTTTTAAAAACACTAAATTATATAATGAAATAATATACTGTTTATTTCATATGTAAATACATTTACATGTATACACACATGTATATTTACATCATGAATTCCAGTTCTTGATCTCACAAGCCTGGGAGATCTGTAGTAAAGTAATATTTACACACTGTGGAGCTCCATGACACACACATGGAATGAATGAACAAGAGAACTCTGCTGACGAAAACATCAAACGCTTCCAAAGTTTTCTTTCAATCTGACACGAGCAAGGACAACAAAACCAAAACTACCAAACTCAGACCCCGTGCCAGCTTCTTTAACCTTATCCCCAAACTGAACATGTTTGGAGATTTTTTTTTGTTTGTTTTTATTCTGTGCCTGGAAATTTTAATAGAAATCTTATTGTACATTTGAAAACAGCACAAACTTGAGGGATTATATCAAATAAATTCCGCTGGGATTTGTGTCCGCTCTAATCCCCTATTCAGTCTCAATCTCATTAACATACCAGGCTTAATTGGCATTTCATCCCTGCATTGTGTCTCCAAAATGAACAAGGTGTAATTATGTTAAAAAGAGCACTTCAACGGTTTTAGTTTAATTCATGTCATTCATCCTCGTCAGAATGAACGCAGATGTTCTATTGCGGGACACAGCAAGAGATGAGCAGCTTTGAAACCACACTTCTGAGTTGAAAACTTTATGGTAAAAAAAGTTATTTAAGTGAAACGTGAAACACAGTATTTTCTTCCTTTGTTTCCGTGGCTATACAACATTAACTTTCAAAAGCTGGTTCTGCTTAATTTGATTTTTCATTTTCAAATGAACAGCTGTGTTTAAGTCTAAAAGCCCTTTGTTTAAGCATACAGAGCCCCAGAAAAGGTTTGAACAAAGCATCTTTCTGTAAACACTTGATTACCAGGAAAGGCCTGGCTTCCAAAGTAATCTCAGAGTGGTTTTGCTCTAGGTTGTCTTTTAAAGGAAAAAAAATTGCATCACTTCTCAGATGTCAAACAACAAAAGCAACAACTGTCTTACTAATTGCATGAGCTTCTTGTAGTCAAGGTAAATAAGGGAGACAGAAGAGGATTTTCCAAAGGGCCAGTTTCCATCCTTTTCCCCCCCCTTCCCCAGTTGCAGACACAAACTCACCTTGATTAAAACTACAGCTAATTGTATTGTATTTAAATTGTTCAGAGAATCAACCACTATAGTTTTGTGGTCAGACAGGTCCTCTTAATACTGACAGTTCCCAGACAAAGGGAATATTTGCACAAGATATGCCATTTTAATTAATATTTAGGCTGTCAGGTAAATCATTTAATACAAGTTCTTAACCAAATATTATTGAACATTAAGAAGAAGGCTCGGTGGGAAAGCTCAAGTATTTGCCCAAATTTCCAGTTTCAACATTTGTTAGTGCTGTACTCCCCATCTCATGGTTCTTGTGTGGAAGCAAATGCTAAAGTATAAATCTCTTTATTAAGATTAGTAAGCTTTCTTAAGTGATTACAGCTGGAAGTACTTTGGATATTTAAACATACCTCCCAATTCATTTCCTATTGTATTTTTCTGACTATGAAACATGAAAAATACATCATCTATTGTATAAATTCTGTAATTACCTAATTACACGGCATCAAGTAAATATGTGACAATTTATAACAGTAGGTAAACGAGTAATTAGGGAATTAGGATTTATTATTCAGAATGCATAATAATGATGACTGAATCAAAGGTGCATCCAATCAAAGCAGCAGCAGAAGCACCTCGGTGGTGGCTCTTAATTCTCACATAACAGGTGGCTGGAGTGAGATAGCCAAATGCACCCTGAGTAATTCATTCACAAACTGTTTTTTTAAAAACCATGTAAAAGTTCTGATCAAAATGAGTGTGACGGAAGAAACACTGATGTGTCTTTATTAGAGTAATAGCAGTTAATGCTGCTTTAGCAAAATATGACATGGATTTGGAAATCTCAATGGAAATTCCTCCCAGCAGGTACTAACACACAACACTGTGCCTTTATCATCTTAAAGGAAAGAATATTAAATGCTATTGTATCACTTTGTATGCAAAGAGTTCTAACTTATTCTCACTTAAAAAAATTAAAATAACTACACTCATCTCTGGGTGCAAAATCCATACTTTTAGGATTTTTTAATCATTATTATTGAAAATCAAGGTTAGATGTTCTGTGCATTTTTTCCTCTCCTACAATACGTATTTACAAAAGTCATCTCCATAGGATAGAGAGCAGACATCTCAAGGATAACTTTCTTCCTACAAGTTTTGTAAAAATAAGCAGCTGGTGAGGAGACAATTTGGTATTCACAAATTCACCCCGATTTCTCTAGTCCCTGATCTAATTGGTGGTGTTGAATACAGCAGCACACATGCTGCTATCCAAAATACTCTGTAGGAAAAGAGCAACAGGGAGAAAAGGATGGTTGTTTTTCAGGCTAATGAAGAATCAACAGAAAAATTAAGCCCGGTTTAGAGAAAGCTAATTAACCAAGACAGAGAAATCCACAGGAAATTAAAGCTGTTTCATTGTTCATGAAAATGTTTGTTTGGTCATTCTGATAAGAGCTGCTAAAAGGTCTGTTCAATATTAGAAATACTGGAAGTGCTTTTCCCAGAGGAGTGGGACACCTCAGGTCCCCAACTCAGACACATCCAGGCTCCATCATCTGGTGCAGTGTAAACCCAAACTCAGGTGTGGTCCAGCTCTTCTCTGGACTGAGACCACACTGCTGGAGAGTGTTACCCACCACTGATCATGGAATCACAGAATGGTTTGGGTTGGACAGGACCGTAAAGATCATCTTCTTCCACCCCTGCCCTGGGCAGGGACACCCTCCACTATCCCAGGTTGCTCCAAGCCCTGTCCAGCCTGGCCTTGGACACTTCCAGGGATGGGGAGTCCACAACCCCTCTGAGCAGCTCTCTTCCTTTCTCCACTGATGTACACAGAAAAAGCATAAAAGCAGGAGAAGCTGATCGACGAAAAAATTTCAAGTTTATCTTCAATGCAGCCAGACTTAATACAAACCAAAATGTACTCACTGATTGCCAGTAATAAAAGTCTGTTCATTCCATGCTACTGTAACTTGGGAGCTAGAAATTAACTCCAGCAATACCATTATGTTTAGTATTCAAAACTTACAAACAGCATACGACCCTCTGGGCTTGGAAACAAGTCCAAAATCTGATCTGTGTTTTTACTACAATATTGCATTTATGACCATACAGTACAGTTTGAATATGAGCAGTTTTAAAGCCACCTGCTGTTGCAAAAGTTATTTTCCATAATTAAATATCTTCATATCAAAGTCGTCCAGGTCATCTAAAAACATGTGATTTTCTCTCACACACATAATCAAAGTCAGCATATGCTATGAAATAAAACCATAACTATAAGAAAACCGGCAACATAATGTAACGAAAATGATTACTGCAAATCTCAGACCTCAGAAAAAGCAAGACCTTATCTTGCATCACTGTCTTCATTCAAATAACAGCTGCCATAAACTTGAAATGATCCTCAATGCCAATTGCATATTTTATTATCTTCTGTGACTGTGCTTTTTACCAAGGTCTAACATCACATCCCTGCGAGTGTTCAAGACCAGGCTGGACAGGGCTTGGAGCAAACTGGTCCAGTGGAAGGTGTGCCTGCCGAGGGCAGGGGTTGGAACAAGGTGATCTAAAGCTCCCTTCCAGCCCAAACCATTCTGTGATTCTGTGATTTATCCTGTTAAACCACATCAGGCTCTCTGAGACAAAATCCCACGTAGCTCATCACACACCAGTGGAGGGCCAGCGTACTGGGGACAATGGGACCGTGCCCTTGATGTCTCCGGATGCCACCCCCACAGGGGATGTTCTGAGAGATTCTGAGCTCTGTCCCACAGGTTCTGTTCTGAGCTCCCTGAGCAGCCTTAGCCACGGTGCTGCTGAGCACAGCCTCACAAACCTGCCACTGACACAGGAGGCAGCAAATGAAACGTGTGTGGTGTCTGCTCAGGAGATGGGAGTGATCCACATCTGGTCACAGGGGGTACAAACACCTCCCTCTGCAGCACTTCCCATCAGGTGTGGGGATGTGGGACAACCAGTGACAATCACAAAGCTCTGTGAAACCCAGGGAAAAAGCTGCAGTGGTTCAAAGACCATTGAAAGAGTTCATATAGTCTGCAATTCATGCCTGCCACTGTCTGGAAGTTCATCAAGAAGAAAAAAGCATCAGCTAAACATCCCAAATGCTACATACAGGTCCCAAGTGCCAAGTGAACCATCCATTTTAAAGAAAGTTGATCACTGTGAAAATCAAAAGCCATGCAGTTCAGCTACTGAAAAATTAATGAACTTGCTGTTATGATTTAGGTAAGAGAATACACCGGTATGCACAGAAAATTTACAGACATGCAAATACGGGCTTCAAATAAGAATTCTGAGCTTGCTCTTTAAATCTCTAACTCTAAAAAGTTAGCTTGTCTAGGAATCAGAGTAATGTAAATGTGAGTGCACAAAAAGTTTCTAACATACAGCTGGGAAGGCTCCAACCAGTCTGCTTCCCTGTAAAATCAAACATGCTAAACTGACACCATGAATCAATGCAGAGAGGGAGGCAGGTAAGGAACTGTAGTACCTGAAAGCTTGCTTTACACAGAGCAAATGGAAATGCTCTGGGAACAGCAGTGAATGCAGTCAAAGAAGGAAAAAAGATCAACAGTTATCTTCAGAAAACACTGAAAGCACGCACAGACAGGTGAAAATAAACAGTTGTGTATAAAATGATAATTTTACCAGAGATGAGAAAAATGCTGCTTTATCATCAAGGCTCAGAGTACTCTCCTTGTCTCTGAGGAAGATAAACTAGAATACCACTGGTGTGAGCAATCCATTTTCCAACAACATCAGGAGGTGGAGCTGGGTATTGAACAGGCAACAGAAAAGATATAGGGCAAATCAGGTGGACTGAAAGCAGAGAACCACATCTCAGTAATTTCCAACTACTGCTCTTAGCAGCAATCCCACTGCAGCCCCCTTCACAGGACAGGAGCTGGAACAAGTTTTTCCTAAAATTTTCAAAAAGCTCCAAAATTCAGCTCAGTTTCAGGTACTGCAGCAGAAAACATGAGAAGCAGGGGGAAAAAAAAACAAAAAACAAAAAACAAAAAACAACCAACTGAGGCATCATTAAATTATAAAGCAAAATATTTTGGCATCAGATATTTTTAGCAGAAGTTGGCAGGAGATGACATTGAAGTAAATCATAAGTAGCAGAACTGAGAGAAAATTCTACGACTAAACAGAATTTGTGTTAATACTTCCTAGGATAAAAATTCAAGGAACTGGCAGAAGCTATTCTGTAAGTCAGTTCTTGGCTACAATTCTGTGTTTATAACTTCTAAATATTTTACTGAAGCTTTCATTATAGGTAACCAAATTAAATCAACAATAGACCAACTGTTCTGCTCTGGAAAAAATGTACCTGGAGTCACTTGGGGATATATCAAAAGTTAAATATGTCATCGATTGTGACACCGCCATATTGGTCTTTCCCTCACCTACAGATCAGAGCATGAAATGCAGCATTCAAAACCCCAATAAATCAATTAAAAGGATATGGAATGATCCCTACAGACCTAGGGTCTGGTCTAGAATGCAAGAGGTCCTTGCCAGGCATTTCATTTCCATGACAGTCATGGAAAACAGCAAGACTCCAGCTGCTGAAAGGAAAGTATTATACCAAGAAATGGAGAACACTGGTGAGAAGACAATGTGCGGAGTGCATCCACATGATAATCCTTTGGGAATGTTTGGTCAGGCCTCCCATGGTGTCTTGTGCAGTTCCTGCTGAGATGAGCAAAAGCTTTTTTTTTTTTTTTTTTTAATGCCATCTGTACTATGCCAGAAAATATTTCAGGAATCTTTTTTAGAAATGCCACAGAGAATTGAATATAGTATTTCTTTAAATTTTAATGGAACATCAAAATGTTTGGGATTTCCCCCCCTTCTCATATGGAAATCACAGTACATTGTTGGGAAGTAGGCTTTCATGGTAGTTCTATTATTAAGCCATCATGAAAAATGTATCAAAGACAGTTCCACAAAACTAGTATTTATTTTCTCAAAAGTGAAAATACAACACTAAAAAAAATCCCAACCTATCAGTGTAAAACCAAGCAAAAACACAATCTAACAGAACATTAACAAATAAAACCCAAACTGGAAATGCTGTAGAAACAGAAAATCTGACAAGCTTCAATAGATACATTCTCACAATATAAAAAATTGCACACATCTCAACCCAGCTGTTACACCATCCACTGACTTTCTGCCTGGTCTTTTTCCAGGCAACTCAACAGCAGGAGTGCCATGAAGGAATGCCCTCACGTCTATATTAGAGCTAAAATATTTATTTCCAGAAGCCACTTTCGCTGTCTGGTGTTGAGGTGTCTGGGGAGAACCAGTTTACAGGTGACATCTTCTCCTCACGGGGATCACCTCAGTGTTTCCTGGACTGTCCTTGTGAAAGATGCTCCTCCCTTGCAGCAACCTTGAGCCAAGTCCTGTGCCTAAAGCAGATCTTGGAGTAAGCACTGCTGTGGGGTATTTTTCTCAAAAGCTTTGAGGCCTTCACCAGTGTCAAAACCTTTGCAGTGTTCTCTGTGAGGCTTTCCAGAATATTTGCATTTCATCCAGAGTCACAGGATCTCTGATACTCCCAGGGTGTGATGTCACGATGCTTCACCTCTGACAATGCTAAAATTTTCAGGACCTCAGAGCAGAAATCATTTAATTTTAAACCAGGATGGGGCAGAGCCTGGTTAATCCTTGTGAGATACAAATGAGAATCAACCCAGTGGGGAGGAGAGCTGCATCCACTGGTCTCCAATGCCAAGGGTGAATAAAGTCATGTACTTCGATACTTGTGTGAAATGCACTTTTTAAGGGCGTATGTTCCAAGGAATTGCAACTAGGTCATGGAAGTTTGTACCTCCACATTCCCCACCCCTGTGCTAGCAGCCCCTTGGGAGATACTGAATCTGCCCAGGCAAATCCTACATCATCCCATGTCTCCTGTGATGGAGTTTGGGCTGGATGAGGTCTCCTGACAGCAGCAGATACTCCCTGAGTGTGCCCATTTCCTACAAAGGCTGCTCCACCTTCATCTAGCAGAATCAAAACACATTCCAGGAAGAAACCACAAGCTCCTGGGAAGGAAGGCTGGAGAGCAAGATGCCACATCTGCAACAATTCCTCCAGCTCACTGCCTGCATCCAAAGCAGCCCTCTGGGGAAAGTGAGACAGGACCAGGCTGCCAGGCTGGCTCTGAGGAGCTGCAGAACACAGCACTTTTATTTCAGACACACCTCCCACATTCTCCCACATTGGGTTTATTAATAAGTCAATGAGACTTATTTACAGAATATATTGATGACACCAGAGTTCCCAAATCTCTCGACACCCTGTGATCAGCAAGAGCTTTTATACCTTGCATGTTATAAATACAGCATCTTAAAAATTAAATAACAAGAAGCCCTTGAAAATTTTAGTGTGCTAGAAAAAGATATTTCAAGAATACACCATCAAGTCCCAGCTTTATGGATGCTGTTAAGAAAACAGTTTTCATTCCTTTAAGGTTTTTTTTCCTTTTTTTCCATCAGCATTTCTGTCACCCTCCTTTTGCCTGGGACAAAATACCAAACTGGATTTGCCAGCACAATGCACACCCATTCCTCAGCTTGGCTGTTCTCCTTAGGCACAAACAGCCTATAATCAAAAAGAAATAATAATCATAATACAAACAGCTGGATTCATATTCCCCTCTGCAGATTGCAAACCCATCTATCTTTCGTACAAAGAGATGAACTCTGTATTTCTTACGGCTAAATGGTATTTGTGTAAAGAAGGATTGCTCCATGCTGGGCTGATGGTTTCACTTCTGTAGGGTGTTATTTTGTAGTAACTCTTCTCTTACCAAACCACCCTTTTTTCCTCCAGATGAGGAGAGGAAAGCACAATAACAAGGTAAACACAAATATTTCATAGATTGAAGGGTTAAATACAACACCTATTTGTGCTTGTAAGATTAGGAAGTGAAGGCTTGCTACAGTGGCCCTTTCAGTTTATATTAGAAATGCTCAGTGTCTGTTAATACTGTCATGACTTGGCTTCCTGAAACATTCATCCATCCTGCATTGTAGCCTCCATTTGTAAATGACATTTGATTTTTAATTCTGCAAATTATACAACCAGTGACTCTCACCCTGTTTTCCTCAATAATGAGCAGTGACTTAAAACCAAAAAGCCATCCACACCAATGGACGGCAGCTTGCAGTCATCAGTTCTCATTTCCTGGGTCAGACAGAGCGCAGCCAGTCAGGCCACAGCACTAAATCCCTGCACAGACCCTTAAAGACAAGTCTGCAGCCACTGGGAGTTTAGATAAACTCAGTACAAATGATTCCTTCCTCCTCTGACAGCAAGTTGTTCCTTGCTTCAACATGAGAGAAGGTACATGAACAGCCTTGCTCCACAACACAACTCGTGCACCAACCAAATTAATTCTGTTTATTGTCTGAGTTCTGAGATTTTCTCTTCCTCCCTACACCTTATCCCAATTAGCCTTTTCAGTTGTCAGCGTCCTGGGTGGCAAACAGAAAACTCGGAATACTGAGGCATCACCAAAATGCTCTGCCAGAGCAGCAGCAGGCTGGCTGAACACCCAAGATGCTTGCAGGGAGAATGTTGGCGGTCTTTGCAGCCCCAAAAAAGACAAGGCAGCCCACATGTCCCTTCAGATAAACTTGAGCTGGTAAATTAGAGCCAAGGAACCAAGGAACTGATCTTAAAGTGCAACAAAATACTTGAGAGGAGCAGATAAACACAAGCACAAACACTCCTGGGGTGATGTAAACAGTGTTACTTCAACTTCTTTTATTTGCCTTCTTTACACAACAACTAAAATACACGACTATCAACAAAGAAACCCTTGACTTTCCAGCTCAACACGTCTCCCTGTCTATTTACAAGCACTGAATTATTCATGTTGTTTAAGATATATACAGGAAGAGATCCATGTATGTAGGAAAACAGAGAATGTCAACTCCCAGGCATCAGAGCCTTTTCTTAGAAAACTATGGGAGAAAGTCACAAACTGTTCAAGCATCACAGAATTTCTGTAAAACTTCAGTCTCTAAATTACTTTGATACTTAAAAATTTACCTTATGTTCACAATCTGCTCTAATGCAAATCACATTACTCTGGGCTATAGCTCAATTTCATTTTTCTAAGCGCGGAGCTTTTATTGGCAGCGAAGCCTCAGAGAATAAAACTTGGCCTAATTAGATTGTTCACAGTGCCTTTCCTCCAGGAGCAGCACGTGCCATACCCCACAGCCATGGGACCTTGGTGGATTTGCTGTCACTCCATGGGAAGTTTCAGTTACACCACAGTGGATCATCACCACGTTCCTGTACACGGAGCATTTTATGGCACATGAGCTCAGCAATCTTTAATGGCCAAAGCACCAAAGGCAAGAGCCCCAAGTCCTTGGGTTTTCCTCACAGAGCTCTGACAATGTCTGTCATATGTCTGTAACTTAACTCTGCTGCATCTCAGCTGTGAGATGGTCAGCAGAACCCCCTCAGCATTGTGGAAAGAACTCCAACCAGTGTCAAGGGTTTTATGTGGATTTTTGGGGGTGATAAGGAAAAAACCTTAGGTCTCTTTTGAAGTTGTTTTCTTGGAGGTTGGACTACACGATCATTCTAGGTCACTTCCAACTGAACTACTCCATTTTATTCTTCTTACAACTTTCAAGACTGTTTTCTTGTAACGCACCTCTTAACAAACCCATGTCCCCGTTCCAAAACTATCCCACTACAAAGGCTTTTCAACATCTCTTCTCTTAAAATTAGTCACCCAACAGTTACCCTCCCACTTTATTAAATTCCCTCTGCTCTGCAGTCAACTGCATCGCAGCTGTGCAGTCAGAATGATAAATGCCCCAGAAAAGCACAGAAGAATCCAAGATACAATGCTTAATTTTGTTTGCTCCTTCGCCCGCAGCCACTTCCTCCTCTGACACAATATTTGATATTGGCTCAGAAACCTCAGATTTCTCCAGGCCATTGCAGGGAGGCTCATTCGTGCACAGCCCTGACAGGGAACTGTAGAGAGCAAGTGAGGACTGTAAACAAACCACATCCTGTTTATGACAGTCGGCACAGAAGAGCCATTTCCCTCCTGCTTGGCACTTCCCAACGTGTCACTTGGCATCTCCTCGCTGCTTTGGAAGGAAAGCTCATTAGAAAATTCATTTACTGCTAAGAAATCCTTGTCCTGGAGGACTGCATTTCAAGTGGGAAGCATCAGGAAGGGACTGCAGCACATCCAGGGGGGTCAGGATGCTGGTGGAAATTGTCAGTTTTCCAGGTAAAAGGAATCAGATGTTTCCAAATCGCTGCGTTTCCACAGGAAAATAAATGGGTGAGAAGCTGCAGCTCTTCACTGGCTCCTGCCACAGTCTCCATGGCAGATGCTGTGTGCTCCAGAGGCCATTTCCAACTAATGGATCTTTCTAAGATGCATTTTAGTCCTATGACTATTCAATCCTGTCCTTCCCTACTAAAATATAGATGGCATAACACAAATTCACCTCCTACAGAACCGACTATTGTTAGAATGCCCTTCTACAAATCTCAGCAGAAGCCTCTCAGAGAGAGGGGGGGAAAAAAACCCAGCACACATCTTCCTTGTTTCCAAACTATTTTCTCCAAAATGCCCAAGGCTGGATAGAGTTTGGCAGGGAAAAAGTTGGAATTTTCTCTAACAAACTGTTTTATTCTTTCCATCAGCTAGCACTAGCACAAAGGATGCAGACAATCAAGAATGTGATAATACAGCCCTGGATCACATTGGACCTGGGGGTAGGAGAAAGGAGCAGCAGCCCATAGTCCCAATCAATCACAACAGTCCCTTCTGTACTTGTCTAAAGGTGCCTTGAAAATGGGAAGTAATACCAGGAGAATGCTGCAAAAAAAAAAAGAGAAAAACTTACAGCTGACAATAGCAGTTTTCGAGACTGTTAAAAAAAAATGTGAATTTGGATGGGTTTAAATTTTTTAATATACCTTAGAAGCAGATCTTTGCTACCAGGGAAGGCTTGAAAACTAGCAAGGAGTGAAATTCTGACATGGCATAATAGAAATTGAGGCCACAGCCCTGAAGTCAGGGCCAGCCCCACAGGAATAGGATCACCATGGCCATCCCATAGGATGGCACCGTGCCAGAGGTGAGGCAGCAACTCAGCTGACTCCACAAGGCACTGAACAAGTCATTAGACTCCACAGGGCTTTAAGCAATTCCTCTGAACAGTCGTCTCTTAATAACATTTTTAAATTATCAGATGACTGTGTTGAGTCACTACAAGTTTATCATACAGTTCCTGTGCTAATTATTTTGCTCTGGCACAAAGCAGACATGCAAAACAATGCTCTTAGTTTTGGTAAACATTCAATATTCCTTCAGCCTTATAATCATTTATCAAACTGAAGTTCTTCTTCACAAAACCCAGAAAAAGTATGTTGAAATTTAGGGTAAACTGGGGGGTGACTGGGCAGTCAGTGAAGCAGCTGGAAAGTTGCCATTCTTTAGACTTTATTGACACACCTTTCACAGGGTAATGCACAATGTATACAAATATATTTATTTACAGTCTTTCCAGCTCATCCTTAAGCAAAATCCTAGGACAGGAAAAATGAAGATCAAAGCCTACATACACCGAGTGCTTACACAAATTAGACCTAATGAGTTTCCATAAGGAAGTACCTTAAATCTCCATAAAGCCAGGAAAGAAGAGAGAATCCCAAATATCACCAACAACACTAGAGAAAATGGAGACTGCAAATCTGGGACTTTGGCAAAAGCAGCTTGATAAAAATAGCGAAATCCGTAGCAGATGTGTCTACACAGACACACCACACACCCAAAAAATTATACCAAAGACTGAGAACAAACAGCAGCTCAGTCAGAAGGTGTCAGAGCAGGAGAAATTGTGCAGTTCAGGAGGAAAGGCCAGTCTGGGATCTAAAGACAGGAATATCAGACGGACAGATTAATGACATGAAGACCCAGCACATCATCTGTACCCATTTTCCTCTATGAAAGAGTTAAAAATAGCAGTAAGTTTGCAACAATACCCACATCTTAATCGCTGCTGCAAACTCAGAAGATTCCTTCTGAAGTGATCCTGAGCAAAGAGAAGTCTGTGAAAGAGCAATTAAGTATATTCCAGACTGGGTTCAACTGCCTGCAGGAAGGTGACAGATCCTCCTGCTCCTGTGTCGCTGCAAGTAACAAATCAAGCAAGTGCCTGGCTCTACTCCCACACAGGAAGCAAATCTGTTTACAATCCTGGAATAAATAAATAAATGAAACTCAACACTGGTTAACACCCAAAGCTTTCCTCAGTGCATGGAATAAAGAGCAGAGGAGTGAAATGCCAATTGCAGCAGTCTCACCCCATTAAAAGAAGAAACCGAGGGAGAGTCTGAGGTCTGTGTGCAGTTGCAGTGTGCCAGCAATGCACAAACAAGGAAACATCTGATATAAACAGGCTTTTCTCAAAGGCAAGAGGGACACAGGCAGAGCAATAATGTGCATCAGACATGAGAAAGGTTTGACTGAAATTAGTTCATCACTGTAAAAAAGCTAACTAGCATCAAGCTGTTCCAGGCTCTGAACAAGTGAACTGGAGACCTGATCTGTCTGTATGAAACACTGTGTATTTAAAGATAGCTATAATCTGGATCTTCAGAAAAAAAAAAGTCATTTAATTGTTATGGAGGGAGAAATATATTTATATCCAACTCCACTGACTTCAATTCTGCACTGCATTGATCCAATCCACTCTGGACTTGGTCTGCTAAATGCCAGCTTTTGATGCAGCTGAGCTACTGCAATCACCCAGGGAATACACAAAGCCATTAAGTACATACCTCCTGTATTGTTATTTTTACCCAAAAACAGAAACAGAAGTTTAATCTTGTACAAGGCCTTCACATCTGGCAAGGAAAGGTACAACCTTTGAAGGGAAAATAAAGGAGATACACCAAATGGCTCTTTTTATCATAAACAACCTTTGGAATCATTTGGCAAGGAGTCAGTTCTGGACTTCTTCAATCCTGTGAGAGAGATTAAAAAGGAATAAAAATAACCTGAATTAACTATACAAGATTAGTGAAATCCAACAATCTCTTGGGAGTTGAGCTTTGGGCTCAGAGGAGGTGCAAACAAACTCAGCCCCAAAAACCAGCATAAGAAAAAGTCTCTTACAAAGCAAAAGATACGAAGCAACAACTCTCCAGAGAAGTACAACTGAGTCTGAATTTAGCCAGTGCTACTATTACTATCCATCACCCTCTCAACCTAAGGGAAACAGAGAGCGATACAATAAATACGTGAATGTTTATGAGCACTTGGAGAACTGTATGATCTTGTGATGCAAATTAATCTCTGCTGCTTGGTCAGCTCATTTAACCCATTTAAACTCTGTCTCAGCTGTCTCATTTATAAAAGAACTTTTGCCAGATATGGGATTTCAACACTCCAAACAGTTAAACAACTAACAACCATCAAACTATACTTACCAGAGTCCACTCAGGAAGGCTTATCATTCCTCCCTGTTTTCCCCTACTATCTGCTTTTTTTGTACCTACTTGTTTGTTACAGCTTGAATGAAATTACATTTCCAACTAATTAAGATAATAACTCCTTTGTGGATTTGTTTTGCAACTGAAACAACACAATAGCTCTTGTCTCTGAGATGGACTCAGGGTAATAAGGAGCCAAAGAGTAACAAAACTATCCCAGAGATAAAATGTAATGTCTTTAGATCTATAACACAATATTAGGGAGAACTAGTACAGAAGAGAGGCAGCATGCAGCTTTGTGATGTACAGGGCTTTCCCTCATTTTTGTGGGAACAATTATTTTTCCAGTGAAATTGAAGGGTGATCAAGGCAGACACAAGTCTTCCAAGACATATGATGCACCCAGCATCACCTCAGGAAGTTCTCAAGCAGAAAACCAGAAATGTCTCATTTTCATTATCTTTCATGGGTCTTCACTAAATACAACCACAATATTGAGGCACCAGCAGCTTTGAGGAGGAACAGACAAGTACTTGACTCCTTTGGTTAAACAGCTTGAGCAAAACACACTCATTCTACTCCCACTTTTCTGAAACAAATTAGATGTGAATAGTTAGATGAGGGCAAAGGAAATCCAGCTCAGTAGTGAAAGCACTGTTTGAAGGTCCATCTTACAGCACTCCCACTGCAGTGGCCTAACAGGCGAACATCTTCACACAAAAAATGCTTCCATAGGTCTGCTTTCCAACAAAAAGTCTATTTAATTAGAAAACCTCTCTTCTTAGATCCAAGTGAGAAAGGTCTGCACACATGGACCTGAGCATCTCCTCGTAAATAAAGAGCACATCTGCACAGATCACGTTTTACTTGCTGGTTCCCAAGGATTCTGTGTTTGCCCTAGGCACCACTTCAAGAAATACATCTTATTGTTTTGGAGATTCATCTAATTTAATTGCTTATTACATTTCGCAAATTGCTTTTCTGGGTAGAAGTGATTAATAGATACACTTGTAGGTATCCTCCTCCAGAAGTTTTCCAACAGAACATTTAGAATAAACAGCACAGCACTTTCATGGCTTCCCAAATTAGTGTTTTTCCCCCCACTATAAAACAGTAAAAGTTCATTTCAAAGGTAACATTTCAATCTCCAACAGGTGAGCACACATTCCAAGAGCTACTGCAAGAGCTCTACAGCCTTTTTCTTTTTTAAACAACAGAATTGTATCTGACATTAATAAAGCCATATATGTTGTGGCAATACTTGGCAGTATTCAGCACATTTTTAAGGGAACAGACTGATTTTTTTAAAGTCAGCAGTGAAAAGTGGAGGTTATTTTTGGTGGCTGGCACTCAGCTCAGCTCTAGCTTCATGTCACTTTAGCTCCCCATTCTGCCACATGAAGCAGGTGGATCCCAGTGGCAGAGGCAGCACTGAGGCCACCAGGGGTGAAACCAGAAACTCTGGGGTTGCCCCAGAGAAGTGAGACAAGCACAAGGCATGCAGAAGGGAGGGAGGCCACAGAAGAGGGAATATTTACCAGAAGTTATAAATGAGCAAGAGGCACTGCAAGATTTTAGTGGTTAATTTGAAATCAAATTCAGTGAATCCCAATCACAGGGCTCTCTGAAGGATCAAACCTTTCTTTCTCCAATGCCTGAACTTCTCCTCTCTTCTGTCCATGTATCAGTCCCTTGGTGACATTTCTAATGCTCTTACTTGGAATAGAAAGCAGATGTCAAACATCCCTGCTGCAACCACAACCCTGGTGTGGTGAAGCAGGCCATGCAGACATGGATGAAATGGCCATTTAGAGCCAAAGGAAAAGGAACATTAAAATACGAGTTAAAGCCAAACAAATTCAGTTCAAAAATACAGAGTAAATTGAGTCCACCCACTGCAATAGTCTTTTGCAATTTTCTGCTGCAAAGTTCTTTATAATTAGCACAACACCAAGCATGTTAATCCTCAGAAAAATCAATGGATTCAACTTTGGAAGACACAAAGTGAAATTCTCCATACTGAAATGTGTCTCTTTAGCTCCACAGTCATGAAGAAAAAGAGGGTTTAAGAAAATCAATTATGGTCTTAACCTGCACAGTCACAGAATGCATGTCAGGAGAAAAATACAAGTCTTCTTAAACAGCTGTTATTGAGCAGGTTCCCTTCCAGGCAGCCTTCTCTGACCATGTAAATTACCTTATGCACACACACAACATCAGATATTTCTGTAATCCACAAAACCACCTAACTAGCAAAGCTCAATTTCCTTTGGACTGTGGTTGTACGTTTAATTCCTCCCATGCAGTAATAAATCCAATGTCCTCCCACATCACCCTCATCAACCCCACATTGCCCACACTTCCTCTCCCCTCTCCTCCCCACACCTTCTCTCCAAATTCTGTTCCTTATGAACGTGTGGGCTACAGAACACACCCTCCTTCTCTTTGCCACTGTCAAACTAAATAGAGCAAACCAGCTGTCTCTGCTTTTGGCTGGAGTGAAAGCCACATCCTTGCTCCTTCCTCTGCACAAAACTCCCTGGCTTTAAAAACCTCTCCCCCTCTCTGGTGTGACCAAAGTAGCCAGAGGCTGTGCAGGGAGGGCCAGAGGCCAATGAACCTCCAAACTCAAAACCTAATGAAACTACGCCAAAAATAAATTTTTCTTCTGTTCTTAGATAAAAAAAGCTGGTCTGATACGCCAGGAAAAATCTGCCACAATTCAATCCATTCAATACAAATACCTCATCACCTCTGCATCTGTTTGCAAAAATGGTATTAAAACTAAAGTCTAGGACAAAAAAGTTCAATCATCCACTGTAAACAGAAAGGTTAAAATCCATGTCATCTACAAAACAACCTGGTTTGGGGGAATGTGTCCCTGCCCATGGCAGGGGATTGGAACAAGATGATCTTTGAGGTCCCTTCCAACCCAAACCTTTCTGGGATTTTATGCTTTACCAAAATCTCCTGGAAACAAAGGTACTGATCTCAGCAAGACAGTCCCAAACCAGATGGAGACTGTCCATGCAAATGAACGTGCACCATGTCTTCTCTTGAAAGACACTGATAGATGGATGGATAATCCAGTTAATTAACAAAAGGACAGAAAAGCTTTGCACAGTTAAATGCCCCAATCAAATCCCATCATGATAAACGGCTCAACTGTCAGGGTACCTAACAGGAAAATGTCACTTCCAGCATCTCTTTGGCAGAGACATAAAAATCAAGTATCTGTGTGGTCCCAGTCAATGGACTGAGTTATGATTATATGAGAAGCTCACAGACGTCCCCCTGTATCTGAACTTGTTCACAACTCAAAAACTGATAACAGCCCTAAAAATAAACCTGATCACAACACTTTTCCTCGGTAAAGTATTTTACCGGAATAACAGCTGTCTGGCCATGATCAAAGATTTCAATAGAAATCACTAATCTTGGTGGGGTTTTCTGCTAAAGAACTAACTTCTTCCAGCTCTCCTGACCGAACTGTGGTTAACAAGCAATCTGCACCTTGCCATGTAACATCTTGTAAAGATAAGAAACCAGAACTGAGTATTCATAACACTCCTATTCATAATACACATCTGAAATGTGACTGTCTATGCAAACTCCAGCCCAAGCTGCAAATCCTCAGTTCTGAATTCACCATTTCTGCTTACCCCAAAGGCCAGCCAGTACAGCCTCCATCTGCCTACAAGAACTTCCTGCTGCCACAATAAGTGTGATGTACCTCACTGGAGCGTTCTACTGCCTCTCTAACTATGTCCTTCACCAATGGATTTCACATTTCCAGAAACCCAGGCAGGAACGTATTTATTGCATGTTTAGATGTAAAGATTTAAAAAAAAAAAAAAAAAAAAAAAAAAGACATTTGAAGCAGGAAGAGAAAGAAGATGCCTTTGTTTCCTTTCTCCTAAGGAGGTCACAAAGGAAAGGTTATTTCTAGGGAACTCTTCAGCTTATGCCATTATTTGTCTCTAGCATGGGTTTAATATTTTGGCCTGCAGTACACTAAATTATGCTTTTTCTTCTTCTAGTTCTACCGAAGACCGGTACAAAAGAACTTCATGAGCCAAACCAGGCAGAGCCCCTTTAGAAATGCATGCAGATGCCCATTTTAAAAGAACATTAAAATGCCACAAACATTAATCAGATGAAAATTACTGAACATCCTTCTCTTTAAAAAGAGCTCCCAAACAAAAAGCGA